>NC_064629.1:728662097-729265065 GCF_023864275.1 Schistocerca cancellata
GCAGGAGCAATCCGAATGGAAAGGGCGCCTGTGGCACAGGGATATAGCTGACTCAACTGTCACCACCTCTAGCATCGGACTGACACTACACACACACCATACTCAGTACTGTGTTGGGCAGCCTTTCGTCATCGCATGTGTTCTCCATGGAAATTTGAGGAAACTCAATATTGATGTGTGTTTGCACTGGGCCATTATTCCCTCCCATGTAAATTGTCCGGTTGACTGCTTCTGCACATTTTCTATCCTTACTTTGTTGAGAGAACATTGATTGTGGTGTGTTTTGTGTTCGTGGTAGCAGGTGAAAGATGGGTCAGAGCACATTTGCTGGGTCTCTAGACATGAGAAACACCTTAGTCGACTTTGTAAATTATTTGGAATCTGTTATATCACCAACATCGATATTCGCAAGTGGAAATATCAGCTTTATCTCCCCCCCCCCCCCCCCCCCCTCGAGATTCCACGTAATGGTCTTCGCATACCAGGTAAGTTTCCAGTTACTCAGTGGCTTACAACATGCTCCACCTCGCTGCACCTTTGTTAAGTTTTGGGTTTCTAAAGAAATAATTTCCAGTCTATATCTTCAGAATTATACTGTGCAAGCGATACTGCTATGCAAGCTATATTGCTACATGCTTGATATTGAGAAGTATCACACAAATTGTATGATATTCTGGTAAACCATGTGAATATATGTATGTTCTTGTAATCTCACAGTGTGGAGATGGGTGTACAAAGGAAGCAAGCAGATTGGGGTCAGAAACAGTAGTGCATTTGTGCTGAGGAGAAGCAACCCAACCTTTGTACAACAGTTTGAAGAGTGACCTCGATCCACTGAGAGCACTCTGGTCATGCGCCGCACCAGTCTGTGTGCAGGGGCAGATGACTTGTGACCGTTGGCTGTGGTGTGACTGCCCAAGTGACCTTTACTCCCGCCAAAATTTTACCGCCATTTTCTTTGGGTAGGGAGGGAGGTTAGTGGAGGTAGCCCAGCTGACCTATTTTCCCACCAAAATTCCCGCCCCATCTATTGCCATCATCTTGAATAAATTTGGCAACAACGCAACACGGTGCCATGTCCTAGTTGCCCCTACTAATCACAGCACCTTGGTCTAGTCAGAGTTAAGCATATGACCTTTGTTGAGGCTGGGTTCTGCAACTGCAGATTTCTTCATCTGGCTGAGGCTAATGCTTCTCACATGTTCCAAGTGGCACTGACAAATACACCACTGCGTCTGGTCGATGTACTGTTTGTCACATTTGCAACTGGTGCTATAGACCCCAGGTGTCCATAGTCCTAATTTGTCTTTCACTGGGCCAAGCACATTTTTGATTTTTGCCTATGAACGAAAAATGGTTCTGATGTTATTTTTCTCTAAAACCATGGCAAACTTGGCCGTGGGTGGTCCAATGTGTATGGAAGGGACGCCAAACACTTCATGTTCTTTCGGGTAATCTTCTTCCTTCTTCTTGTTCAGCTGGAGATCGCGTCTTATCTGTGTCGCTGAGTAGCCATTCCTACAAAAGGTTTTCCGAAGAATACTCATGTCTTTAATATTAGTGCAGTACAATACTCATCATGTAAAAACGGGTCATCTGTCTCCATTGCTATTGAGCGTGCAATGAAAATTGAAGACTTTTTTTGTAGATTATCACTCAACAACAGCATTTTATTCTATCCAAAGTGATGAGCGGTACCTGACGCTGTCCAGAAGGTGGCAGGCAGCACAGCAGCACTGCAGTGGCCACTACAGGTAGCCAGCAAATGGGCCCTGGAGAGCTGTGATGCATGCAGTGTACAGAGGCAGGCAGCCTGCCAAAAAATCCTTTGCAGAAAATGTTATTGGACAGAACTGTTATTACAAGTGTGTCAGAAAGTGAAATACATTGTAGCTGTACTATCATTACACTAAAGACTTCAGCATTCAGATAAAAGATGCTATAAAAATTTAGGCAATGCACTGTTTCAAACGTGAGACATTGCATTCAGATGGCACACTGTTTCTGCTACACGCATCATAACAACTCGAATAGATGATGAGACTTCCTCCAGGAACTGCCACAGCCTTAAGTGTTGCTAGATTGTGCAGATAGCCAGACTTAGTATATTATTAGCGTGGCTAGTTTATTTGTGCCTTGGTACAATCGGTGCAGACAAAGAATCTGCAGAGTCCAGCTGCCGGCCAGGTTTCATGTTACAGAGCGTGCATCTGATAGGTTCCTACATTCTTCTAAGATATGGCCGATTATTAGGACTACCCCGTCAAAGGCACTGGGGAAGGTTCTCTTGTCATAATGTATGTCGGTGAGTAAACATGGTATGGCTGAAGGGGCTGCAGCACAGCACAGAACAGAACAGAACAGAACAGAACAGCACAGCAGTCTCTTTTCTTGAGGTGTGATATTATGTGACAGCCTCATATCTTTATTTGTGTCTTATCATCTGATTTTTGAGATGGGCATTGATTTCCCAATCTCCTTCGCATTATCCAAGGTATAGAGTGATAGATGTGTCCTGTCAGCTTGGGGAATTGGACTGTCAAAAGTGCCATCATGGCAGCCTCTTTCCTCAACTCGTCAGTATGGCCATTTGCTGGAATGTCAGCATGACTTGGTATTCAAAGAAATACAGTAATAGCCTCTGTCTTGTTGAAATTGTATACTCTCTGGATGATAAGATAGTGGAGGGTGAGGGGATAGCAGTTGGTTATTGCATATATGCTGCTTAGGGAATCATCACAGATGAGAGCCTCTCTGATGGAAGAGCATTAATATGGCTGAGAACTCTGCTGTGTAAATACTGTTTTCATTCAAAAGTTCAAAAAAAAATTTATGAATATATGTGAATCCAATTCATTTACTGCCCTGTGTATATCTGGATAAACAACGCATTGCTTTCTAGAATGAATTAAAAACGGGAGAGAGGGGGTGGGGGAGAGAGGGGGAGGGGGAGAGAGGGGGCGGGGGGAGAGAGGGGGCGGGGGGAGAGAGGGGGCGGGGGGGAGAGAGGGGGCGGGGGGGGAGAGAGGGGGCGGGGGGGAGAGAGGGGGCGGGGGGGGAGAGAGGGGGCGGGGGGGAGAGAGGGGGCGGGGGGGAGAGGGGGCGGGGGGAGAGGGGGCGGGGGGGAGGGGGGCGAGGGGAGAGAGGGGGCGGGGGGAGAGAGGGCAGGGGGGAGAGAGGGCAGGGGGGAGAGAGGGCAGGGGGGGAGAGAGGGGCAGGGGGGGAGAGAGGGCAGGGGGGGAGAGAGGGCAGGGGGGAGAGAGAGCAGGGGGCAGGGAGAGAGAGAGAGGGAGAGAGGGCAGTGGGGGGGGGGACAGGGAGAGAGAGAGAGGGAGAGAGAGGGGGCGGGGGGGAGAGAGGGCAGGGCGGCAGGGAGAGAGAGAGGGAGAGAGGGCAGGGCGGCAGGGAGAGAGAGAGGGAGAGAGGGCAGTGGGGGGCAGGGAGAGAGAGAGGGAGAGAGGGGGGAGGGGGAGAGGGGGACAGAGAAAGAGAGAGGGGGGAGGGGGAGAGGGGGACGGGGAGAGAGAGAGAGGGGAAGAGAGGGGGGAGAGGGGGACAGGGGGAGAGAGAAAGAGGGGAAGAGAGGGGGAGAGGGGGTGGAGGGGGGGAGGGAGAGAGAGGGTGGGGGGAGGGAGAGAGAGGGGAAGAGGGGGGAAGAGGGGGGAGAGGGGGGAGAGGGGGGAGAGGGGGAGAGAGGGGAGAGAGGGGGGAGGGGGAGGGAGAGAGAGGGTGGAGGTGTGGAGGGAGAGAGAGGGTGGAGGGGTGGAGGGAGAGAGAGGGTGGATGGGCGGAGGGAGAGAGGGGGGGAAAGGGCGGAGGGAGAGAGGGGGGAAAGGGCGGAGGGAGAGAGGGGGGAAAGGGCGGAGGGAGAGAGGGGGGAAAGGGCGGAGGGAGAGAGGGGGGAAAGGGCGGAGGGAGAGAGGGGGTGGAGGTGGAGAGGGAGAAAGAGGGGGAGAGAGGGTGGAGGTGGGGAGGGAGAGAGAGGGGGAGAGAGGGGGAGGGAGAGAGTGGGGGAGGGAGGGGGAGGGAGGGGGGAGGGGGGAGGGGGAGGGAGGGGGAGGCGGGAGGGAGGGAGCAGGGAGAGGGGGTGGGAGGGAGCGGGGAGAGGGGGTGGGAGGGAGGGGGAGAGGGGGTAGGAGGGAGGGGGAGAAGGGGTGGGAGGGAGGGGGAGAGGGGGAAGGAGAGGGGGGAGAGAGAGGGAGAGGGGGAGGGAGGGAAGAGAGGGGGTGGGAGGGAGGGGGGAGAGGGGATGGTAGGGAGGGGGGAGAGGGGGTGGGAGGGAGGGGGGAGAGGGAGAGGGAGAGAGGGAGGGGGGAGAGGGAGAGACAGAGGGAGAGAGAGAGACAGAGGGAGAGAGAGAGACAGAGAGAGGGGGAGAGAGAGAGAGGGAGAGGGAGCAGTGAGAGGGGGGAGAGGGGGGCAGTGAGAGGGGGAGAGAGGGGGGAGAGGGGGAGAGAGGGGGGCAGAGAGGGGAAGAGAGGGGCAGAGAGGGGGGAGAGAGGGGGCAGAGAGGGGGGAGAGAGGGGGCAGAGAGGTGGGAGGGAGGTGGCAGAGAGGAGGCGAGAGGGGGGAGAGGGGGCGAGAGGGGGCAGAGAGGTGGGAGAGAGGGGGGCAGAGAGGTGGGAGAGAGGGGGGGTGAGGGGACAGAGAGGGGGGTGAGGGGGCAAAGAGAGGGGGCAGAGAGCGGGGGGCAGAGAGCGGGGGGCAGAGAGGGGGGAGAGAGGGGGAGAGGGGGGGAGAGAGGGGGGAGAGAGGGGAGAGGGGGGAGAGGGGGAGAGAGGGGAGAGGGGGGGAGAGAGGGGAGAGGGGAGAGAGGGGGAAGAGAGGGGGAAGAGAGGGGGAAGAGAGGGGGGAGAGAGGGGGGAGAGAGGGGGGAGAGAGGGGGGGAGAGGGTGGGAGAGGGTGGGGAGAGGGTGGGGAGAGGGTGGGGAGAGGGTGGGGAGAGGGTGGGGAGAGGGTGGGGAGAGGGGTGAGAGGGTGGGGTGAGAGGGTGGGGAGAGGGGTGAGAGGGTGGGGAGAGGGGTGAGAGGGTGGGGAGAGGGGTGAGAGGGTGCAGAGAGGGGGAGAGGGTGCAGAGAGGGGGGAGAGGGTGCAGAGAGGGGGGAGAGGGTGCAGAGAGGGGGGAGAGGGTGCAGAGAGGGGGGAGAGGGTGCAGAGAGGGGGGGAGAGGGTGCAGAGAGGGGGGAGAGGGTGCAGAGAGGGGGGAGAGGGTGCAGAGAGGGGGGGAGAGGGTGCAGAGAGGGGGGAGAGGGTGCAGAGAGGGGGGAGAGGGTGCATAGAGGGGGAGAGAGTGTGCAGAGAGGGGGAGAGAGGGTGCAGAGAGGGGGAGAGAGGGTGCAGAGAGGGGGAGAGAGGGTGCAGAGAGGGGGGAGAGGGTGCAGAGAGGGGGGAGAGGGTGCAGAGAGGGGGGAGAGGGTGCAGAGAGGGGGGAGAGGGTGCAGAGAGGGGGGAGAGGGTGCAGAGAGGGGGGAGAGGGTGCAGAGAGGGGGGAGAGGGTGCAGAGAGGGCAGAGAGGGGGGAGAGAGGGTGCAGAGAGGGGGGAGAGAGGGGGCAGAGAGGGGGGAGAGGGGGCAGAGATGGGGGAGAGGGGGCAGAGATGGGGGAGAGGGGGCAGAGATGGGGGAGAGGGGGCAGAGATGGGGGAGAGGGGGCAGAGATGGGGGAGAGGGGGCAGAGATGGGGGAGAGGGGGCAGAGATGGGGGAGAGGGGGCAGAGATGGGGGAGAGGGGGCAGAGATGGGGGAGAGGGGGCAGAGATGGGGGAGAGGGGGCAGAGATGGGGGAGAGGGGGCAGAGATGGGGGAGAGGGGGCAGAGATGGGGGAGAGGGGGCAGAGATGGGGGAGAGGGGGCAGAGATGGGGGAGAGGGGGCAGAGATGGGGGAGAGGGGGCAGAGATGGGGGAGAGGGGGCAGAGATGGGGAGGGGGCAGAGATGGGGGAGAGGGGGCAGAGATGGGGGAGAGGGGGCAGAGATGGGGGAGAGGGGGCAGAGATGGGGGAGAGGGGGCAGAGATGGGGGAGAGGGGGCAGAGATGGGGGAGAGGGGGCAGAGATGGGGGAGAGGGGGCAGAGATGGGGGAGAGGGGGCAGAGATGGGGGAGAGGGGGCAGAGATGGGGGAGAGGGGGCAGAGATGGGGGAGAGGGGGCAGAGATGGGGGAGAGGGGGCAGAGATGGGGGAGAGGGGGCAGAGATGGGGGAGAGGGGGCAGAGATGGGGGAGAGGGGGCAGAGATGGGGGAGAGGGGGCAGAGATGGGGGAGAGGGGGCAGAGATGGGGGAGAGGGGGCAGAGATGGGGGAGAGGGGGCAGAGATGGGGGAGAGGGGGCAGAGATGGGGGAGAGGGGGCAGAGATGGGGGAGAGGGGGCAGAGATGGGGGAGAGGGGGCAGAGATGGGGGAGAGGGGGCAGAGATGGGGGAGAGGGGGCAGAGATGGGGGAGAGGGGGCAGAGATGGGGGAGAGGGGGCAGAGATGGGGGAGAGGGGGCAGAGATGGGGGAGATGGGGCAGAGAGGGGGGAGATGGGGCAGAGAGGGGGGAGATGGGGCGGAGAGGGGGGGATGGGGCGGAGAGGGGGGGATGGGGCGGAGAGGGGGGGATGGGGCGGAGAGGGGGGGATGGGGGGGAGAGGGGTGAGATGGGGGGAGAGGGGGGAGATGGGGGGAGAGGGGGGAGATGGGGGGAGATGGGGGGAGAGGGGGGAGATGGGGGGAGATGGGGGGGAGAGGGGGAGAGAGGGGGGCAGAGAGAGAGGGGGGGCAGAGAGAGAGAGGGGGCAGAGAGAGAGAGGGGGGGCAGAGAGAGAGGGGGGGCAGAGAGAGAGAGGGGGGCAGAGAGAGAGGGGGGGGCAGAGAGAGAGAGGGGGGCAGAGAGAGGGGGGGGGGCAGAGAGAGAGAGGGGGGCAGAGAGAAAGAGGGGGGCAGAGAGAGAGAGGGGGGCAGAGAGAGAGAGGGGGGCAGAGAGAGAGAGAGGGGGGCAGAGAGAGAGAGGGGGCAGAGAGAGAGAGGGGCGGAGAGAGAGGGGGGGGGCAGAGAGAGAGAGGGGGGGCAGAGAGAGAGGGGGGGCAGAGAGAGAGGGGGGGCAGAGAGAGAGGGGGGGCAGAGAGATAGAGGGGGGCAGAGAGATAGAGGGGGGGCAGAGAGAGAGAGGGGGGGCAGAGAGAGAGAGGGGGGCAGAGAGAGAGAGGTGGGCAGAGTGAGAGAGGTGGGCAGAGTGAGAGAGGTGGGCAGAGTGAGAGAGGTGGGCAGAGTGAGAGAGGTGGGCAGAGTGAGAGAGGGGGGCAGAGTGAGAGAGGGGGGCAGAGTGAGAGAGGGGGGCAGAGAGAGAGGGGGGGGCAGAGAGAGAGAGGGGGGGCAGAGAGAGAGAGGGGGGGCAGAGAGAGAGAGGGGGGCAGAGAGAGAGAGGGGGGCAGAGAGAGAGAGGGGGGCAGAGAGAGAGAGGGGGGCAGAGAGAGAGGGGGGGGCAGAGAGAGAGGGGGGGGCAGAGAGAGAGGGGGGGCAGAGAGAGAGGAGGGGGGCAGAGAGAGAGGAGGGGGGCAGAGAGAGAGGAGGGGGGCAGAGAGAGAGGAGGGGGGCAGAGAGAGAGAGGGGGCAGAGAGAGAGGGGGGGCAGAGAGAGAGAGGGGGCAGAGAGAGAGAGGGGGCAGAGAGAGAGAGGGGGCAGAGAGAGAGAGGGGGGGGCAGAGAGAGGGCTAGAGGGCTAGAGGGAGAGAGGGCTAGAGGGCTAGTGGGCTAGAGGGAGAGAGGGAGATAGGGAGAGAGGGAAGGCAGTATGTGATGTGGATAGGGAAAGAATGGTGAAGGTAAGGTAATGCAATGGGGAACAAGTTAGGAGGCCAGGGGGATTGTGAAAGTGCAGGACATGTTGGAGAGAGAACTGCCAAGGGCATAATGCAGAGAAAATTATGCTGGAATGGAATGTTCAAATGGGTTGTGTAGTGAAGCAATTGTTGAAGTCATTATTGTTGTGGTGTGCATCATCTTCGACAACTTTATGGTCAAGTTTGAGGTTTACCACAGTTTGGTGGTGGCCATTCTTGTGAGTGGACAGTTGCTTGCTTATCTACATCTGCATCCTCCTCATACACCAAAAGCTCCCAAACAGTATGTGGCTGATCATCCCCTGCCCCACACACCCCCGCCCCATACCACCTGCAAATGCCCCCCCCCCCCCTACTACCTCTTGAAAATGGCATGCAGGAAGAAAGATTGCCAGTGCACTGCTGTATTACCTCGAATTTCTCGAATTTTCTTGTCATGGTCATTCGGCGTGATTTGTGTGGGAGGAAGTAATATGTTGTGCAATTTTTCTCAGAAAGTGCTCACTGAAAATTTCAATAGTAGACACTAAACCTTTCTGTGATGAACACCACCTCTCTTGTAATGTCTGCCACTGGAGTTTGTTAAGCGTCTCTGTAATGCTCTCATGACTACTAAGCACGTCCATGATTAAACGCACAGCTCCTCGTTGCATCTTCTCCATCTCTTTCTATCAGCCCTATCTAATAAAGATCCCAGGCTGATGAAAAAATTCAAAAATTGGTCAAACAAGTGCAATGTAAGCCACTTCCTTTGTGGATGAGACATTTCCTTCAGATTCTTCCTATGAATCTCTGTCTGGCACTGCTTTTCCTACTATTGTTTTATGTGGTCCTTCCAACAAAAGCTGCTGTGGATCCATCATGTTGTACAACACACCACACACTGACAAAATCACTTCAATAAACAATTTTCCACCACTGTGGTTTCAGTAAGCTACATTGAAGTTGACAGTTGCTGCAAAATTGCAATTCTGCAACCTTGCACATGGAGACAGGCAAGATTCTGCTGAACAAGAAGTAAGAACCCAGAGCCTTATTGAATTAACATTTTGTGGACAAGGTCCTGGAACGTAAGTGAAGTATTCTGTACACAGAATGATGGAAACAAGAATATATGTATCTGTGAAAGACAAAATGAAACAAATAAAGTAGGTTACAGAAATTTAACAAGAGGTAATGAGACCTAAATGGTTTCATGAACCATTAGTTTATTTAACAAAGCACTGTGCAGTGTTCAAATGAATGGTAACACACCAGGATACTATGTAACTATGTTTCCTAAGTGAAACTGAAAATAATTTTTTTATTATTGTTGTTGCTGATGTTTTGTAATTTACTACTACTACTACTACTACTACTACTACTACTCTGTTTTTAGCTGAATGTAAAACGGTCATTTTGCATTAACATTTTCTATATGGACATGGTTACTCACTTCCACTATGTTACACACTTCATAAATCACTAAAACTACCACATCTCAAGTCTTCAACACTTTTCCCTTAACTGCCCTTATAAAGTAACATTCTCACACATGCAGTTAAAACTGAATCTAGAAATGGACTTAAAAAGATATACACCACATCAAAGGATAAAAATGATCCAGAGAATGTTTACTCACCGAGGGACCTGCTTGGTTTGAACAGATGGGGTAATTGTTTCCTGCAAAAATTTAAACACAAATCACTGTAAGATGACATGACAATAATGTTCATGTTTGTTATGCATTATATGTTACTAGGTTTCCACACTAGCAGATTCATGAGAATAACCAAGTCACACAACCGACAGAAGTTGGAAAGAGGAATATTTATGCAGTCTACTACCAACACCTTTCACTTGTCACAACTCAAGACAAAAGAAACAGATTTCTCTATTCTCTGAAGTCTATACCTAAATAATATCCTGAATAAAATTTGAGAAAGGAGACAAGCATCTATTTAGCAGCCACTGATACAGGAAAAATTCAAGCAGGTTCAAGACACATAATTTTAAGAGAGAAAAAGGTTTCAGCTTTCTTATTTTTAAAAATTCCTTAATCAGGAGGTAGGGGATAATAGCCAATACAAAGAAGGAAAGTGAAAGCAGTATAGGTGGTGACTAGAAGTACTAGAGAACTACCAAGAGCTATTTGTATCAGTAGGTCTAATGTGAGTGCTAAACTCAAGAAGTACTGTAATGCTGCCTAACTGCAAAAAAGAAGATACATAACATCAGGAAAGCAGAAATAAATATGGTTCAAAGAGGCCCATATGGTAAAACAGGCATTAAGAAGGAAAAGATAAAAAGATGGCAGTAGGTAAATGCAATCGTGTAAAAAAATATATAACTGAAGTTAAACAATGAAAACAAAAAGTAGAAAACAGTAGACTTTCTAATAGCACCAGAGCCCATAAATGGACTTTGAAAGTACAAATGTTAGGAGTTGGTATCCAACTGAAAATGGTTCATCTGGTGAAACACATACCAATGTCACTACTGATATGATCCACATCTTATCAGCGTCAGTATATGAGCTGTTGCTAAAGCAGTTTGTCTTTCCAACCATTGTATTCAAAGCTGACATGTCAATGTAAAATGCTGGACCAAACTTACAGGTCAGTTGACAGATTATGTGTGTTTTCTTATAGGGTGACATCCTCTTGATTACATATGTTTTTCCAGAGAGACTGGAGCATATAGTACCAGAAATATGCATAGGTAAGGTTTTACTACAGGATCACTCAAATGAATGAGGAGTGTGTACTTTGGGGTGGTGTGGAAGTGGATGGAGGATGAGATAGGAAGGGTCTAAATCCATCCTGGCATTTGCTTATGGTAGTAGGTCAACAGAAGCCATCACAGTGTTATGAATGATTTGGTACAAACGTCTAGAGAGTAGTTGGGGGCAAGTGTATGCATTGAGGTAAATGTAGGTATTGTCACATCTCAGTTCCGAACATTTTGGTTGGCAGCAATGCAGCATTACTAGTTTGCAAGTACTGTCAAATGAGAAAGAACAGTGCCTGAGCACCAGTCAGCATGTGCACATCATAATATGATTTCTGTTTTTCTCATCTTCACTGTAGTCTTGGTACAACTTTATTTCTACTTTTTGCATAGTAATTAAACTGGACTGATCTCATTAATTTAGTGTTAACATCTTACGATGTTCCTGTTCACTAGAAACTAATTACCTGAAGGTGAATACTTGTAAGTTTGAAGAAATCGAACATACAATAAATAAAAAAATGAGGCAAGTGTATGTGGCTCTCAAGGAGCAACTGTAGGCACCATCTGCTGCTTCTTCAGAGACTACTTCATGCCACCAGTGAGTCCTCAATCTGAAATATCATTTCCTTCAAGTAGTCACACATCACTGTCAGATATCATTCCTATTCCTCATATCCAAAAAGCAAGGAAACAATCTAGGAAAGGTTCGAAATCAACCCACCTGACATCAACTCCACACAGACAAAAGTTGTAACAAGCAATTAAAGCGGAAGAGGATGCTGCTAATGAGAAGATGCAAAGAGCAGATGTAGGGTCCAAGGCTAAGAACCAAAAATCTAAAACCGCAGGGAAAAGATAACTAACATTGTCTAATTCTTCTTCCAAAGAGTCCAGTACAATGTTCCTTTATAAAAGTAAAAACACGTGCAACTGGAATTTTTTGTCAGAATCTGAGACATGACAGTGGCATGTCCACATTGATTAGGCCTATACAAAAAGGTGATTTTGTAATTTGTGAATCAAGCAGGTTTGGAAGAATTTTTCAATAAAAGGATTCCTAAAACACTTCAGTTTATCAAGACAATGGGGGATGTGTTTTCTCATAAGGACGACATTGTGGAAGAAACTTTCACATGCACTACAATCTAGCTGGAGTGAATTCAGAGATGCATTTGGATTTCGAGATGACCTGAGTAGGTACAGTGCCTTATTACAGTGTTAATTTCGTATAATGTTGTCTATCATTTATTCAAGTTTTGTTACCAAATATCTGCATTTGAGTTGATGTATTATTTCATATTTACATATAAATGTTGGCATTTGAATATTTATTATGCAATAAAAAGTTGTATCTTTCAAAACAATATTTCAGCCTCAATTTTCCAAAGTTAGAGATTGTTTCACGATCTTTTTCTCAAAGGGGCAAGTTTACTCACGAGTGTACACTTACCCCACTCAATGGGCCACAGGTACACATTGCTGTACCCTTGGAAAACTACTATTTATGGATAAATTAATGTAAAATCATTTTGAGAGATGCATTTTTGAGACCAGCACAGGCTTTAACTACAGTAAAATGTTTATATCTCTGGTTTACTTCCAGTACTTCCCACATGCTCTCATGCAAAATTTGTGTACACTTACCCCACCACAAAACTCTCTTTTTTCCCCAAAAAACACTGAGTTGCTTCACTTAACATATTATTTCCACAAATATAATGTAGTTAATGCTTGCTCTTTTAGTGTTACCAAAAATACAAAAACTATCAAAACATTAGTCATAAGTACTATCTTCATAAATGTATTACAAAAAACTTACTTTTTGCAGTTACATATGCAGTTATTTACATGGTGATTACACACGCATATGTGATAGTCAATGGGTACTCTCAAATAAATTTAGAGGGGTGAGAATAAACATTATCTAATTTATGTTTCTGGATACACAACCTTTTTTTTTTTTTTTTTAAATAGTGCATAAAATATATATTACTTCCAGTCTCATGACTGCTGCAGAGTCATTAACAACTGTGCTTTTTCATTGTAGATCATTACTTCACCAGAGTTCAGCATTTTTTAGTACTGGACTAACTATGTACTGGACTGTCTATGCTGAAAGAGGTAAAATAATTCCAGCACTGACTCTCCCTCTTCTACCGCTGCCCTCCACTGCTTTTCCAATGAATGTAACAAGAGTGATAAGCCAAATTAAATACAGCAGTTTGTTTCTCAGTTTTAATTTTTATGAAACATTCCACGTGGGAAAAATATATTTAAAAAGAAAGATGATGAGACTTACCAAACAAAAGCGCTGGCAGGTCGATAGACACACAAACAAACACAAATATACACACAAAATTCTAGCTTTCGCAACCAACGGTTGCCTCGTCAGGAAAGAGGGAAGGAGAAGGAAAGACAAAAGGATATGGGTTTTAAGGGAGAGGGTAAGGAGTCATTCCAATCCCGGGAGAGGAAAGACTTACCTTAGGGGGAAAAAAGGACAGGTATACACTCGCACACACACACACATATCCATCCGCATATACACAGACACAAGCAGACATTTGTAAAGGCAAAGAGTTTGGGCAGAGATGTCAGTCGGGACGGAAGTACAGAGGCAAAGATGATGTTGAAAGACAGTTGAGGTATGAGCGGCGGCAGATTGAAATTAGAAATTAGCGGAGATTGAGGCCTGGCGGATAGCGAGAAGAGAGGATATGCTGAAGGGCAAGTTCCCATCTCCGGAGTTCTGATAGGTTGGTGTTAGTGGGAAGTATCCAGATAACCCGGACGGTGTAACACTGTGCCAAGATGTGCTGGTCGTGCACCAAGGCTTTGCCTTTACAAATGTCTGCTTGTGTCTGTGTATATGCGGATGGATATGTGTGTGTGTGCGCGAGTGTATACCTGTCCTTTTTTCCCCCTAAGGTAAGTCTTTCCGCTCCCGGGATTGGAATGACTCCTTACCCTCTCCCTTAAAACCCATATCCTTTTGTCTTTCCTTCTCCTTCCCTCTTTCCTGACGAGGCAACCGTTGGTTGCGAAAGCTAGAATTTTGTGTGTATATTTGTGTTTGTTTGTGTGTCTATCAACCTGCCATCGCTTTTGTTTGGTAAGTCTCATCATCTTTCTTTTTAAATATATATATATATATATATATATATATATATATATATATATATATATATATATATATATATATATATATATATATATATATTCACTCTACATAATACAAAAGAAATCTGAACTGAAAAATATCTTCAGCAACTCATTTTTAAAGCTGAAGCTACATGACAGCAATTTGCATGGGGGATATTGGGGGAACACAAAAGTCTTTCTGAAGGGGGGGAAAAATCAGTAATGTCAAGCAGCACAGCTGCCTCATACAAAATAGTGAAGAAAACATACAGTGTCATGAAAGTAGCATTCTAAATTACAAGGCAGAATGGCTCGACAATAGTTATTGGCATTAGAAGAAATTTTTAATATTGCCGATTGACACACACAAAAATAAAAAGCTATCCAAACATTTGGAACTTTACTTCCTTTCTTCCTTCGAGTTTCAGAGTGGGCAAAAAGTCACAGACAATACATTAGTAAACACTATTTCTGCCTAAGTGCAGAGGTGAAATGGGGACAGAATGAGAAGTAAAGAGAGATTAAGAAGAAGAGAGATGAAATGAATAGTGGAATTCAAAACTAAGAGGAAAATGACAAGATAAAACCAGAGTTTGGGTGATGGGGGAAGTGAAAAATTAAAAATGGAATTTAAAAAAAATAATATTAATGAAAAACGAAAGAGGGGAGACATTATATGTTAACTGAGGTTAAGACTAGGATGGTGTAGGGATGTGAGAATTTGTTGCAGGGAAGTTACCATCTCCAGAGTCGAAGCATCTATATAGCGAGTGTGATGTAACAAGCACTCAGGTTACTTGAGACATGCTGTAGGAAGCATGGTCAGCAACTGGGTACTGGCTGTCCAAGGCCGAAAGTTGTTCTATGCCCATTCATGCACACACAAAGTTTTTGTGATGGTCACAATGCTATGAAATGAACAGGTCAGTTGGTGCACAATGTGTCATGTTTTGTAGCACCTGACATTCAATGACTTACCCATGGCAGTAGTGAATGAGGTTTCCAAGGGACTCAACACTGTGGTTATTTGTTCATTTATCCTGATAATTGACAATCCAATAGAGGAGTTTTGCAATTAATATTAATAGAGTTGGGTCAAATGCTCTGATGCTATCACAAAAGACAATTTAAAAATAACAGTTAACTAAGAAAGTCAATATAAGAATATACAGGAGACACACATGTGAGGGTAGAGTAGCAGGATGAAGTGCGCGGGTAAAGGTTCCCCAAAGAATACGAGTTGGGGTGGAAGATGTGCTTGGTGGCTCTGTCTCCCCCACTGAACTGACGCTAGGAGAGAATACCATAAAAAAGGAAAAAGTCATTCCATGTACCATGTGCAATAAGAGCAAATAACGCATCCATAAATTTCAAGTATTGGCTGCAAAGTCACTACTAAAATGAGTGCTTTAATTCAAGTGGTAATATCCACTTTCCTACACAGAAAGTTTATATAATATAGAGAACGAGAGAAAGGAGGGCTGTAGGTACATGCAACGCAACTGTTGTACTGAGTGTACTGCCTCACAGTTTGACAACTTTGTATTGCCACCTTACGACTCTCCCAAGAGGATTATTTCAACACCAAATTGTCACGCTTCACAACTGCATCTGTTGCACAGTTGTCGATTTCATGCCTTATAAGTGCACGTCGTGCAGTCATAGCATTCACATTCTACTGGAGAAGGTGGAGGTAAAGGTATGTTTCTCAAGTGCTCGTTTTGGCATTGCCCTTGCCATGCCATTTTATTCCTTACTGCCACGGGGCATCCTCTCTGCTCCCCCTTAGGTGTTTATTTCCAAGTCACATATACTCATGTTTGCCAAGGTGTAGTAACTGGCTGTCATGTAGATACACTATGTCATCAAAAGTATATGGACACCTATCTGAAAAAGACTTACAAGTTTGTGGCCCCTCCATTGGTAATGCTGGAATTCAGTATGATGCTGGCCCTCCCTTAGCCTTGATGACAGCTTCCACTCTCACAGGCATACGTTCAATCAGGTGCTGGTAGGTTTCTTTAGGAATGGCAGCCCATTCTTCATGGAGTGCTGCACTGAGGAGAGGTATCGATGTCGGTTGGCGAGGCCTGGCTCGAAGTCGGAATTTCAGAACATTCCAAAGGTGTTCTATAGGATTCAGTTCAGGACTCCGTGCAGGCCAATCCATTACAGGGATGTTATTTTTATGTAACCACTCTGCCACAGGCCGTGCATTACGAACAGGTGCTCGATCGTGTTGAAAGATGCAATTGCTATCCCCAAATTGCTCAACCGTGGGAAGCAAGAAGATGCTTAAAACATCAATGTAGACCTGTGTTGTGATATTGCCACACAAAACAACAAGAGGTGCAAGATCCCTCCATGGAAAACATGACCACACCATAACACCACTGCCTCCAAATTTTATTGTTGGCACTATATGCGCTGGCAGATGACGTTCACCGGGCATTTGCAATACCCACACCCTGCCATCAGATCACTACATTGTGTACCATGATTCATCACTCCACACGTTTTTCCATTGTTCAATCGTCCAATGTTTACTCTCCTTACACCAACTGAGGCTCGTTTGCCATTTTTTGGCATTTATTGGCATGAAGTGTGGCTTATGAGCAGCCGCTCGACCATGAAATCCAAGTTTTCTAACATCTTGCCAAACTGTCATAGTACTTGCAGTGGATCCTGATGCAGTTTGGAATTCCTGTGTGATACTCTGGATAGATGTCTGCCTATTACACATTACGACCCTCTTCAGCTGTCAGTGGTCTCTGTCAGTCAACAGACGAGGTCGGCCTGTACGATTTTGTGCTGTATGTGTCCCTTCACGTTTCCACCTCATTATCACATCATAAACAGTGAACCTAGGATGTTTAGGAGTGTGGAGATCTCACCTACAGAGGTATGACCCAAGTGACACCCAATCACATGACCACATTCGAAGTCTTTGAGTTCTGCGGAGTGCCCCATTCTGCTCTCTCACGATGTCTAATGACTACTGAGGTTGCCGATATGTAGTACCCGGCAGTAGGTGGCAGCAGAATGTACCTAATATGAAAAACTTATGTTTTGGGGGTGTCCAGATACTTTTGATCACATAGTGTATCTACCATCTAGTTACAAAAGTAAAAATTAAGCATCAACCAATGTCCCATAGTAACACCACAACAAAATGTCAGATTGTGAGCTCAGTTTCGGCACGGTCTCCAAGGGAACCCTAAACCACAGCCCATTGTAGCACTCCTCAGAGTGCGTGCAACATGAGTACGGCATCACAAACAACAGTTATCATTGACATGGCAACGTTACCATTGGTGCAAGAGGAATAGGTCAGCTTTGACAATGAGCGTAGGTTGATCAACAATGAGAGCAGGAAGGACACAGAGGGTACAGATACGATAGAGAAAGTGCTAGCTAATGTGCCAACTGCTAACTTTTTTTCTACTCTAGAAAATGCGGATGTGAAATTTGAGGGTGATATATAAGTAGTTAGGAAAAAGAAGGAGTAGGTACCATCCATCCCTATACCCAGGGGCAATACAGTTCTTGTCAAGGACTTGCAAGAAGGGATAAAGTGGAAGTTGACAGCAGTCTACCATCATTGGACTACGAAAATACAAGCAGAGTCCATAGAGGACTATCAAAAGATAATGGCAGAATTATAGGACCGAGAGACCAAATTCCACTCATATTCAATGGAGTCAAAACAGGCACTTAGGATAGTAACAAAAGATCCTACAAATAGATGCAAGGGCAGAAGATGTTAAAAGAGGCACTAGTTGTGGAATGATTCAAGCTGTCATCAGTACAGCAATTCTTGAAACCCACTCCGCCTGGGAAAGGATTGAAGAGCCACAAGAAGGAGCCAAATTTCATGGCGGTGCTTGTAAACAACTACAACAACGAAGCACAAAGGGTGTTTAGACTAAGATATCTGCTCGGCTTCGGGTTAAGGTTAGAGAGGTATGACAAACCTGAAGGTCCTGGGCAGTGTCACTGCTGGCAGAAATTCAACCATACTAGTAAAAATTGTAGCACAGAGCCCAAGTTCATTAGGTGGGCAGACCACCACCTGACGAAACTATGTAAAACAGAGAGGAACACTACAGACATCTGCACTGCAACGGCTCACACTCGCCGTACTACCATGACTTCAAGGCTTACCATAGATTGCAACAGAACCAGGGGCTATAGAAAGCAGCCACCACAGCTACTGTCACATCCAGACAGAAAACTTGGCAGTAGGCAAAGTTCAAACTGCAGCTTGGTCAGTTTCTGGTACTTACGCGTCCGTGGAATGGTTGGGCTTCCCCCTCCACCTCTACTGTCACAATGATCTCTCCAGCAGTGTCACAGGTGTGCCCGCTCCCAACCCTGTTACCCTCACCACCCCAGGTCGCCACAGCTAGCAGAGATGCTGCCAGTGTCACTCCACATCCCACATAACCAACATCTCAGGAGGTGCCAGGCACCAGCAACGATCTCTGTAGTCTAATGCTAGAGTCTACAGAGATCAGGTTGTTGTTGCAAGGATCAACCTGAACATGATAATAGTGATGGTCAGTGGTCTGCCCTGTGTAGGACTGATTCACAAAAGTGACGATTCTTGCAGAAGCTGCAATGGCACTGTTTGTTGATGGACTTTAACAGAATTCCGAGTTTTTTAATACAACATCAGAATGTCTATGGCATTGCTGATACAGTAGTTCAATTACAGTCGTCTCTAGACCTGCACACTCTAGATACTGCCTCCATCACAGAGACACATCTATCGCTGATTGATCAATTCAAGGTTCACAGTTACTCGGTCCATGGGGTCAACTGCCTCAGCATTTCTGGCAGTAGAGTTGTCATCCCTGTGAGATGAAAGATTTGACACCAGATTATCAATATGCAGCAGCAAAAATGGCAGCAGGCGGAGACTGAGGTGGTTTGCTGAGGCTGGTCCCTCCACATGGGTATTTGCTACTAAGGAGCCTACTCACATCCCTTACCAAGCCTGTTCAGGCCATATATCCTAGATATCTTCCTGTGCAGGGGATTGCCTTTGAGGGCTGCAGCAATAGTTCACTATGAGCTGGATTCAAGACCACTGCCCAGCTGTCCTGGAATGTGCCTATGTTGAAGACACAAACCAGGGGATGGCAGAAACAATGCACGTTACTAACTGTGAACAATATATCACCCACATAGGACACCACCCGTACGTCATATCACTAATGTAGACTGAAAGTGATGTGGGTTAGGTAGTCAAGTATCTGACAGATGTCCTCCAGACCTGTGCTCGAGAGATGAGCACCAGGCTGACCACCAAACCTGTTCCTAGGGATGTGCACCCTGACTCCTGGGACTGATAGTCATTAAATGGCACACGAGGAGGGAATGGCTGTAATATTGAGATCCCACCAATTCTCGTCTGCTTAGATGGCTGGAAGCCCAGGTGAGCTAAAGCTACAGGAGCATAGAGGCTTCTGCTGCGAACAATGATTCAAAACACAGAACAAGACATGAACCAAGCATTATCATGAAAGTGCAGTAGGCTACTCCCAGGGTAAACAGGTCACTTTGAGGAGAAAATGCGATTAGTTTACAAAGATGAGAAAAAAGATGAAGTATTGCAACATCATTAGAATCACAATTTCGAACTCATGTCATCATGGATGATAAGAGAGATGGGCAGGAAGAAGTATTAGTTGAACGGTTTGCTCAAGTCAGAAAAGTGGCCAAGACAGAATTTACACTGGTGTCCAAGCACCTTCTGTATGCCTACATTGAATGGCTACAAAACAATAAATCCCTTGGTCCTGGTAAGATCTGTGTGCCATACCTGAAGTACCTGCCTCCTACCACAATCACATACCCCACCACTATATGCAACAATCACATACCCCACCACTAAATGCAACCAGTACCTCTCCCTAACCTACATCCCACCTGCTTGGCAAACTTACAGGTTATAACCCTACCTAAACCCAATAAGGACCTCCTACTTCTCCACAGCTATAGGCTTATTTCATGCCTGTGCTTTCTCCTGAAGGTACTGGAGTGTCTTATCCACAGAGATCTCACCAAATTCCTGTGTGAGATCATCATCATCATCATCATCATCATCATCATCATCCCTGAGCACTTTACATTCCATCCAGAACACATCATCATCCAAATGTTTATAGTTGCCTATGGAACCATGATTTTCTGCCAACAAGTTGCCACAGCTGTTTTGAGCCTGCTGCAGAAGTTGTACTGAGAAGCCCTTGTGCATCCTCCAAATAGTCCTATCTATCTCTCATGTAATATTCACATTTTTTGGAGCCCTGCAGAAAGATATTCATGCCCGCTGATTTACTTCGGATGAAGAGGTGCATGCTTGTGTACAATCATGGTTCCATAAGTAACAGCAAACATTTTCCCCTGAAGGTGTCGACAATCTTGTCTCATAGTGAGATAAATGTAATAATAATAGTGGCAATTAGTTTTGAAATAATAAAAAGTTTACTTCTTTTTCCACATGTCCCTTTTTCACTTGACTGCCCCTTATATTTACTGAATTTTGTTTTGAACAATTGTTCCATGGAAGGAGACTATATTTTTCTATTTGTGCAATGTTTAACAAATCTTTTCAGAAATGAAATGCAATTATTGACATTAAATTAATATAGGGCTATGTGTTGGTAGATGAGGATGACTACAGTGAGTGTGAATATGGAGTACAGAACAGAACTGTTATTAGAATTCTTGGTGCAATATTCTGTGATTAACTTGGTTAGAATGTAAAATCTGTAAGTTAAACTGGACTTACTCTCATTTAATCTTTTAAGGGTGTGTACACATACTATGGAGGAGTCCTTGTTAGGTTCTATACAGATTATGAAATGTAACTGACCGAAAGTATGAGAGACAATGTTCTAAAAGTTTCACTATCCTTTCAGTCAATGATTACAATATAATTTGTTGTTATAATGGCCATTTGGCTATACATTGCCATCTTCAGATCTGTATAAGATAAGAAGTTTGTCAAGCTTCATTACACAACTAATAAGAGAATTATATCCAATAAACTGATGAGGCAATGGTCATGAGGAATTGGTCATTTCAATGAAAAATTTTGTACTGCTATTATTGACAGAAATGAAACTCTTTCTGAATAATTAAGTGACCGACCTTTTAAAGATTGTGTACTGTACACCAGTGGAGCACCAGAGTTTATAGAGACTGGAGGCAAGCATGAATTAATGCTATTTTAAAGCTGTACCAGGAACTGATACACAAAACTGTAGATACATATGATTTAACTTAATGTAACACAAAATTTTGCAGCATATTTTATATTAAACTAACCTGACTTGAGGTAGAACAGCTCATTCATAAAAATCAGTAACAATTTCAGAAACTATGATATGCAAACTTCCAACTTCACATTATACAGAAAGCTGTTTACAGTGGTGTTCTAAGATGAATAACTACTCTTGAAGCCTGATTTTTCCACATTACGAAATATTTGAACTGATGTGTAACTGGATTGATAAATTATATGGAGAACTCACAAGGGGAGGCCACGACATTCGCTTCACGGTTTTACTTCAAACTTCATACATTTTAGTGGTCCATTAGGACAACATAAGGCCCAAGTAGTAATGCATACTACCTAGGCAACTTAGAGAAAATCACAAGAGAAATTTTACACCTCGAATATGTGCCTATGCGTTGCGACTCCGAGCATGAGCTGGTGGCAGTCACGTGATTAGCGTTCAAGCTCCAAAATCAGTGGATCTGCGGCTTTTGGATCAACTCCAGCTAAGTTCTTTTTAATTACATATTTCTTTCAACTTTTGTCACACTAATTAACACACAACATTTGAAAGGTATAAGAATGAAAAAACACGTGTATTTGCATGAACTTTGTTGAGTTCATACATGCCACATGGCACATTCTTTTGCCAGTTGAAATTGTACTTTAGTAAATGTGGAACATTATACTTCAAGAGAACAATTTGTTAATATGTGCAACAAGTGATGCTTTCATAGTCAATGAAAGTTGTAAAGTATGAAGCAATCCTCTGGCAAAGAACTGTGTCGAAGTAAAGTAAATCTTTTATTCACTTGTGTAATGAAGTGAACTAATATTTCATGTGTTCTACTTTGATGAGCATTTTCCCACAGCAATCAAAGAAACTACAGTTATGGGTGGACAAAAGTAGTTTCATCCGGTCACAAAAACGGCAACAATGATTGGGGCTGCTTCAGTTCTAGCTGTCTGCCTGTGCATGAGTTGCACATTTTTTCTTGCTGTTGTGCACGTTTTTCTTCCTGTTCCTGTTGTTTTCTGTTGTATTTGTGTATCCTACTACTTTTTCCCCATGTCTGAGTCACCATGGGAAATGTCTCTCACCAAAATTGCACAATTTCAGGGGCAGAAGACTGAATGCCTGCTGCTCACTATCGGCCAACTGATGTGAATACTCACCAAGCAAGCAGCACTGATGCCAGTAGCTGCTCCAAAATTTCACCTATACCACAGCCAAGACAAAGAATGGTCAGAGTACAGGGCCCAATTAGAGGCACACTTTGCTGCCTACAAAATAAAAGGTATGGAGTGTTATGCTTACTTTTTGTCCACCTCTGGTCCTACAGTTTATGAACTACTTGTGAAACTGTGAGGCAAAACCATTCCCAACAAAGTCACGTATAACAATCTTCTGAAACTGCTAGATAAATATTATGACAGCCGCACGTTTTAAATTTTTTTGTCTGAAGCAGCAACCTGCTCAGAAAGTCAAACACTGGATAGCAGCTCTCAGAGGTCTCACCAAGCATTGCAGATTTCATATGTTTGTGTGGAATTAACTTTAGTGAAGTAACATTACATGATGTTATCACACAGAATGTATCTGATGCAAGCACCCACGCTGCAATTCTAAAACTGCCTGATGCTGACTTAAAAACAGTACTGTCTACAGTGGAATGTCAGACTATTGTAGACGCAGCCGAGGTTGATTTTAAGGCTCCTTTTGTTTCAATTGTATGTAGTGTACCAGGCACTCACTCTCATTCACAGAATAGTGTTCATGTAGTTCAGAAGAGAGCTCAGACAAACAGGGCGTGCAGAAGCAAATATTTTCAGTCTCTTTGCACACGGTGTGTGTTACAAAAGTGTTGGAGAAAATCGTATCCTCAGTGCTTTTCGAGACATGATCATAAATATTGTCCTAACTGCTTTCAATGTGGACATGAAGGATACATTCAAACTGTATGATGTGGCAGGAAGTGCAGGGGTGACAGCCACTGTTGTGCTAGTGTGTGGCGGCCACAGCTTCACTGTCACCAAGTGTTCACAGTGCAGGCAATGCCACCCAGGTGCAAGCTGAACAAAAAATTTCTACATTGTGGAAAGCTTCCACTACAATACGCCAGCAGGGAAACAAATGTTTTGCTCATTTAAAAGTGGAATAACAGACAATTAAGTTACAGTTGGACTCTGGTCCTTCTGTTTCCCTGATACATAAAGACATTTATGCCAGAATCAGTAACCCATCACTACAGCAGCCTACTTTTATTTTGTCTGCCTACGATGGACAAGGAATTCCGGTCCTCAATATGTGTAGTTTGCCAGAAAATTTTCAAGGAGTGACAAAGTGTGTTTCTTTTCATGTACTCAATTCTAAAAAAAAAACAGTGCAAACATATTTGAGTTAGATTTACTTGATTTATTCAGCATATGCATTCAGAACAATGTGTTACAAATCAGTGTTTCTGTGCCTCACACTAACATTTATGACTTGTGTAGTAAGTACAATGGACTATTTGAAGCAAGTAAATAAGGGGCATAAGACTTTCAAGTGCATATCACTGAAGGATAATGCACAGCTGTGATTTTTTCACACACAACCTGTCCCCCATGCAACATATGAGCGAGTTGCTCAAAAACTGCGACGTTGGAAAGGCAATGGGGTTATCAAAATGATTTCTGCAAGCCAATGGGTATCATCCTTGGTCATTCTGAAGAAGCCTTCACGCGGTTTATGTTTGTGTGCTGACTTTACAGTAACAGTAAATTCACACACTGTAGTGGATTCTTTTCCTCCTCCACGGCCAGAGGAATTGACGGACAGACTGGGACAGTGCTGATACTTTTCAAAGATAGATTTGCGAGAGGCATACGTAAAATTACTGCTGGACAAACAGACCATGCAACACTTTGTGATAAATACTCACTTAGGTTTGTTCCAGTTTTGAAGACTACCATTTGGAAGTGCTTCAGCTTCTGCCATTTTCAAACAGTTCCTGGAACAGTTAACATCAAAGGTCCCTTCTCGGACTAACTACCTGGACAATATTGTCATCGCGGGTCGTATGCCTGTGGAACATTTGTCAATTATAAACCGTTTGTTTCACTTTCTTTCTGCAGATGGGTTAAAGTGCAACAATGAAACTGCTCCGTCACATAATAAACACACAGGTTATATATCCAACTACATTCCATTTGGTTTCAATTAAGACATCTGCCAGTAAGGAGTCACAGGGAAGCCCAGCCAGTATATAAAATTTATTTCTAACACTATGCAAATTACTGCTCCACTTAACTGGCTGCACCAGAAAAATGTTCCTTATGTGTGGCTCAAGGAATGCCAGTTCGTGTTTCAGCAATTGAAAGACGCATTGTTAAGTCATAGATGTCGGATTCACTTTGACCAGTTAAACCTGTTGTGTTAGCTGTGTACGCATCTTCTTATGGGTTGCAGTTGGCTCTTCTGTAACACTGTTTCTTCTGACAGCTCTATCGCTTTTACCTCAAGAACTCTTAAACTGCAGTGTAACCACAGTTAGCTCGAAAAAGAGGTACTTTCCATTATCTATGGTGTTACAAAATTCAACCAGTATTTGTATGGTCAGAAGTTCTATTTGTTGGCAGATCATTGGCATCTGAAGCCCTTGTTCAACCTTGCCAAGCCTGTCCCACCTCAGATGGCGCAAATATTGCAATATTGGACTCTGATATTGTCTAATTATCAGTATGAGTTGTCATACAGACCAACTGCCCAAAAGTTGAAAGTTAACATGTTGTCTCAGCTACCAAGTGGTACTGACATAGCATTTGATTCTTGTGCAGAATCATGTTTTCAAATCGATTCTCATTATATTGAATGTCTTCAAAATTTTCCTCTGAACATTTGGCACGTTGCTGCGGCAACTGCTTCTGACACAATTCTTCAGGTTGTTTTGCAACATGTTTGCCACAGGTGCCCACACAGTTTGAAAGAAGTTTCCCATCCAGTGAGATGACACTATTTTTCACACTGTCAATCACTTTTCATGCAATGCTGTATGCTACTGAATACAAAGAACAACGACGTACAGGTTGTGATTCCTCAATCCCAATTGTGGTAAGTTCTGTCTTTACTGCACCAAGGTCACTGGGGCGTAGTTCACATGAAGCAACTTGCCAGCCATCGTTCTACTTGACAGGGCATAGATGCTCAGCTTGGGCAAATGACCACAACTTGGAAAGTTTGTGCGGAACAATTGTCAGCTTCGCAGCGACCTTTCTTGAGTGGCCACATCCATTCAGACTTTGTCAGCACATTCATATCAATTTTGTGGGTCCATTCTGGAACATACAATGTTTGTTAGTGGTAGATGCTTACAGTACATTTCATTTTGCTGTCATCATGACATCCACTGCAAGTATGGTATTGGATTTGTCTCCTATTTTTTGTCTGGGAGGTCTTCCTGAGGTCACTGTCTCAGACAAAGGTCCATAATTTGTATCACTTGATTTTCAACAGTTTTGTGCCGCCATTGGTGTACACCATGTGGCTACTGCACCTTTTCACCCACAGTCTAACAGTAAATATGAAAGGTTCATTCAAATGTTCATAAGTCACATGGAGAAACTGTTCCTCCCATTCAAAGGGTCCAGCTCCAAAAATTTTCCTGTCCTCCCACCCCTCCTTGCCACATGATGGGAAGTCGCTGGCAGAATGTTACATGCCACAAGGCACCGTACCCTGTTATACCTTATTTGTACACCACGGAAACCATTAGTTCTGCATGGTTGGACAAAGGTTCAACTGCATGATGAAGTGTTTTACAAAGTCCTCGGCAAGCAATACTGTTAGGAGCTTGGAGTCATTACCAAGGCAATCACAGATTCATCGTATGTCGTCCACAGTCCTGCTGGGCTACTGAGGCGCCACCAATACCAGCTACGCAGTGCATACACATATATCGCTGATTCTGCTTTAGAATGTTTGTTCACAGACCAAGCACATCATTGTAGTCCTCATCTGTGTCATCG
This sequence comes from Schistocerca cancellata, assembly GCF_023864275.1. Classification (NCBI taxonomy): domain Eukaryota; kingdom Metazoa; phylum Arthropoda; class Insecta; order Orthoptera; family Acrididae; genus Schistocerca; species Schistocerca cancellata. The sequence continues at coordinate 728,688,065 of NC_064629.1, forward strand.
GTGCTGGCTCCTGTCCAGCTGCTGCAGTCCATGGTCAAGCCACCCCCAGCAACTGATCATGCCGCTCCAGAAGATCTCCTGCCATCCAGCCAACCACAGCATATGCGTCTCTGGATGCGAGCGTACACCCTGTGACTGGTTTTACGGCGGATGTTCCCAGTGTGGGCATGGAGGCCCCATCGGCCACAATTAACCTTCCCTCGCCCCTTCCACTGTCATCACATTCATCCATCCTACACAACAACAGTGCAGAGGTTTGGGAGGGAGGGGGGTGGTGTTGTTCAGAACATGTGGTGCCACACACAAAAGTTGGCATTAATGAGGGCTCACTGCAATTCACAAAAACGTACAGCAGGTACTCCTCAAGAGACCTTGCCTCTCCCTCCAGCGCTGCAAGTTATAAGCTCAGATCATTCTGATAGCTGTGACACTGCATCTGTTCCAGTGCAAGCTCTTTGTTTTCCATGTTTTGGGTGGTGATAGCATGGACCGAAACAAAAATCTAGTAAACATGGGCTCTAAAATACATATCTTATGAGCTATGAGCTCTTGTTCAGTAGAAGAGATGTGTTTCACAATAGCAAACATGAACAAGTTCACATAGATCTTAAGAGATGCACTTTAGAGATGATGTTTACTAGACAATTTTCTCTTGTCTAACTCCATACTATCTCCTCCCAAAATATGGAGGGCAAAGAGCTTGTGGGAGGAGAGGTCCACTGTCAGAGATACCAGAATAATTTTCACTTATAACTTGTGACACAGTCATTTCCAGACCAGGATCTCTTACCACAAATTGATACATTTACCTTTCTCCATCATCAATGAAAGTTTGTAACATCACCACAGAGTCACCCTGTAATAATGAATGTCACATGAGAGTATCAGTAACAATCTAAAATAATTCACATATTGCAGAATCTCATTGCACAAACAGTAAAATCATTTAATATGTGCAAAATAAATGAAAGACAGAATTTATACCATATGAATAGGTCAGTTTGAGCCCGAAGTCCAGCTGACAGTGAAGCTTACTAGACACAGCCAGCAACTGAGCTGTAGTAATGGTCATGAAATCTGTGGGTACATCCAAGTGGAATTTAAGAAAAGGGACAATTAAAAAGTATAGGTTTCCTCAAGTTAAAAGTCTGAACACTGCAGAGGTTTATCATGCATGACGATATTGGAGGTGGTATTTTCTTGCATTCCTCCAACCTTTGGACCAAGTTGCCCAGCCAGCTTTCCAACATATTCAAATCACAGAGCATCTTGGCATTTTGAACATTAACAAATAATTGCAAGACTGTGTGTGTGTGTGTGTGTGTGTGTGTGTGTGTGTGTGTGTGTGTGTGTGTGTGTGTGTGTGTGTGTGTGTGTCAACAATGAACAAATACCAGCAAAGGAGGACTCCACTGCTTCAGCAAAACTGTCTCATCAACTCAATGGCAATATTTCAGCAAGCATATAACATGAAAGTTCAGTGCTTGTGGTCTTTAAGGTGGACAACCATCTCAGTGTGCCAACAACAACATTAAGGTCATAAGGAATTTCATGTTGTACAGGAAGGGAGGCTGTAAACTATCAAACTGTAAAGACAACAGGCACCTTTGGATTAATTATCTATGGAATTCTTAATGGTTTCTTTATTTGTCAATTTCTTTGTCCTTTAGATACCACTCTCTCCCAGAAGAGTAACAGAAGAAAAGAGGTAACATACAGTGGCGTTACAAATATTCAAGTAATTTTACAGAGATTATTCCCCTACTTAAGTGGCACCACTAAATGGCTGAGCAAAGATCATTACATCATTTTGACAGCCTGACGAACCTGAAAGAATGTCAGCCTATGACACAAATTGTCAAGATATAATCAGGATAAATAACTGAAGGTATCATAAGCCACAACCATATCTTCTTCTTCATCACTGGAACCTGTGATGCCAGACCACACCTCCTCGATTTCTACAATACAATGCCCTGTAGCAGATATGCCTCTATCTGCACTAACTGCCACAGTAAAACTATGTCAATCATTATCACAGATGGAACAACTCTCAACACTGGAGGCAGCATTGTGTCTTCTATCACAATGGCACAGAGACTCTATCTAGTCACATATGGCAGCCATTGTGAGAAAGAATCTTTTCACTTCAATCCTCCTTGGATACAGATTCATCAGGTCTCCAAAATTGGTGGTTGGTTGATTGGGATTAAGGTACTAAACAGCAAGGCCATCAGTCCCTTGAACCAAGGGTAGTTTATATGGAATTAATGACTTCCACAAATTGTGTGTTCTGATGCTGAAAGTATACAGAACCAGTGAGACTGAGGCACTGAAGGCAATACTGACGCTAGAGCTGAGAAATAATTTACAGAGAAGGGTATGAACAGCAAGAAAAACCCCACCCCACATCTGCCCCCCCCCCCCCCCCCCGAGCCCAGTGAAGGGCAAAGACAGTTACAGAGCAAAGAATATCTTCAAGTCGACTAATTCAGAACAGTGAAAGTGAGAAAGCTAAAAATGTAATGGACGTCAGTTGGACCATTAATAATAACACAAGGAGAGAAATAGGTAAGGCAGCAGGTGGATGTCAACAGAGCTCTTCCTGTGATGAGAGTGGTTCCACCCACAGCTGTCTCACCCCTGCCCCAATATAGTCAAGGGGTTACACAGCACCCACTATTCAACAGAAAATAGAAAATATGGTGCACCAGAAAAAGGCTTCAATTCTGTCATTCCTGTGAGCTTAAGCCCTAAAAAAAGAGCAACTTCAAAGGAGGGGTTGTACAAAAGTATGTATTAGCCAGTTGTCCGTTTAGGAAACCTTTATAAACAGTGTCAGTGAGTACTCAAAAGCAATATTACTTTTTCACATGGTTTTTACATAAGTATGGCAATTCAGATTTGGGATGGCTGTGTACATACTGTTCTCAATTTGATGGTGATCAGTAAACTGAATGATATTCCTCTCCGTCAAGTCTGGCATCCACAATTAGCATTAGTGTATGTGTCAAAGGCTAACAACACAACTGGTTCGAACATGTAAGTACACTAAGCAGTCACTTAATGCACTAAATGTTTGGCACACACTAAATTTTGTATGGGGGGAGGGGGCAGAAAATTTAAGCACATTCTCACTTTTACTTTTCTGAATTTGCCAACTTGAAGATGTTCGTTGTTGTGTAACTGCCTTGTTATCAGTTTTGCCTTCTGACCATCATATTGTAAAATAATTACTCTTGTGGTCACACAAGAATGGGTCATGAAGACCTGTCTAACAATGATGCACTTGGTCAATAACACTTAAATAACTGAAGGAGTGTTGTTATGAGTTCATTGCTATGACAATAGATAAAGTTCCATTCTACCTAGCACTAAGAGGGTTGCAACACTTCAAGAAACAATTTGATAACTTCAATGGCAAATGATGCAGTTTGCTTCTGATCCATCTCTGTAAACTGCTAAACATGTTGCATGTAAAATACTTTCTGTAACTAAAAGAATTCAGCTTTTTTTTATTTGGTTCTAGTTTCAGAGTGAAATGATGGCACAATTGAAAAAAACTACTAAGACAGAAATTTGCAGCAAAAGCAAAATTAATTTTTCAAGAGTTCAGACCTTCCTGAAGCCACATACACATTGCCAAAAACTTATGGAATGTTACGTCCACTGAGAATACTTCAAGAATTACAAACCATACATTATTCTCCAATTAATGAACTGTTGAACTGAAGAACAATAGCATACAGGACAAATGTATACCAACTACTACTACTGCTGATGACGATGATGATAACATTAACAGTTAGTTACCTTTGAGATTGGACATGGTGAGTTGACGTTAGTCAAGAAATCCTTTAAGATGACAAAGATGTCATTACCAACATCACTGAGTTTGAACGAGGTCATTTAATAGGGCTATGAGAAGCTAGATGTACCTTCTGTAATATTGCAGGAAGCTTTGGAGGGAATTTGGCCACTGTACATGAGTGTTGCCAGCAGGGGCCACAAGAATGTAAGGTCACAAGAAGACAAGCTCCGGTCAGCCACATGGCACTACCGAGAGCATCATGTTCAGTATTTCGGTGTATGGCTCTGGCACATCATACCACATCTGCTACAGTGATCTGAGCAGCAGATGGCACCACAACACATTGGTTGCTTCAAGAACAGCTCCAAGCTAGACGCCATGTAGCATGCTTTCGACTGACCCCAAACCACCACTATTTGCAATTCAGTGGTGTCAAGCAAGAGAGCAGGGTGGAGGTTGTTTTCTTCTGATGGAAGGTGGTTTTGCATTAGTGCCAGTGCCAGCTATGTGTTGGTTAGGAGGTGCCCAGTTGATGACCTGCAACCAACCTGCCTGTGTGCTTGACACACTGGAGCACACCTGGAGGTATGTCCATGGTGCCATTTCATATAACAGTAGGAGCACTCTCATGGTTACCCCATGCACCTTGACTGCAAATTTGCATGTCAATCTGGTGATTCAACCTCTTATGGTGCCATTTGTGGACAGCATTTCAAGGCCTGTTTTCCAACAGGATAACACTTGCCCACATACTGCTGTCATACCCCAACTTGCTCTACAGAGTGTCGACATGTTGCGTTAGCCTGCTCAATCACCAGTTTTGTCTCCAATTGAGCACATACGGGAAATCTTGGATCACAACTCAAAAGTACCATCCACAACCACCATTAACCGTCCCAGTACCGACTGACCAAGTTTAGTTTAGTCTAGTTATGTCATGTTCCGCAGATCGTTTTCACGATTATTTTATCGATATGATGTGGAATAAGTCAGATTACAAGATATATATAAACACACACATGAATAGTGTTAATATTAATATTACTGAAATTTTTAGTTCTACACCTGCAACTACATTTAGAGGTCCAATTATTATTATTATTATTATTATTATTATTTTATACCATTTCTGAAACAGAAACTGATCCATGGAATAGAAGAAGCTGTCCAAAAGAAATGATTTTAAGCTAGATAAAATTTGATCTGCTAACTGTCAGACGCTTTATGTTGTTGGGCAAATGATCAAAGATTTTTTGTTGCTGAATAATGTACTCCTTTTTGAGCAATTGACAGCTTCAATAACAGATAGGAAAGGTCATTTTTTCCTCTAATGTTGTACGAATAAACATTACTGTTCTTGGCGAACTGAGATGGATTATTTATAACGAATTTCATTAGTGAATATACATACTCTGATGGTGCAGTTAAAATACCTAACTCCTTGAATAGGTGCCTACATGACATCCTTGGGTGAACACCACTAATTATTCTCACTGCTCTCTTTTGTGCAATCAATACTTTATATCTAAGTGGTGAGTTACCCCAGAAAACTATTCCATAAGACATTACTGAGTGGAAATATGCAAAGTAGGTTAGGAGGCTGATCTGCTTATTACCAAGACTAGCAATTATACAAAGAGCAAAAGAAGCTGAACTTAATTATTTGAGAAGCTCACTAATGTGCTTCTTCCAGTTCTAGTTGTCATCAATGTGAAAACCCAAAAATTTCGAGAAATCTACCCCGTTAACTGAGCCCTGTTCATATGCTACATCAATTGTCAGTATGACTCTATTCGGTGTACATAACTGGATATAGTGAGTTTTTTTTTTCAGAATTAGAGGAGAGTCCATTTTCTGATAACCACTTAATAATTATTTGAAAGACATCCTTAACAATATCTTCAGCTGCTTTTTCTGGAATGGGATTTATTATAACACTCGTGTCATCTGCAAAAAGTACTAGTTCTGCTTGCTGAACGTTAAGTGAGAGGTCACTCATATGAATAACGAACAGCAGAGGACCCAAAATTGAACCCTGTGGGACTCCCTTTGTGATAACTCCCCATTTGTTAGAATTTACCACCCCCACCCCCCCCAACATTATTTGTGTTATTCAGCACAACTTCTTGCTTTCTGTTCATCAAGTGTGATTCAAACCAGCTGTGTGTATAGCCTTCAATACCATAAAACCTGAGTTTTTCCAAGAGTGTGACATGATCCACACAGTCAAATGCCTTGGAAAGATCACAAAAAAATACCAACTAGCGATAATTTATTATTTAGGGCTTGTATTATTTGATGGATAAATGTGTAGATAGCATTCTCAGTCAAGTAACCCTTCCAGAATTCGAATTGTGACATGCTGAGTAAATTATTTTCACTTAAATGTGAGACTAATCTTGAATACATAACTTTTTCGGATATTTTAGAAAATGAAGTCAGCAATGAGATTGGTCTATAATTAATAAAGTCACTCTTGTCCCCTTTCTTATGAAGAGGTTTGAAAATTGCGTATTTCAATCTGTCTGGAAAAATTCCCTGTGCCAGCGAAGCATTACATGTATCACTAAGGACTCCCCTTATTAAATTAGAGCAACACTTCAAAATTCTGTTAGAGACTCCATCAACACCACATGAGCTCTTGTTTTTCAGTACGTAATTCCCTTAATTTCAGTGGGGTATGTTGGTGCTATTTCTAAAGGCCTAAAGTCCTGGGGAACGAAATTTTTTAACTTTTTTTTTTTTGCTTGCTTCTTCAACTGAACCCTTTAACCCTATTTTTGCTGCTACATTCAGAAAGTGATTGTTAAAAATACTTGCAACTTATGAATTATCATCATCATTTAGCTTTATTGCTATGGTATGATGTGCACTGTCTGGCTGCCCCATCTCCCATTTGACAATATTCCATATAGTTTTAATGTTATTATCTGCATTATTAATTTCTGTCAGAACACATAAGCTTCGAGACCTCTCAATGACTTTCCTTACAATATTACAGTATCTTTCATAGTAAGCAAGTAGCGTTGGATCCTGACTTGTTCTGGCCTGTCCATATATTTCCCCTCTTCCTCTTACACGATATCTTAATTCCCTTAGTAATCCATGGCTTACTTGACTTTGTAATGGTTTTTTTGGATAACGTTTCAAGAAAGCAACTCTCAAATACTGAGACAAATTTATGGTGGAATAAACTAAATTTGGCATCAGCATAATTTTCTGTGTATACTTCATCCCATTCTACCTCTTCAAGGCTGCTCTTAAAACTCTGTACCCTGTTCGCGTCAATAAGCCTCCCTGCCTTGTATGAACCTGCCTGAAGTCTGTACGGTGTTATATGTGTTAATTCCATTAACTGTGCATCATGATCAGATAGCCCACTAACAACTGGGTACACATTAATCAATTCTGCCTGAGCACTGTCTATGAAAATGTTATCGATAAGTGACCTACTATCCTGCTGCACACGAGTTGGAAAATTTACAACAGATACTAGATTGAAACAACCAAGCAAAGATTCTAGCTCATTTTTCCTATCCGTATCTTTTAAGAAATCTACATTAATATCTCCACAAACCACTAAGTGCTTCTTTTTGTCTGACATGTAGCTCAATAATGCCTCTAGATTTTTCATGAATAGCTGAAAGTTACCTCGAGGGGATTTGTACATTGTTACAATTACTATAGAAGGATATTGCAGTAGCAATGCGTCAAGGATCTGATATGCACAAAAACTATTTATTTCAATATTTTTGACTTTGTGTCCAGTTTTTATATATAAGTAGGAACCCCTCCTTTTTCCATGTTGACTCTACATGAACAGGCATGGAACTCCATCCCACAAACTGACATCCAGCATGTGTACAACATAATGCATGCATGTTTGAATTCAACATTCTGGCAGTTACACTGGTTATTAATGTAATAGCATTTCACATTTTCAATGGCTAATCCCATGCATAAATTAACCTGTAATCTTGCAATGTTGATTACTTAAATATGCTGTCTAGAAAAATGTATTCCTGAAATTACACTACTCTACGTCAATAATTTTTTGGTGTTGCCATTTTTTTCCATCAGTTAAGTAAATGTTTCTGTAATGCAACGGAAAAGCACCACTTTTTTTATTATTTGCTTGTGAAAAATAATCACGTTATCAGTAGCTGCCAACAGTCTTCAGAAATGTGTATCCTTGTTGCCCCAGTGTTTTGTTTCCAAGATCATCCACCCATCTTCCATTAGGTAGTAACCTCCATCTTGTCTTATCTATTAGAATCCAGAAAAAAACTCCCTTAGCTACCCGTTTCACTAGGAGACTTTTCATGTTTGTTAGTTGTAATTAAATCTTTAGCTCCATACTGTTCCCTGATTCGTTTGTTCATTTTCTTGTCTCTCCTTGAACTTTTGAACCAGCCTCTCTGCACTACTCACTGAGCAACCCTTAATTTTTAAATGATTTTACACACTGAAAATCCAGGTCTCATATCCACTAACGATAATTGGTGATGCACATGGACTAGGTTTTCTGTTTCACACACATTGGAAGCTCACTCTTGAAAATATATAATATACCAATATCACTCCAGGCCACACTTTTGTTATTTCTTTTGCTGTGCTGTTTGAGGCTTTCTTGACATAATAACTGCTTGAATGGTTCACTCGTGCTGTGTAACTGTAGTTGTAGACCTGACACACAGATTTTTCCAAATACCCAATTGCACATAAATACAATGGACATTTTAAGAACTATATATGTGTAATAAATACATGAAAATTATGACAACAGAACACCATCTGACTTGACACTTGTGAACCATTTAAGCATTTCTTTTGGTAACTAGCCACTCATTGTTATCACCTTCAACTATCCTACAGACAAAAGATTCATCAATTGATTCTATGAATTCTTTGTTAATTTGCAAAATTTTCTTTTCAAGGAGTTGATTAAATAGTTCATATTGTCAATTTTAAGACCTAAATTCAAAGTTGCTCTGCTATGCCCTTCAATTTGTTGTTTATCTACACTAGAAGCATGCAGCACAATATCAACAAAATGGACATAGATTCTGCATGTTCATTACTAGTTTTCCAAGTTTAGGGATATGAAAACTTCCTCACTGACAGCTAAGAATAGTTTTGACAATATGGAATATCACTGTCCAACTCCTGTTTCAATTCTGAATTTCTCCCTATCCTGATGAAGAACAACTGAAGCTTAGCACTGACATTTATTGTTCCAAATACCATCTTGCATATAAATACACAGAAAACTTTTAAGAGCTATGAATGTGTAGTAAACAAACGAAAATTTGGGTGAAGCTAAGACACAACTCATCAGTTGCCATCTTGCAACTGCTTCATGACCTGTCAGCAGAGACAAAAATTCACCCAAAAAGTGATGATGAAACGTACTGTCTAGCATTATGAGCACATAGTAGAGCAGAGGATAGCACATGTTATTGGAAATGCTTCCAGGGCTAAACAGATTCTGGAAAGTGGTGGTGGTGCAGTAAATATGTAGTATACACCAACCAACAAATATTCCTAAGTATCAGGACCTGAAATGAAGCATTCTCACACTTGTAATTTACATAAAGTATTTAAATCTGCTCAAGGTATCATACATAGCAGCATTTAAAGAAATGGTGTCCACATATAAGAATATTGCCTCAGATTCTATTTCTTTTCAGACTTACCTGTGTGACTCCGGTATGACTTAACTCTTCCTAGAGCTGCATATGATACTGCCAGGCCAAGGAAAAAAAGCATCACAATCAAAACAAGTGTCTTCGGCACAACTTGACAATTTCGTGAAAACCAATTCCTCTCTTCTGTTGTCGGGAAACTTTCTATAGTTCTGTTACCTTGTCGTTCCAAACTGCCAAACCTGCTGACAAAATATATAATGATATAATTCTGTTGCAATTTCTGTGAAGTGAGTGTCAAGACTGACTAAATGGTTACTGTACTTTACAAACATTTAATTAATGCTGTAATATTTCATTCAAAACACCAATGACAAAATTTTACAAGGTGTACCTACTGATCAAGTAACCTTTAACAAAAAATGACCATGAAATATCCTTATGTCAATTCTTGTTTCTTCAAAACTGTAACTGGGATATTTACTGTACACAGCATGAATAAAAAAATACCACTTCATCCACACATGCAAAGAAACAATTTACAGGTAGTATCAGATGATTACAAATTCTTCATGGAGTACACACATTACCAAATAAATTTACTAAAATTCCTTCTAGAATTTAAGTTCTCTCCTGGACCCTTCATATAACCAGGTGTTTGTTGCTGTGATTTCCAGTCCAAAGACTAGTTTGATGTCGCTCTCCATGACAGTCTATTCTGTGCAAGTCTCTTCATCTCAGCATAAATACTGCAACCTAAACCCACTTGAACCTCCTTACTGTAGTCATGCCTTGATCGGCCCCTGCAATTGTTAAGTCCTACACTTCCCTCCATAGCTAAATTAACTGTTCCTTGATGCCTCAATGATCTGACCTATTAACTGATCCCTTCTTTTAGTCAAATTGTGCCACAAATTTCTTTTTCCTCAATTAGATTTAGTATCTCTTTATTAGTTATCAGATCTGCCCAAATAATCTGCATTCTTCAGTGGCACCACATTTCAAATGCTTCTATTCTCTCCCTGTCTGTAACATTTATGTCCAAGTTTCACTTCCATGCAAAACTACACACTCGAGACATAGACTTTCAGAAAATACTAACATTTAAATTACAACAGATGTTAAGATATTTCTCCTTTCATGAAATTGTTTCTTGTCATTTCACGTCTGCTGTTTATATACTCTATTTCTACCATCAGTTACCGGTCTAAATATCTTTTTAGCTTCCTAGAGGTTAATGTCAATACATGGTCTAGCCTAGCAGACTTATTGCTTGGCCATCCTCAGTGGACTCTGCTGGATCTTCTCTTTCCACCACCGGACTGCAGAGGAAGCAACACTGTTTTGTGTGAGTGCCCCAGTATTAGGGGTGCACTTTCAAGCACACCCTGAGTCGAATCTGGGAGTACATCACAGTGCAATGGGCACAAGCTGGTTCTGGTAGTAACTGAATGAGGGATGCTGTGCAGACACAACAACCAGCTTTGGTTGCAGCACTCCAATTAGATGTCTCCATCATTCAGAAGGTCACCACAACAGTGACAATCTCTGCACCAGGCCCTACAACTGCTCATCACAAATGACTGGTGTCTCTTCTGTCCATTCCACCTACAACAAGCCCAAGAGACACTGATCCAGCACATCCATGGCTGGTGGTTTCATGGATCAGTGTCCATGGGGGTTCCCTGTAGGAGTGGGATGGAAAGACCAAACACCCATCATCTGCACAACACAGCATTAGTGTGGCCTTCTTCCGAAGTTCCCACACAGCCTCTGGAGCATCTAGCTCTGGTTCCACCACCACTATCTAGGGACCACACTGTTGATCTGGAACTGATAATACGGACTTCCTCAAGCAACCATCCACTGCCATCTCACTGTCCTCTCCCACAATGGCAGAGCTGGTTTTGGCCCTATGTGCTGATTCAATAGGGAGGGACCTCATAATCCCACTGGTATTGGTGGAAGATGTGTAACTATCAACAAGCGAAGAAAACGCTGAGAGGGAAGCATAGCATCTCCTGCCTACCTATCACAAGGCCAGCTAGCCAACTGACTTAATCCTGAGCGACCATAAGTATGGTCTAATTCTCTGTGAGTCAGTCGACACCGTGTTCTGATCCAACCAATGTTTCCCTAGAGGACAACACTATATTTACAGACCCCGCCAATAACAAAGCAGGCTGTTCTTACTGTTGTGCATGTAGACAACACCTGAGTGTGAGATTGCTTGAGAATAATCATGCTTTGACACCTACAGACTGATATATTTATTTATACAAGCGAACTAACTATTACGGCAAACCTCATCACCCTCTATCAATATCGCTATGCTTGCGTTACTACATTGCAATTGGCCTCATGCTGTGAGAACTATGAATTAATTGTTCGAGTTTTTTTCTTTTCTTGTGGCTCAGGACTTTGATTTTCTTGTGGCGTAGGACAATCACTTTATTTTATTGTGAAATTATTGACCTTTGTTTCATGCTACAGTGAACTTATTCAAATGCAATAAATAACAGCTCACATAGAAGTGTCTCTCCCAAAATAAAATATGTGATTCCAGTCAATTTATTTACAATTTTCTTAGCACAAAATTTATCTCTCACTTTTATTTATTGAATTGCATTACTGTCAGATTTTTTTAAGGAGTAAAATGATGTGGTAAAAAAAAGAAAAGAAAAAAGAACCATGAAATTACCATTTGTTCACGTAACTCCAAAATCCTTCATTATAATGTTTCCTTCACCGGAAGAGGAGGGGGAGGGGTAATCACCTTCCTGAATGTGCAGTGGAAAACCCATTATACACAAGAGTAAACCAAATATTTATCCCTGTCACACACCAACGGCATTTTCGTCTACTGAGAAGACACTAAACAATTAAGCAAACTAATTTGGTTTTTTCATATAGCTCAGGGCACTGTGTTAATGAGGTAAGATAAAACCCAGAGGCCTCTGTAACCTTCCTAATAGCATAATACAGCAGTGTCTCAATTATCAGGGTACAAATCATCCAAGAGTTCAAATATGTAAGGGAGGAATATGCAGGTTTTAGTTTCCAATTCTCCTATTAATATTCTGAGGCTTATAGGAGACTAGTAAATTCACCTTGCTATTAAGCTTTTACATTTGCTGGTTTGGAACATCTACTGACATTAAAAGACTTTTCTATTATTATTATTATTGCATTATGATTCCAGTCCAATTGTACATAAACACATACCAGAGATTCCAGAAAAAATACTCTCTTGCGGCATTATTAGCTGTTCTCTTTTATACACCGATATATAATTATGTGTGTGTATTAATTATTTTTTTTAAGAAACCCAGAAAAATCATTGTTTTTTCATGTTACAGTGTTAGTTTTCTGGCAGAGTTCAAATGGCACCTTACCAAAAATTATGTCAGGGAACGTCGTAAGACTGAAAGAAATACATACTGGTTTCACTTCGAAAGACATTAGAAGCAATAAAACATACTGACAGTGGCAATGAACTATTCAGTAGCTAGTGAGTATGTTGTAAATATTCTAACCACTGGTGATGGAAGAAAAATATTTGACAAATTTATAGAAGAATCGAAGTCTGTTCCAAAAGTATGGTTAAAGAGAAGACAGTGGATGAGAAAAAATAACTGGAAAGTGAAGGTTCGCTAAATAGGTGGCAAATATTTTATTGGGCACACCATTTTTTTTATTGAGCACCTCCTTTCTCAGGTAAAAAGTTAGCTCCAAATGACTTGGCATCTGATCTGTTTTATGACGATTTTCAAGATTTGGTGGAGAAAGAGTGTTGTATACTTTATGACTCATATATCACTGATGAGACGAGTTAAAATTTTAAAATTTTACCAATTAAAAAATTAATGGAGCAAAATGACAAGTGCCACAGGTGCTAAAATGAATAAAGAGCAATTGATTGTAATGACCTGTACTAATAAACCATCACTCACATCTTCCTACTTTAGGTCATTGGTAAATCTAGCAAACCATGGTTTCTGGAGGGGGGAAAAAAAAGGTCTCTTCATCCACTACAAAAATCATCAAAGTGCATAAAAGTCTGTAAATTTCTTTTGTGATTAGTTTTGTTAGTAGTTTGTCTTTAAAGCTGTTTAACACATCATGTCTCAGCAGTTTCCATGAAAATCTCTGCCCTTGTTGGACAACATTCTATCTCACCAAAGTGAAACACAATCGAAATGCAAAAAAATAAGTAATTTCTCCCACACAATGAAACAAGCCTAATTTGGCTAATGAAACAAAGAATTATTAAAACTTTAAGTGACACTATTGACTACGCCTTGAAGAACTGCTTCTGAATCACTGTGACAACATACCTTTCCAGGAATGCGCACATCCCATATACGAGGGTGGTTTGAAAAGTTCTTGGAACGCAAAAGAAGAAGAGTACTTAAATCACTGAAACTTTTTTCATTTTTCAGTGTAGCCTCCTTGCAGATTAATGCACTTGGTCCCACACTGCTCCAGTGCCTTGATCCCATCTCGAAAATGAGTTTCCTCCAGGCCTTCATTTGAAGTGAATTCTGTCTACCAAGTAAAATTTTCAGTTTTGGGAAGAGATGGAAGTATCAGGTGAATAAGGTGGGTGTGGCAACAATTCATACCTTAGTTCATGTAATTTTGCCATGGCGGCAGCACGTGTGTGCGTGAGCATTGTCTTGATGGAAGATAGACTTACTTCCTTGCTAAACCTGGCATTTTTTCACGTATATTTTGTTGCAATTTGTCCAGGAGGTTAGCATAGTACTCTCCAGTAATAGTTTGCCCAGTGAGGAGATAATCTGCAAACAGAGTCCCCTTCGCATCTCAGAACACTGATGCCATTACCTTTCCCACCGAAGGAATTGTCTTTGCTTTCTTTGGTGGTGGAGAATCAGCATGTTTCCACTGCTTTGACTGTTGTTTTGTCTCTGGGATATAGTACTGCACCCAAGTTTCATCTGTGATCACAAACCGGTGCTAAAAATCTTGTTCTTTTCTCCCAAAACTGGCCAAACATTGTTCTGATATGTCTATTCTCATGCGTTTTTGATCCAGTGTTAAGAGTCGCGGCACCAATCTTGCAGATAAGTTTTTCCATTTATAATTCTTCAGTTTAATTGTGGTACATCTTTTCAGAAGGCATCTGGCAAGCGGGAGCAATTTCACGCACTTTCAATCGGTGATCCTCCATGACCATCTTGTGAACTTTTGCAATGATTTCTGGAGTAGTGACACATCTTGGCCGACCACCGTGCGCATCATCATCTAAGCTCTACTGATCAAATTTAAATTCATTTATCCACTTGGCAACAGTTGATTATGAAGGAGCAGAGTCCCCCAGTGTACTCTGCAAATCAGCATGAATGTCCTTTGCTTTCATACCTTTCCTTACGAAGTACTTAATCACTGCTCGAATTTTGATTTTTTCGATCTTCGTAAATCACTACGTGGGAACAACAACAGAGTGATGTTACTGCCACAGCTCTCTTCCAAGAGCACTGACGTGGTACATGTTTACAGGCAACAGTACAATGAATATCACGTGAACATCTTATTGCACTAGCCTCTCGTGGTGATTCTGAGAAATTTTCAAACTACCCTCGTATGTCAAGCACACTAATATTGAGCAACTGCATGTACTTCTTGGGTTTCAGAACACTACTACACAAAAACCACAAGATATACAGAAAAATGACACTTATCAGTGGATAGCTCTGATCCATAATGTGCACCATGGTATAGTTGCAGTGTGCACCACTAGGCAGCTGGAGTGTCAGAATACAGTGTATAATGGACCAATGCAGGCATACTGTGCCCTAGAATTTGCTAAATGTGAGTCAGTTGTGATGGTTCAATGGCAACAAATCGCACGACACTGGCTGCTTATGTGGTTGACTGGGACCGTGAGCAAGGAAGGTGAAGTGCATGCAGGAATCATTCATCAGGAGCTCAAAGAAATCAATGACACATGTGAACAGAGAATTGCAGTGACTATGATCAACTGTATGGCACATTTTACTCAAACTTTTGCATGTCAACCCATACCAGCTGCAGTTGTTACATACACTGACTACATGTGACAATGAGCTCGGTTCTGACTTGCAATGACTTCCAGTGGCTACTGGAAGAAGACTGTCTTTCACAGAAGATGCTTTTCAGTGTCAAACCCACATTCCATGTGTCTGGGAAGGCGTATCATCATAATGTGTGTGTCTGGGATACAGAATGTATACATGAGATTATGGAACACATTCATGATTAACCTAAAGCCAGTTTTACCTAAAGCCACCTTTGTGCCATGACCTCTTCAAAAGTTTAAGGGTCATTTTTCTTTGCAGAGAAAACAGTGACTGGTACTGTGTACCTGGACATGCTTCAGCAATGGCTTATACTACAACTATAGCACAACAGCCTGGTGGCCTATTGGTAAAGCCCATGCCTCAAAATCAAGAGGCTGTGAGCTCAAATCCTGGTCAAACCACAGAAATTTTTCAGTCTACCTGTAACCTAGCCTTTACCTCTCAACGTTGTGAAAATTCACGAGGAATGACACATGTTTCTGATTACAAACTTAACTAGAGGATTACAGAGACTCTGAGGAGGGGAAAGTTGGCCAAGTAGTGTCCAATTTCAACATTTGCACCTGGTCACTGATGCACACAAAATTATTATATAGCATGACAGTGGAGATTTCATTTTGCAACAAGGTGGTGCTCCATTACATTTTCTTTCACACTTACTGTTCCCTCAATGCATAACCGCCACAGCGTTGGGCTGAACATGCTTTCCACCCTGATTACTACTTCAGTGGCCACTGGTCACATGACTTAACTCCATGTGAATTGTTCTTATATGGTTATGTTGAAGGTGTGTGTTCCTGCCTCCATTGCCACTTAATTTGGGAAAGTTGTGAAATGCATAAGGAGATAATTAATGAGGATGCTAATATCAACCATAACATGTTAGGATGGATATGACAAGAGCTTGACTGTCACATTTACTTTTGACATGTCAAAAATGGTGCCCATAGTGAGCACATGTAATGTGTGTTAAACTTGGCGACATGCTCTCATCCACTGATGTGTGTATATTCTCTGTATGTCTTTTAGTTTTCACACAGTCACCTTCCAAAAACCTGGAGGTATTTCAGAATAACCAAGTACTTTGGAGTACAGTTTGGGAAAAAAACCATAAAATCATTGTGGAGTAATCTGCTAACTATGAAAAGTATGATGATATTGAGAATCTGACAGTAACAAATAAACGGCTTTCAAATTAAGCTGAACTTGTTCAGAAAGACATGAATGCTTGGATTCTGACAGATGTAGAACTTGTGATCAACAATCACTTGCTAGTAGAGATGGCAAACAAAGTTGTTGGCAACAAATGTTGACAAAGAGTCTTGTGGTGATAAAAGTGCGGCAGAGAAGCTTGCTATGTAACAAAAGTTTTTGAAGTACTCACTTTAAATTGCCTTGACATTTGTGGATCAGCAGCTTTCAGCCTCCTCAAGTGACTTTTGTGTAGCGAAAGAAGGTTCACATGGCTCTCAAAAGCCTCTCGGCCTCCATGTGGCAAAAAATTTCAAAGCACTGCTTTGACCCACAGTAACTGGGCTTTACAAATCACCAAGTTTTAGCTCTTGTCTGTAATGTTGTATGTATGTCACAACTGTTCCTCATATAATTTAGCAATTTTTTATTGTTGCTATATATACACAAATATCAATTCTGTTACACAATTTATGGTATTCTACCTCGCCCACAAGAGCTGTACTGTCCCATGTACTTATATTTGCGCGCGCGTGTGTGTGTGTGTGTGTGTGTGTGTGTGTGTGTGTGTGTGTGTGTGTGTGTGTCTACAGTAACTGTGCAATTTCACTCCTACACTAAGGTGCACCTGTTATCCATACTGCAGCAGAACTGTATCTGCAGCAATGCACCATTCTTGTTGTGCAATGGTCTTAGCATGGGACGACAAGTATAACTTATTTTTTGAAATACCCTCATACCAGTTTTTCCATTCTTCCGTAAACAATTTTTTTTTGTTCATATTTTCAAACCACGACTTATTAAACCGATACACAGGTGTGCTGAAAAGCAACGCCTCCAAATTTTTATGTGAAAACTCTTAAGCCTTTTTAAATAAAACAAATGTTATTAGCATTCTACATCTTTATTCTTCATGTATACATATTTATTTCTCAACATAATCACCCTGGCGATAAACACTTTTCTCCCAACAAGACACCACTTTATTGATATTGTCACAGCAGAATGTTTTACATTGTTGACAGAGTCACAACTTCACCTCTGCTTGCACCATTTCATCACTATCCTCCTCAAAGGTATTCTTTATGTGGTATCGATAGCAACGACGCCACGGTGTATTAAAGTTATTAGGTTGGCACTACGACAGACACCGCCCTCTAGTTAGTGCTGCGCAGAGCTCTACGAGTGTCACTTCAGAGTCTGCCCATTTCATCAAGAGCAGACAGCCAGGACACTTCGCACCTCATTGCAAAGTTATGTATTCTTCTTGCTAGAGTAAAGGTGATTTAAATTCATACTGCATTACCGACGTGTTTTACCTCACCTGCTCCTACTCGCTGCCTTCATTCGGCCAACCTTTCAGTTTCCATTAGCAGACCCATGCGCCACCTTCCAGGTGGGATACAAAACTTTAAGTTTTGGAGACATTTGAAAATCTCATGGGGCCAAGCCGGGGTTATCAACGACTGAAGCCAGGGTGTCGGATTGTTGCAGTCTCGTAGTGCTGATGTGTGGTCGTATCATGCTGAAGTAGAGAGTGATGCGAAATTCAATTACAGCACACTATTTTCCATGCAATGGTATAGCTAAATTACACACAAACATGTTACACCCTTCAATTAAGAGCCCTCTACTAGCAGAGAGCTTTGAATATGTAGACATCAAGAATAAAGACATAGCCTTTTATTTTATCTAAAAAGCTTTAAGATTTTTCATATTAAAAATTTGGAGGCATTACTTTTCAGCACACCCTCATAGTGCAGTAATATTCACACCTATCAGCACCTGCTTTCTTTAGCATCACTACATTCATCTTAAAGTCAGAGTATTTCACCTGTCTCACATGTCTTGCACACCAGTAGTTTTGTAATCACTGGCTCTCCCAAGGGTCTCAATAATTATTGAGGAAAGTAGTCCACTCCTCGGGCTTTGTTTCGACTTAGGCCCTTCAGTGCTCGGTCAAATTCTTGCAGTATCATATCTGCAATTTCATCTTCACCAACTTCCTCTTCCCTTTCTGTTATATTGTCTCCAACTTCACTTTCCTGGTAGAGTCCCTCTGTATATTCCTTCTACCTTTCAGATCTCCCTTCTTTTCTTAGTATTGGCTTGCCATTTGAGTCCTTTATATTCAAACAGTTGCTTCTGTTTTTTCTAATGGTCTCCCCCCTTATCATATATGCATCTACAGCCTTGCACTTGTCTTCTAATCATTCCAGCTTAGCTGCTTTGCACATCTGTCAATCTCACTTTTTAGACATCTGTATTCCCTTTTATGTGCTTCATTTGTTGTATTTTTATGTGCTTCATTTATTGTATTTTTATATTTTCTCCTTTTCTCAAATTCAGTATCTCTTGTGTTATCCATGGGCTCGTAATAGGTAAAGTCTTTTTATCTATTTGAGCCTCTACTGTCTTCACTGCCTGTATTTCATCTCTCCATGCTGCTCATTTATCTTCTGTGGTATTCCAGTTTCGGTCAATCACTGCCTAATGCTCCCTTTGAAACACTCAACAACTTGCGTTTTTTTTTCCAATTTATCTACTTCACATCACCTTAATTTCTGACCTTTTTGCAATTTACTCAGTTTTAATCAATAGTTCATAACCAATAAATCATAATCAGAGCCCCAGGAAACGCCTTACAATTTAAAATCTGGTTATGAAGACTCTGTATTACCATTATATGATCAATCTGAAGCCTTCCAGTGTCCCCATTTCTCTTCCATGTATACAATCTTCTTTCATGGTTCTTAAACCAAGTGTTAGCAATGACTAAATTGTGCTCCGTGAGAAATTCTACCCGGCAGGTTTCACTTTCACTCCTTTACACCAGTCCATATTCACCTACAATTTTTCTTTCTCTTCCTTTTCACTCATCATACGTATTCTTCCAATCCATTCATTATCTGTGGAGCTACCTGGCATATAAACTTTTACTACTATGGTGCTGTTGGCTTCATTACTTTCTTGGCTATGATGATGTGTTTACTACACTGTTCATAGTACCTCACTGGTATTCCTATTTTCTTATTCATTACTACACCTACTTCTGCACTGACCTACTTGATTTTGTATATACAGCTCTGTACTCACCTGACCAGAAGACCTGTCTTCCTGCCACCATACTTCACTTACTCCCATCATATTTAACTTCAACCTATCCCCTTTTTATATTTTCTAATTTCCATATCCGAATGAGGAATGAGAATATCATCCTGAGTAGTCCCCACTGGAAGATCAGAGTGAGGGACTATTTAACCCCAGAAAAAATACTGGCTTTTCCCAGTACCAGCACAGCAAGGCCATGGTGGCTAATGTTACGAGGCCAGATTAGCCCATCATCCAGACTGTTGCACACACAAATACTGAAAAGACTGCTGCCCCTTTTCAGGAACCAAATGTACAACTGGCCTCAACAAGGCTCCTCCCCCCCTCCCCCCTCCAATTGTGGTTTCACCTACAGTATGGCTATCTATATTGTTGAGACAATCAAGCCACCCCTTCGGCAAGGTCCATAGTTGGCAATAGGAACATTCCCACGGCACTGATTTAATTTTGTCAGAACTGTTGTCTTCAGAATACAGGTTGTTTATAAATGAATATCAGGATTTTAACACTTTATAATATTTATTATATTAAACTTACAGTTATAAATGATATGTCAAATGCAAAAGCAACTCAAACAGTTTTCCCAAGAACCTTATAAATGTTCAATGTGAGCACCATTTGTCACACAGCACACATCAAGTCTATAGCCGAGTTCTTCCCAAACATTCATAAGTGTGTCTTCAGTGATTGTAGCAAGACAAATGGTGCTCACATTGAACATTTATATGGTTCTTGGTAAAACTGTGAGTAGCTCTTTCATTTGACATATCACTTATAACTGTAAGGTTAATGTAATAAATATTATAAAGCATTAAAACCCCAATATTCATTTATAAACACCCTGTATTATACACAGCCTATTTCGTTTCTGGTTTTCATATGCTTCCTACAAAACAACACAGTTTTACTTATAATACAGATTCAATCCAACATCTTATTTACTACTAACAATGTTATAATTTTCTTTTCTGATCAGTTCCTGCACAGAGAACTGAGTGAGGAACTATTTTACTTCACAATATTTAGATTAATTTTGTGGTCCACCCATGGGCTCTTTGATTATTCATAAGTGGCAACATTCAGCATTTTCTTTCAAAAACAGCTGTTACAGATGGACAGAATTTGATCAACAAGTACATTAAATTTAGAAAAGGTACCTAGCATATTGTACGTGGTAATTGCTGCAACCCAAATGTACAATGGCCAATGACACCTAAAAATATAAAAACAATGATATTTTGCACTAACAAAAGACATTAGAGTTGACTGAGACGTACTTGTGGAGAACAAAACTAGTATTTGCATTCAAAGTGATGATATTTGTTCAGACATTATGAAATTTATCAAATAATGAGCATCTGCTTACACACAACAATACAATACTCTCATAAACAAAGATACATAATTGATACTTAATGTCATGGCTGCATCTAGTAGTCATGTTGGGCAAGAGGGTCACCTAATATAAATGGAATGCTTCTCCCAAATAAGTGGTACCCTCAAAGTGTAATGCTATTTGCACCTGTGTTAATACCAGGATCTAATTTGAGAGCATTCTGCTTAATAAGCTAATAAAACATGACTATTTTAAGCGTCATTTTGTGATTAAGGATGTTCTCTCTGAATCTACCACCAATATCACAATAACTGAAAATTCTACAAGAAATAGTAATAACTGACTGCATCCTACTTCCATTTCAGCTAATGCTCTAAATACAAATATGGAGACAGGAGGCAGTTAAAATTTATTTCATTTCATTGTGGAGTGGTGGTACAGCAACCTTATACTGTGATTAATATTAAAAAAACAGTCCTATGTTGCACAATGTTTTTTACTTCTTCAAAAACGGTGTTTTTCACCCAGGCAGGAAATCATCAAGTTATCTTGGTGCAATGTGGGTCATCATTTATAGCAATGTAGAATAAGACCATGCTCATACATGGTAAACATGGTCCTGGGACAAAGTGCCAAGGGCCAAGCCTCACCCACGCAATGTATACACAGAACATCCACCTGATGATGCCCCACCCGGATGAAACACATCTTTTTGAAGCAAAATATAGAACTGTGCAACCTAGGACTGTTTTTTAATATTATTGGGAGCAATTCACTTAGTAAATGTATCACACCAATATTGTGATTCTTCATTTTCTCCCAGGTGTTAAAGTAGCAACTTCTCAAGGCTGTTGCCAGATCGCATTGTGTAAATCCCACAGTTAAGAGGGTTGCAAAGATGAAGAAAATGCTGTCCCCATCAACAAATAAATTAACCTCATATACAAACACGTAGTACAATTTTGTAAACAACTTTGATGCTTTCTGTATGCTGGAGCTCTGATGTTAGGAATGTACATGGTCACAACTTTCATCAGCTTAAGTTGGAGCTCATAATTTACACACTGTTGTCTAAGAAAGCTGTGCGTGATCATAATCACATTTTAATATAATATAGCCTATCATAAAAATATGTTAATGGAAAGTCCTTGGTGGAATGTAAATAATTTAAGGAGTAAAGGTAATAACTCACAGGAAAGTAGTGGTGCTGGGACATCAATATCACTAGACACATAAACAAGAAAGAACTTGGCACGTGTCTGCTCCCTCCAAAGAGAGAAGCTAATGTTGCCAGGGCAAGAGGAGGCGGGGGGGGGGGGGGGGGGGGGGGGGGGAAATCTGGATGTGGCACGAGTTGTGAAGCAGCCACTGAAATAAATTTAACTATCTGTGCTAAGCAATGGGTTCTGTCACTGGGTGGGTAACTCTGCTCTTGGCTACGCTTTGGAGGTGGCCATTCATTCAGGTGGTGGACAGCTGGTTTGTTGTCACATCCACATAACATGATGTGCAGAACTTACACAGCAGAGCTGCTATTTGACATGACTGCTTTCACAGGTGGCCCTGGCTCTGATAGGATAGGATAATATTGTGATGGGACTCTAATAGTACGTGCTGAAAGGATGTATTCGAGGTCTTGCAATGAGTCTTCCAAGGGGTAGGGTAAGGGATTGGGAGTAGGTGTGATGTAAAGATGGACTACAATACTCTGTAGACTAGGTTGGGTTGGGGTTGGGAAAGAGGGCAAACAGCAGGGTCATCGGTCTCATCGGATTAGGGAAGGATGGGGAAGGAAGTCGGCCGTGCCCTTTGAAAGTGTAGACTAGGCAGGCAATGGAATACCATTCTGGGAGTGATGGAAAGGATTTTGAGTACAATGTCCCTCATTTTTTGGGCACAATGATAAATGGTGAAGACCTGGTGAAGGATATGGATCAGTTGTCATGGTTGGTTTAAGTCTTGCAAAGGGCTTGCCAGACAAGCATTACAATTTAAACCTAGTCAACCGAAAGATTTCTCATGCCATACCCACACATACACACCCCAATCCTGCAACCACCCTAGGGACTAGCTACCCAACATCATCCTGGACTGGAACAACTGAACTATATTCCTTTCCAGGGCTTCAACTATTTATCACCATCTCTGCCAATGAGAAACATTATACCCAGAACCATTCCTACCCCTCCCAAAAAGGTATTGTTTCTCACTTGAACTATGCAATATCTTAGCCCATTTTTACAAACATCTTACTCCCAGCCCCTTGACACATTGGTTCTACTCCTGTTGAAGGCCTTGGCGCAAGACCTATCTGATAAACGTATCCAACACATCCTAGACCATTCCCATCACAGGCTTATCTTATCCTATCCCATCCGATGCAGGGCCATCTGCGAAAGCGGACATATCATACCAGTTCTGCTTCAATTACTGCGCAGGATTTTAAGTGGGAATGACCACCAATCAACTGTGGCCAAGAGTAAAGCTGACTACCCAGTAGCATAACACACTAATAAGCCCAATACATGCTTTTTCGTGGCTGCTTCACAAAAAGCACATGGGAGGCATCATTGCAACACATAATTAGATGCCATAATCCTCTTGGTCTCAATTCGTACAAGCCCCTGCCCTCAGGCCCACCTCCACCCCTGGCCCACGACCCAACTTCACACATCCTACACCCACATCCACTTCTCTGGTGTATCCCCTTGCTCTGTCCTCCTCCCGATACACACTTCCTGCCACAATGGGCTGCGCACAACTTCCTCTACTTTCGGCCAGAATGAGCTCACCAGTGCCACATTTCTATCTGTGATTTTGCTGCTTCTCCCTTGTAGTCACCAGTCACCTCTCCCCAACCCTCCATCCTGTTTCCCACCTGATAGGGGGGACTGGGGGGGGGGGGGGGGGGAGGAGGAGGAGGCAGCGGGGACAGGGAGGGGACACAGACCGGAGGGGGGAGGGGGGAGGGGGGAGGGGGAGAGAGGGGGGGAGAGAGAGAGAGAGAGAGAGAGAGAGAGAGAGAGAGAGAGAGAGAGAGAGAGAGAGAGAGAGAGCAGGAGAGGGTGTGCTTATGTCGCATTGCTCTGACATAATTACTGAAACAGTTTTTATCGAATTTTCTTGGGCCATTTCTCCAACACTGAAAAGCCAAATGAAAGATTGTTACATGTTGTCACAGCTTGGATACTGTTAAATGCTAGTCATACAATTTGCTTATAAAATTTACATCAATTAACCAGAATGTTAAATCACTGTAATGTGCTATACTTCTCAATGTAACATGCTGTCCTGTGCCGTGCTGTGCTGTGTACTTGTAACTATATTATAAGAGAAAGACTGATAGGTCACTGATTTTATATCAAACACTATTTATACACTATCTGATCAAAAGTATCAGGACATCTCTATGTAATGTGGAATTGAGCACTAGATGTCATGAGAGGCAGATCCACCAATATAAAACTGGAGAGTATCTTGTTGTGAGTAGAGAAGTAGTAAACACAGTTTGGGTTGGTCAGGATATCTCAGTGACTTCAATCATGGACTAGTCTCTGGATGTCATCTGCATAACAAAAATATATCAAGGAAATTTCAACTCTTCTAAAGCTGTGCAAGTCAACTATGAAATGGACACACAAAGGAACAACTGAAAATAACCCAGACCCAGGTAGACCTCATGTACTGACAGAGACCATCCAGCATTGTGGAGAAGAATTGTAAAAAAATCACATGAAATCAGTAGAAAGAGTTCCGAATAGCTACCACCAGTCCAGCTAGCACAATGACTGTGTACAGTGAGTTCGAAAGAAGGGACACAATTTTGAATAGCTCCTCACAAGCCATTCATTCCTGCAGTCAATGTCATGCATTGTACAAGATGGTGTAAAGAGTGATGCCACTCAACAATGGATCACAAAATGAGTCATTTGGAGTGATGAACCACTCTATACCCTGCGGCAATACATCAGAAGAGTTTTGGTTTGTAGACTGCCTGGAAAACGTTACCTGCAGCATTTGTAGTGCCAACAGTGAAGGTACTATTACAGTATGGGGGTGTTTTTTGTGATAAGGGTGTTATCCCCTTACTGCAGTTAAGAAAATGCTAACTCTGAAAGAATATGAACAACTTCTACAGAATTGTGTACTGTGTATGGTAGAGGAACAGTTCAGAGATGACGATTCCTTGTCTCAGCATGACAATGCATAATGTCATAAAGCAGCATCTGTGACACAACTGTTTGTGGACAGTAACATTCACGAAATGGTCTGGCCTGCCCATAGTCCTGATCTGAACCTGGTGAAACACATTTGAGATGAGTTAGAATGTCAACTTCATCCCAGACCCCAGTGCCTTGAGGAAGAATGGACTCCCATTTCTCCACAGACATTTATACACCCTGTTGAAGGCACAGTTTAAGCTGTCATAAAGGTGATGGTGGACATGCCCCATATTAATGTCTACTAATAGATGTCCAGATACTTTTGATCACTGTGTGAGTTTGTGGGGTGGGGGGTGGAGGTGGGGGGGGGGGGAGGGGGAGTGCATGTAAGGCATATACTGGCACTATATTTTAGGATTTAACCACAAAGTAATTATTACTGCAGATACCCACAGGTATCCACAATGGTGATGGCTTTTATCACATAGTAATTATAACTGTAGATTTCCATATCCACACAGACCTCTACCCACAGAACTTCATCAAGATATTAAGTAATATTCTTAAGTACCTACATTGGCTCTATCTGAACATTCAGTTTATGACAGAGGGTAGAAAAGATGATGCATTATGCATTGTAACCTACATTGGAAGTGTTGAGTGAAAAATTCTGGCCA
Source organism: Schistocerca cancellata (assembly GCF_023864275.1). Taxonomy (NCBI): domain Eukaryota; kingdom Metazoa; phylum Arthropoda; class Insecta; order Orthoptera; family Acrididae; genus Schistocerca; species Schistocerca cancellata. The sequence goes on from NC_064629.1 coordinate 728,714,082, forward strand.
TCTACTCCAAAATACAAGTCTAGTGATTACAACACTGCATCATCAAATACAATGAAGGAAACTATTTCAGCATCCATGTAGTGTGATTACTTGCCTTACATATATTGTTTACTGAACTTTACAACACTTAAATTGCTATTATATCTTTCATCGACATGCAATTCCACAACTTTCAGTGAGCTAGTTTGTAAGGACCAGCTGCAGTGTCTTCAACAGCACAAGGCACAAAACCGCTATGGTCATTAGCGCCCGTATCTGTCTGAAAGGGTAGTGCAGTGTATGGTCATTTAAGTTGATTGTGCTCATGAGATTTTTAGTCTCTAGCATTAGTCAATTCAGTTTGTGCGTTTTGTGACATATTTTGTTATTCACAAGAAAATGAACACAATAGAAGGACAAGTATTTTCAGAGTAAAGAGTGTTCAATCATGTAACGTAATTACAGCTTGTATTACAGAGGTGAAACAAAAAGAAATGTTGGCTATGCTGCCAGTCCCAAACAAAGGCTGCATTTTATACAAAAGTCAGCCATGTCACAATGGGACGTATCAGAAAGAAATGCAAAAATAAACCACATGGTTTGCTCGATTCATGAAGAACAAGTGTTAAGAATTTTGGGAGGAAACCAATCGATATAGACAATTATAAACAATCAATAACTGAACAAATGATGGACAACTTTCACATCAATCAAAAACTAATGCCAACATTAACTAAATTACTTATTCCAACACAACAACAAAAAAACTTCATTTTCCCTGGCAGAAAGTTGTTTTGCACCAGACATGGCATGAAATGGGACTTCTCTGGAAGAGATCTGTAAGTAAAAGAGATTGTGATGGATGTAACTGATGTATTTGACTGGCCATGCAAATACATGACATAAGTCAGGAAATTAAAAGAGCAAGGCAGAAAGTTCTGCTATACTGACGAAACTTGGGTGGACAGCAACATTACTTTTAGAAAATGTTGTCTGGGCACTGCCACTGACAGCATAAAGGACAATGTAGTAGAAGCAACAAGATTACTGTGGTGGGTACTGGACCTAATTCTTGCTTTAATTATTGGTTTACACCAATGTTATTCTCTTCAAAATATTCCCCATTGCATATGACACACTTATGCCAGCACTTTTTCCAAAACCCAAAACAGTTCTGAAACTACATCTTTGTGACATCTATTTTTAGTCCTATCAGTGACATGTTTTTAATCTCATCTATGCTTGTAAATACTGCCCTTTAAAGTTAAATTTATTTTTGAGAACAAAAAGAGTGTGACATGAAGCAAATGTGGAAGCTAGGGCATCATTACAACATCGTTTTTGGGCAAAATTCATGAACAAACAACAAAATGTGAGCAGGTACATTATCGTGGTGCAAAATCCACTAATTCCCATGCCAAAAATCCAGGCTTTGTTACGGATTCCTTCACACAAATGACATTTAAGTTTTAAGTAATACTTCTTATTGTTCATTGCACTTTGTAACAAGAACTCATGGTACAACCTAACGTTAAAATCGAGGAACACTGAGAGCACAAACGGAAGACCTCCATATTTGATTGTACTTCTCAAGCTTTTATCAGTCTTGGCAAACAAAGCTGCCTCAACTGGGACGATTGAACTTTAGTTTTGTCATCATTTGTGTCAACTCATGTTTTGTCACCTATTACGACTCTTTTTCAATAGTTCTATATCACTGTTGACTTCATCTAGTGACTCCTCAGAAACTTGCACTTCCCGCTGTTTAATTCAAAATTCAACAATTTTGGAACAAATTTACATGAAACATCTGAAACGATCTTGTGGCATGAGCCCACTGATACGCAAACCTCACTGACTTCTCTGACTGCAATTTGGCGATCTTTCATAGTCATTTCTTTCACTTCTTCCACAATTTCATCAACTGATGATAGGTTGGGGCATCCAGGGTACTCGTCAACTTCAGTGCCCTTACAGCCTTCTAGCCTTCTTCGAAATGCTTGTACTATTTATAAACCAGGGTTTTTTTCTTTTTTTTTTACCAAAAGCATTATTACATTTTTAAAAGTTAGATGCACTTTATTTCATTCTTATAGCAAAATTTAATACAAATTCTCTCATCCCCCCCTTAAAATAAATAATTGCCGATACTACCAAAACACCCCAACCTTTGTTTTCACAGCTGACAACAGACTAAACATTCAATATGCCTAACACTGTACAGAAACTTTTCAGACATGTTTACAAACACAATAACAAAAAAGTGGTTTGAATCAGACTCATACAACACATGAAATTACAAATTCTTTGTTACTTTTTAAACACTTATTGCGCAGCAAGAATTATTGTCTCTGAACACAGGCCTGCATAGAAAACTTCCACCTCTTCATAGCAACACAGAGTAAGAATAAGTCTAAGTTCTAGAGAATAACTGCAATATATGGTCTTCAGCATTCTATCAGAATATATGCACCATTTTAGGAGGAGATAGCACATGAACATGCATTTTGGTCTATATTAGTAGTGGATACAAGAATCCTGACTTATGTTCTTACATTACTACACTCCTGGAAATGGAAAAAAGAACACATTGACACCGGTGTGTCAGACCCACCATACTTGCTCCGGACACTGCGAGAGGGCTGTACAAGCAATGATCACACGCACGGCACAGCAGACACACCAGGAACCGCGGTGTTGGCCGTCAAATGGCGCTAGCTGCGCAGCATTTGTGCACCGCCGCCGTCAGTGTCAGCCAGTTTGCCATGGCATACGGAGCTCCATCGCAGTCTTTAACACTGGTAGCATGCCGCGACAGCGTGGACGTGAACCGTATGTGCAGTTGACGGACTTTGAGCGAGGGCGTATAGTGGGCATGCGGGAGGCCGGGTGGACGTACCGCCGAATTGCTCAACACGTGGGGCGTGATGTCTCCACAGTACATCGATGTTGTCGCCAGTGGTCGGCGGAAGGTGCACGTGCCCATCGACCTGGGACCGGACCGCAGCGACGCACGGATGCACGCCAAGACCGTAGGATCCTATGCAGTGCCGTAGGGGACCGCACCGCCACTTCCCAGCAAATTAGGGACACTGTTGCTCCTGGGGTATCGGCGAGGACCATTCGCAACCGTCTCCATGAAGCTGGGCTACGGTCCCGCACACCATTAGGCCGTCTTCCGCTCACGCCCCAACATCGTGCAGCCCGCCTCCAGTGGTGTCGCGACAGGCGTGAATGGAGGGACGAATGGAGACGTGTCGTCTTCAGTGATGAGAGTCGCTTCTGCCTTGGTGCCAATGATGGTCGTATGCGTGTTTGGCGCCGTGCAGGTGAGCGCCACAATCAGGACTGCATACGACCAAGGCACACAGGGCCAACACCCGGCATCATGGTGTGGGGAGCGATCTCCTACACTGGCCGTACACCACTGGTGATCGTCGAGGGGACACTGAATAGTGCACGGTACATCCAAACCGTCATCGAACCCATCGTTCTACCATTCCTAGACCGGCAAGGGAACTTGCTGTTCCAACAGGACAATGCACGTCCGCATGTATCCCGTGCCACCCAACGTGCTCTAGAAGGTGTAAGTCAACTACCCTGGCCAGCAAGATCTCCGGATCTGTCCCCCATTGAGCATGTTTGGGACTGGATGAAGCGTCGTCTCACGCGGTCTGCACGTCCAGCACGAACGCTGGTCCAACTGAGGCGCCAGGTGGAAATGGCATGGCAAGCCGTTCCACAGGACTACATCCAGCATCTCTACGATCGTCTCCATGGGAGAATAGCAGCCTGCATTGCTGCGAAAGGTGGATATACACTGTACTAGTGCCGACATTGTGCATGCTCTGTTGCCTGTGTCTATGTGCCTGTGGTTCTGTCAGTGTGATCATGTGATGTATCTGACCCCAGGAATGTGTCAATAAAGTTTCCCCTTCCTGGGACAATGAATTCATGGTGTTCTTATTTCAATTTCCAGGAGTGTATTTTTGAAGGGCACTTATGAAGTGAAGATAGAAACATTGCTTACTTATTTCACAGAAAGAAAACATGGAAAAGAAAAATTTAATGTGCATGAACTTATGACGTGGAATGCTGTATCTAGCAATGAACTAAACATACACTACCAATATTTATCAGGTTACCTTACATACAATATTCTTGAAAGAAATGTGACGGAAGCCCGAACAACAGAGGACTGACATATTAGAACATGCATTGATACTATAAAATGGTGCACTGATAATAGCTAGGCACTAGCTGAAATCTAGATTTGCCAAATAAAACTTGCACGAAAAGGACGACTTATTGCTGTGCGCTATCATTTGAAATATCACTATTTGTTTAATGTAAAAATATGAAAGTGCCCTGACAATGACTACTGTCTCAAAACTTGTCTGTCAGTGGAAAATAAAATTTCACAAGCAACTTTGCTGCTTATCATTCATACAAAAACAAAATTAATTAAGTTATTTAATTAACCAAGAATCAGTTTAGTTTTGAACATAACATTCATACATGATAAAAAGCGCAAATAGTCTTCAACATGCTGCCTGGCATATGTAACATGAAATATGTTTATAATAAGTCAATTTTATACTCTGGACAGTAAAAATCAATTTTAGTACACCGATGAGCTTTAGGGAAAAAACCACAATCACTGTTCACCAATTAGTTGAGTACATGGAATGCTTTGGTCATATCACATAACAAACACTCTCCAAACCACCTCAAATCTATACACAATGGAACTGACTCTAAACTTAACACATTCCACACTATAATACATTATATAGAATATCTTTGAAACATATGGTACTTATTTATGAAGTAATTGTTACTGATTCACTCCCTACAGCGATGTGGTTTTTGGCAGCATGCTGCCACAATCAGGTGCATTACAGTTACATGTACAGTCTTACAGGAAAAAAACTTGGCTGCAGCATAGACTAAATCAGCGTCGTTCACTTTTTATGCACCACCTGGCAACACTGTTGGATGTTTAAATGTATTGAGGAAGCACTGTCATTCTTTGTGATCCATTACAGAGCTGTATCCACGCGTGGTATACTGGTAAACGTTGAGCAATATGGACATACAGTGGTGAATTCGAGACCCATTAATGCCTTATTTTTTTAAATTATATTTTAGGTGTCTGCTAAAGTTATGTTTGATGGAACAACAAGGATAATTTGCTTCACTGTCTAACCCATGAGTAATAGCAAAAACTTCCAGTTAGTGACTGCGTCAAGATTAGAACAATTCTTGCTCAAGAGTTTGCTTGCCCTACACTGGCCGCCAGCCACCTAATGCCAAGTGCCATCCAACCAGGCGAATGCAGCACAGAGAGGTTGGTGTATTTACAACTGTCACTTCCGTATTTGCAGTTCAAATATTTATCTTGCAGTCACATATTGGATTCTGCATGCTTGAAGTTTATGAATGTTGTTCAAGAGTTATAAAATAGTCGCAGCTTGAAAAAGATCCAATAATTGAGACATACTGTTCGCTATGAGTTTATACAGTGGTGGAGGTAACAGAGGCAGTTCAAAATGATTGTATTGTGTGTGCTTTTGGTAAAACACACCACAGAAGGATTTTCTTGTTTCAAAAATGATCACTCTTGAATGAATGATTTTCCACATTCAGGAAGTCACAATAACAGACATATGTCATGAACTGTGACCATTTAAATGTCATGGGACATAAGCAAGGTGTAGAAGTTGGGAGTAGGAGTACTGCTTGCTCTAGTTCCAAGCAACAAAAGGCATGGCTGTTGGTGCATTTTTGCTTGAATGTCATCAGTTCGTTCATTGAGAAATCCTATTCAATATTGTTACTGGTGATGAGTTATGATGCTTTTATGATAACTTCTTAAGAAGAAATTAATGGCCAAGCCATAAAAAGAGAGAGATACTTGGGCAAAGGGGAAGCTGAATATAATATTTTGTATCTGGTGGCTTGAAATGGTTGTTGTGCACTAGAAATCCCTCCCTACAGGCATGGCTATCACAACTCGTGTTTGTTGCCAAAAACTAAGACGCCTTTCGGTCACAGTGTAAGAAAAACAACCTAAAACACTGCATTATGTGTTGCTACTATAAGATAATGCATGCTGCCAATTTCACGAACAAAACGTTCCAGGAGTTTATTTCAAAAGTCATCCCTGTGCACTTATTCCTCTAGTCTTATACCCTCAAATGGTTACCATTTTTATTCCTTATCAAAAAACAGTCAAGAAAATACTTTTCTGGATGAAAATGCACTTCAAATCTAGTTTGAGGACATCTTTAACTCTGATCCACTAGAATTCTGCAGGCACGGAATCTATAAACCACATGAGCACTGATGAGCATCATCAAGACACCTTTTGGTCGCAGTATAAGAAAAGCAATCTAAAACACTGCATCATGTGTTGCTATTACAAGACAATGCACTCTGCTGATTTCACAAATAAAATTATTCAGGAGTTTGTTTTAAATGTCACCCCTATGCACTTCTCGTCTTATATCCTCAAATGCTTACGGATTCTCGGTCCTTATAAAAAAAACTGCCAAGAAAATACAAGATTTCCTTATCGATTTTTGATCTGGCTGCCTACAGATCTGTCAGGAAACTGATAAAAATCTGACCTTCAGAGAGAATGTAAATGAGGGCTGAAGCAGCCTTCACTTCACAGGCAGCAATGTTACCTCAGAGCTAGTGACTAGCTACAGTATTTGTCTTCTCTCACTTATTGCCCCAGTGGTGGCCACAACAGCTAAATCACACCATAAAAGAGGAGATTATTTGCAATTTCCACAAGGAATGACTTTCCCAGTAGGATAATTCTGTGCCATTCAGGAAGTAACTCATCATTCACAGAGCCACCAAATATATTCCGTTTTGTTGCCAAGATTCAGCTATACTTGCAGGAAGAATACCAGGCAATGTGTTCCTTGAGGCAGTTGCAAAGTGCCCACAGATTCTGTCTCGAATATGCAGCTGCCGAGGGCTGGAATACCAAAGCTATACGTCACCGAGTCTTATTCGCATTTCTGTAACTAGGTTTAGGGACTAGAGCATAGTTTACTAATAATATTCAGATGCACCGACTAGGAACTATACATCACAAATCAATAACTGTCACAGTTATTTGTGTTTTTTCTGAAAAGTAAAAAGCTCACCACCAGATATGATACATATTTTTGAGCATCTCCAGTGTTTAGACCGTCAACATTATGAGTAGGCAACACATCCTTTTTTTATTATTACAGACTTGGAAAATACTTTTCTTGAGATCACTGTCATTGACAATATCCCCAAATGAGAGGCACAAGGATACGACCCCACAGCATTGATTGAAAAATGTGAATATCTACAGGGAGACTTCGTAACCTACAAATAACAAAGTTCCAATCAAGAAAGGGTACTGTGCAGGAAACCATATGTGATGACAGAAAATGTGGGCTCAGAAATCCATTGAAAATTAAACCTGACACAGCTAGTGACGCACTTTATCTAATCATATCACCTAAGTTATGCTGTTTTTGAGTCCAGGAACATCATTCCATGTGGAAATTCCAACTAATCTCATCTTTTACACTGTGATTTAGCTGTTCTGGCCACCACTGGGGGCAATAAGTGAGAGATGAGGAATACTGTAGATCGTTACTAGCTCTGACGTAATACGGCTGCCTGTGAAGTGAACGCTGCTTCAGCTCTCATTTACAGTCTCACTGAAGGTCAGAATTTTATCAGTTTTCTGACAGATCTATAGGCAGCCAGATCAAAAATCAATAACAAAATCTTTCGTATTTTATTTATAAACAACCACATTTCTATCCGCTTGAGGGTGACACAGGACAGCAAGTAAACACAGACCATTTTGAAGTCCAGTGTAAGTAATATCACGCAAATTTTTGTCAATATAGGCCCATTTGTGTTACAGATCCCTTTTGATGTTTGGTTTTTGCTGTAAGCTGTATTTCATTTGTATTATTACAGTGCATAATTTAATAGAAGAAAATTTGTCATCAACAGACTATTCTTTCACATTATCTAAAACAATTTGACAATGCTCAGGTAGTTTACAGATTCCACAACAGTAGAATTCAAGTGGATCTGAGTTAAAGCTGTCCTCAATCCCAGGATTCAAGTGCATTTTTGTCCAGAAGGTATTTTCTTGACAGTTTTTTGATAAGGACCGAAAATGGCAAACATTTGAGGGTATAAGACCAAAAGAATAAGTGCATAGGGGTGACATTTAAAACAAACTCCTGAATAATTTTATTTGCGAAATCGGCAGAATGCATTATCATTTAGTAGCAACACATGATGCAGTGTTTTAGGTTGATTTTCTTACACTGCGACCAAATGGTGTCTCAGCTATTGACAACAACTCTCAACAAGTTAACTAATGATCTTTGTGCAAAAATGCAGCAATAGTCATCCCTTTGATTTTTGTTGTTTTGAATTAGAGCAAACAGTACTCTTGCTCCCAACTTCTAAATGTTGCTTATCAAATGCAAATGTCACACAACGTTTAAGTGGTCACAGTTCATCACACACGTCTTATCGAGATTTCCTGATTGTGGAAAATCATTCATGCCAAAACAATCTTTCTTGAAACAAGAAAATGCTTCTTTGATATGTTTCACCAAAAGCACCCACAATACAAATGTTCTGAGGTGCCTCCATTGTCTTCACCCCTCCATTAAACCCATAGTGAAAAAAAATGTCTTTAATGTTAGACCTTTTTCCAGTTGCAACTATTTTACAACTCTCTAACAATGTTCATAAGCTTCACGCATGCAAAATCCAATACGCAACTGCAAGATAAATACTAGAACTCCAAATAAGGAAGTGACAGTAGATAATACACTGGAAATGAAATGAGCGTTTCTCATCATTGAGCGGGAAGCCCCGTACGGGGCAGGCCCAGCAGCCTTGGTGCAGGTCTTATTACATTCGACACCACATTGGGCGACCTGCATGCCATATGATGATGAAGACAACACAACAGCCAGTCCCTGAGCGGAGAAAATCCCTGACCCAGCCGGGAATCGAACAGCAGTCCGTCACGCTGACCATTCAGCTATCGGGGCAGACGATAATACACTAATAGCACTACACTGCGTTCACCTGGTCAGACGGCACCTGACGTTAGGCAGCAGGTGGCGTATGACCAGTAGTAGGAGTCCAGTGGTCACTGTAGGGGGAAGAAACTCACTAGTTTCTGGAAGTTTTTGTTATTACTGGTGGGTCAGTGAAGTGAGGTTCCATTAGACATAACTTTAGCACATATCTGAAATACAATTTTTTTTTTTTTTAAATAAGGCATTGATGGGTCTCAAACTCACGACTTCATAGCCATATTGTGCAACATTTACCACTAAATCACATGCACATACAGCTCTGTAACAGCTTGGGTGGAATGACAGCACTTCCTCCATAAACTTCTGCATCCTACACTGTTGCAAGTTCGTGTATATGGCCAGACTCGGAATTCTGATGGGCAGCAGGTTACATTGGCCACTATAAGTGAACGTCTCCGACTTAGGCAGTGTCTTGCATGAGTAAACTATTGTGAACATGGTGCAGCAACCATGCAAACATATGAAAACAATGGTCAGCAGGCGAGTTGTCCTATGTGAGCAACACGTGCAGCGCATTGTGAAATGTGCAATGTGGTGAAGCAGACGCAATAGTTAGTTTGATATTTTAGCACGAAATGACATTGTTTGTGGTTTAACTTACAATGTCTGAAATTTTGATCAGAGTTGTTCAAGAATGTTTATATTGTGGGACAAGAGAGAAAAAAATTGTCACTTAATGAACAGTGGAAAATCTTGGTCACAATCTAATTTATTGACTTTTTCAGTACATCATCAAAACACAACTGCATTAAAAAGAAAAGGAAGAACTGCAGTATGAAATGTCACAGAACAATTGTATGCACAAAGGTTAGCCATGGCATCAAAACTTACGAAGAAATAAGAGCTACACAGTAGTGGGTACATAAGGTAATGAAAACAGCTCATACATGTATGAAGCCTAGCACCAAACTTTACACACAGACTAGTAGGGTTGCAGAAAACAACTGCCATCAACAGGAGACGTTGGAAACTAATACAGCACATAAATGACCATAAAAAAGTAGCCAACAGAAGATCATACACTGAACATCAATGATGTACTACGCAATTTGTAAACCATAGAGGAACCATGCAGGCATATGATTTTTAAAAACAATTACATACAGCACAGAAAAACTGTAAATAAGGTAATTTTTATGAAGCTACATGACATTTTATGCTGACACTGTACTCATTTATGAACATAAGTCATATTTATTTATTTATTTATTTATTTACTTATTTATTTATTTACTTATATGTCAAGTTCTGTAGGACCAAATTGAGGAGTGCATCTCCAAGGTCATGGAACGTGTCAGTACATGAAATTACAACATAAAAGTAATAATAGATAAAAATAATATGTTTATGGACCCAAAACAAGTCAAGCCATAAGTTTAGTAAATGCAACCAACAATACAAGAAGAATCAACTTAATTTTTCAAGGGACTGCTTGACAGAATAGGAGTGACCCATGAGGAAACTCTTCAGTTTCGAATTTTTAACATTGTGCAGCACTGTCAGCAACTGTGATAATTGAAATTGTAACATGTCAGCCTCATTTACAAATAGAAACCAATCTTTACCCAGGTTTCAGCCAAAATAATTTGGCCTTCTTCAGAAGCCAGTGAAACTGAACTATTGCATGCCAAAGTTTGGCCATGTCAAGTATAAAACTGTAGCACCGTAGTAACCAGTCATAAATCTACATTACTTGGGCTGAAGAGAAACAGCAGACCCCACCGCGTGGACGAGGTCGGCAGGCCGCGACAGATGTGCCGGAACTAAACGCGGTGAGCGGCTGTGTACTGAGAATCGCTGATGGTGCTTCTTGCGTATGCACACGTGGAAATATAGATACGTAACAGTAGCTATCTTTACATTAGGAATTGGATTAATATAACCATTAAAACCTTTAACGGCGTAATATGTAAGAGAACTTACTTCTAAGGAGAATGATACCCCTATAACAGATACGGAGCCCATAAGAAAGACTAGCTATTACTCAGCAAAATTATTTCTCAATTTTGAATACATTGCTCTAACTTTATCTGGTTAATTAATAAACGTATGTGTGGCTATTTACAGGAATGATCTGTAATATCGTGGAGAGTACATCAGTATGACTAAGTATCAATAAAGGCAAAGGCGCCTAAAAACTTAAATGTAGATGAATTTGAATTCACATAGCATTAGTACAAGTAATGAAGATAGCATTAACAAAAATTCTGTAGGGTAGTTAGAAACTTTGGCATGCAATAGTTTAGTGCCACTGGCTTCTGAAGAAGGCCAAATTATTTTGGCTGAAACCTGGGTAAAGATTGGTTTCTATTTGCAACTGAGGCTCATGTGTTACATGTTCTTCAGTCTAGATTTGAAAGTGCGTGGATTACTGCAACGATTTTTGAATCCTAGGGGTAGCTTATTGAAAACGGATGCAGCAGTATACTGCACAGCTTTCTGCACAAGAGTTAAGGAAGTTCGATCCAAATGCAGGTTGATTTCTGCTGAGTATTAACAGAGTGAAAGCTGCTTACTCTTGGGAATAAGCTAATATTGTTAACAAGAAATGACAGTAAGGAATATATATATTGAGAGACCAATGTTCAAATACCAAGACTCGTGAACAGGGGTCGACAAGAGGTTCATGAACTTACACCACTTATTGCCCGAACCACCCATTTCTGAGCCAAAAATATCCTTTTAGAATGGGAAGAGTTACCACAAAACATAATACCATATGACATAAGCAAATTAAAATAAGCAAAGTAGACTACTTTTCATGTCAAATGATCACTTACTTCAGATACTGTTCGGATAGCAAAAATGGCAGTATTAAGTCTTTGAACAAGATCCTGAACGTGGGCTTTCAACAACAGTTTACCATCTATTTGAACACCAAGAAATTTGAACTGTTCAGTTTCACTAATCTTATGCCCATTCTGTGAAATTAAAACGTCAGGTTTTGTTGAATTGTGTGTTAGAAGCTGTAAAAACTGACCAATCCTAAAAAATAATTTACAAATTTAGCTAAATACAGGGCTAACACGAGCAGCACGGTACTTTAATATTCTGCTAGGCACTCCATCATACCCATGAGAGTCCTTAGTCTTCAGTGATTTAATTATTGACTCATTCTCCCCGTTGTCTGCATCACAGTGGAGTATTGCAGACATCAATCTCAGAAAGGCATTTGCCAAGAGAGTTATAATGTTCTGTTGTGACTCGCCGAACTTTCAAAGTGCTGCCGCGCAGTTACACGCGTCCTCTACTTGCGGCGCTGTCTGCCAGCCATGCAGCAGCCGCGCCACCTACGCGGTCAGCCAGCCAGCAGCCGCTAGACTTGGACTCGGGCTGACTTGACTGTTACAGTGTACACACGTCTTACTTGATCTGTGACTTACATGTATTGTGTCGTCCTTGAAATATATTTGTTAAACTTGACATTATAACAACTGGCGATGAGGTAGTGAATTTTTCTTTTTCATCGTTGACCCACAGGTTTCCATGGCTACTTTAGAGCAACTATTGCAAGGTCTCATTGAACAGCAAATGCTTCTCACATCTGCGATTCGTGATTTCGTCGTGGCATCCAATGCGGGGCATCTCTCGTCATTGTCTCTACCTACTTTTCCTCCTTACGACGAGACGGCGGAAGAATGGTCTGATTACGAAAAACATCTTAGACAGCACTTCTTGACATTTCATGTTGCAGACGACCAAACATGTAAGTATCTGTTCCTTTGATGGATTTCACCTCAAATGTATCAGTTGTTGTCGCAATTGGCTCCTTTGAAAGATCCTGCGTCTTTGTCCTTTGCTAAAATGTGCTCACTTCTGTCCGTATATTTTTCAAAAGCATACGCATGTGGTAGCCTCTCGTGTTGCCTTTTATCATTGTCAAAAACAACCAAATCAATTCTATCGCACTTGGGCTGCTGGACTTCATGGTCTCAGTCGAAAGTGTCAATTTGTTACTGATGTTCACAAAGAATCCTACACCGATTCCATGTTACGGGGATGCTATTAACCGGTCGGCGCCCAACAAGGAAGTTAGGCAACGTGCTCTTCAGTTGGCAAATCCGACTCTAGATAAAGTCCTATCCATCGCTCAGTCTTTTGAAATTTTTTGCGCCGCTGGAGTGCAAATAGAGACATGGGGTGACGTCGGGGATGTACAACCTCTGTGCGCTGTTGACGAAGCGTGCGGCGTGTCCCCGCTACCGACGTGGCCGCAGTACGCTCCCAAGCGCAGCCTCGGCCTAACCATAAACAAACCTCTAAGAAACAGCAGCAAAACCCACGGCAACTTCCTTCATGTCTGCAGTGTTTTACGAAACATTCACGGGAGGATTGTCCCCAACGTTGGGCCGTGTGTTACAAATGCAAAAAGAAGGGTCATGTGTCATCCGTTTGCAAATCCGACCGCATACCTGACGTTCATGAATGTGACGCTGATTCTGCTTCTGTGTTGTCTGTCAATGGTACTTCTTCCCTTTCAGAGAAGTTATTCCTCACTGTCCAAATCCTTGGTCGGGATGTTCGCATGCAGGTGGATACTGGTTCTGCTGCCACTATCATCAATTCTCAGACGTATCTTCAGTTGGGTTCTCCAATCCTATCACCTGTCACTAGGCAATTACGGATGTACAATAAACAAAAGATTTCTCTCTTGGGACAATTTAATGCTGAGGTATCTTACAAATCCATCGTTCCCACTGTTCCCATATTTGTGGCTGACCATAGTAACACGGAGAATCTTTTTGGTTTCGATGCCTTTCGCATTTTTGGGTTCTCCATAGACGACTCTGTCAATATTGTCTCTGATGCTATTCCTTATGCTCAATTGGATTCCTTGTCGACGACATTTTCGTCCCTTTTTTCTCCTGGATTAGGCCGTGCAAATTACTTTGAAGCTCATATCACGCTCAAACCCACTGCTCAGCCTAAGTTTTTCCGGGCCCGGCCCATTCCTGTGGCCCTTCATGATCGGGTCAAACGGGAGCTGGATCGTCTCACTGCTTCGGGGGTCTTGCTTCCTGTCACTTCCAGTGAGTGGTCCTCTCCTGTTGTTGTCGTTGCTAAGCCCAACGGTGATATTCATCTCTGTGGCGATTTCAAAGTCACTGTAAATGCTCAATGCCTCATCGACACTTACCCTATGCCCCGACCTGAAGAATTGTTCACTAAACTTGCTGGAGGCCAGTATTTTTCTAAACTTGACCTGTCAGAAGCTTATCATCAATTTCCTCTCGACGCTGCTTCCCGGCAGTTCCTGGTCCTTAACACGCCTTTTGGCCTCTGTCAATACCAACGATTGCCTTTCGGTGTTGCCAGAGCCCCTGCTCTCTTTCAGCGATTCTTGGAACAATTATTGCTCCCTGTCCCTGGGCCTATAAATTACATGGACGACATTGTTGTCACAATCCACCACTGAAGAACATCTTCAGAATCTCCGCACACTTTTTCATGTCTTACAGACTGCCGGTCTTAAGTGTAATCTTCAGAAATCAAAATTTTTTCAGACATTTATCACGTACTTGGGGTTTCAACTCTCTCGGGATGGTATTCGTCCACTTCAGCAAACTGTCACTGCGATTGATGCCCTTCCTCGCCCTACATCTGTTACGGAACTGCAGGCCTTCTTGGTGAAAATAGCATACTATCTCAGGTTTTTACCGTATGCGGCTTCTGTGGCTCAGCCGTTGCATCGCCTGTTGCATAAAAACATGCCCTTACACTGGTCCGCGTCATGCTATGCGGCTTTCCAGAAATTGAAGACTATGCTGAAACAGGCCCCGTGCCTGGCTACTTATCAACCTGGCCAACATCTTGTTCTTGCCACGGACGCCTCTCAATACGGGGTTGGTGCAGTCCTTGCACACTATTTTTCTGACGGTTCTGAACAACCCATTGCTAATGCCTCCAAAACGGTCACGGATGCTCGACGAAAATATTCTCAAATTGAAAAAGTAGCTTTGGCCATTTTTTTCTCTATGGATCCAAATTTCATCTTGTTATGGACCACAAACCACTTGTTTCCTTGTTTCATCCATCAATGTCACTTCCCGACAAAGCTGCACACCGCCTCCAGCGTTGGGCTCTTTACTTGTCTCGTTTCAACTATGAGATTCATTTCTGGCCGACAGCTCAATATGCAAATGCTGATGCACTGTCTCGCCTTCCCATGGGTCCTGATCTGGCATTCAATAGGGATGAACTTCTGTGTTTCCACCTGGATGTTGCCGAGCAGCGGATTGTGGACGGGTTCCTCATCACCGGGGACCGGCTGGCGGCTGCTGCGGGTTCTGATCCTACTCTCTCCCGGGTTTTACGCTGTATTCAGAAGGGTTGGCCAGATCGTCTGTCCACCAAGACTTCTGATCCGTTGCGGAACTACTATGCTTTGCGTTACCGCCTCAAGGCTAGGGATGGTGTTATCCTCCTTTCCACCAAAAATGTTTCACCGCGTGTTGTGGTACCTGCGTCTTTGCGTGTTTCTGTCTTGCGCCTTCTTCACCAAGGGCACTAGGGTGTCTCTCGCACAAAATCTCTGGTGTGCCATCATATGTACTGACCCGGCATCAAATCTAAAATCGCACACATGGTCGCTGCCTGTGGCCCTTGTGCATCACAGGCCGCTGCCCCGATGTCATCTTTGTCACCGTGGCCTTCGCCTGAGAAGCCCCGGGAGCGTATTCATGCTGACTTCACGGGACCTTTTTTTGCTACTTATTGGCTTCTCGTTTTTGACGCCTACTCTAACTTTCCTTTCATTGTCCATTGCACGTCGCCTACCACCGCGGCAACCACCAATGCTCTAGCTCGCATTTTCTCTTTGGAAGGCCTTCCCTCTACTCTTGTTACTTACTGATAATGGTCCGCAATTTGCCTCTTCCGATTTTGTGGATTTTTGTGCCCGTCACGGCGTCATGCATGTCACGACCCCTCCATTCCATCCACAGTCAAATGGTGAGGCTGAACGACTAGTCCGCACATTTAAGGCTCAGATGAGGAAACTCCTGATTTCTTCTGCTGATGATGCGCTTCTCCAATTTCTGGCTTCTTACCGTTTCACCCCCATGGGCGACCACAGCCCAGCTGAGCTCTTACATGGCCGACAGCCCCGCATGCTACTTCATCTTCTGCGGCCTTCCACCTCACAGCCGTGGGTGCCTTTGCTTGGCCGGTTCACCGCCGGCAGCCTTGTATGGGTACGGGGATATGGCAGGCTGTCAAAATGGAGTCCTGTCCGCATCTTACGACACCGTGGCCGACGCCTGTATGAAATCCAGATGGACACGAGTGTTGCAGTGTGTCATTCGGACCAGCTTCGGCCTCGTGTGCCGACAACACCTGTTCAGAATGCCGCTACACCACCTTCGGCTCTACCTGACGCCTGGGATCTTGGAATCTCTCATTACTCACAACGCAGTCCTCTCACCATCATCTCTGTGCCAGTACAAGAACTGACACCACCAGGAGATGTGCCCATGCAGGAACCAGATGACCATCATCTGTCGGAGCAACTCTACTCGCCTCCTCCTCCTACGGATGGCGACACATCCCCCATGTCTCCTGTTATAACAACCGGACTTGCCGCAACGGGCAAATTGGTGCACGGGGCCCCAGTAGATTCGACCCCCACGTCTCCTGTCAACTCAACCCGTTATCATCAGGGACACTTCCGTCCGTACGGGAAGCCTCCTCCTCGAGACTTTACAGCCAGTCAAACAACACCTATGGACGTTAGCAATCTACAGGCCACCTCCATCAAGACCAGTTCAAAAAATTCAAAGGGGGGAAAAGTGTTGTGACTTGCCGATCTTTCAAAGTGCCGCCACGCAGTTACACGCATCCTCTACATGTGGCGCTGTCTGCCAGCCATGCAGCAGCCGCGCCACATAAGTGGCCAGCCAGTCAGCGGCCGCTAGACTTGGACTCAGGCTGATTTAACTGTTACAGTGTACACACGTCTTACTCTGTTTACTTGATCTGTGACTTACATGTATTGTGTCGTCCTGGAAATACATTTGTTAAACTTGACATTATAACACGTTCCCTCGTAGAAACTAAATTTTTATTTAATTCATCAGCAATCCTCAGAAAATGATTGTTAAATACTGTACATATATCTTAATTTATCAGTAACAGAAATATTGTTACTACGAACTGACTTTATATTATCAACCATGTGCTGCTGACCAGACACTTCCTTATTTACATATTTTATATCTTGCATGCTGTTATAATTTACATGATATTGATAACTGCTGTATGTTAAGTAACTGTAGCAGCCAACATTCCACATGGAATCCATGTACTTTTTATTTATTGTTAGTCTTTGCAACACACTTTTTTTTTTAATACTATGCCCACATGGTTCCTCCATGGTTTTCAAATTGTATAGTAGATAATCTATGTTCAGTATATGATTTGTTTGTTTGTTACTTTTTTCAACAGTCATTTATGCACTGTATTGGTTGCCTATGCCATCTGGTGATGGCAGCTGTTTTCCTTACCACTACTGGTTTGTATGTACAGTTTGGCACTAGACCTCTGTTGCAAGCTCTTTGCTTTCCATATTTTGGCAGTAGATAATGAGGACCAAAACAAGAAAAAAATGTCCATTTTGCTACTAGTAAACAGGTGCTCTTATATCTTAAGATACACATTTAAGACCCAATGTTTACTGGACTTTTTTTCCAATCCTTACTACCTCCTCCCAAAATTTGGAGATCTTTGCAGTAGAAGCAGCCCACTGTCAGAGGTATCAGAATAATTTTCGCTTATAACTTTCAACTCTGTCATTTTCAGATCGGGGTCCCTCATCTCACATTGATACAGTTATCCTTTCCCACTGTCCTTGAATTTGTAGCATCATTACAGAATCACCCTGTATCATCCAAAAGAACATTTTACCACCATTCTTGCCCAAGATCATCAGTCACTGTCTTTAGCATCACCTACAGTCATTGTCCTTTCTGGAAAAGGCCTCATTAAATTCATTAAGTATTACTTTAGAGGAAATGCTGTACCCCTATAAAACATATGAACACTTGGTAGAAGATCTGGGCAAAAATTCTTCTTTGGGTACTTTTAGTCACCCTACTTCTACTGTATGTCAGATGGGGGCAGGCATCAGAAATACCTGTGTCACTATCTTTGCTGTCAGAGCCTACATTCACCGTAACAAACCTATAATTTTCATCAGTGACAGCTACTAATCCAATCGAAAAGAAGGATTTGTAGTACGTGGAACCAGAATTACAATTACTCTTACTCTCTCTCTCTCTCTCTCTCTCTCTCTCTCTCTCTGTCTCTCTTTTAAAAAAATACAAATATGTTTCCCATCAATACTCCAAATACAGTGAAAATGTGAGTTGGTGGAACTGTACTGACTGCATTCAATTGCAGAACAGGTTTTATGGCATCCATGATGTAATCAAATGTTGTAGGTAACGTTTGAGCATACTTCAATAGCAAAGGCTGATATTTCAATTCTTCATATAAATAATTAAGTTCTCCATGAATATGCTTTTCAAAATATGAACTATTAGTTTCATTGCTTTATCATTGACAATGTTTCTTCAGTATTCCATCTTTAAGATACAAGTTTTCCTTTAAAAATGTCCATAATGAATGTACTGCGTTACCTGGGTGGGGGTGCTGACAGTGGAATAACATGCCTACTTCCACAAACAGCTCATGACTGAGCTGCTAAGACAGTGTGCCTGGTGCCAACAAACTGAAGTAAAATACTTCAACTTCCATTTTCTCCATAATATAGCAAGAGATGGCTTTGGTTCCAGCTTTAAAAACAACTTTGATATGTTAGCTGCATTTAATATGCACTGTAAACCCTTGAAATTTTATCCTACTTAGAAATTAAGTATCACAATAACTATGACCAAAATTGAAAAAAAAAACACACACTTCATCATCTGACTGTGATTTCAAACTATGTGATATGAAGAAAATCAATTTTGTGTGCTAATTAGTTTCCTCAGAATCGAATAAGAAGTATAAAATGGCGAAGAAAACACAAAAAGCAAAAATGTGGTTTTTAATTTTTTAAAGGAACAGATTCTAATCTTTTCAAGGAACGGAATAATCTCTACCGATAAACTAACTCCAGGAGTTGATGTAGCTTTATTTTATTAACATGAAGTATTTTTTGAAGCAGGAAAATCAGAAAATTCATTTTTCTTGTGTATTGGAATCTGTCACCACATGGCTGGGCTGTGCACATAGGACAGTGCAATCACTTCACACTAAATCGCTCGCCTACTTGGATGGTCCCACACTGCACCACATTCGCATCAGACCACTCACATAGGATGAGGTGTTAGTTTCTGCAGCAGCAGGCTGGCAGCCATGTTTTTTCCTAAGACTGTACATGACATTACGTTAATCTGAAGTATGAGGAGGATTGTTTGCTACATGTACATCTTACTTCAGGTTAATGTGTATACATCTAACTGCAATGCACCTGATGACAAAGGCAGCATACTACTGAAACGTTTCACCCTAATAAACATTGGTAAAAAGTGACTGAGGCAGTCAAAATTATTTTAAAAATATACAACACAGTTGCAGACCTCAAAGAGTTCCACATAACATAGATAAATTTAAGTATAAGTTACTTATTGAATATTACTTAGACACAGCTGCTATGTGAAATAATTGCAACCAGATTAAAACATGTAAAATCACCAGCAGGCTAAAACAGTTTCAATTTCTCAGCATTTGTTATTACAACCATTACACCCATGCCTGTCCAAATCTGACACACAATATTTTCACAATAATCTGTCAAACTCAACATAGTGATCTTCGATAACTAGCAGGTTACGTATACATCACGGTTATAAGGCACAAACACTAAAACTGCTTGTGCCTGATGCTGACCTTAGGTGGTCGAAACTGGTTGTGAACATAGTATCTAACACTGCAGCTTTGGCTGTCAATTAAGATTCTATAAATATGTAAAAGCTAACGAGTTGCTAATTGCAGTATTAAATACTATGAAAGAGAAATAAATTCCATGCTACCTGGGTTGTGGAATATACCCATTGTTTTCTATACGGCTGTCTGACACACGAGAACGCCTTGAAAAGCCTGACATCAGAGAACCTAGAAAAAAAAAAAAAAAAAAAAAACACTTTTCTTGAAGCAATGAAAATAGACTTATTCTATATACATTTCTATAATATAAAAATGGACATGCATTTACATTTTTGTTCTGCACATTTCATTTTAAAATAACAGTTTTCATTGACTGTAATAATTAAAATGATGATTTTTTTTTTTTTATTTCTTGTGTATGATGAAGGGTTACAACTGGAGGAAAATATCTAAAAATTTTACATATTTAGAACAGCTGCCTGGGTCAGGGGATACTTACCATTTCATCCCATCTAGTGAGTCTCCCCTGACCCGGGGTTCTGGGTGACTTTTCCAAACTGTACCCCTTTCCCTAAACCTCTTCAGTCATTTTCCTTCACCCCTCTTCCCTCCCCTTCAACTCTCCTGTCCGAAGAAGGAGCCACTGGCTCTGAAAGCTTGCATAAATTAAACTTTTTGCCGCCACTTATGAGTAGATTTCTTTTTTATCAATCCAGCTACCTTATATTGTCAAAAATTGGTTATTTTGATTGTTATATTAGCCATGTGGCCATCATTCCTTCTTATGTAACCCTTGTGTCAGTCTTTGTTGTCGTCTGTTTTCTACCTTATATGCTAGTAGTCCGATCATTTATTAATCTGTACCACCCAGATTAATCAACACTTTGCCCCTACATCTTTTCTAGTACTGATTTCCATGCACATAGATGGGCCCATTGTTATTTGTAAATTTGCAGAAAACAATTTGTTTACAGTTCACTATACTGCAGGGCCTTCTCTCGATCATCTTTCGCCAATTTATTTGCAAATTTGACAGCTACTTTCTTTCCCAACCTCCACTTACCTTGTTTATACGCCAATTCTTTCACATTTTTGAGCGTTTGTTTTTCATCAAACTGCACTGGTCGACTTTCACTGCTATCTCGTACGTTATTTTATCTGCCAAGCAAAGTAGTTTACATTTTCTTTTATGACTTTCTCTTTCTATTTGCCCAGTTTTGAAAATTTTGTTTCCTTTCATGACATTCCCTACAGATTTCTTTCTTTTCCATTTTTTTTTTTTTTTTGTGTGTCATACAGACCACTCTTCTCACCCACTCACTGTCTCTTGTTAGCCATTATCTTTTCTCACAACTTTCGTAAAAATCCTCCTGATTTTTCCAAATTTTTCTCATCTTTTCTTCCATTTTTCTATCTATTTTCATCCTCTGCCTCTCATTTTTGCCACTCCCACCATTTCTAACACTCCAAACTTTCCTCTCTTGCCGTGATGAATCCCATCACATAATACATCTGTTCTGTTTCAAAACATGCTTCTGCACTATCAAAACTAAGGTCCCACATTCTGTTTCTTGAGACCTGCTTGTCCCTTGGAATTACTCCCAAAGGCCCAACACAAAGTCCCTGTCTCTGGATGAAATCCTACTCTACACCGCGCTCTTTAAGAGTTTCAAATACAGCAATCTCTTGCACTAACCCGACTCATCTGTGACCTATAGCCCTCATCTGCCAATTTCCACTCCACCGGATCTCTCTCTTTCCACAAAATTCTGCAGTTATCTGCCTCTCTTGCTTCCTTGGATAGTATCATCCGCCAAGCCACCATCAGACCGCAACAACATGCCAGACTTCAGCCCAAAAACTATCCCAGCTTCTCCTAAACTAGCTCAACAGTTGTGTTTCCCTTCCTGCCCCTCTGCAGCTCTCCAAACAGCCACACCATCAACCACCACTCCTCTCCCACAAACCAAGCTTGGCCAACCTCTTTAACATCCCACAACCTTCACCATTGCCTCCCAGACAAGTAACAACTCATAATCACAAGAACCAGTCACAACAGTACAGTGTTATCAACCTCTTGTCTAAAGCACTTTCCCCTCCTGCTTTCTCATCCCATCTGGTAAGTCTCCCCTGACCCGGAATTCTGGGTGACTTTTCCGAACTGTACCCCCTTTTCCTAAACCTCTCCAATCATTTCCCTTCATCCCAATTTTTTTCCCTTCAACTCTTCTGCCAGAAGAAGGAGCCACTGGCTCTGAAAAATTACATTATACTTTACTCTCTATATACGAATATATGAGGTGGATATTGACTCATCGGCAGCCCCAACGAGTGGAGTGGGGGGCTTCAGCCCAGGCCCAAGGATTTCAAACCCTATGGTGCTCAGTTGGCAAATATCAGATTGCTTTTGTAAAATAAATTTTGAATCATAATAAATAAAATAACACTACTCCAGCATCAGCATACCTTATCTAGTCCTTGCTTTCCACTTTAGTTCTTCACTTTTACAATTCTTACATGCTACCTGCTTACTATTCTATTTCATGTTTAATCTTGAATGCACAATATTCTGATTCCATTACAAGATGATTTTACACAAAATATAAGAAAATATTTCGCATTCACGATTACATGCAAAATAAAGATATCTATTTCTATATAGTTGTCCTGGAAGAATCATAAAAGTGAAGAAATGAAATGGCGGAAAGGAGGTACACTGGCCATGCTGATGCTCGGAAGCAAAGGGGTATTATTGTTCTTTTGTTCATCTGTAAAAGAGCCAACTTACATAGGAACTCTTGTGTAACTTGATCTGACATTAATTACTAGCATGCAGAGGTTCATCTCAGAAATTTTTGGTAGCCAAATAATGGAAATTGCCTCAGAATGTAAGAGCTTTTGAGACACTGTGATCCAGTTCTTGCAAAACACATCAGAGAGGGACAAGAAACTGGAAAGCATTTACAAGTGCAATATTTGCCACAAATGATACTCTGATTGAATTCATTTCTAGTTACCCTCGTCACAGCAGGAGTGCCATCTTGGAACAAAGAGAAAATGAGAAGCATATTCAATTACTGTTGATGCAACTCCTGAGTCAAATCATGCCGAACAGATGACATTCATCCTGCCTTATATTTACTTCAATAAGGAAATTGATAAACATGAAATAAATAGAATTTGTAGATTGTAATCAGAGACCAGGAGTTGCTATTGCACATTTTATATGATCAATATTTGTGAAATACTTAATTCCCACCAGTGAACGATACAAACAAGATTATAACAACAGATGTAGCATGACAGGGTCTCAAAGGAGGTCAGACCCATTTCCTTCAGTGGAACCCTATTGCAAAATTTTCTCTGAGTGCTTGGCATAGCCTCATGTGGACTACATGCAGCTGTGAGTTGTCACAAAGCAGATTCTGTTTTTGGAGTGATTCAGTTCCTTCTAAAACAGTGTGTTAGATGTTCTTCATATACCACGTCTGATATCCAGTGGCGTGTTCGGGTTGACACTGTAAACCAACTGCAGTTCACTTTGATAAGATTGCTATTGCTGTTGGAACTCTCAGTAGGTCAACTCTGTCAGCCGAAGCACATTCTGTGGTACAGGGTGTTTTGAATTATGTGAGATGTTTCAAGTGTTTAATCATGGCATCAATTTGTCTACAGTTGTTGACACCAAATGACTACAGAAGCAAATAATTAAAAGATTGAAATAATATCACTGATGTTGAAGTAAGACACTTTGAGAGCTTATCAAATGACTTAAAATATTTGTGCAAAATTTGAGACACCATTCTCTCTGAATCTAATGTAGTTGCCAGGGCAATTAATATCAATCCTCAATTTTTGGATGTGCACTCCAAGTAGAGGAAACTATTTCCTGATGGAACCAGGAATGAAGTGACAAATATGAATTCACGGAAGATTATTCATAATAAACTTTTTTTTTTATTAACAGCCTAGTGTCTACCTTGAAAACCCAATTAAGAAACAGAAGAATTTAGATGAAACTTCTGGGTTTTTATGGAAATAAACAGATATGACTGAATCAGGTTACTGAGGCATGCAAGTTACTCATCACTGAATACCATAATGATGGCACAACAGATTTAGAAGAATGTATCACAGAAAAATTACTCTGAGCAGACAGTTAGAGAACCAACTCGTGAAGGTAATGTCTTAGACCACCTAGCAACAAACAGACCTGAACTTATTGAATCAATTAATGTAGAGAAAGATATCAGTGATGATAAGAGTGTGTTAGCAACTATGATTACAGGTTTTACAAGGAATATTAAGAAAGGTATTAAGATTTTTTGCTCAGCAAGAATGACAGGATATAAATTGCACAGTATATGTGTGACTACACATACATTCAGTGATGAGGACGAAGATGTGCAGCACAAATGAAAAAAATTCAAAAGCACTGTTCCATATGCCTTAGACAGGTATGTTCCTAGCAAAGTCTTAAGGGATGTGAAACACCCACCGAGGTTTAACAGCAATGTTAGAAAACTGCTCCGTAAACAAAGAGAGCTTCATCTCATAGTCAAAAGTAGTCAAAACCTAGCTGACAAACAAAAGGTGAATGAAGCGAAAATAAGTGTAAGGAGTGCAATGAAGGAAGCGTTCTATGACTTTGAAAGTAAAATTTTGTCACTTCCTCTGAGTAAAAATCTTAAGCGGTTTTGGTCTTACACAAAATCAGTAAGTGGTTCGAAATCATCTATTCATCCACTCTGAGACCATATTGCCACCAAAACAGAAATAACAAAGAGAAGGCCAAAATACTGAATTCGGCCTTCCAAAATTCTTTCACCATGAAATATCGTAACACAGTCCTTCCTTTCAATCATCGTACAAATGTCAAAATGGCAGATACTGAGGCATCCAATCACAGAACAGAAAAGCAACTACAATTTCTTAGTAGTGGAAAGGCGTCAGGACCAGATGAGATACGAATCTACAGAGAGATAAGAATCTACAAAAAATGAGAAGAATCAACGAAGATAATGTGAAGACCTTGCTCCCCTTTTACCAGTAGTTTGTTTTGGATTGCTAGAGCAATGAAGGGTACCTAGCGACTGTAAGTGCAGACCATTCCCATTCTCAAGAATGGCCACAGGTCAGATGCCCACAATTATGGATCTATATTGTTGACTTTAATCTGTTCTAGAATTATTGAACATGTTTTATGCTCAAGAATTATGATGTTTCTGGAGAATTAAAATCTCCTGTATATAAAAATTAACATGGATTGCTGCAAATAAAGATCCAGCGAAACTCAGCTCGCTGTTTCTACATAAGATCCATAGGTCTGTAGACAATGGTACTCTAGGCTGATGTCATGTTCCTTGACTTCAGGTAGGCGTTTGACACACTCCCACACTGCCATTTAATGAAAAAAAAAAGTTTATCAAGCATCAAACCAGATTTGTGACTAGACTCAAAGACTTCCTTGGGGATAAAACTCAACATGTCACTCTTAATGGAACAAAATCGACAGATGTAAAGGTAATTCCCAGAGTACCCCAAAGAAGTGTGATAGAACTGTTACTGTTTACAACGTACACAAAAGATCTAGTAGAAAGCGTCAGTTGCTCTTCAAGACTGTTTGCAGCTGATACAATTGTCTGTTTAAAGTAGCAACGCCAGAAGACAGTATCGATTTGCAGAATGGCCTGCAGAGGATTGATGAATGGTGCATGGTTTGGCAGTTGACCCTGAACATAAAGAATGTAACATACTGTGTATACATAGGAAAAGAAAGCCACTACTGTACAACTACACTATTTATGAGAAACTGCTGGAAACAGTATTTAACATCAAATATCTAGGAGTAAGTATTCAAAGCAACCTCAAGTGGAATGACCACATAAGACAAATAGTGGGAAAAGCAAATGCCAGATAGATTCATAGGAAGAATTTTAAGGATATGTATCCATGAAAGAATTGGCTTGCAAGACACTTTTTTAACCGGTTCTTGAGTTAGGACTGATAGAAGAGAGGGAGAAGATCCAACAGAGCAGCAAGTTTCATGACAGGTTTGTTTAGTTGGTGCAAGAGCATTAGACAGATGCTCAACAAACTCCAGTGCCAATTGTTACAAGAGCAGCATTGTGCATCACTGCGAGAGAGTACTTTCCAGGAAAATTCTGACAACATATTACTTCCTCCCACATACATCCCACGCAATGACCACGAAGAGAAAATTTGAAAAATTAGAGTCAATACAAAGGCTTGCCGACAATCATTCTTCTCATGCACCGTTCACAAATGGAACAGGGTAGGTGGGATTAGTTAGTGGTACCAGAAGTACCCTCCATCACACACCATTACGTGCCTTGTGAAGTATGATGTAGATATAGAAGAAGAAATTAAATCTTTGAAAATGATTCATACTTCAAACTCTGAATACATTACTTTGGAACCATTAGACCTTCTAAATAAGATTCACAAGCTTAATTTCCATCTTATTTCCAAATGCAGATGTAGCTATGCACATCTTTTGCACTGTCCTAGTCATTGTAGCAGAAGCGGAAAGGTCATTTGCCCCTCTGGCTTCAGTTAAAAATTGTCTCAGATCAACTATGCACCAACAATGTCACACAGATTTGGGACCTTGGCAACTGAATACAATTTGGCAAGGCAACTAAATTTTGATGCTGCAATTCAAACATCTGCTGAACGAAAGTTCCACAAAGTGCTATTGACAGGTTATAACATGATGCCCACTGCACGACTCATTGCAGTTTAAATGCGAGCACAATGATTTCTGTTCACTGAAATGCGCCAGAGAACGAGCGGGAACAGAACACTCCATATCACAGTGTTACTGACACTAGACATTCATCAATGCACAAATCAGTATAATATTTAGCCTTCTGCTTTAAAGTGAAATGAAAGTAAATTAAATCAATACAAAAAAATAAAAGTTAATGGCACACATTTAACAATAATTCATTGTCGAGAGAGTTATCAGTTATCTCTCTTGCCATGTAGGTCTTGGCTGAGCTTTCATCCAGTTCCCTATCTGTGATA
The DNA here is from genome assembly GCF_023864275.1 of Schistocerca cancellata. Taxonomy (NCBI): domain Eukaryota; kingdom Metazoa; phylum Arthropoda; class Insecta; order Orthoptera; family Acrididae; genus Schistocerca; species Schistocerca cancellata. The sequence continues at coordinate 728,741,135 of NC_064629.1, forward strand.
GTATTGGGGATCCTGATATCTGTCTTCTTCACTATTTTTCAAATCGATATTTATTACTGTTCTTTCAACCTCCAATACATGGAAGTGCGATTGTGTCTTTTTTTGTTTCACTACATTCCAAATGATTTTGACTGTAACGGAACATAATAAGAGGTGTATATTAACAACTACTTCTACTTTTCCAAAGTAACAAAAGGAATGAAATAAAACATTTTTCATAATAAAGCAATGTCCAGTAGTGCATAGTTTTGACCTCATACTGGGATGAAGGAAACTGCATACTGTAATAAAAGTGTTGGAACAACTTCATTACAAAACATGTGAAATTTAGAACACAATTCTAGCAATGGCACATCACACAAGTATGCTACATACTGTTTTCTTTCTACAAAATTATTACAAGTAAATATTTTTATAAATGTTATTTAAATTTTTAGTTACACAATCTTTCCAATTATGACTGAAAATGAGCATGGAAATCAGAAATCTGAATGCAGAAAATGTACGCTGAAAAAAATTAGATACTAGGGGCAGGAAGTTTAACTTTCAGTGTCAATTCCGTAATTACAAAGCCAGTATTTCCACACTTTCAAAGGAAACTGTGTTACCTATTTTAGTACCCAAAAGTAAGTAAACAAATTTCACATAAGATATTCTCTGACTTATAACAACAAACTAACCTCAGTTGTTCATTGCTTCCGTGGTAAGAATAACAGCTGAAACAAAAGCATCTAAAATCTGAGTGATGAACACTGGCTTTTTTATAAAAAAAATAAACATTTGCAGACACACTGTTATTGATAAGTAATGTTTATGTTTATATCCTCTATGACACCAGAAAATTAGGTATAATTACTTTGATACACATATATACAGGGTGATTCTTATGAACATTTAAAAATCCCTGAAGCAACGTAGATGACTATGAGACAAGTAATTTATATAAGACACACAGGGTCACAAATGTCAGGAAATACCCCAGAATTGGATGACGGATGCTGAAAATGCGACGTCCCCAGATGACATACCTCATCGCATGTGAGGCGGTTAAGCCTATCAGTGTTACACCTGTTCATCCCAATCCAAGTCAAGTATTCACATTGGTGTGGCTCCAGGCCTATGTGTGCGACTTTGGCACATGGGGCTCACAGTTTGAGTCTCATGTCTGGCAGGAGTACTCTCTCTTCCCCCCCCCCCCCCTCCCCCCCCGCATAGCAATAAGACAATTGTGTATTTCAACTTAGGTAATATTCATTATTTAATTTACCTGTCTCGCAGTCTCTGCTGGTTACCTGCAAAGTATAGTAAGACAAAAACCTACCATATTGTGTCATAAGTAAATAAGTATGAACTGCATTGCTACCAGTAAATGACGTTTGTGTTCTTTACTAAATAAAGCTTGGAAAAAAAGAAGTAGAAGACAGGACAAAAGGAAAGAAACAAAATAAGAACAGCTTCTGTTCGGTTACAGCAAGGAAAACAAAATACGAGGGCCGTTCAGAAAGTAACCTCCGGTTGATTTAAAAAAATACACCAAGTTAAATAAAAATATTTTAATATATACATCTTACAACTACATCTTTGCACTATTTTTCTACATAGTCTCCATAGCGATTGAGGCACTTATCGTATCTCTTCACAAGCTTTGAAATTCCTTCTGCATAAAAATCACCCGCTTGTGCCTGGAGCCAGCCTGTGACCGCATCTTTGAGCTCTTCGTCGTCATCAAACCGCTGTGACCCGAGCCATTTCTTCAAATGCATGAAGAGGTGATAATCACTTGGCGCCAGGTGTGGGCTGTAAGGTGGATGGTTGATAACGTCCCACTTGAAGGACTCAAGAAGGGCCGTTGTTCTGCGAGCAGAGTGAGGACGGGCGTTATCGTGCAAAAAAACGATACCGGAAGTCAGCATACCACGGCGTTTGTTCTGTATAGCCCGTCGTAACTTTTTTATTGTTTCACAGTACACGTCTTGATTAATGGTCGTACCACGTTCCATGAATTCAACCAACAACACCCCTTTGGCATCCCAAAACACCGTTGCCATCAGTTTTCTGGCAGAAAAATCTTGCGAGGCTTTTCTTGGTTTGGTAGGCGAATTTGAATGTGCCCACATCTTTGATTGTTCTTTTGTCTCAGGGTTCACATACTTAATCCAGGTTTCGTCACCGGTCACGATTCTGTTTAACAATGGTTCTCCTTCGTCCTCATAACGTGACAGAAAGTCTAATGCAGAGGCCATTCTTTGAGTTTTGTGGTGGTCGGTAAGAATTTTGGGCACCCATCGTGCACAGAACTTACGGTAACCCAATCTTGCTGTCACTATCTCGTACAAGAGAGTCTTAGAAATCTGTGGAAAACCAGTAGACAACTCCGACATTGAGAAACGTCGATTTTCACGAACTTTTGCATCAACTGTCTGAACGAGTTCGTCAGTCACCAATGATGGTCTAGCACTCCTCTCTTCATCATGAACGTTTTCTCGTCAACTTTTAAATAAACGTACCCATTCACGGACAACTCCTTCACTCATAACTCTTGGTCCGTACACGGCACAAAGCTCACGATGAATAGCTGCTGCAGAATATCCTTTGGCTGTAAAAAACCTTATGACAGCACGCACTTCACATTTGGCGGGGTTTTCTATTGCAGCACACATTTCAAACTGCCACAAAAACTAAATTAGTGCAGGTACGACGTTCACTCGACCACGGCTTGATGCCGACTGACCTGTTGAGTGCGTGAACGCACAGATGGCGTCGCTACTTCCCCCACAACCCGCACTGTGACCGATCGGAGATTACTTTCTGAACCGCCCTCGTATAACTTCATATGTTTACAACAGATCACATTTACAAAAGGTGTTTGAAAACAGAGTAGCCTAGCAGAGCGACCTGTAGCGCTGCCCCCTGCCAGCAAGTGTAGGATTGACAAGCCCAAACACTGCATATGCAGCAAGGTACATAATCTGATGACGTCACATATTCAACGTTTGCCATCCACTTTTGGGGTATTTCCCAACATTTGCAGGCCTATGTGTCTTATAAGTTGAATAACAAGCACCCTGTTTCTGTTATACTGTGTACTTGTTATTCAACTGTAAATATGGAACTGTTCGACCATGAAGTAATGGAAGAATCCATAAATTCCCTAAATGATGTAATATTTAAATCATGTCAAACCTTCTTCAAAATAACAATTAAACTAGATTGCTATATTTGGAGATAGGGCCCAATCACACATCCTGCATTGGTCCCACCCCTGGCCTTCAGCTACCCTGCTCATCAGTGGTCAGAAATGCTAACCACTAGGTCATGGAGGTGGTCACCAATTGCACTGAAGTACATGTACATATGACGTTTCAATTATCAGTCACCTTCGAGTCTGAGAACGCCTTCAAACTGTATTATTGTGCAAATCAAAATGACACTCAAAGCATTCACTTCCAGAAAAGTATTTAAGTGTTATAACAGATTTTATATTTAACATTTTTTTTAATCAGTGATTCACAAACTGTGTGCCATGATGCCCTGGATAGACATTTAATGTGGCAGTGGTCTTGTCATGTGATAATGACGACGACATTAACAACTCTGTCAAGTATTGCATAGTTTCTTGTTTTATTTTTGTGAGGTAAGAGTGTCAAGCCACCTATCAAATTTTAAGAGAATATATCAAACACTAGACTCTGTTGGTGATTTCATCATAGTAAGGAACATTTTTGAAGTTCACTCAATCAACAAGTATAATTGGAAGTTAAAGTATCAACAACAAGAGGCAACTTGGACAGCATTCAGATTTTGTAAATTGGAGATCAAAAGTTAACGGTAATCACATTTATTGTTGAAAGCCAACCACTACGACTGATTCAAGCTATCTATTGTGTGTTGGGCCTGAGTCCAGAGCATCATGATGATGATGATATTGACGAGGTGGTAGCTCATTGCCCATACACCTTACCAACTATATCCTGACACTTAACTACCACTTTGAGGAGAAGATATATAAACAAATCTGTGGCAAAAACCTGGGCACCTGCATGGTACCCTACATTGCTAACTTTTGTATGGACCATGCAAAGTAAAACTTCCCGTCCTCCCAAAATCACAAACATTTTGTATGGTTCAGGTCCATTGACAATATCTTCAAGATCTGGACAGGACACACTATCTTCATTCCTTCATAACCTTAACACCTCTCTCCCATCTGCTTCACCTAGTCCTCCAACTCAAAGCACCACCTTTCTGGATGGAGATCTCTGCCTCTCTCATGGCAGCATCCACATCTTTGTCCATATAAAGCTGATCAACCACCAACATTACCAGGATTTTGACAGCTCTCATCCCTTACACAACAAAAAATTCCTCCTACATAGTTCACTCACCAGTAGACAGAGTATCTGGACCTTCACATGCAGGTGCGACCCCCCCCCCCCCCCCACCCTTGTGCCCCTCAAACCTAGTCCACAAACAGATTTCCCATGCCATACCCTCGCATACACTGCACTGCACTAAAACAACTAGCCTTTATCCTTTGCCAGGACTTCATATATCACCATGCCCTGCAATGAGGGACATTCTACACAAGATCCTGCCCACCCCTCCTAAAGTTGCATTCCATCACCCACTCTACATATACAACATCCTAGTCCATCCCTATGCCATTCCCACTCCCAATCCCTTACCACAGAGATCAAATCTCTGAAAAAGACCCAGACGCAAAACCTGCCCTATCTACCCACCCAGCACTTCCTATTCCAGACCAGTGACAAGCTTATCCTAGCCCATCAGAGGCTAGGCAACCTGTGAAAGCAGTCATGTCATATAGCAAATATACCGCAACCACTGCACAGCTTTCAGTCAGTATGACAACCTACCATCTGTCCATCAGAATGAACGGCCATCACAAAAGTGTGGCCAAGAACAAAACAGACCATCCAATAGAACACAATGCAGACGGGCATTACATTCTCAATTTCAATGGCTGCTTCACGACACAGGCCATCTGGATCCTTAGTTTCACAACCAGCTTTTTCTTAACCATGCAGATGGGAGTTATCACTGCAACACTCCTTTGCTCCTGGAACCATCCTATCATCAATCTCTGTTAATCCACTGTTCCCACACTCTCTACCCAATGTTTTCCCCTTCCTCTATCCCATCAACCCTCTCAATTCACCTCTCTCTGTCAATTTCATCGTGCACTGCTTGCCCCTGGCAAGCCCATGTATCTGCCAACCCTCCCTCCCACATTTCTGGCCAGAACACCAGCTGCTTCCCTCCAAGAGACTAGCTACCCACCCCATCCAACATTACCCTCACACCACCCAAGTCTACCTGTTGAACTGCACTCCTGGCATTGGGCACCCAGACGACAGTTTGTAGGTGTAAAGGCGCGTGGGCGTGTGGAGGGGGGGGGGGTGCTCTCGCTCGAGAAAAGATTACTCCAAAACCTAGAAAGTTTTCTGCCTATTTTGTGTGTACCTGTCAACGATTCAATGCTTGTGCTTGATGCTTGTTGGCTGTGAGTGGTTCCCTTTACTCTTAAAGTATTTTCGGTTTGTGTTATTTAATATGACAATCATACTTCTCTAGTGTGTAATATGCAGACATTCTGATGTGACATGTCAGACAACTAGATATTAACTAGTTATGACAGAAATGGCTGGAATCAGCTAGACAAGTGCAATGAATGAGGAGTATCAAGAGCTGCTGGGATTATGTAAATACTCCATCATTTCCAAGCAGTGCACCTATTAATTTCTTTATCCAAAACCACTCCCATTCCTCATTCTTCCAGTGAACATGGGGTCTGAGATTGTTGTTTCTGAGCAACAAACTATATGAAAAGGAGGAAATGTGATATCTCTGATCTTCCATGTAGTCGATACTGCTTATCTACTACCATGATCCCATCTCATTTCAGGATCGAAATAGACTTTAAAAAGTTTATAAAAATCAAACCACTTGCTTGCTTCGAAGGGTCTCCTTTAGATATCTCTACTTTGTCAATGGACAACCCTCAATGGAATGCAAATAATGAGAGGAGTAAAGATAACAATTCACCACAAAGTTGAGGCATCGATTTGTCAATAGGTATGTGAAAAATTCTGAAAAGCTTTCAATGTTTACATTTCAAGCTAGCTGCGCAATACATATATACCAGCACAGCTACTTTTCTTGGCCGACTACATGGTACCAGCACTGCAGCTTGACTTGTATGAAGGGTTATATTGTATGAAGGGGTAAGAGGAGAAACAAAGTCAGCAGGAGGAGGAAGGATTGGAGGGAAGTGTGTCTGGTTGCTGAGAAGGAGAGACAGCAAGCACATGGGACAGGAATATGGGCTCTGTGAGCTCACTCTGGTGAAGGCAGCATGATTTGCATCAGATGCACAATGACAGACTCTGGAAGAATGAGACAGATCCTTCAATTCTGTAATCCTTCTGGCACTTATCTTTGCTAGCCTCACACTGTATCCTCCACAGTCACTCTCTTCCTCTGTTCTGTATCCCATCCTCCTTCCAGTTCACTCCTCTTCATTTTGCACCACATCCATCTCCTCTGATTTGCACCAGAATAAGCTCACTGGTGCCATGTTCCTGTCTAGGGTGCTTGCAGTGTCTCCTTCCCAGATGTAAGCCAGCCTTCCCTCCAATTCAGCTTCCCCCCCCCCCCCCTCACTGCTACCCCTCACTGCAACTGAGCTGCAGCAGTGCCAGTACAATGCAGTTGTATGGACACCATCTGAAAGCTTAGCAACATTTTCAGCCTCGTTTATGTGCCTACTTCAATTCAATCATTTCCCCTTTATAAGCATCCACAATCTTTCCCGAAATATACATCCATACCGTAAAGACTGTAGTCAGATCTGGAATCATTTGACATTTAAGCCCACTCAACTCTCTAGCCTCTCCCTACCCAATACACCTTCCTAGTCACCAGGGACAACGACTATGACAAGGAAGCCACCATCACTGTTGCAGCCGCTTCCTCCTCCTCCTCCTCCCAATAAAACAATATCTATGTATTCCATAGTCAGTCTGCTCTCTAACATTAGCTGGAAATGTACCAGACTCTTGACCTGAAATGATTTAATACTACCCAATAGCGGCCCCTCCATAGCTAAGTGGCTAAGGTGACAGACCCTTATGTGGGGGATGTGGAATCATTTCCTGATATTGTCAGGGATTTTTCCTTGGAGGGAGGAATGGAACGGGGTGCAGCTTCATGGTGTTAATTGAGGATCTACTTGATTGAGAGGTAATGGCTCTAAGTTTGGAACATTGACAATGGCCCAGAGAGTGGTGTGCTGACCCCATGGCCCGCTATAGCACACCCGATGATGGATGACTGAGGATGACACAGTGGTCCGCCAACTAATACTTGGTCTTCAGGGCCTGACTGCGGGGCTTTACTTTCCCACCCAATAGTAACACAAGTTTATGTACCAACTAATTCTGCAGATGAAGAGACAGAGTGCATGATGAGATAAAAGAAATTATTCAGATTGCTAAGAGAGAAATTTAATTATAGTGTGTCAACAGAATTAGATAGTAGGGAAATGATAAGAAAAAATAGCAGCACATGGATAGGGGAAAAGTAATGAAAGGGGAAGCTGCCTGTCAGAATTTTGTACAGAGCACAAACATATCATTGCTAACACTTTGTTTAAGAATCTTGAAATGAGGCTGTATGCATGGAAGAGAACTGGAGACAGCAGAAGATTTCAGATCAGTTATATGGTGGTAAGACAGATTTCTAAACCAAATTTTGAACTACAAGGCATCTCCAGGAGCATACACACATTAATCTTAATTTATTGTTCATGAATTGCAGATTAAAACTGAAGACATTGCAGAAAAATGGAAATTAAGGATATGGTTCCTGGATAAATAAATAGGACCACTGGTTGTTTAAAGTTTCAATGGGCACATTAGGCAATAATTGATTCAAATAGCAGAAATGAATACAATAGAAGACAAATGGGTAGCTTTGAGAGGTAAAATAGCAAAGGCTGCGTAGAATCAAAGAGGCAAAAATAAAGGCTCCAGCAGAAATCCCTGGCCAACACACAAGATTTTGTTGGAAGCAGGTGAGACCAAATACGGATGTCTAAAAAATGAGATGTAAAGGAAGTTAAAATGACAATCCAGGAATGGCTAGACAAGAAATGCGAAGCTATACAAGCAGGCATGGCTGTGGAAAAGGCAGACACCAGCTGCGGGGTAGAATTTTGTACACAGCACAATTAAACCATTGTTAACATGGTTAATTCATCATGAAACATGGCTGTATGCATGGAAGAGGTCTAGAGACACCATAAGGAGAAGGCTGGAAGGTGGAATGAATAAACAGAGAGACTATAGAAAGAAAACAAACTTGAACACAATATTGTGGAAAAGGAGAAGGAAGTACATGAAGATGAGATGGGTGATGTGATAGTGTGAGAAAAATTTGACAGGAGAATGACAGACTTAAGTGTAAACATCGCACTAGTTATGAGATGGGCAAAATGCCTTAAGACTTCAAAAAGAATGTGATAATACCAATTTCAAATAAGGTAGGTGCTGACAGATGTGATTATTACATAACCATTAGTTGATAAGTCCTGGTTGCAAAATACTGACACAAATTATCTACAGAAGAATGGAAAGACTGGCAAAAGGTGAAGTTGGAGAAGATCAGTTTTAATTCCACAGAAATGTAAAAATATGCATGACAATGCTGATCCTATGACTTACCTTTGACTGGTTTAAGAAAAGTATATCTATCTTTATAACATTTGTACGTTAGATGTCATGTCCTGTTAATGTTGACCAACGTACACACATGGAAATTCTACAGTTTGCTGCAATGAAATACAGAGAGTGAATCATCCTCTAAGACTTGTACAAAAACCATACTAAGATCATAAGAGTTGAAGGACATGAAAGGGAATCAGTATATTAAAAGGGAGGGAGACGGGATTATAGCCTACCCCAGTGTTAGTCAGTCTACAATGAGTAAACCGTGAAGGAAACCAAGGAGAAATTTGGTACGTGGAATTAAAAGTTATGGGAGAATAAATAAAAATTTTGGAGTCTGCTGATGGCACTGTATTTCTGCCAGAGACAGAAAAGAACAGGTCGGAGCTATTGTACACAACAGATAGAAGCTTCATCAAGATAATTTATAAGAAGAGCATCAATAAAAGTAAAACTAGGGTGATGGAATGTAGTCGAATTAAAACAGGTGAGGCTGAGTGTATTATCTACATCTACATCTACATTTATACTCCGCAAGCCACCCAACGGTGTGTGGCGGAGGGCACTTTACGTGCCACTGTCATTATCTCCCTTTCCTGTTCCAGTCGCGTATGGTTCGCGGGAAGAACGACTGTCTGAAAGCCTCTGTGCGCGCTCTAATCTCTCTAATTTTACATTCGTGATCTCCTCGGGAGGTATAAGTAGGGGGAAGCAATATATTCGATACCTCATCCAGAAACGCACCCTCTCGAAACCTGGCGAGCAAGCTACACCGCGATGCAGAGCGCCTCTCTTGCAGGGTCTGCCACTTGAGTTTGTTAAACATCTCCGTAACGCTATCACGGTTACCAAATAACCCTGTGACGAAACGCGCCGCTCTTCTTTGTGGGTATTGAGACACTATATGTAGTAGATGAGTCTTGTTATTTGGGCTGCAAAAGAACTGATGATGGCCGAAAGAAGAAAGGATATGAAACAAAGACTGACAATTAGAAAACCATTTCTGAAAAAGAAATATGTTAACATCTAATAAAATTTAAATGTTGGAACCTAAATGTTAAGTAGTGCTTCTGAAATTATTTGGAGTGTAGCCTTACATGTAAGTGAAATAGAAGCTTTTGAAATGTGGTGCTACAGAAGATTATGTGGAGAGATCGGATAACTAATGAAAAGGTACTGAATCTAACAGAGAAGAAAATAAATGAATGGTACCACTTGACTAAAAGACTAAAGTGACTGATACGACACATCCTTAGGCATCAAGGAATCTTCAGTCTGATAGTGGAGGGAAATGTGGGGAGACAAAGGCTGACCACAGTAAATACGTTCCAAGAGGATACAGGATGTGATAATTGTACAGAAACAAAGAGCCTCCACATGCACAAACCAAGCCGGAACTAGAAAGATTAACAGAGGTGGGAGTGATAGAAAAAATTACACTAGCTCATGTGCAATACCACTAGTGATGACTGAGGATGGCGGAGGAGTCCAGAAAAGTACACTTCTGCAGTAGTTTCAAAGTGATAGTAAATGCTCAAGCAGTAGTTGATACAGAGCTATTCTCCCAGAACAACTAGTAGCTCAACTCCATGCCTGGCCATCTTTCTGCTGGGAAAACAGCCGACTATAGGTGCTGATGCATTAAAATATGGGCTGGAATCGGTACCTGCCCATCAAAATTCACAAAGCTCAGAGCAACCAATAGTGTTCAACTATAAAATGCTAAATACACCACAGAAAACCTATTTGAAAATAGAGAAAGAAGCCCCAGACATAATACATGCAATAAAAAAATTTCGTGTTTTTTATATGGCATAGAAATTTCATCTAATCATGGACCACAAACCATTAAGCTCGTCATTTACCAAATAAAATAACACACAGGCTACAATGTTGGGCTGTTTCTAAGCTGCTAAAACTATGAAATATACTTTTGAGCAATAGCACAGTACAGTATGCCAACGCAGACATCCTACCTCATCTTCCAATGGGCACAGATCCACACTTTGACCAAGCAGAAATTCTCTTTTTTTATTTTGACGGTGACTCTCAATAAATGGTAGATACCTTCCCAATTATAAGTTCATCCATCACTGATGAGATCGCCACGTACCCTGTTTTACAACAGTTGCAGCATTATATCCTCGGGGTGGCCCAAACGACCCCCAAGATAGGAATCAGACACTGTACATCACAATTTTACGCTTCCACACAGATCAATTCTGGTAGATGCCATGGTACTGTCAACAACAGAACAACCCCCCCCCCCCCCTCCCGTGGTAACCCCAACATCTCTACAAAACAACACACTTAGATACTGCATACGGACTTTGGGGGATGTTACGAGCTAAAATGTTCACCCAAACCTACATTTACAGTCCAGGCAAAAACAGGCAAATTGAGCTATTAATTCATGCACATACAAAGCGTGTGGGACAACACGCATCTCTGCAACAATGTTTTTCACCATGAACAACGTCCACAGACATGGCAACATGTCCACCTGGATTTCAGAGGCCCCTTTCTGGATGTAAATTGGTTAACCATTACTGCTGAACATTTGCAACATCCAGACATCGTCACCTGCCATTCCACACAATAGAGAACACTCTACGAAAACTCACAAAGATCATTTTCATCTGACTTCCACGCACTCTAGTGACGGATAATGGGCCACAGTTCATGTCTCAAACTTTAAATGGAAGGAAGTTTGGGTTTAATGTCCCGCTGATGTCGAGGTCATTAGAAATGGAGCACAAGCTTGGATTGTGTCAACAATGGGGATGGAAATCGGCCATGCCCTTTCAAATGAACCATTCTGGCATTTGCCTGGAGCAAATCACGGAAAACCTAAATCTGGATGCCCGGTTGCCGATATGAACTGTCGTCCTCCCAAATGTGAGTCCAGTGTGCTAACCATTGTGTCACCTCACTTGGTCTCAAACTTTTGTCCACCACATAATAGCACCACCGTTTCACCCTCACTGAAACAGAAAAGCAGAACATCTAGTGTATATATTCAAAAATCAAATGAAAAAATACAGATACAACACTCCAGCAGAGGATGCACTAACACTCCTTCTTAGCACCTAAAATAACAACCCCAATGGGAGAATTGTAGCACAGCCACCAACCGCATACCCTGCTGCACCTATGGATGCTAGTGCCACACCCACCTCATACACCATCATCGCCGAGATTCAAACCAGGTATACAAGTACAGGCTCACACCTAGGGCTTGCAAGAGTACTGAATCCCCACAGTTATTCATGCGCCGTGTGGATGGGGCATCCTCATGCTGCTGGTGGACAACAGGCAGGTGGCCCACCATCAAAACCAGCTATGACTCCTGAGTGTGGGAGCAATTACCAACACCACACACACCTGCAACACCTCACCATCAGTTAGATCCAAGCACACCAACTTCTCCAGTAATCATCCTGGCCAATGAACACCCTTTGATCTGCCATCCTGCTCCGTGCTGACCAACCCACACAGAGCACTCATCAGCTGATTTTTCCAGCCCTTCACACGACCTTCCTCAGCCGTATTTACAAAGGGCTTATCACAGGATGTGCAACAACAGGGCCAGTAGGAGCCACACCCGGAACATTCATAGCCCCACCTTCTGGAAGCCATACGTCCATATAGCACCATCCATGGAGGAACTAGCTGCCACCATTGAGTCTCAGCATTTCGTAGCTAGGTTGAGCCTCCTTTTGTGACATCCACTTCTGGTCTTTCCACACGGGGAGCTCCTGACAACACCACACTCAACAGACCTTGATGCCCAAGACACAATGGACATCACATTCCTGGGGGAAACTCAGCAGCACACAGCATGGTGGTGTTGCTGCTACCATCTAATCATCACCTCCCTGAGGGATGTTTGACCAGAAGTTGCTCGCGTCGGATCCTCAGTGGTGGGAAACAAGCTCCCAGCAGGAGAGTGTCTACAGGGTCCGTCGGAAGGCTCCAGTTGCTAATCGCACACCTCTGTGGTGGACAGAGTCTAACAATCTCTATCCTAATGGTGCTACCGCATATAGTCAACTCATTCATAGTCCAAGTGGGATAAAATAAAGACTTAAAAACTTGAAAGTTTCAATGATTTCAAGTAACTAGTTACTGAGGTAAATTTCTGGGTGATGATGCACAATCCTGAGTCAACAAAAGTGCATGAAGCAAGTTTTCGAGAATCTGTGGGACGACATAGATTGGGCTGTATGCATCATAGATCCTCAATAAACTGAGAAACCTAGTGCAGCTGGCCATGGCACTTGAGTCGGCATGGTTCCACATCCCTGTCACTACCTTCCAGAACCTCACTGACTCTTCTTGCACATCTTGCAGCAGTCCACATCACAAAAGTTTGTTATTCAGGGTTTTGACAAGTGGTCACATTAATGTGACATAAGACAGTGCATTTTTTCAGACCAGTTCCCAGTGGGGAGGGCCTGAATTGGGAATCACAGCTTCCGCAGTGTGTATATCTTGGGCCACTCCTTCGATATCTTTCTATTCACTGGCTTCAAAAGTTGCTTTGGAGGTGAAAGCTTGCCAGTTCTCTTTCCACAGTGACTAATGTGGTGCACATTCCCTTGGTTGGTGGTTTGAGAAAGAGTGTGTCATAGGAAAGTGGTCGCTGTCACAAAGGTCACCATCAACGTACCGCAGTGTCAGAACAAGCATGACATGATCACACTGCAGACTCTAGACTGTTCTATCTATGGCTCAATATGTTTTGTGGACTGTACTGAAGTGTGTTACAACCCCTGTGTTAAGCTGACAGACTTCCAGTCCCACAATTAATTTCTCTATACTTGGTCCCTGCTAGACGCGTTTCAGCGGCACCACAGATAGGGGTGGGCATTGAAGTCCCTTATTAAAATGAAGGGTGGAGACGGCAGTTCCACTAGCTCCACCAACTCGCTATGTGGCATAGATCTGTCTGAGGATAGACAGGAATTACAGATTCACTTGCTCACTGTATATCAGAGCATATGAGTGTGCAGACACCTCCACATGGACAGATGGCAATGGTAGCTGTTACAGTTCCATTGAAGAAATGTCAGACTTGGATCTGAGAAAGCAGCAAAGGGGAAACAAGATGACAAATTAGTTTGCTGCTGGGTTATGTGCCACCTATTAGTGTGAGTCTTCACTGGTATTCACAGGCTCCACCATGGGGAGAGTGGGGGCTGGATCTTTCGGAGCAGCAGAGTTTAGTTCAACTTTCAATGTTTCCTTCTTGTCCCAGTGAGGTTTCAGATTTTCCTGTCTTGACTACTGGGACAGAAGAGGACCATTCTTTTCTACAATCTGCAGTCTGTGGCTCTTCAGTCACTGGTTGGTGGTAGACTGCTTGTCTGTTTCATACTGGGATGGGCACCTTGGCAGGTGTACTCTTACTTGGTGATGCTGGAGGAGGACAAGGCATTTCCGGCTGTGCTGATGGGGTGGTTAACATCACTGATGTGTTCTGGGAATCAAGTGAGTTGGTGTCCCCTAGCCTGACAGGAGAAACAGGCATTGAAATGTGGCTAGAGACAGGAGTACCTATTTGAGACCTTGTCATCATGCTAGGTGTGGATTTTCACACAATGTTTGCAAAGTTTGACATCACAGGAATTAAAGTCTTTCAATATTTTTCCTAGAAACTGGCTATGACTTGTGATCAAGTGTTTTATATTTCTGGATTTTCTACTCCCTCTTGACAACTGAATATGTCAGCACATTTGGAGGGGGGGGGGGGAGTTTCTGGGTAGTTAAAATATTTAAGAGATTGTTGTCAAGATATGTCCTCATGTCCTGTCCTTCTGCATGTCCCACAAGTAGCTTCATTAGTACAGTGCACACCTCCAGCACCTAAAACATCTCATATGAGGAGGAAAACATGGTTTGGCATTGTAACTGTGACAAATGACCTTAACTTTCCGATTTAAAACATTTGATCAAAGACTATGATGACAAGTACCAGTGTAAACCCTATTATCCTTAGGTCCTCTCTGAATGTGATGAACAAAATGAACTCCACACCACTCTATATTAGCACGGAGCTCTTCATCTGTTTGTAAAATTAGGTCATGAAGAGTGATGATACTTAGAATCCTGTTCAGTTTGTTGTGAGGAGAGATGGTAACTGGTATATCCCCGAACTTATCACACGCCAAAAGTGTCTGTGACTGGTTAGCATCAAAGTTTTGATCAACAGAGATCCATTTCTCATTTTCTCTATTGCAGCAATTTCTCCAAACCACCTCTATGTATTTTCAACGCAAAACAGTGACTTTGTTGTAGCAAAAGATTCTCCGTCACTCCTGGAGCAAACCACAAACTGGGTGAACTGTCCACCTCCAATTACCCTCACCTAACTCTCATCCAACCATGTGGCGAAAAACAGAAATGCCATAGGGGTGTAAGAGTCTGCATTAAAATTTTGTCTACTATCTGATGAGAAGGCTGTTTCAACACAACCACCAGCACTGTTTCATCGCAGGTTATCCACCCTGATACCACTTTGATCAGAGGCTCTCCCCATCGATATTACCCTGCTATGGCAAAGACTACCTGGCATAGTAGCCATTGCCCAAGAGTCCCAGTGCCATGGATTGGACGGGCACCTATCTCTCAGCATACATGGGGAGGTTACAGATCAGTCAACAGCAGTGCTGATCCCTGCATTGTCAGGGACCTAAAACGATGAGGGTACATAAAGACCCCTCCATTACGGATTGGATACTACACTGGATTTCAGATGTGAACATAAATCCAATCTAATAGTATATGCAGAAGATCACAGCACACAGCGGACAGATTATGCACCACTTAAGGTGTCCTTCTTCAAATGGCTGCACTTCTGTGAAATTTAGAAAAGTTGACGTAAAAACATAGAAGAGCTATCCAGCCAGATGGCTGAGGGAGATATTGTGAAATGAGCTACAACTGACAGGTGTCCTAATAATTGCCGAGTCCTCCATGTAAAAGCCAGACTAGGTATAAACCTCTTTTTAGTTGCCTCTTACAACAGAAAAGAAATTACTACAGATCCATTCTAGCCCCCAACACCGCATGGGGAGCAGGAGATGCAAAAGCATATCCCTGACCTATCTATGGTTTTCTAGCCATCTGTGTAAATGACGGTAGAAGCCCAATACTACTGAAGAACTGCGAGGAAAAGATGCTAAAAGATCATAGGGGCGACAAATTTCAGGATCTTGACCTATATCAGTCCTAATGTGTAGTCTGTGTTCTAACCAACTGGCAACGACCTTGCCTCAGTGGTAAAACCGGTTCCCATCAGATCAAAGTAGTTAAGCTCTGTCTGAATTGGCTAGAACTAGGATGGCTGACCATCTGGTCTGCCGAGCATTGTTGGCAAGCAGGGTGCACTAAGCCCTTATGAGGTAAATTGAGGAGCTACTTGATTGAGAAGTAGCGGCTCCAGTCACAAAAACTGACAATGGCCATGAGAGTGGTGTGCTGACCCCCCCCCCATATTTACATACAGTGACACCCATAGGCTGAGGATGACACAGCAGTCAGTCGATACCGTTAGGGTCTTCCGAGACCTGTTTGGATGGAATTTAATTTTAGTACTAACCAAGTGAAGGGGGGGGGGGGGGAGGGCATGGGGAGAACATTCATTCTAAGAAGACTAGGCAGATGTTCTGGCATAGGGCCTTGAGACACATTCCAACCAATAATCCCATCCGAGGGCAGGTGTCTGATGTCAATGTCTCTTGTATGCAAAAAGACTATGATAAGTTGGATGTATAGGAAATTGTCGGGTGGTGATTGCATATGTGAGCAAGAATTGGTGTCTGCAGAACTGAAGAGAGAAGATTCCTACTTTAGCCCAAGACTCTATGGGAGGTGAAAGTGGCCTTTCTTACCCCACAATGGTGGACTGGGTCCAACAATTCAGAAGCTGGTGGTGCCACTGAGCCAGGATCCTGGCAACTACAGTCTGATCAGGATGAGATCAAGGTCTGATAAATATTAAAGAGACAAGTGCAATCCACACCCCAAGTGTTATGAGTAAGGAAGCAGAGCACATCAAGCTTTCACATGCAGCTAGTCTAGCTGGCAAATATGGGGCAGCCATGTGAGCTTTTTATCGAACAGGAGTCTCAGAACTTGGGACTGCTTAACAACACCCAAGCACTGAGCACAAAGGCAGAGTTCTGTGTCAGCATGGACTGTGGTATAATGACATAAATGCATGACTCATGTTTTCACCACAGAGAATTGGAGGTCATGGAGAAGAGTCTGAATGGAGGCCTCCAGATGGCACCCTTAAGCTTGCATTCAGCCGAGGCTACAGATTGGAAGCTGTACTAAATGCAACAATTATCACACAGAATGAGGGTAACCAATGGCCCATTGACAGTGATGAGGAAGACAGTAACACTCAGCCAAATGCAGCTGAAGACAGAGTTTGCAAGTTGTACTGAGATATTGAATCATCTCGATTATACATTGAATCAGGGCCTGGAACCATATTGTGTCCAAGTCAAGAGTCTGAAGTAGTTCCCAGTCCTTGAAAGGTTCGTTATATAATGTGGCCTGATGAGGGAAAATGAAAGGGTGGTGACTTCATCTCGTCTTCTACACATTCCCTCATTAGATGGCCAGGTAAGAAGAGGACAATGACGCTGTCCCAAAACCTTTGCAATGTGTTTGGTCCACAGGCCTGTAAAAAGCGGGACAGCAGTTCCAGTGGCAGAGTAGTCTCCCATGACGTAGCAAATGCAATCTAATAGAAAGGAGATGAAGGCGACAACACAGGTATGCTATTGCCAATTGGCTCTTCAAAGACCCCAACATGGTAATTGGTCTGTTGGGCAGTGACAGGAAAGAAACAAGATAACCAGAAAGTGATAACTGTCACAAAGGTTATTATGTAGCAACCATCATAGCAAATTAGGGGAAGAGACTGTCAGGTTGATAGCCCAAAGGGTGCCACGGTCGGCTCTGAAGTGGGCAGGAGCACCATCACTCAGAAGGCAGCTCAAGATCCAAAATAAGCTTGTCAATCAGAAGACCCCCCTACCAGATAAAATGGTATTTCCCCACAGGGAGTAGCGCTCACTGAAATCTCTAAGTGGGAGAAAAGGTGGGGAGAGCTGTTTGTCATCTCACATAAGTGGTGAATAAACAACAAAACTAGTGATTGATGTGGTTGTTTGCATTCACACTGCTAATGCTTCCAATGTGGTATGGAGGAGTACACCTTCAGATGCGCTCTCTGAGTGACTACAGGTAAGGCAGAATGCATAATAACCTTGAAGCATAGGGGAATGGTCATCAGTAACTGCGTTTCTTTGACTATAACAGAGGAAATTAGCTGCATTGAGGGTGTCCTCATCAGGAGTGAAGGGGTCAGCATGACAGGTCGCACACCAGGATCACTATTTGTCACCAGTGGGTGTGGAACAATGTCAACAAAAATTGGTTCAGAGTTTGAGGGTGTAGTAGGCAGATCTGACATCTTCAGGATCACTTGAGTAGCCTTCTCCTGAGATTTCTTCTACTTCTGTTTCACAGATTTTGACATTCGAGATTCCTGTGAGCATTTATCCACCATGGATATAGGAATGGAAGAAGAGTGAGCAGTGCTGGGACCCACACTCCATTACTCCTTCTGCAACTGGCTGGAATCAGATCTCTGACCTGCAGATATCTGGGGAGAGGGTTTGCACGACGGAGTCCTGCCACCAGTACATGCCAGAGGAGGGTGCTGCTTCTCTGGAATGGTGCAGAGAACGGTTCGCAATAATGGTGCCACAGGAACTACAATATGGGATGGCCTATCACCACCACAGTCAAGTTTACTTGCACAACTACTGGAAGTTCACGGCAAGGGAGTAAATACACTAGGTACTGCTGTTGACACTTCCACAGTACTGGCAAGGATTGATACTGAATACTGAGACTAGACACAAATGAATATTTTTGTCACAGGTTCAAAATATGAGAGGTGATCTACAACTTACAATTCCCGGATTTTACATTTTTTGAGTAGGTTAACACACTCAAGGAAGGTCATTGTTTCCGTGATTGACATATACAGGTGGTAGAGCACAGAGCAGTTTTTCATGAAGTGGATGGCCACAATCTCCACTAACCTGGTCATACATACATCTGGAAGACATATGTCTGAGGTGTTGGCATTTAAAACACTGCACTGGGGAAGGGAAATATAACTTCATATCACAGTGGTCACATATGAATTTGACCTTTTCCGGAAGCGAACCCCCCACCCAAATAGATGATGAATGCACCTGTGCATACCTCATTTGGCGGTCCTTAATATACATGCCATCCAAAGGGGATCCCTCACCTCTCCAAGAGTTCACATAGTTCTTCGTCTGTCTGCAGCATAAGGTCATGGTGCAAAATGTTTACAACAGAGAAAGTCTGAGACTGTGTACGATTTGCTGTTGTAATTAAAGCAGAACCACTTCATAATTTAAAAAGTTCATCAAATACATTTTCAATATTTTCTGAGAAAAATACTGGTTTAATAAAAGGAACCTCCATCTGTTCGGGTGCAAACCAGAAATTGAGGGGGGCATCTGACACACTCGATTGGTTTCATTTCCCTCCCATGGTACAGCAAAGGGAGGAAAGTACTTAAGGTCATAACAGTCAGCACCAAATTGCAGTCCATCTGAAGAGACAGGCAGGACCTCAAGGCAACTAGATGATAACACTGGTTGTTTCACGATGCCAATTATCTGCCATGATGCCAGCTACTCTGCACAAGGACTCTCCCCATGGGTGCCATCCAGCCAGAGCAAACGCCTCCTAGTGAGATGGCCAGCGCCTGGAGTCCCAGTGCTCCCAAACAGGCAGAAATCTACTCTTCAGCATGCACAGGGAGGTGACAGCTCAGGAATCAATAGTGCAATCTCTGTGTGGTCAGAGGGCTACAACTAATCCGGTATCTGACAACCCCACACATGGACTGGCTACTAAAATTTTTTGAAAGAGTGGAGGTCAGGCCCATGTGTGGGGACTGAACACTAGTTAAATCTAATATGTAATGTAGAAGAAGGAACGAAGTGGGAGAACCAAGAATCAATGTTGTATGGGCATGCTAGGTTGTCAGCAAATAACATGACCAACAGAATAAGTCACAGGAAAGGTACAGACAGAGAGTAAAACTGGGACAGAGGAAAGGAAGGAGTACTGCGATGACCTGAAGGCACATGCTCACCACATATGTACTCGCAAAATAGTTTTGATCCCAAGGGGATTATTAGTTGTTGTGTTGGTCTTCAGGTTAGTTTGATGCAGCTCTCTACGCTGGTCTATCCTGTGCAAGACTCTTCACCTTTCCATAACTACTGCAACCTAAATCCACTTGAACATGCTTGCTTCATCCCTTGGTCTGCCTCTACAATTTTTACCGCACACATTTTCCTCCAACTCTAAACCGATAGATAATTCCTTGTTGTCTCTATGTGTCCTACAAACCAGTCCCCTCTTTTAGTCCTTGATGTCTCAGAATACAACCTACCATATGATCCCTTCCTTTAGTCAAGCTGCTACATAAACTTTATTTTCTTCCCAGCTGTTCAGTTCAGCACCTCTGTATTAGTTACACGGTCTATCAGTCTTATCTTCAGCAGTCTTCTGAGGCACCACATTTCCGAAGCTTCTATTCTCCTCTTGTCTGAACTGCCTATCATCATGTTTCACTTCCATACAAGGCTATGTCCCAACAAAATATGTTCAGAAAAGGCTTCCTATAACTTAAATCTACATCCGAAGTTAACAAATTTCTTATCTTCAGAATTATTACTGTTATTGTTGTTATTATTATTATTATTATTATTATTATTATTATTATTATTTTGCCTTGCTGGTCTACACTTTATATCCTCTCTACTTTGGCTATCATCTGTTATTTTTGCTGCCAAAATAGCAAAACTAATCTCCTACTTTTAGTGCTTCATTTACTAATCTAATTCCCTCAGCATTGCCCGATTTAATTTGCCCACATTCCATTACCCTTGTTTTGCTTTGGCTGAGGTAATCTTATAACCTGAAACTTCCTGGCAGATTAAAACTCGATCTTGGGACCTTTGCCTTTCGCGGGCAAGTGCTCTACCAACTGAGCTACCCGAGCATGACTCTCGCCCCGTCCTCACAGCTTTACTTCCGCCAGTACCTCGTCTCCTACTTTCCAAACTTCACAGAAGCTCTCCTGCGAACCTTGCAGATTCGTATCAGGTTGGGATAATACAGGACATTAAATCAATACAAAGAGGGGCATCAAGCACCAAATATGATAACAGGATGTTTTAACTGACAGGAAAGTAAGAGAATTGCTAAGAAATATCAAATAATAAATATCAGAGTAAAGATACCTATATAGGAGCAGTTGCCAGAGCCAAATCCACCAATTTCTAGAGACTCTTACTTGTAACTCCCGTAGAGATCTAAAGTAAAAGTACATTCACAACAACTCTACAGAGGTGTATAATCAATCATTTTTATAATGATCCAACCAGCTGTAATGGTAAAAACCTTAACCTACATAGTAGCTTGAAAAGAATTGGACAATGTAGATGCAAGACACAACTTGATCTGTGAAGTCCCCAGGATTGCCACAGTGTGCATTAAGGAAATGTTACGACAATATGTTTCACAGTCAACCACTGGTATAAACAATGAAACAATCTACATGTATAGTTTTAGGAAGAATGGTAAAATGTGTCTCAGTACCCCATTTGAAAGCTCTATAATGCATTTTTTTGTCACATCAGTTGCACTGCTATGAGATGTGGGCCTCCTTACTTCATGCATGCTGAATCTTTCATCGCTGAGATGTCACAGCAGCATTCTTTAGATCATTTACATTTCGTCAATAGTGTGGCATATAGAGCTGATCTTGTTGAATAGCAAATGATCCCTGTAGCTAGAGTGTTTCTAACAACCACTAATGTATTATTATCTGTTATTACAGTAATTACCACATGTAGAAGTTTCAGTTAAGCAATGAACCACTACGACAAAAACAGCGCAAATTTCAGGCATGGCCATTTTCCCTCACATCTAATAAGGTTTTCAGTGATGCATATACTTGGTTGAAACTGACAACAGTTAATTTTA
Organism: Schistocerca cancellata; assembly: GCF_023864275.1. Taxonomy (NCBI): domain Eukaryota; kingdom Metazoa; phylum Arthropoda; class Insecta; order Orthoptera; family Acrididae; genus Schistocerca; species Schistocerca cancellata. The sequence continues at coordinate 728,763,007 of NC_064629.1, forward strand.
CTTTCCATATACACTGACAGAAATGGCAAGTGTTACACACTTCACCAAATGCAACTAAACTGATACCCCAGTACTTCCATGTCTGTGGGCTATGTTAATTAAAAATTCATCCTTTGCGAGCTTATTTTCAGCATTATTACTGCAAAAAAATGCCATTCCTACAGATGAAGTATGGCATCAGTACATGATAGCTATTGGGTGTATCTAATTTTACTGAAATCTTTCAGAGAATATGCAGAGGACATGAATGTGTAGCTTACTGCCATCTTCCACACCTTGAGAAAAGGTGAATATCTGGAATGAGGGACATGAAAGCAATATATGCACAGATCATACAGACAGTTAGCTGTAGTGCAATGACAGTAGAATGAATGATGATGAGTTGGACTCAGAACAACAGTGTGACAAGAACATACACTGGTTGTTCCAGAAGAGGTAACTAAAGAGAAAATTGTAGCACTGTTCAACTGGCTCTGATGAATAGATGGATGACAACAGTTGAATTCTGGGCAGAGGTTACAGATAGCGTGTCACCAGAGCATGCAAAGTGTCACCATGAACAGTTGAGAACAGATTACTGGATTGCAGTCTCAGGTTGACATGCATCTTTTACTATCAATACCATACCAAAGACAAGAGAATTGGATGGTGTAAAACCAGTCACCTGAGACACTGAGTGACATTTTGTGGTGCTCAGTGACAAGTCTCGCTTCTGTTTGTGGTGGTCAGACAATAATGTGTCTGTAGAGGACCTAGTAAAAGGTCACAGAAAGCAGTGATTTTTCAAGACCCGTACTTATCCAGCTGTTAAGAATTTGGTGTAAGGCACTATTGGATAAGACAACAAGATTAATTTGGTCATTGTTGAAAGGACGTTGAATGTTCAGCATTATGTAGCAAGAATTTTAAACCTTGTTGTCATACCCTTCATGACCATGGTACCAAATGGCATAATCTAGCAGGAAGGAGGAAAGATGAGGGTTGGATGTCTTCTCAACACGGAGATCATTAGAAACAGAGCACACGCTTGGAATGTTTCAGGGATGGGGAAGAGAATCGCATGTGCCCTTTCACAGGAACCATCTAGGCATTTGCCTGGAGTGATTTATGGAAAACGCAGTACACCTAAGTCTGGATGGTTGGACACAGATTTGAACCATCATCCTCCTGAATTCAAGTAATGAGTCATCTAATACACAAACTCAGTTTTTAATGCAGTGTAAACTATATTCTGTTTTGTATCTTTTTATCTGATTTAAATACTTTTCAGAATTTTCATGTAATTCAAAAGTTTTTCTAATAGTTACTACCAATATGGCTACTGCTGCTCTTACTACTACTCCTGCTGCTGCTGCTGCTGCTGCTGCTGCTGCTGCTGCTACTGCCCCCGCTGCCGCCACCGCCACCGCCACCACCACCACTGCGTACTGACTTCAGAAAGTGAGTTACACATGTCGCCCCATATTAAGACCATAACATGACAGGTGTGGTGCATTGTCAAAAGGGAGCACATATTCCTGATTTCGTGCAGACAATTCTGCTGTGGTACAGATAACAGGTGCATCAGCGTGGGAACGAAATGGCATGGCAACTGCAAACCTACTCCAAAGTTGAAGTATGTCAAACAGAACAATTCTTGTGAGCAAAATGTCTAAATTGCACATAGATTCATTACGAAATTCTGGTGGTATATTAACGAAATGCCATTTCACATCCAGCCATAGTGAAACAACAATTTGACCAAGGTCGCACATATGCGCGTAATGTTGAAATGCCACACTGTCCAGTCCTTGCACCAGCTATTTCCATCTTTTCGGCAAACAGAAAGTATATCTGGTAGTAGAATATTCTGACTGTTGATTACTGAGACCTGCTGACTATGTTAAATAGTTGTATCATGTACCTCTGTCACTTTGAAAAGTAGTGAAGCATTCAATAAAAGTTACTCGGCCTGCTTTTTGGAGTCCTGCACCACAACCACCACCATCGTTGACGTCATTACCACCACCACCACCACCACCACCAATTCATTTTAAGAGGAATTTTCTGTCATCCAAAGAAGTAAGCAGAGAACTGTGTAACTAGAGAATCTCAATGAATGCCATTAACAAAACAATATTTATGCTTTTCATGAAGTAAAATATAAAAAAAATATAACTAAGTCCTAAAGTTCCTTGGACTGAAGGAAGAATTCATTCATCCCTTTACCAAATTCTACACCACCCTGATCGAAGGGTTTAGATCTACAGGGAAGACGAAAAAAAAGAATCAAAATTCACTCTTCTTTACCTGGAAGAGTCACCCCAAAACAACACTACTTTGAATTTTCAGTGTCCCTCTTTTTGCACAGACTGTATATCTAATCAGCTGGACCTGGAAGAATGTTGAATCTTTAAGTACACACTCTGAACAAAATCTTTCCATAGCCCTCTAACCAGCAACCATACTATCACTTTTGTCTAGACAGACAGATTTCCCAGGCTGCATCTGTTTCTCTCTAAGGAAAACATTACTCCAAATGTCTCAGAAATATTTCTTTTGATGAACAGAGCAATGCTGCATTGAATCAGTCTCTACAAAAGGTAACACTTCTCCAAGTCATTCTCAACACTGGTTGTCCACCCCAATGATAACATTTCCTGTATCATCCAGGGTTGTCTTCTTTGTCCACATGATCAGTCAATTCATGAGCAAGATACAAAATGTAAAGGCATATAATCTGTAATGGCAGTTCTGTGCACCTCCTTTATTGTTTGACTTATTCACTGCATTATTTGAAATCTCACTTAACACCAATGCTTCAGATTTCCAAAGCAGGAAAACATATTCTCTCTCTTTGCTATTCAACTTGTTTCATCTCAGTTCATCATCTCACACTGCAAAAATTCTGTAACATCTCTCTCACCCCCCTTCAGTCCCACACTACATTAGCAAACTTGATTTTAACATTCACTGGCCAAATTCTGTCTCACTGTTGTGTAACCAAATCAGCATTACTCAAACTTGTGGTTGCCCTGTCCTTTAGTATTCTCAAAATCTACCAGTTTGATGCAGATTGACATCTACAATGTTCATTATTGTTTTCATTTCTTTATTCATTGATTTATTTCCACATTCAACACTCATATTTTTCAATCTTCTTATCCATTTACAATCCCTTCCAAATTTCTTATCTAGTTGTATTCATGGTCAAAACTAAATAGTATTAGACAATATGTTTTTCTTTCCCTGACAAATTTTCATTCTGTAACAAAAAATCTGTTCAATCCCAATTACTCATTCTATCTCATCTGTTATGATACTGGACTCACTGAGCAAGAATAAGTTCAAATACCATGCTGCAATCCTGTTTCAAATGACCAAGTGGTTGTCCCATACTTGTTTCCACAACATAATTTTGTGTCACCAATGACCTACCTCAATTTCTCTCTCTTCTTGCTGATTAACCTGTGCAGTCTTAAATATTATTAGCTCCAGTGCCTGATGGTCTCACATCTTACCACTTGCTATGCTTATATTAAATTTAATGTATCTCCATAACCGGTCATATCTCTCACATGGGATTTTGGCTATCATATCACCCTTTCCAATTTTCCCACATACCCCTTCTGCTACTTCTCTCTCTCTCTCTCTCTCTCTCTCTCTCTCTCTCTCTCTCTCTCTCTCTCTCTCTCTCTCTCTCTGTTAGGAGTGAAGACAAATCTGTGTATGCTTTAATTATGGTTTGTTCTTCAGATCATCATCTACAGAGTGACAGACATGCAATTTTCTTTCACATACAAATACATTTTCCCTAGCTTTTTATAGCAATTTTTTCTAATATAATAACATCAATTATGAGAATTTATGCAACCACACATAAATTTTACTATGCTACTGAAAAATCCTGAGGGGGAACAAAACAGAATGGGTAAAGCCAACCATTCACCACCAAATCCATATAGTTGGGGTGAACAGTGCATTGGCACATAAACAAGAACTTCTACACACTAGCTCAGTGTATGAATGTGTGTTCACCAGAGCACGCACGCATGCACACGCACACGCACACGCGCACGCGCGCACACACACACACACACAAACAAAGATACATATGTCTGACTAGGGTCAATATGGGAAGGGAGAGGCAAGGGTTAGGTAATGAAAGGATAGCAGGACAGATAATACGAATATGGTGTTGGTGTATTGTATCATAGGTCACATACCTGTTAAAGCAACATCATATATAACTCTGCTGTGATTACTGAACAGTTTTTTTTTTTAATTTTTTTATGAGCTTGGCTACAGTGCTGCTGTGCACCTGTATAAGCAGCCACTGTCAAACTGTAACTATGGGGACATTTGATTACCCATTGCTGGAGCATACTACTGAGCACAATATGGTTAACTTCAACAGCTGTTTTCTGATCCATACCATCTAGACCATATTTCCTCCTACATCAACTTCTTCCAATGGTACAAATGGGAACTGTTCCTTCAAAACATTCTTCAGTATGGTAATCCTTCTGACTCAAACCTCACCTTGTCTGCACCCCTCCCCTTTTTTCACTTTAAAAATGTTTACATATAGAGAACTGCACTTACAAGTAAAGTGCCATCAGCATAAAAAACTACATCTCTAAGTCTTCATTCCACAGCCATAGACACTAGAATTTTGTGAGCCCATTTAACCTGTTCCATATCCTGGATCTCTGATGAATGCTTGCACCTGGCCTGGATCATTTTCATAGGCTGAGGCTCATACACTTACTTTGGACATATCTCGTTGTTGACCAGTACCACTTGTACTATTTTATTCCATCTCTCATACATGATTTAACATGACATTAATTCCTAGATTAGCCTCTAGTCTAATAATACTGAAACTGAGTGTTGTGAATATTCACATAATACCTGTTTTCAGCTTGCCTCATAAACAATGTGCAGTTCTATTTCATGTAATTGCATGTACTGACTGCATTTGAGGCCAGTAAATGAGAAATGGATTATTATATTGCTACTATTCTTTGACTTTTAATCACAAAGTTTTTATTACGGTGGATATCAATGTGCACACCCATGGATATTCATATTCTCACAGACACTCACCCACGAAGTTACTACTGCTGCAAATACCCACAGCTGTGCAGACCTCTATTTTAGTTGTCTGTTTTCTCAGGAGAATATTACTCTAGCACTAACTCCTCTTTTCCATTATGCAGTGAGCTACTACATGTTCATGTTCTTGTTTGCATGCATATCAACACAATAAGAGGTTGGCTGTCTTACTGTTGAACTTCAAGTTTGTTAATATCCAATTCGAAATTAAGTTGTAACAATATCTTCTGATGTTATAAATAAAAAAAGCACTGTGGGACCCTTTGCAAGTAAGAAAGAAAGAAACAAAATGAGCCTTCTGACTCAGACATAAAACCTAAACTGTGAATATTTTGATCATTACAAGAGATGGAGAAATGCAGAAAGGCATAAAATGTTCATTATTTTCCATTAACTTTCATTATCTTGCATTAATTGATAATAGTTGCTGCATAAAATGGGTCAGTAATAGCTTTTCAGCTTAAGAATCAGAGTCCAAAAGTGAAAAACTGAAGCAAGTAGAAGGCCCATAGCAAATCAGGAAAATTTACACTGATGAGGTTAAAGTTCACTCAACAGTTTCTGCAGGGATACTACAGACACACGGCATGCTAGATATTAAAACATATAAAACAATATAAATATTTACTGCTCTACATAGCTGGTTAATAAGCAAAGTACATGTATGAGTGTTGTATAAATACACAATTCATATATGTTGCAATGTGAAATGTAAAATTACACACCAATCATTTTATTAAGTTTTCACTACTAATGTGCCTTGTATATAACTGTTTGTAAGGTAAACATTTAATTGATCCACAACAGGAAATGAGCATACTGTATCTCCAGCAAAAATCTGTCAACTGAACTTTCACCACATGTATATCCACATGCAGCAGACCCTTTCGAAAAACTTAATGAAGATTTGAGTGGCAAGAAAATACGGACATTTTAAATGATAAATGTATTGCTTTCTTACAGACATTCGTTAGTTTCTTTGAAAGCTGTTTCCATTAAGGCACCGAAGGCACAATCCCAGTATCCATAAGCAACCATTATGGATAACCTGCAGAAGAAAGTGACAGCTGTATCAGAATTCCAAGTATAACCACAGTCCATCCATAAAAGCATACAACAAAAATTGCTGCATTGTTGTTAGAAATGTTACTAAAGAGATTAGGGGTAAGCATTATGCTACCAGATATGGCAAAACACTGACTAAAACTGAAGCAATGCGATATTTTGCAAAAGTAGTTTCTGGGCAGCAATACAAGGCTCCAGATGAAGAAGACACATGAGAATGTTAAATAAGCACAGATATATGCAAATATTTGTCATACTTCCTGAGCTGCATGCCATTTCTGTACATAAATAATAAAATCTTTACAGTAGACGCTTTTCTGAGGCAACCAAATGCGCAGAATCAACATGAAATTAGCAGGATGGATAACAAAGGGATTATTATGTCAACGATAAGCAAAGACTTGGGTTTTTGTTCACTTAGTCAATGCAATAATGAAGATTCTTTAGCCACACATTCAGCAATGCACTTTGCAATTTATTTAGAATATTTTTCCAGAATTTTAACTAACATGCAGAAAACAATGGTCTACATAGAATTTATAAAAGGAGGGTGTAAAATATGACACAGATGACTATAGGAGAAGATAATTATGTGGATTCTGTTCAAAATGACAATAGCACTGCACAATGCACTGACAAGCGCGAGGGGGTGGGGGTGGGGGAGAAAGGGTGGCTAACACACCTTTAACAATTTTCTTAATAAACAAGCAAGGGAGAGTCTGGCAATTCATGCGGAACTCTACAGAAATACTGAGTAAAGTAGACTCTCTAGTCTGTGTGAGTGTTGAATGGAAATGACGAACAAAGATCAAACAAAGATCATCCAAAGGGCAACAGCAGTAGAGAGAGAGAGAGAGAGAGAGAGAGAGAGAGAGAAATTTCTATGGACAGTAAACTTACAAAATTTTAAACTTAAATTGTTAATGAGGGTCTGCAGGAGTTTTTTTTAACCATCTATACACAAATGATAAACTAAACATGCAGCTAAGATTAGAGTAATTGTAACATACACACAATATGAGGAGCATTCAAGTTGCTACATTTTATTCTTACAATAATAAGTATCCCCTGTAATGCATTTTACCAGATAGCTGCAAACAACAGTTGCAGAAAGAGAGAGAGGCATTGTCTTTAAGATTAAAACCCCTACTCCACAGATGACTGTGCACTGAACTGAACATTTTTACACACAACTGTATACTAAACTAGACTCAAATCAAGGCCTGTGCACTTCATAGCTGTGTTCCACTTAGCCATAGAAGGATATTTTACTCCACAACTTCATGTACACTGAAACAAATATTCCTGAGCACAAAACTTGAGAATGAGATTCGGACTTGGCATTGGAACATCAGATTACCACAAGCAGTATTGGACTGCAAAGAAAAATAATGCACCATTGTTTAAACCTCAGAATCAATATATTTCCAGTAAATGTCTCAGACTTAAAAATTACTTTATGTGGACTTGATCACAACTGTGGTCTTTAATATTTACATCAAACTAATACAAATACTTGGGTGTAACACTCTGAAGGCACAATAAATGGAATGATCACATGGACTCAGTCACGTGTAAAGTAGGGGTGTACACTTATGTTTATTGACAGTATACTGGGGAAATGCAGTCAGTCTACAAAAGTGTTTGCTTAAAAATCACTTCTGCGACCAATTCCAGAATATTGCTCAAGTGTGTGGGACCCAAATCATATAGGACTAACGGGGGATATTGAACATATACACAGAAGGGCAGAATGAATGGTCACAGGTTTGTTTGACCCTTGACGGAGTGTCACAAGAGATGCTGAAGAAACTGAACTGGCAACTAAAACCTACCTGTAAGGTTTCCACAACCAGCTTCAAATGATGACTCTAGGAATGTACTACAATCCCTATGTATCACACACACACACACACAGGGATCATGAGGACAAGATTAGATTAATTACAGCACTCCATACATGAACAGAACAGGAAGAACCCTTAAAAGTGGTACAATGAACATCCCTTTGCCACAAACTTCACATTGGTTTGCAGAACACAGACATAGATGCAGAAAGAAATTGACTTAACAAAAAACAAATGGAATTACTTGGAACAACTGTGTAATCAGAGTGATAGGGACGTTGAACTGATTGTAAATGAAAAATCTCTTGTAAATCACTCACACACAAACATTACAGAGCTTGTCTGTCTTCACCATCAAAACAGTGTCTGAAATCAGTGATAACATAAAAATAAATGTTTATATTCCTTTCACTATGTGCACAACACAGAATTAAGGGAAAGGCAAAGCACTTACAGCTCTAATCTCATGACTAATACGAGTTACCTGGGCAGGTCAAAGAAAATGTGGTTCTGAAATGAGTATAAAAGCATACCACAATTAATTTATTTTATTTACCACCTCAAATCTCCATTCACAAAGTCATGCCATACTCTGCAGCTTATTTTTAATATGCTTATGAAAAAAGAAAAAACTCTACGGCATACCAACCTGATGTTTCCAGTTGTTCGTGTTTGCAGATCCTTTCGTTTGAGACAAATATTAAAGTTTTCTTTCTGATTTCTGTTTAACCACATTCTAATACAGACATACAGTATCAGAGTAGGGACATCAAGCACAGATTCAGATGACAAATCATACAATATATAAAAGCAAAATGCACATTAGAGCTATCGCGTGAATCTGAAGTACATGAAAACTAAGCTCCTTTGTGGAACATTGTGTTGATTTTACAGGGATACACCTTATATCAGCTTCCAACACACCACGGCCTCTATAGTAAGTCTTATACTGCAAAAATTGGATGTCACAGTAGTAAGCAGCTTGTCTGATGGGTATCAAATGATGTGTTACATACTGGCCTATCATTTGTTGCATCCATAGTTTAGAATAAAGCTGTCAAGTCAATAGAGGTCAGAGTACACACCTTGGGAAAAAAAATTCAAATTGCTGTTATAGCAGATAAAATAGTTTCTGGCTTACAACAGTTTATGCAGTTTTTACACCTTGCCATAGTAACTATCTTTCACACCTGAGAGATAATGAAAACACCTATACAAAGACAAGTATCAGTGAACTGCACGTGATGGAGATACGAACATGGTATCTATGAGAAAATCCTCACAATTGTGTTTCACAGAACAGGAAGCTCAAAATGCTTCAGAGGCACTCAAGCAAAACAGACCAGTAATATGGTCCAAAGTATTATGATCTATTTGTACAGTGATGATGCAAGTGACTAGTGAACTGTAGGTCCAACAAATCCTAACTTTTCTGTTAGTAGTCATAGTAGTCACATGGCTCTTTTTTTAAAAAAAAAAGAAAGACCTCACATATTACTGCAGCTGACCTATACAACGAAACACTATCTTGTCATCTAACCAACATCATCACATGGATCTTCCCACTTGCCGACAGATAACCACATTAATTGAAATTACCAATACTATGTTGACTCTGACTCATGACATAATGAAGTTGATACATACACAAACGGAAAGGACAGAACACAGAAAAAATATTTACATATATTTTTTCTACATCTACATATATATTTCGCAATCCACCATATGGTGCATAATGGAGGCTACTTTGTACCGATACTAACAGTTTCCTTTCCTGTTCTAATCACAAATGAAGTAAGGGAAAAATGACATCTATAATGCATGTTGGTGGCAGTAGAATCATTCTCAGTCAGCCTCAAATGCTGATTCTCCCTTGTCTCTGATGAACATTTGCCATCGAGCGCAACATACTGGGTTCTATTACTTCAGAAGTTTTCAAGCCACTCTCAGATCTGGCAACCTCCGCCATACACTCGTACCTTCCTTTGTTAAGAGCCTGCAGTGGGACATCATATTAGTTGGTTGGTTGACCGATTTGGGGGAGGGGACCAAACAGCGAGGTCATCAGTCCCATCGGATTAGGGAAGGTAGTTGGCCATGCCTTTTCAAAGGAACCATCCCAGCATATGCTTGAAGTCATTTATGGAAATCACGGAAAACCTAAATCAGGATGGCCAGACGCAGGTTTGAACCATCGTCGTCCAGAATGCGAATCCAGTGTGCTATCCACTGTGCCACCTGCTTAGTGAGACATCATGTTAAATGCTTTCAGGACATCTAGGAATATGGAATCTGTGATGTTTAAAGCTTTCCCGGCGTACTGATTGTTCCATAAAAACACGGGAGAATTGCCTGAAGATGGCCAGAAGACTCTGCGCCGAAATATTGTAGCAGGATGTTACTGATATCCGGCAGTTCTCCCGTGTTTTTATGGAACAATATAGAATCTGCTTGTTGCCCTTCATCCGTGGTTTGCTGGATGTCATTCAAGAAAAGGACAATCCCAGTTTTGCTGGAGTGACTCTTACTAAATCCATGCTAATTTGTGGATAGAAGCTTTTGTCTCAAGGAAATTTATTATATTTGATCTGAGAATATTTTCAAGAATTCTGCAAAAAAACTAATGTTAAGGATATTGGCCTGTAATTTTGTGGGTCCGTTCTTTTAGCCTTCTTATAAATGTGAGTCACCTACAATTTTTCCAGTCACTTGGGACTTTGCGCTGGGGAGAATTTAGCAGGCTCAGTAAGGGGCCAATGCCACAGCACCCCGTCTGTAAAACTGAAATGTTGTTCCATCCGGACCTGGCAACTAATTTGTTTTCAACTTTTTCAGTTGCTTCTCCATGCCAGGGATGCCTATTACTGCATACTCCGCACAGGTGCCTGTGTGAAAGTCAATTGACAGTATGTTTGGACGATCCTCCTGCATGAATGATTTCTAAAACTTGAAATTTAAAATTTCAACTTTCCTTTTGCTATCTTCTATTGCCATAAAAGACTGGACAACGAGTGGCTAGACAAAATCCCTCAACCCCCTTAGTTATTACATGTATGACCAGAATTTTCTCTGGTTCTCAGCTAGATCTTTCACTAAGATACGACAGTGGAAACAGTTGTATGCTTCATGCATCTATCTTGTTACAGACACATGAATTTCTACTAAGTTTTGCCTGATGAAGTTAGTGCTTTCTTTTTTAACTGAAGAGTGCAATAATATCTGCTTCCTCAACATTTTCCCAATGTTATTATTAAACCACAGTGGACCTTCTCTGTCTTTCATCCATTTACTCGGTACACAACCTATCCATGGGGCAATTCAGTCAGTCAGTTTAAACTTTGCCCATAGTTCCTCACTGTCTAAATTAGACGCTAATGACTGCTTGTCTGGTCTTTCTAGCATAAATACTCTCCCAGCCTTCATGACAGATTGATTAATATCAGTAACCATCATTGCTATGACGACATCATGATCACTACTAACCCCTGTCTCTATACTGATACTGTCAGGAGATAAGGCCTGTTTGTAGCTATGAGGTATAAAATATTTCCAATGTGTGTAGGTTTTCAAAAATTGCTTTCAAAAATACTTCGCAAAACTGTCTTGTCTGTAGGAATGTAGGTTGTGGTAAGACACTGATTTGTGGCATAGCCCAATGTCTACGTTAAGTTAAAGTGTAGGATTTTGGGTGAGAGTTGGTGAAGGAAAATCAAGTTAAAGTAGTCCTATACACAGGGAATGTGCAAAGGAGAGCAGATGCAGGAATCCTGCACTGCCATTTAGTGGTGGTGGTTTGCCATTGCCTTCTTCTGACCTGACAGGAAGCGTCAAGTAAGTGTATAGCTGTGTTGTGTTAATGTCTGTGAGGACTGCTCATTGAGTACGTGTTAGTATAGGTGAAGAGAAGGGAAAGGGTGAAATCTGGTGCCACTATGTAGCCAATTCCTCTCAAACAACACCAAGGGAGAAGCAAATCTTAACATTCCCATATGACAGATGTTCCACCATCAGAAATGTCACATGCATTCACTTCATGAGAAAGTGAACTGGCCAAAATTTTCTGCTGCTTTGGACACTATGATACAGAACATCAAGCCAGTTCCTGAAGCATATGACAAGTTCATGGATGCTGTCTGAGAAGAGTTCCTGTAAATGTGTTCCTCAAGGGTGTCACACTAATTACACTGAATGTTTGAATCCAGATGTAATATTACATCTAGAAGACTACTACAGACCAGTGGGTTAAAAAACCATCACAGCAGTATACACCCAAACAATAGCCTCTTCAAAAAGATAAAGTCGAGGAAAATTAATGGGAGAACAAATAAAGCAGAAGAAATAATAAACTTTGGTATGGTCAGAAAGGAATGGCTGATACAACTTTTATTAACTGCTTAAGGAGGTCCAATATTCCGAATTATGGAAGAAAGAATGCATGATATCTGTTCTAAGGCCTGGACAACACAGTGGGCACACCAAGGCCTATAGATCAATATTTCTCAAGTGTCAGTTATACACAAAGAATGCCACTCAACCAACTCATTCAGGCTGTTTAACAACAGCTCATCCCATAACAATGTGTCAAACCAGGCAAGAAAGCTATCGCACATATCTTCAGCCCAATTTAATATGCTGGATAAGGTTCTGTGAACAGACACATCACAGGAGTAAACTTCATTGACCTTAGTGCTGCATACGATACCATTAACCATCAGATTAAAATACACTTACAATGTTGGTGGCTCTTCTGCTGAATGCTGCTGTTGGAAACTCATTTCCATTGCTCATAACCAATTGGGTGATAGTATACAGTAGCTAATGAGAACCTCTGAATCTAATGACTTGTTTTGGAGCAAGATACGAATTCATTACTTTTTTTATGCTGATAGTGCAAGACTGACAATTATTGATCCAGCTATGATTGGTTGAATGGAGGGAGGGAGGGGGGGGGGGGGGGTGGACCAAACTGCTAGGTCATCAGGCCCTCATTCCAATTAAAATAATTCCATGAGGGTGGGAGTAAAATAATTGAGACAAACAAAACACAGCTGGAAGAAAGGAGAAAACCACAAGAATGACAGAAGGGTAACAAACACTAAAATGGACAAAATTGGACGAGAAAACCACAGAGAGACACAAGAAACATGTAGAAGAGATCAGAACAAGAGAGCAGATTACAATGGCTGGCTGACCATGATAATAAAAAGGAGAAGCCAGCCACTCCACAACACATTAAAACCACCACCCTAAAAGCACAAGGGTGGACAACACAGAGGGACAAAGGACATGCACTAAAACTTAGATCAAATGATAAAACCCACCCTCACGAATAAAATGTAAAACTAAAGCTACTGTTGAGGCATTGGCACCCAGCACTGGAGGTAGGGTGCTGGGATAGTTAAAAGTCTGCTGCAGGGCTGCTAAAAGTGGACAGTCCAGCAAGAGGTGGCCGACCATCATTTGTGAGCCACAGCGACACCGAGGTGGGTCCTTGAGACGGAGGAGGTAACCGTACGTTAGCCATGTATGGCCAAGGCGGAGCCAGCAGGTGACAACTGATTCCCTGCGAGTCTCCTTAATGACACACAGTTTGTTGTGCATACTGTTATGCCATTCCGTCTCCCAAAGCCGAAAAACCCTGCGGTGAAGGACAGAATGCAAGTCAGTTTCAAAGATGCCCATCTCCCGAAGCGGTTTCCGCGTAGCCTGTTCGACCAGCCTGTCGGCAAGTTTGTTGCAAGGGATTCCAACGGGTCCTGGGGTCCACACAAACATCACTGAACGACAGGACTGTTCTGGGGCATAGATGGGCTCCTGAATGGGCACTACCAAAGGACGGCGAGGGTAACACTGGTTGATAGCTTGTAGGCTGCTCAAGGAGTCAGTACACAGGAGAAATGACTTGCCATGGCATGAGCACATGTGCTCAAGAGCACGAGATATGGCCACCAGCTCTGCAGTGACAACACTGCAGCCATCTGGCAAGGAGTGTTGTTCAATATGTCCTCCAGGAACATACGCAAAGCCTTCTATGGGAGGCACCAACTTGGACACAGAACGTACGCAGCGACAGGCAGTTTTGGATAAAAATCAGGAGCAGGCCCTGGAGATACCACTCATACAATGTGGCAAGGATATGATGTCACCAGGTCGTGTCATATGCTTTACATACGTCAAAAAAGATGGCAACCAAATGTTGGCGTCAGGAAAAGGCTGTTCGGATGGCAGACTCGAGGGACACAAGATTATCAGTGGTAGAGCGACCCTGCCGGAAGCCACCCTGACATGGAGCCAGTAGGCACGTGACTCCAGGACCTAACCTAATCACCAACACACCATACATTTCAGCAGCTTACAAAGAAAGTTGGTGAGGCTGATAGGCTGGTAGCTATCCACATCAAGCGGGTTTTGACCAGGTTTGAGCACCAGAATGATGGTGCTCTCCCGTCATTGCGAAGGAAAGAAGCCATCGCACCAGATCCAGCGAAAGCTGACTAGATGTCGCTTGTAGTCAGATGAGAGATGTTTAATCATCTTACTGTGGATCCGATCCGGCCCAGGTGCCGTGTCAGAGCAATGTGCAAGGGCGCTGAGGAACTCCCACTCTGTAAATGGGTTGTTATGGGATTCGCTGTGGTGGGTAGTGAACGAGAGAACTTTCCTTTCCATCAGCCGTTTGAGAGTGCGAAAGGCTGGGGGGGGGAGTTCTCCGACATAGACGCTCAGGCATAACGCTCCAACGTAGAGCCTCAAACATAACACTTAGCAAAGTGCTCGGTAATTACGTTTGCATTGGTAGATATCTCGCAATTAATGTTCATGCCAGGGACACCTGTTGGGGTCTGTTACCCAAAAAGACGTCCGATTTTCGTCCAGACTTGAGAAGGTAATGTATGGCACCCAATAGTCAACACGTACCTCTCCCAACACTTCTGTTTCTTTCATTTTATAAGCTGGCCAACACGGGCACAGAGCCACTTAAAGGCTATTAGGTGCTCTAGGGAAGGGTGCCGCTTATGTCGCTGTAGAGCTCGTCAACGCTCTTCAATTGCCTCAGCGACTTCTAGCGACCACCAAGGGACTGTCTTTTGCCGGGGGCACCCCAAAGAATGAGGGATCTCGTTTTCCACCACAGAAACAATCGTTGTAGTGACCTGCTCAATGTCAACATCAATGGCACCATGTAGGGGAGCTTCAGCAGTGACAGCAGAGGTGAAGGTTTCCCAGTCTGCCATGTTTAAAGCCCTTTTGCATAGGTGTCCATGGGCATGACACCAGAGGAGTGACAGGAATACGGGGAAGTGGACAATACCACACAGGTCGTCATGTGCTCTCCAGTGGATAGATGGGAGTAGGCCATGACTGCAAACTGAGAGATCAATGGCCAAATATGTGTCATGTGCCACACTGAAATGTGTGGGGGCACTTGAATTTAAGAGGCAGAGGCCGAGTTGTGACACTAAATTTTCAACCTCCCTACCTCGCCCAGTAAGTATGGCGCCGTCCCACAAGGGGTTATGCGCGTTAAAATCTTCCAAAAGTAGGAAAGGTTTAGGGAGTTTATCAATCAGTGCAGCCAATACATTCGCAGGTACTGCACCATCTGGAGGAAGATATACATTGCAGACAGTTACTTACTGTGTCGTCCTTATCCTGACAGCAACAGCTTCAGGATGGGTTTCAAGGGGCACAGGTTCACTACATACTGAGTTCACGACAGACGCAAACTCCACGTGACACTCGATTATAGTCACTACAGTTCCTGTAATATCCCTTATAGCCATGGAGGGCAGGGGTCTGCATTGCTGGGAACCAGGTTTCATGGAGGGCAGTACAGAAAGCATGTGTAAAGCTTAACAGTTGCCGTAGCTCAGCCAGGTGGTGGAAAAAACCACCGCAAATCCACTGGAGGATTACATGATCGTGAGACTGCGAAGGCATGAAACACTCAATGAGGCAGTCTATGCCTCACACTCACCTGCTGCCACCATATGAGTACCTGTGCGATCAACATCCATTGTGTCCGAGGGCCCAGTGAGATCTAGGTCCTCAGCGGACGCCAGAATCTCCACCTCATCCTCAGACATAAAGATTGTAGGTAGTGGTGGTGTGGGTGCCACCGCAGTGCCTTGGTTCTTGGGGATCTTTTTAGGTTTCTCTCACTGCTTTTTAGGTTTGGCCAGCTGGGAGGGCTTCGCTGATTCAGTCTTGTGGGCTGAGGAGGACCGTGAAGCCTTACAACCAGCTACCTGTGGTTGCTTCAACCATTGGCGGGTGTCAGTTTTGCCAACTGGGAAGGGAGTAACCCAAGGGATCCCCCTCCTGGCGAGAGAAGCTGTAGAAGACTTATGCTTCTCCGGCTGAGAAGTGGGGACTGATATCCCGATGGTTGAGGGGGGGGGGGGGGGGGGGGGCGGTTTGTTCCCGAAGTAGGTTGTGCAGGAGCAACAGGGAGGGCAGTGCCCCCCACCATCAATGAGGCAGGTGTAGTCTGACAGCTCAGAGCCAACTGTACACGGCAGAACGGAAGATGGCAGGAACATTTTCGCAGCGGCAGTGTAGGTTGACATCATATGTACATGCATATGTACGTCATATTTTCTCTTAGCCTCAGTGTAGATCAGTCGGTCCAGGGTCTTTTATTCCATTACTTTTCTTTCTTTCTGGAAAATCCTGCAGTCTGGTGATCAAGGTGAATCATGCTCTCTGCAGCTGACACAGATGGGAGGTGGGGCACAGTGAGCATTGGGATGTGAAGGACGTCAACAATCCTGACAGGTGATGCTGGAAGTACAGCAGGAAGAGATATGACCGAACTTCCAGCACTTAAAGCACCACATCAGGGGAGGGATATAGGGCTTTACATCGCAGTAGTAGACCATCACCTTGACCTTCTTGGGTAATGTGTCACCCTCAAAGGACAGGATGCAGGCACCAGTGGCAACCTGATTATCCCTTGGACCCCGGTGTACACGCCGGACAAAATGGACACCTCACCGCTCTAAATTGGCACACAGCTCATTGTCAGACTGATAAAGAAAGTCCCTGTGAAATATGATACCCTGGACCATATTTAGGCTCTTAGGGGGCGTGACGGAAACAAAAACATCCCCCAGCTTGTCACAGGCGAGTAGTGCCCATGACTGGGCAGAGGATGCTGTTTTGATCAAGACCGACCCTGACCACATTTTGGACAAGCCCTCCACCTCCCCAAACTTGTCCTCTAAATGCTCAACAAAAAACTGAGGTTTTATTGACAAGAAAGATTCCCCATCAACTCTCGTACATACAAGGTACCAGGGTGAATAAGCTTCACTGCCATCCTTAGCCTGGCATTCCTCCCATCATGGTGTAGCCCCAGGGGGTGAGGGGGGAGGATGATTTGGGATCATATTTCTTAACACTGAAGTTGGACCTTGACTGCTTAGAGACTGCTGGTGTTTCACCACCAGCAAGAGATGACATACTAACTTCATGGTGTGTCATCCGCCCTGATGCCTCCCACTCCGACCACTGGCCCTCCCCACAGGCACCATCCAGCAGCAGCAAAGGCCACCTGGCAGAATGGGCATTGCCAGAAGTCCCAATGCCCCAGGGTGATGGGCATCTACTCCTTGGCATATGTGGGAAGTTAACGGCACAGACATCAGCAGAGTGATCCCTGTGTGGTCAGGGGCTACAACCACCAGAGTACATGACGGCCCCACCACAATGGACTGGCTACCGTGCTGGATATCAGGCGCAAATGAGCTAAGAAGTCCATTATCGTCGACAGCGCAGAAAGCAACACTGCACAGAGGATGGAGGAAAATGCACTCAGGAGGGTGGCCTCGCCCAACAGCTGAAGAATGAGCGGAAGTGCAGATCCACGCCAATGAAAAATGCGAGAGGTCTCAGCGCTCGATGGACATGATGCACCATGTAAGATGCCCTTCCACAATTGGCCTGCTCTTCGGGAAAATTTTGAAAAATGGAGGTCAAATCCTACAGGGGACCAGCACATAAAAGTCGATTCGTGAGAGACTCCTTTTAGTCGCCTCTTACAACAAGCAGGAACACCTCGAGCCTATTCTAACCACTTCTAACACATGTAAATAAAAATGAACTCATGAGACGCTGCGGAGAGATCTGGAATTTAATTCAGGACACTGGGTACAGAGACTGGTGATAGGAACTTTACGTCACCACTCTTCCTTCCCTAGTCAGCCAAATACTGGTAGTGAAAATTCTCCACTGGCAGGATTCGAACTAACTTGACTTCAATTTGAGCACCACAGCACAGCCACGTGTTAGTGATCTCAACTAGGGACATGGATGAAGGATATTGAAGGCTTCAATTAAACCACGATTAACTGCCATTTGTGCATGACACACACTCTCCAACATCACAGACAAGGCTTCTACAGCTTTTACTCATGCCAAGTGACCTACTCATTGCACGAATTTTATTCCAAAAGATAATCTGTATACTGATATGGAGCAGTGGATGCAATGCATGAAAAGGCATTTACATACTCTGGTTGAATTTGGAGCCAAGAGATGCTCAACATTTGGAAAACCTTGTGCACTTCATACTCCCTTGGGGTCAGTGAGTGGGTGGGGGCGTGGGGGTGTGGGGGTGTGGGGGGAAGGGGGGGAGGAGGCATGGTGATAGGATTGTTTGTGTTGTTTGTGCACAAGACATCAAAGTCTTGAGCACCCACACTAAAATCTTCATCTGCATGACTACTCTGCAAATAACACTTAAATGCCTGACAGGGGGTTCATCAAAACCACCTTCAAACTATTTCTCTATTGTCCCACTTTCTAAAAGCACACAGGAAAACCAACACTTAAATCTTCCCATGTGCCCTCTGCTTTCTCTTATTTTATTATTATGATCATTTTTCCCTATGAAGATCGGCTTCCAACAAAATATTTTCGCATTCGGGGGAGAAAGTTTGTGACTGAAATTTCATGAAAAGATCTCACTGCAATGAAAACAACCTTTGTTGTTTTCTCTCACTGTGTAAATTTGGTATGCTTTCTTCATTGCTTCTGCAACAGTGTTCTGATGTGTTTTGTGCACTATGGAGAGCTGTGCGCTACAGGCATCACAGATGGGAGGGAACTCCTTGCCAGAGTAGAAGCCTTGCATAAATGGACCAAGTCCTATCTGGCGGTGGGTCAAGGGCAACATCAAGCTGGAGTGAGCAGTATGAAATACACCGCAACTGTGTAGGTGGCTTCACCAACTGCAGCTTATTGTCCCTAATGCCTTGCTACTCCTCCTCCTCCCATAGCTGAATGGCTTTTTGACTCAACTGCAAGTTGACAGCCTGCAGGAGAATGGTACACAATAAGGTCCGTCCAGGTCTCCTTGGCTACTACATCTGCTAGCCCGTTACCAAAAATTCATACATGCCATGCTATCCAGCAAAATTATATTGCTTCCTCTACTGTTAGAGAAGGAGCAGTTTATTAATTGGATCATTCTCTCTGCTGGTACATTTGCTGCAAGGCTTGTATGGTACTAAGGAAACTGGAGCAGACAAGAAACTTCTTGCTTCAGTCATGCTTTGGAGCAGACAAGAAACTTCTTGCTTCAGTCATGCTTTGGAGCAGACAAGAAACTTCTTGCTTCAGTCATGCTTTGGAGCAGACAAGAAACTTCTTGCTTCAGTCATGCTTTGGAGCAGACAAGAAACTTCTTGCTTCAGTCATGCTTTGGAGCAAACAAGAAACTTCTGGCTTCAGTCACGCTTCATCTGTTCCAGTCCCTCCAGGATCAAATAAATTTCAGAATTAAAAACTGTTGAGGTGGTGTATATACCTATAAAATTTTGGTGCTTATACAAAATATTATAAAGATCAACCTTAAAAATTACATTTGGAGTTAATTCTTTCTTGCAGTTGGTAATTCTAAAATAATGCAGGGCTTCTTAATTAGGTTAGCAGGAGGGGTGGTGGGGGGGAGAGGGGGGGGGGGGGAGGGGATCCCACCCTTGGTGTAAAACTTTAGTATTGTGGTGCAGCATTTTTCAGTCAGCACAACTCTCAAAGTTTGGCAGAGTCATGGAGTCAACACTATTTACCCTTCACTATTTTATTTACAGGTCTAGTGACTGTTTGCACAAGAAGAGGCAGTCTAGTGATCTGATGATGACTATTTTAGGTGAGGGGCACTCAACATCATGGTCATCATTGTCCTGATGAAAAGTCAGCATGCCAATCTCATGGGTGTGGATGAAAGCTGTCCCCACGTGCAGACGCAGTGGTTAGACACTGGACTCGCATTCGGGAGGACGACGGTTCAATCCCGCATCCGGCCATCCTGATTTAGGTTTTCTGTGATTTCCCTAAATCACTCCAGGCAAATGCCGGGATGGTTCCTCTGAAAGGGCACGGCCGACTTTCTTCCCTAATCCGATGAGACCGATGACCACGCTGTCTGGTCTCCTTCCCCAAACAACCAAACCAAACCACATGCAGAGCAGTTTATAATGCATTAAAATCTACCTCTGCTCCCCACCAATTTAGGAATGAGGTCTGACAGTTCACAAAATTTCACTACTCTTGTAATAGTGGAATCAGTACTGGCAAGGATGGTGGGCACATCTCTGTCAAGATTGAGTGCTACCCTGATATCAGTATATAAGACACATGTTGCCTGTGCTAAACTGAAAGTGGCACACCACAAACCTCACATAGTGGTGGATCCTCCCACCACATGAGGAAGCCATGTGTATAAGGGCTATGTCTGATGTGAAGCCTGGTAAGCAGAACCTCCTACCAATGGTGAGACTGACATGAAGTCCACCATAACTGTCTGATCAATTTGAGTGACCACAACTTGTTTTCTGTCTCATGCTGCCATTCAGTCTCCCACTGATGCACGATGCAAGATGCATTCGTCAGAAAATGAGATGACGTTGTGCAACAGGATGGGACATTGACAGACAACACCATATCAACATGCTTCCTTGGCTACTTTGTCGGACATGTCGTTTCCCTGTATCCCGATGTGGGCAGGTACCCAGCACAAGGTCACCTCCTTGTCACAGTGTTGGAGCCATTGTAAAGAGTCATGGATGAGTTGAATCAACTGGTCTACTGGATGCAGTTGGTGAAATGCTTATAGTGCACTAAGCGAGTTGGAACAGACAACAAACCTTGTACAGTGATGTCAGTGAATCCTCTCCAGTGCCATCTTAATGCTATGTAACTGCGCATCATAATTTGTAAATTGTTCTGGGAGACGCACTTTGATAGCACTATCAGGGAAAACAGCGGAACAATTGAGGACACTTTTGCTGGGATCTGTCTGTATAAACAATGATAAAACTGTGGTACATACTTCGAATCGAAGAAAACAAAGTTGTAAAAACATAATCTGAAGTACAAGTTTTCCTGTATTGCGTCAAGCTTAAAATCACGTTGCGCCTCTGAAGACACCAAGGCAGCAACGTGTTCCATCCCTGGCTGTGTATTTGGAGGTCTGATAGAGCCAGATCCTTGAGACAGTCGGTAGCACTGTCCCGAATAGCTTGATTGCATGGGGCCGAATCCTGAACAGCCATTCAAAGTTGGGTTGGACCTCTGCACTAAATGCCAATGACTGAGGTGATGCTGAGATTTTTAGAGCCTGTCGAGCCAAAAGGATATGTCACTGAATCCGAAGTGTTAGTTCACTAACCTCTGCATACAGACATTGAACTGGGCTGGGTCAAAAGGCTCCAGTCGATATCCAAATGTCTTCATGGTGGACAGCATCTAACACGCTGCCATAATCCAAACATGATCGAACAACTGCAATACCTTCTCTGTTTGGATTCCTTTTTTTTTTTTTGTGGTTTTAGGGCGCACAACTTCAATGGTCATTAGCGCCCAGACTACGTTAGGAATGCACCGCGAGGCACAAGTTTAAAACAGCAACTAAAAGGGAAAACACGATAAAAGACAGACTGACAGGCATAGGATTAAAAAAACAGCATAATCAAATGTCCTTAGAGAGGTTTGTCAAGTTGATAAAACGAAGAACGCGAGCAGCTGCTCGTGGGTCATCCGCTAAAATGGCATCTAGAGTACATGGCAGGCCAAGATCAAGACGCAGTGTGTTAAAATCCGGACAGGACGTTAAAATGTGGCGGACCGTCCGCAATTGCCCACATGGGCAGAACGGCGCCGGCGAAGCCGTCAGCAGCTGGCAATGGCTGAACCGGCAGTGTCCAATTCGTAACCGGGCCAAAATGACCTCCTCCCGCCAAGAAGGGCGTGAGGAGAACGTCCAAGCCGCGGGAAGAGGTTTCAAGGCCCGGAGCTTGTTGTCCGTAAGTGCAGCCCAATCGGCATGCCACAGCGATAAAATGCGCCGACATATGACCGTGCTACAATCTGATGAAGGGACACAACAAGAAGCTGTCCGAGGCCGGAGGACCGCAGCCTTGGCCGCGGCATCTGCAGCTTCGTTCCCAGGGATACCGACATGGCCAGGAACCCACATAAAGCTAACCGGAGAACCGTCGTCCACCAGCTGCTGAAGAGTGCGTTGGATCCGGTGCACGAAAGGGTGAACCGGATACGGATCACTGAGGCTCTGGAGTGCGCTCAGGGAATCGGAGCAGATGACATAAGCAGAATGTCGGTGGCAGCAGATGTAAAGAACAGCCTGGTAGAGGGCAAAGAGCTCAGCTGTGAAGACCGAACAATGGCCATGGAGCCGGTATTTGAAACTTTGTGCCTGACAATAAAAGAACACCCAACCCCGTCATTGGTCTTAGAGCCATCTGTATAAATGAAGGTCATATTAATGAACTTCGAACGAAGTTCGACAAAACGGGAGTGGTATACCAAACCGGGGGTAACCTCCTTTGGGAGCGAGCTGAGGTCAAGGTGAACACGAACCTGAGCCTGGAGCCAAGGTGGCGTGTGGCTCTCGCCCACTCGAAAGGTTGCAGGGAGTGAAAAATCAAGGTGTTGAAGGAGGCAACGAAAGCGAACTCCAGGGGGTAGCAGGGCACAGACATACAACCCGTATTGACGGTCGAGAGAGTCGTCAAAAAAGGAACGATAAGACAGGTGGTCGGGCATTGACAGTAGCCGACAGGCATACCGACAAAGCAGTATATCACGCCGGTAGGTGAGTGGCAATTCACCAGCTTCAGCATGAAGACTCTCGACGGGACTAGTATAAAACGCTCCGATCGCAAGACGTAAACCCCGATGTTGTATGGAGTTGAGGCGGCGTAAGATGGATGGCCGTGCAGAGAAGTATACGAAGCTCCCATAATCCAGCTTGGAGCGGACGATCGACCAATATAGGCGAAGTAGGACGGTTCGATCTGCTCCCTACGACATACCACTGAGAACACAGAGGACATTTAGAGAACGGATACAACGGGCAGCCAAATATGACACATGTGGAGACCAGCTAAGTTTCCTGTCAAATGTAAGACCTAAAAATTTTCTTGTCTCCACGAATGGGAGAGCAACGGGAGTTGTAAGGGCGGTGGGAGAAACTCTTTGTAGCGCCAGAAGTTAATACAGACCGTCATCTCGGCAGAAAAACTGAAGCCATTGGCGACACTCCAGGAGTAAAGACGGTGAAGAGAACGCTGAAGACAGCGCTCCAGGAAACATGTACGCTGCGCGCTGCAATAGATGGTAAAATCGTCCACGAAAAGGGAGCCTGACACATCAGCTGGGAGGCAATCCATTATTGGATTGATCACTATGGCGAAGAGAGCGACGCTCAAAACTGAGCCCTGTGGCACCCCATTCTCCTGGCGAAAGGTGTCTGACAGGACAGAACCCCCACGTACCCTGAACTGTCGATCCATTAAAAAGGAACGAATAAAAAGAGGGAGGCGACCGTGAAGGCCCCGTGTATGCATGGTGCGGAGAATGCCCGCCCTCCAACAGGTGTCGTAAGCCTTCTCCAAATCAAAGAACACAGCCGCGTTCGGGCGCTTCCGCAAGAAGTTATTCATAATGAAGGTTGACAAGGTAACCAGATGATCAACAGCAGAGCGGCGCCTACGAAATACACATTGTACATTGGTAAGTAGGCGTCGAGATTCGAGCAGCCAAACCAAACGAGAGTTAACCATTCGCTCCATCACCTTACAGACACAGCTGGTAAGCGAGATGGGTCGATAACTGGAAGGCAGGTGCTTGTCCTTCCCTGGCTTAGGAATCGGTACAACAATAGACTCGCGCCAGCATGCGGGAACATGTCCCTCAATCCAGATGCGATTATAAGTACGAAGAAGGAAACCTTTACCCGCAGGAGAAAGGTTCTTCAGCATCTGAATATGAATAGAATCAGGCCCTGGAGCGGAGGACCGTGACTGGGCAAGTGCATTTTCGAGTTCCCGCATGGTGAATGGGGCATTATAACTTTCACAATCCGAGGAACGGAAGTTAGGTGGCATAGCCTCCTCTGCCTCTTTTCGGGGGAGGAAGGCAGGGTGGTAATGAGCGGAGCTCGAAACCTCTGCGAAAAAGCGGCCGAAGGCATTGGAGACATACTCAGGGGCCACAAGGACGTCATTCGCGACCGTCAAGCCAGAAACTAGTGAGTGGACCTTAGTGCCAGATAGCCGGCGCAGGCTACCCCAGACAACAGAAGGAGTAAAACTGTTGAAGGTGCTCGTGAAAGCAGCCCAGCTGGCTTTCTTGCTTTCTTTAATAATACGACGACACTGTGCACGTAATCGTTTATAATTGATACAATTCGCCACTGTAGGGTGGCGTTTAAAGGTGCGTAAAGCACGTCGACGAGCACGTAAAGCGTCTCTACATGCTGCGGTCCACCAGGGGACCGGTACGCGACGTGGAGAAGAAGTAGGGTGAGGGATGGAATATTCAGCAGCAGTGAGACTGACGTCCGTGAGGTGTGCGACCTGACTATCGCAGCTTGTGAAGGTTTGATCCTGAAAGGTCGCCCTGGAAGAGAAGAGCCCCCAGTCTGCTTTGGAGATGTTCCAACTAGATGAGCACAGAGAGGGGGTATGCTGCAGGAGATGGATAACACACGGGAAGTGGTCGCTCGAATATGTATCAGAAAGTGCATACCACTCAAACCGGCGTGCAAGTTGGGTAGTACATATAGAGAGGTCTAAATGGGAATAGGTGTGAGATGGGTCTGAAAGAAAAGTAGGGGCGCCAGTATTGAGCAGACAAGATTGAGCTGGTTGAAAAGGTCTGCTAACAGCGAGCCCCTCGGGCAGGATGCTAGAGAGCCCCAAAGGGGATGGTGGGCATTGAAGTCTCCAGTTAACAAAAATGGTGCAGGTAGCTGAGCAATAATTTGCATCATGTCTGCCCTGGTAACGGCAGACGACGATGGAGTGTAAACGGTACAAATGGAAAATGTAAAAGTGGGGAGAGTAATTCGGATGGCAACTGCCTGCAGCCAGTGTGCAATGTGATGGGATCGCAGTAAATATCATCCCGGACCAGCAACATAACCCCTACATGAGCCGGAATACCTACCACAGGGGGTAGGTCAAAACGCACAGAGGTGTAGTGTGCCAAGGCAATTTGATCGCATGGGCGTAGCTTCGTTTCCTGGAGGGCTACGACGAGCGGACGGTGCAAGCGGAGCAGCAACTTCAAGTCCTCTCGGTTGGAGCGAATGCAGCGAATATTCCAGTGAATAAGTGCCATCGTAAGAAGAAAAAGGAAGATGAAAGAAGGGGTCACCTCGAAGGCCGCTGAGGGCCTGGCTTCAAGCGAGCTCTGCCGCCGCTATCAGTAGGCGGACAGTCATCGTCCATTGGTTCTATAGGTTCATCGGCCATCTTGGTAAGATGGCCGGGAGGGGGAGCTTCCTCCGCCGGTGAACAGCCAGATGTTCAGCTACCAGCGGTGCGGCCAGGCGAAACGGATGACGGCCTGGGGCGGCAACCGCTGGGTGGTGCAGGAGAAGGAATGTCGCCGTGGCAGAGAAGGAGAACTGTGCTTCCTATGAGCCTTCTTGGAAGGTCATTCGGTGGAAGTACTGGTCGATGGCTGGGAGTTCGAGGTACATAGGAAGTCTGCACGGGACGGTTCCTTCTTGAAGGCCCGTGCATCTGACTTCTGGGTCTTCGTCTTGGCAGAAGCTGATGAAGGGGCTTGTGTCTGTGGGGTGACGGGAGGTAGAGGAGACGTCGACCGCACGATCTTAGCACTGGCCGAACGGACGACCGTGGTGCTGAAGGTCAAATCGCATGTCTGGGTTGCCACCTCCCTGGTAGTCCGAGGAGAGGCGAGGACAGTACTGTATTTCCCCGCTGGGAGCAGCGTGGGCTTCCTACTAGCAAATAGCTTGCGAGCAACCGAGATGGACACTTTCTCTTTGACCCGAATTTCTTGGATACAGCGTTCTTCCTTATAGATGGGACAGTCGCGGGAGGACGCTGCATGGTCACCCTGACAGTTCACACAACGAGGAGACGGAGGTGGACAGTCACCCTCATGGGCATCCCTACCACAAGTGACACATTTAGCCGCATTGGAACAAGACTGGCAAGTGTGATTAAAACGCTGACACTGGTAGCAGCGCGTAGGTGTTGGGACATAGCGGCGAACAGAAATAACCTCGTAGCCCGCTTTGATGCGCGATGGCAGCTGAACACTATCAAAGTGTCAAGAAAAGTGTCTGGGTCGGTACAAGGTCATTGTTGACCTTTTTCATGACCCTATGGACAGCCGTCACGCACTGCTTAGCAAGGAAAGACTGAATCTCCTCGTCAGTCAATCCGTCGAGTGATCTAGTATATACCACACCACAAGACGAATTCAAAGTTCGGTGAGCCTCCACCCGGACAGGGAACGTGTACAGGAGTGTGGCTCGAAGCAGTTTTTGTGCCTGAAAGGCGCTCTCAGTTTCTAGTAACAAGGTACCATTACGCAACCTGGTACAAGACTTAACAGTTCCGGCTATGGCATCTACGCCCTTCTGGATAACGAAAGGGTTGACAGAGGAAAAATCCTTTCCGTCCTCAGATCGAGAAACGACGAGGACCTGTGGGGCAGGTGGTAGTACTTTTGTCACTGGTGGCTGGTCGAGTTTCTGTTTGTGGGCAGAAGTCGAGAGAGAAGAAAAAGAGAAATCCATTGCGGAGGAATCCCCCATGATTGCCAGCGTCTCCGATGGCGCGCTCCTGCCTTGTGGGGACCCTCTCAGAGGGCATTCCCGCCTTAGGTGAATGTTTACACCTCAGGTCACACCTCCCGAGAAACAGACGGAGGGACCAATCGGCATGGTCAGAAGGTATCAGCTCAGGCAATCACCCCTCCCTGGGCCTGGCCTTTACCAGGGGGTACGTGCGTGCCTTACTTGCCTACCCAGGGCGGGGAATTATGCGTTACCCCGTCACCGGCTACGCGTGCGAACGCGTGGGTCGGCCTTCAGGCGCGCACAGGGAGGAAGGAAGAAGAGGAAAAAGGAGAGAGAGAGGACAGACTGTCTCAAACGCCGAGGCAGAGACCAGAGAAGGCAAGGAGGAGGCAAGGAGAAGAAGGCAAGGCAAAGAGTAAGGAAGACAGTGAGATGGAGAAGAACAAAGAAGGGAACCAACCAAAGGAAGGAAGAAACGAGAAGAAGTGAAAAACCAAAATGACCACAAATATAGGTCGTGGAACCGTCCGTCTCCGAACGCAGGCGCTAACTACCCCCTTGAGGGGGAAGGACTCCTTTTAGTCACCTCTTACGACAGGCAGGAATACCTCGGGCCTATTCTAACCCCCGGACCCGCAGGGGGGGTCTCTGTTTGGTGCACCATATTTGTTGAAGAAAGGAAGAAAATTCCGTCTAGTGATCTATTGTCACAAACCTTGGAAATCAGTGGGAATGATAAATGAGAAGGATGAGAATTCTCAATCCATGTAAGCAGTGGGTACCGCATATTTGCTATGAATCGACATTACAATAGATGCAGAAATAATTTAAAGTTTAGCTGACACTGAAAGAGTAAAAAATTACAACAATCAAAGGGTAGGATTCATTCTTCTCCACATCAATAATAAATTTGCATGTGTGAAGCAGGTGAAGAAACTGGTGGTACGAATAGTAAAAGTTCTGAAGTCACATGCATTATTCCATTGTCAACTGCATCAGTTTGCCAAGGAACTGAATGAAGAGTACGAAGACTTAATTTACCATGAAGAGTGCGAAGACTTAATATACCATACCAAAGTATGTTGGTTAAGTCAAGGGACATGCCTGGAATGATTTTTCAATTTAACACTCACTATTGTTGAATTTATTAAGGGCAATGGACTGCAGGAACAAAAATTAGAATATCTGGAATGGATTGCACAGCTTGCGTTTTAAGTGGACACTGCCCGCTGTACACTGCCCACACTAATACACTACAATTTAACTTTTTTCTTATATGATGGGAATTAATTTTAAAAGAAACTTATGTTGTAGAAGGGACACATTCTGACAAAGACATTCTATTTCCCTAAGCTCACAGGTGTTAAAGGAAACACGAGGTTTGAAGAATTCACTGTGGCCTTGAAAGAATTACAAGAATAGTTTCCTAAACGTTTTGAGGACACTGCCAATCTTACATCTGCTTTCAAGCTGTTTTCGGGAGCATTTGCCATTTCAGTTGAAAGCATCCCTCTGAATGTGCAGATGTAACTGTCTGATCTGCAAGGTAATTCTCATTTTAAATAAAAGTACCTTTAATGTTAAAACTGTTTAGGACATTCACATTGCTCTCCTCAGGTGGAGTTGCCATGTCTCCATAATGAGACTGCAAAAGTGTTACAATATTTCAATCAACGTGTGTGTGAAAGAATTTTTTTTTTTAATTATTATTATTATTATTATTATTATTATTATGAAACTAAATAAGTCATGAATATGTGACAAACCAAGTGAGAAAATCTGTGAAATTGTCTGTGCCTGTTGCTGACACTTTGTATCAGAAAAAAATGTACACTCCTGGAAATGGAAAAAAGAACACATTGACACCGGTGTATCAGACCCACCATACTTGCTCCGGACACTGGGAGAGGGCTGTACAAACAATGATCACACGCACGGCACAGCGGACACACCAGGAACCGCGGTGTTGGCCGTCGAATGGCGCTAGCTGCGCAGCATTTGTGCACCGGCACCGTCAGTGTCAGCCAGTTTGCCGTGGCATACGGAGCTCCATCGCAGTCTTTAACACTGGTAGCATGCTGCGACAGCGTGGACGTGAACCGTATGTGCAGTTGACGGACTTTGAGCGAGGGCGTATAGTGGGCATGCGGGAGGCCGGGTGGACGTACCGCCGAATTGCTCAACACGTGGGGCGTGAGGTCTCCACAGTACATCGATGTTGTCGCCAGTGGTCGGCAGAAGGTGCACATGCCCGTCGACCTGGGACCGGACCGCAGCGATGCACGGATGAACGCCAAGACCGTAGGATCCTACGCAGTGCCGTAGGGGACCGCACTGCCACTTCCCAGCAAATTAGGGACACTGTTGCTCCTGGGGTATCGGCGAGGACCATTCGCAACCGTCTCCATGAAGCTGGGCTACGGTCCCGCACACCGTTAGGCCGTCTTCCGCTCACGCCCCAACATCGTGCAGCCCACCTCCAGTGGTGTCACAACAGGCGTGAATGGAGGGACGAATGGAGACGTGTCGTCTTCAGCGATGAGAGTCGCTTCTGCCTTGGTGCCAATGATGGTCGTATGTGTGTTTGGCGCCGTGCAGGTGAGCGCCACAATCAGGACTGCATACGACCGAGGCACACAGGGCCAACACCCGACATCATGGTGTGGGGAGCGATCTCCTACACTGGCCGTACACCACTGGTGATCGTCGAGGGGACACTGAATAGTGCACGGTACATCTAAACCGTCATCGAACCCATCGTTCTACCATTCCTAGACCGGCAAGGGAACTTGCTGTTCCAACAGGACAATGCACGTCCGCATGTATCCCGTGCCACCCAACGTGCTCTAGAAGGTGTAAGTCAACTACCCTGGCCAGCAAGATCTCCGGATCTGTCCCCCATTGAGCATGTTTGGGACTGGATGAAGCGTCGTCTCACGCGGTCTGCACGTCCAGCACGAACGCTGGTCCAACTGAGGCGCCAGGTGGAAATGGCATGGCAAGCCGTTCCACAGGACTACATCCAGCATCTCTACGATCGTCTCCATGGGAGAATAGCAGCCTGCATTGCTGCGAAAGGTGGATATACACTGTACTAGTGCCGACATTGTGCATGCTCTGTTGCCTGTGTCTATGTGCCTGTGGTTCTGTTAGTGTGATCATGTGATGTATCTGACCCCAGGAATGTGTCAATAAAGTTTCCCCTTCCTGGGACAATGAATTCACGGTGTTTTTATTTCAATTTCCAGGAGTGTATTATGCCTTCAGCGTACCAAAAATAATTAAATATTAAACATTTTGTTTTGTTTTTTATCTACTTTGTTGAGGAAAGTAATACATAAAATCAAATAGTATGCAGTGTGACTGCATTGTCATTCAAATGTGGCGCACTCATAGTTTCTCCCACTTCTCCCTCCTCATGCTCAGAAAGGGTAGTGTGGCAGTGGTGGAAATGTGCCAGCCAGGTTAAGCGCTGTAGTACTTTTGCCAGAGCACCCCTGGTGTAAAATATCAATATCTACCACAGCTATTTCTAAAAGGAAACCCTTCACACATATCCCACATGGTCTAGTTGTGTTGGATGTTAACGGGTTGTTTGAAAGGTGGACGAGCAATGAAGGTTAGAGGAGAGACGAGTAAATTTTTTATGCTTGTCACACCATGAAAGGTTGCTGCCTACTATGAAGCAGCAGCTCACCAGTTTCATTCATCACAGAGTCCAGGAATGTGGCAGGTCCCAAATGCCCCAGTGGCGTGGTTTCACATGTAACCCTCATGGTGAACAGCATTCATACAGGGTGTTTCAAAAAGGACTTTACAATTTTGAAAATTCATATAAATTAATTCATAGTAGCTACAGAGGTGATTGTAGTGTCAATTTGTACGTAAATACACCAAGTTTTGTCTCGCGTAGTTCGCTAGTGCCGAATCGCACCGTAAGGAGTGCTAGCGGCAGTTGCGTTAAAGGTTACTGCTTTCACTGCAACCAAGCGTGCTAGTTGTGGGTTTCGGTTTGAAGAATCAATGTCTGCGACAACAGTTCAGTGTAATTTCCATACCAAGTATGCTAAAGATCCTCCTAGTAGGCCTACAGTTTATGAGTGGCATACATGTTTTGTAGAAACAGGGTGCCTGGTAAGACATGGGAAATTATCAGGTCATCCACGCACTCCTGATGACGTCGTTGAGCAAGCAAGACAACATTTTGTCAACAGGCCTATGAAATCAACCTGGAGTGCATCTCGCGATCTGCAAATCCCACATACAACTGTTTGGCGTGTGTTGAGAAACCGTTTGCATTTGAAACCATACACATTCACGATCGAACAAGCAATAAAAGACACTGATAAAATTGCTCGCAAGAACTTCTGTGCGCATATGTTAAATCGATTACATGAGAATGAACATTTCTTGGACAAAATCATATTTTCTCACAAATTGACTTTTCACTTATAAGTGGCAAGGTTAACACACACAACTGTAGATTTGGGGCAGTGAAAATGCACATCAAATATTGCAACATGTTTGTGATAGCCTAAACTGAACGTTTTTTGTGCATTGAGCAAGAACAAGGAGTACGGCCCCTTTTTTCCATGAGAAAGGCATCAACGGGATAATGTACCTGGATATGTTACAACAATTTTTGATACCATAGATTTTTTTTTGTTTTTTTTTTTTTTTTGTTTGTGGTTTTAGGGCGCAAAACTGCTATGGTCATTAGCGCCCAGCCCGTGACTTAAGACAGTAAAAAACCGAAATTGAAAACCAGCAGCAATGGGAACAAACTCATAAAATTGGAGAAACTAAAAGTAGAAAGAATGCTTAAAAATCCACTACAGACAGGGGGTGGTTGTCCCCCAAAAAAAAACTTCAAATGACTGACGTCATTTCACTGTCACTAATAAACTGGAGAACGCGGTCGGCGGAGCGCGTGTCATCTGCTAAAATCGACAATAGATCAGGCGATAGCTGTAGACGGGAGCGTAACGGATTAAAATAGGGGCATTCAATTAAAAGGTGTCTGACCGTCCACGGCTGAGAGCAGTGGGGACAGAGTGGAGGAGGATCACCGCTTAAAAGATGTCTATGGCTCAAAAGACAGTGCCCTATCCGGAGTCTAGCTAAAATTACCTCCTCCCAACGACGCGTTCGGGAGGAAGAGGTCCAAGCGCAAGGAAGGGCTTTCACTTCCCGCAATTTATTACGGGGAAGTGTTGACCAATGCGCATGCCATAAATGAGCAACTTGGCGACATAAACCGCTCCGTAGATCGGTGAAGGGAAGCGACTAAATAGCTGGCCGAGGAAGAGAGACTGCAGCCTTGGCCGCCATATCGGCCGCCTCATTCCCACAGATACCAGCGTGTCCCGGGAGCCAGAGGAACGCCACCGAGACGCCCCCCAGGTGGAGCAAGCGCAGACAGTCCTGAATCCGGTGGACCAGAGGGTGCACAGGGTAAAGAGCTTGGAGACTGAGGAGAGAGCTGAGAGAATCGGAGCAGATAACGTACTGTATCCGCTGATGGCGGCGGATGTAGTGGACAGCCTGGAGAACAGCGTAAAGCTCCGCAGTATAAACCGAACACTGGTCGGGAAGTCAAAAGCGATTTGGGGTGTCGCCAACAATATAGGCACTCCCTACACCTAACGATGTTTTCGAGCCGTCGGTGTAAATAAATGTGGCGTCCGTCATTTGGGCACATAGAGCAGCAAATGCCCGACGATAAACAAGTGTAGGGGTACCATCCTTGGGAAATTGACAAAGGTCACGGAGCAGGCAGATCTGGGGACGGAGCCAAGGCGGTGCTGTACCCCAAGTTGTCAAGAAGGTTTTCGGAAAGCGGCAGGAAAGAGAATGGAGCAATTGACGGAAGCGGACTCCCGGGGGTAGTAGGGAGGAGGAGCGGCCTGCATACCCTACATCAAAGGAGGCGTCGAAAAAAAGATCATGGGCTGGATTAGCAGGCACGGAAGACAGATGGCTAGCATAACGACTCAGGAGGACTGCTCGCCGATTGGACAGCGGAGGTTCAGCAGTCTCAGCATAAAGGCTTTCCACAGGGCTAGTGTAAAAAGCTCCAGACACTAAACGTAATCCACGGTGGTGGATAGAGTCGAGACGCCGAAGAATAGACGGCCGAGCAGAGGAGTAGACTATGCTTCCGTAATCCAATTTTGAGCGCACTAAGGCGCGATAGAGGCGGAGAAGGACCACTCGGTCCGCTCCCCAGGAGGTACCATTCAGGACACGGAGGGTGTTAAGCGATCGCAGACAGCGAGCCGAAAGATAGGAAACGTGGGAGGACCAGCACAGTTTTCTGTCAAACATAAGACCCAAGAATTTAGCGACGTCTGAAAACGGAAGGTTGACAGGACCTAGATGTAAGGAGGGCGGAAGAAACTCCTTACGTCGCCAAAAATTGACACAAACGGTCTTACTGGGTGAGAAACGGAAGCCGGTTTCGATGCTCCACGAGTGGAGGCGATCGAGACATCCTTGAAGACGTCGTTCAAGAAGGCTGGTCCGTTGAGAGCTGTAGTAGATCGCAAAATCGTCCACAAAGAGGGAGCCCGAGACATCAGGAAGGAGACAATCCATAATTGGATTTATGGCGATGGCAAACAGTACAACACTCAGCACGGATCCCTGGGGTACCCCGTTTTCTTGGGAGAAAGTACGGGAGAGAGTAGTGTTCACCCGCACCCTAAAAGTGCGCTCTGCCATAAATTCGCGAAGAAAAAGGGGCAGCCGGCCTCGAAATCCCCAAGAGAACAGTGTGCGGAGGATGCCTGTCCTCCAACAGGTATCGTATGCTCTCTCCAGATCAAAAAATATTGCTACCGTTTGGCGTTTCCGGAGAAAATTGTTCATGATATAAGTGGAGAGAGCAACAAGATGATCAACGGCAGAACGATGCTTCCGAAATCCGCATTGGGCTGGTGTTAAAAGACTGCGGGATTCCAGCCACCAAGCTAAACGGTAATTCACCATACGCTCCAAAACCTTACAGACACTACTCGTGAGAGAAATGGGGCGATAGCTAGAGGGGAGATGTTTGTCCTTTCCAGGTTTCGGAACGGGAACGACAATAGCTTCCCGCCACCGTTTGGGAAAGGTACTGTCGGTCCAAATTCGATTATAAAGGCGAAGGAGGTAACGCAGACTAGGGGTTGATAAATGCAGCAACATTTGGACATGGATACCATCCGGTCCTGGGGCGGAGGAGCGAGAAGATGAGAGGGCATGTTGGAGTTCCCGCATGGAGAAAACAGTATTGTAGCTTTCGTGATTTTGAGAGGAGAAAGCAAGAGGTCGCACTTCCGCTGCACGTTTCTTCGGGAGAAACGCTGGCGGGTAATTTGAAGAGCTCGAAATCTCAGCAAAGTGCTGACCCAACGAGTTAGAAATTGCGACGGGGTCCACTAAGGTATCATGCGCGACAGTGAGCCCAGAGACCGGGGAGAAACTAGGCGCGCCTGAGAACCGTCGAAGCCGACTCCAAACTTCCGAGGAGGGAGTGAAGGTGTTAAATGAGCTAATAAAGAATTTCCAGCTTGCCTTCTTGCTATCGCGGATGACGCGACGGCATCGCGCACGGAGCTGCTTATAGCGGATACAGTTGGCCAAAGTAGGATGGTGACGGAAAATGCGAAGAGCACGTCGCCGCTCACGTATTGCGTCACGGCATGCCTCGTTCCACCAAGGAACTGGGGGGCGCCGGGGCAATTCGGAGGTGCGTGGTATTGAACGTTCCGCAGCTGTAAGGAAAACGTCGGTAATGTGTGTGACCTCATCGTCGACGCTGGGAAAGCGACGGTCATCGAATGTCGCGAGAGACGAAAAAAGTGTCCAATCGGCTTGGGCAAACTTCCAGCGTCGCGGGCGCATATATGGCAGTTGAGGCTGCAGTCTGAGGACACATGGAAAGTGGTCACTCGAGTGTGTATCATCAAGGGCGAACCATTCGAAGCGCCGAGCTAGCGGAACAGTACCGACCGCAAGGTCCAAATGAGATAAAGTTGTCGTGGAGGCAGACAAAAATGTGGGGACCCCAGTGTTGAGGCAAACTAGATCCGCTTGGTGGAAGACGTCTAGCAATATGGAGCCACGTGGACAAGGATGTGGAGATCCCCAAAGCGGGTGGTGGGCATTGAAGTCCCCAACCAGCAAATAGGGGGGTGGAAGCTGACCAAGAAGATGAAGGAGATCAGCTCGTGCCATTGGAGTGGACGATGGAATGTATAAGGTACAAAGAGAGAACGTGTATCCGGAAAGGGAAAGACGGACGGCGACAGCTTGGAAGGAAGTGTTTAAGGGGATTGGGTGATAATGGAGAGTATCATGGAGAAGAATCATGAGTCCTCCATGGGCTGGAGAACCTTCAACAGAGGGGAGATCATATCGGACGGACTGAAAATGAGGGAGAACAAAGCGGTCATGGGGAAGCAGCTTTGTTTCCTGAAGACAGAAGATGACCGGCGAGTAGGATCGTAAGAGGATCGACAATTCATCCCTATTGGCTCGAATGCCGCGGATATTCCAGTGGATAATGGACATGGGGTGAACAGAAAATGGAGGAATGTGACCAAAGTTGCTGTCAAGTCAAAGACTGCTCGGAGCGAGCGACCGACAGCATGGAATGGCAGTCAGCTGAAGGCAGAAGATCCTGATCCATAGGTTGGTCAGGAGCAGCTCCTGCCACCAGCGATCGGCCGGTTGACTGGCCACCAGCAGTGCGCCTCGGCGACACAGAAGACGGCCGAGGGCGATTTCCGCCAGATGGTGCTGTAGATGGGACACGCCGTGGCGGAGAAGGAGAGGAACTGGGTTTCTTCGTAGCCTTCTTGGAAGAATGATGTTTAGATGAAGGAGGAACCGATGGTTGGGAAGTTGCGGTACGTAAAAACTCTTCACGAGTATGCTCTTTTTTCGAAGACTTGGCGTCCGACTTTTGGGCTCGAGATTTAGCAGAACCCGACGAAGGGTGAGCCATAGAGTGGGCAGGCGAAAGTGGTGAGGTTGAACGAGCGATCTTTGCGCTGGCCGATCTGACGACCGTGGCACTAAAGGTGAGGTCGCAAGTCTGCGTGGCCGCCTCCTTTGTCGGCCGAGGAGAAGCAAGGACAGTGCTATATTTTCCTGTCTGAGGCACGTTGGGCTTGCGACTGGCGAATAATTTTCGAGCAGCAAAGGTCGACACCTTTTCCTTCACTCTTATTTCCTGGATGAGCTTTTCGTCCTTAAAAACGGGGCAATCTCGAGAGGAAGCAGGGTGGTCACCCATACAGTTGATGCAGCTTGGGGATGGAGGTGGACAAGCACCCTCATGGGCCTCCTTGCCACACGTAACACATTTGGCCGGATTGGAACAGGACTGACTGGTGTGATTGAACCGCTGACATCGATAGCAACGCGTAGGGTTTGGGACGTAAGGGCGAACGGAAATTATCTCATAGCCTGCTTTGATTTTCGATGGGAGTTGAACTTTATCAAATGTCAAGAAGACAGTGCGGGTTGGAATGATGTTCGTGTCAACCCGTTTCATAACTCTATGAACTGCCGTGACGCCCTGGTCAGACAGATAGTGCTGAATTTCTTCGTCAGACAATCCATCGAGGGAGCGTGTATAAACGACTCCACGCGAGGAATTTAAGGTGCGGTGCGGTTCCACCCGTACAGGGAAGGTGTGGAGCAGAGAAGTACGCAGCAATTTTTGTGCCTGGAGGGCACTGTGTGTTTCTAACAACAGGGTGCCATTCCGTAATCTGGAACAAGACTTTACAGGACCTGCAATTGCGTCGACACCTTTCTGAATAATGAAAGGGTTGACTGTGGAGAAGTCGTGACCTTCATCAGACCGAGAAACAACAAGGAACTGTGGCAACGATGGAAGAATCATCTGTGGCTGAGACTCAGTATACTTACGTTTGTGAGCAGACATAGTGGAAGGTGAGGAAACCATTGCGGAAGAATCCCCCATGATTACCGGCGTCTCCGATGGCGCGCTCCTCCCTTGTAGGGGCCCTCTCTGAGGGCACTCCCGCCTTAGGTGATTGTTCACACCTCAGGTCACACCTCCCGACAAACGGACGGAGGGACCAATCGGCACTTTCGGAAGGTATCAGCTCGGGTAATCACCCCTCCCTGGGCCTGGCCGTTACCAGGGGGTACGTACGTGTCCTACCTGTCTACCCGGGGCGGGGAATTACGCGTTACCCCGTCACCGGCTACGCACAAAAGGCGTGGGTCGGCCTTCAGACACGCACAGGGAGGAAGAAAGATCAAAGGAAAGGAAAGAAGAGAGGTCTCAAACGCCGCAGCGGAGAAAAGGGAAAGAGAAGAGGTAAGGAAAAAGGAAGGACAAAGGAAGGAAGAAGACATAAAAGCAAGGAAGGCGAAGAATGCAGTACATTTACGAGCGTCCGTCTCCGGACGTAGGCACAAACCATACTCCCAGATGGGGAGAAAGGGAAGGAAAGAGCCAGAGGTGAGGGGAGGAGGGGCGAAGATAGGGATGGGGAAGGATGCGGAAAGGGAAGGTATGCAGCCCGGAAAGGAAGGAAGGCCACATTAGCTCGGGGTCCCGTGCTCGCTACGCACGTATCCACAAAAGAGTTGTGGACCCCCTGGAGGGGATACCACAGATTGATGAGGATGACCAAGGACGAAAAGTTTACTTCATGCAAGATGGTGCACCACCCTACTACCTGGGTGATGTCCAGGATTTTCTCAGTGACCACTTTCCATGTCAATAGATTGGCCGTGATGCTCCAATTGCATGTCCCCCACAGTCCCCAGACCTGATACCATTATTTTTTTATTTTGTTTATTGGGATTCATCAAGAATATCGTGTTTGTATCTCTACCTGATCTTGAGAAAGAATTTACACAGCCACTGAGCAAGTTACACCTGCAATGCTACAGCAAGTTTGAGAAGAAATTGACTTCCGATGGAATTTATGCAGGAAACCAATGGAAGTCACATACGACATCTTTAGTTTAAGGTAAAACAGCTTTATGTGTTTCCCCCCCCCAAAAAAAAAAAAACACTAAACCCAGCTCTACAACTTCTTTCAATAAATTTATATGAATTTTTAAAGTTCGAAAGTCCTTTTTGAAACGCCCTGTATTTTTAAATATGATTCTCTGGTTGACACATCCACTATAAATCTGTAGCCAAGACAGGATGGTAAGGTGATTCAATAATACTGGAGCCCACAAATTCTGTCTGCCCCAAAGCCCTATGACCAACCAATGTTAAAATATTGAGTGTTCTGAGACACCTTGCCTTCATATTTTTAAGGTGTGGCAGCCACATAAGCTTCTCACCAAAACCAAGGCTCGAGACCTAACTAATTAATCTAAAATTTAAAATAGTGTACCTCAATCTTAATTTAAGCAAATTAAAAATAATGTGTGCGCAGTTAAAAAGGGCACATACAGATCTCTTAGCCAGACATTTAAAACTCATTTTCTCTGCCTGTTATTCAGCTTCTTAATTGTCAACTGTAGCTGACGTGCTCTACGAGAAATGTTGGAAGAGCAGCTAAAAATGGAGAAGTCCTCTCATGGGCTGTACATTGGTGTCTATCAAGTTACATCAAAGACAGAAGTTTATTATAACACTCTGAAACATATTCTTGCTCTATTACATTGCTGGCCACTGAAATTGCAACATCAGATGACACATAACAAACATCAAATTGCCACGAGATCTACCACATGCTTGGATGTACAAATGATCAGCATAACAACACATTCGCACAAAGTAGATAGGAGCGATGCCATTTACATACAGTATATAAAGAAAGATTACACTGTGTGTTCTCATTCGTTCAGGAATTGTATGTGAACATTGTTTGTTTGGGAGGAGATCTTGTTACGGCCAAATGACAATAACAATAATAAAAAAATCTTGTTATGTCTTGTGGAAGAAGAAGGAACACCTACTAGCATCTATCAGAATTCAACAGAAGTAAGCTTGAACCACTATACTGCTGCTCACATTGGTTGGATTCCAGGACTGTAATTCAAAAATAGAAGTAATGGAGTGAGGAGGGTCATACCCAGTGCCATGCAACATCTCAACAGCTCCACACAACTAGTGGCCAAGAGGATAGATATATTGTTCACTCAGACATGCAGTACTGTACAGCTACATAACACAACTTGAGAGGGCTCATTTGCAACAAGATAAGTATCCACATGGACAGTGCAATGACGATTGGAGAACCACAGACTGTCTAAGAACACTGGACACAGGAGTGGCAATACATCTCTTTTCAGACAAGTTGTGGTTTTGTGTACAGCATCATGATGCACACAACAGTGTGATGAGACCCTCAAAGAAGAAAGAACACTGTCAGATTGTGTTCTCCCTCTTCCTCATCTGGGTGCATCAACCAGGCATAATGGCACAGGATGCCATTGGGTACATAACACAATTATCTCTGGTTCACACATCTGTTTACTTTGACAGTAGGCATTACATTTGTGACATGTTAATACCAGTGGGTGTGCCCTATTTCTAAGGTCTCCATGACACTATCTTTCAACTTGATAATGAAAGTTAATACGGTTCCCATGCTCTCCTGATGTATCATGATGCAAAGGGTGGGCAATTATTGTCCTGGCCAGCACATTCCACAGACCTCTCACCCACTGATAATTTATCTTGCATTGCTAAGAGATGGCCACAACACTATGGCACAGAGATGAAACAGATGTACACCTATGAATCATCCACAGTCAGTCTGACTATGTCCAGCCATGCTGGAAACATTTTTGAATAATTTTGCACCATATATATCCCTAAACCAAGCACCAATTTAATCACACCCCCTACTTATACGCCATATATGCACAAAAAGAAAAAGAACAATGTTATTTGCTATCCTTCTTAGTGTTGTAATTTTAATAGCCAGCAATGTATTCCAATTTTTACTAAGGTTAAATAACTTGCCTCAACTACACACTGTTCTTCCTCAATCTCCAATTTGTAATGATTTTAATATAATTTAATAAAGAAAGTATGCAGTCAAATTCTGTATGAACTTTTTGTCCTGTGTGTTGTACTCAGATAGCCTTGTCAATAGTGAAAATTAAAAACCAACAGGTGAGGCAGTAGTTTTTTGACAAGGGAGAGAGCAGGATTCCACATATAATTTAAGTAAAAGTTAATATATTTATTTATAGAGTTTATATATTTATTTATAGAGTTAATTGCTACTTTTTAATTTCAATTGCTTCCTCAATATCACTATCCTGACAGCTGGAAGTGCATGGCAGAATCTCCGTGTTTTTATACTCCATAATTTGACCAGGTAATCATGATAGAAGGTTGTATACATGGAAGAATCCTGGAGATATTAAAAGGTATCAGTTAGATTATATAATGGTAAGACAGAGATTTAGAAACCAGGTTTTAAATTGTAAGACATTTCCAGGGGCAGATGTGGACTCTGACCACAATCTATTGGTTATGACCTGTAGATTAAAACTGAAGAAACTGCAGAAAGGTGGGAATTTAAGGAGATGGGACCTGGATAAACTGAAAGAACCAGAGGTTGTACAGAGTTTCAGGGAGAGCATAAGGGAACAATTGACAGGAGTGGGGGAAAGAAATACAGTAGAAGAAGAATGGTTAGCTTTGAGGGATGAAGTAGTGAAGGCAGCAGAGGATCAAGTAGGTAAAAAGACGAGAGCTAGTAGAAATCCTTGGGTAACAGAAGAAATATTGAATTTAATTGATGAAAAGAGAAAATATAAAAATGCAGTAAATGAAGCAGGCAAAAAGGAATACAAACGTCTCAAAAATGAGATCGACAGGAAGTGCAAAATGGCTAAGCAGGGATGGCTAGAGGACAAATGTAAGGATGTAGAGGCTTATCTCACTAGGGGTAAGATAGATACTGCCTACAGGAAAATTAAAGAGACCTTTGGAGATAAGAGAACCACTTGTATGAACATCAAGAGCTCAGATGGAAATCCAGTTCTAAGCAAAGAAGAGAAAGCAGAAAGGTGGAAGGAGTATATAGAGGGTCTATACAAGGGCGATGTACTTGAGGATAATATTATGGAAATGGAAAAGGATGTAGATGAAGATGAAATGGGAGATACGATACTGCGTGAAGAGTTTGACAGAGCACTGAAAGACCTGAGTCGAAACAAGGCCCCCGGAGTAGACAACATTCCATTGGAACTACTGACGGTCTTGGGAGAGCCAGTCCTGACAAAACTCTACCATCTGGTGAGCAAGATGGATGAAACAGGCGAAATACCCTCAGACTTCAAGAAGAATATAATAATTCCAATCCCAAAGAAAGCAGGTGTTGACAGATGTGAAAATTACCGAACAATCAGTTTAATAAGCCACAGCTGTAAAATACTAACACGAATTCTTTACAGATGAATGGAAAAACTAGTAGAAGCC
This sequence comes from Schistocerca cancellata, assembly GCF_023864275.1. Taxonomy (NCBI): domain Eukaryota; kingdom Metazoa; phylum Arthropoda; class Insecta; order Orthoptera; family Acrididae; genus Schistocerca; species Schistocerca cancellata. The sequence continues at coordinate 728,804,537 of NC_064629.1, forward strand.
GACCTCGGGGAAGATCAGTTTGGATTCCGTAGAAATACTGGAACACGTGAGGCAATACTGACCTTACGACTTATCTTAGAAGAAAGATTAAGGAAAGGCAAACCTACGTTTCTAGCATTTGTAGACTTAGAGAAAACTTTTGACAATGTTGACTGGAATACTCTCTTTCAAATTCTAAAGGTGGAAGGGGTAAAATATAGGGAGCGTAAGGCTATTTACAATTTGTACAGAAAGCAGATGGCAGTTATAAGAGTCGAGGGACATGAAAGGGAAGCAGTGGTTGGGAAGGGAGTGAGACAGGGTTGTAGCCTCTCCCCGATGTTATTCAATCTGTATATTGAGCAAGCAGTAAAGGAAACAAAAGAAAAATTCGGAGTAGGTATTAAAATCCATGGAGAAGAAATAAAAACTTTGAGGTTCGCCGATGACATTGTAATTCTGTCAGAGACAGCAAAGGACTTGGAAGAACAGTTGAACGGAATGGATGGTGTATTGAAGGGAGGATATAAGATGAACATCAACAAAAGCAAAACGAGGATAATGGAATGTAGTCGAATTAAGTCGGGTGATGTTGAGGGTATTAGATTAGGAAATGAGACACTTAAAGTAGTAAAGGAGTTTTGCTATTTGGGGAGCAAAATAACTGATGATGGTCGAAGTAGAGAGGATATAAAATGTAGACTGGCAATGGCAAGGAAAGCGTTCCTGAAGAAGAGAACTTTGTTAACATCGAGTATAGATTTAAGTGTCAGGAAGTCATTTCTGAAAGTATTTGTATGGAGTGTAGCCATGTATGGAAGTGAAACATGGACGATAAATAGTTTGGACAAGAAGAGAATAGAAGCTTTCGAAATGTGGTGCTACAGAAGAATGCTGAAGATTAGATGGGTAGATCACATAACTAATGAGGAAGTATTGAATAGGATTGGGGAGAAGAGAAGTTTGTGGCACAACTTGACCAGAAGAAGGGATCGGTTGGTAGGACATGTTCTGAGGCATCAAGGGATCACCAATTTAGTATTGGAGGGCAGCGTGGAGGGTAAAAATCGTAGGGGGAGACCAAAAGATGAATACACTTAGCAGATTCAGAAGGATGTAGGTTGCAGTAGGTACTGGGAGATGAAGAAGCTTGCACAGGATAGAGTAGCATGGAGAGCTGCATCAAACCAGTCTCAGGACTGAAGACCACAACAACAACAACAATTTGACCAGAGACAAGACAATGTTTTAAAATAGCATATGTCCTCATCTATTGTAAGTATTTGTGATGCTTATTCTCAGTACACCAGTCCTCCACAGGCCTGATAGTCTGAGCAATACATGAAATACCACAACTCCAAGGAATACGATAGACAGCCACCTTACATAAATGAAGATCATCCTTTAAGGAACATAAAAGGATCCTAACCTAGATGGTGGTCAAAAAACACATTTCACATCCTTTATTCACAAAATACAACCAATCCTCCTGGAAATTCTCCCTGTATAAGGCAAAAAGGCCATAGACTTTAGTGTCACCAACATCTGATCCATCTATCACTATAACCATTCTGATGAAAGGTGACCTCAAGGTGGGCTAACTCAGCTGACAAAATCTCGGGGTCTGAGATGACGTGGGCCCTGTGAACCACGATATGAAGTACCCCATCAGGCTGAGCCAGATGGTGAGATATAGCACCCTGTGTCAATGTGAGTAGGTTTCCTATGAATGGCATGTCCCCACATACCACCAAGCCTTTCTCCTGACCAACACATTAAGGAAGGGAATGCAGCTATTTTTTCCACCTCCATCGTGAAATACTCAAGGGCACTGAATTCAGGTGTTCGAAAACATTGTTCAAATTCTCACTGTCATGATGCCAAACAACAAAAGTATCACCTACATATCTAAAAAAACCATGCAGATTTCAATGTCGCTGACTCCAAGACATGTTCCTCAAAGTCTTCCATAAACAAATTGCCAATAATAGGTGACAAAGGGCTTCCCACGGCAATTCCACCTGTCTGTCCAAAACACTGGGTCATTGATTAAAATTTAAGTGGAAGTCAACATGTGTTCACACAGGTTCGTTAATTCAAACACCAAACCTAACTGCAATAAATTACACAAGAGGAACACAAGTGAAGAAAGAGACCACATGAAAAGTTACTAGACTGTCAGAATGATTCAAACACATTCCCTCTAACTGATGTAAGAAATCCACTGAGTTCTTAATGTGATGCTCACATTGATCTACTAGTGGGCTCAACAGTGCAGTAAGGTACCTCATTACATTATATGTCGAAGCATCAGTATTACTCACAATCAGCCTAAGATGGACCCCTTCCTTGTGGACCTTCAAGAGGCCATATAACCTTGGGGAACACAGCACAACAAGAATTTAAGACTCTGGATAGTCTCATGTGACAAGGAACTTGTCTTCAGGAGGCTTTTAGTCTTTCTCTCAATACTTTCTCTGGGGTCAGCAGTGACATTGCAATACGCTGAATCAGTACTAGGAGCAGACAGACAGAGTTGTGATGGGAAGCCCATTTTCACCTACCATTGCCAACTTGTTTATGGGAGACTTTGAAGAACACGCCTTGGAGTTGGTATCTTTGAAACATGCATGTTTCTTCAGATATGTAGATAATACTTTTGCTGTCTGGAATTATGGCAGTGAGAATTTGAATGACTTTTTAAAACACCTGAATAAAATCCCCACAAACATTCATTTCATGACAGAGGAGAAAAAGGATGGTTGCCTTCCCTTCCTTATAGCGATGGTCAGGACAAAGGTTGATGGTACACTGGGGCATGGCATTCATCAGAGCTCTACTCAAAATGTTTTGTATCAGCAGGCTGATAGTTCTCACCATACACTCAGCCTGATGGGGTACTTCGTACCTAGGTTCACAGGGCCAACGACATCTCAGATCGTGGAGCTTGTCAGCTGAGTTTGGCCATCTTGAGGTCACCTTTCATCAGAATGGTTACAGTATAAGACAGAGCAGATGTGCGTCATACTACCAACCAACCCTGCACCAGATGAGAGATGATAATACCTAGGTGGCACCAAAGTCTATGGGCTTTTTGCCTCATGCAGTTAGTATTTCAAACAGGATTGGTCATATTTTGCAGAAATATGATGTGAAATGTGTTTTTCAACCATCATCTAAGAAAAGGGTTCTTTTAAATTCCATAAACGATGATCTTGGTTTGTGTAAGGTGTGTGTCTATCATAATCCTTGCAGTTGTGGCATTTCATATATTGTTCTTACTATTAGGACTTGAAGGACCAGTGTACTGGGCATAAGCATCACACAGGTGTACGACAGCTGAGCAAGTCGTAAAAATGAATGCATTGAAGCTCAGAGCACAGAATAATTTACAGAGAAGTTACATATATCAGTTGGACAGGTATGTAGGGCAGAGCTGGCATCAACTCGAGTACAGGTGAGTTGCAGAGTAATGAACACATTCTAGCTGGGAGACATCTACACTAGTATATAAAGATAAGACATCATTTTACGTTTTTATCAAAATTCTCGAAAAGTTATTGAACAATTTACTTCAATAGACATAGAGGAGGTGGAAGGAGCAGACAGACAGAGAGAGAGAGAGAGAGATGCGGTAGGAGAAGGTAGAGAGGGAGAGAATGGAAGAGGGAGATGGACAGATAGATGGGAGAGCACGAGATTAGGACGCACATACAATTCCCATATATATTTAGCCATTGCCAAGCATTGTCACTAGTGTAATAATAAAAGTGAGAAGGTTAAAAACGTAATGGATATCCATTGGATCATCAATAATAAAACAAGGTGATGGGTCAGAAGGTGGGTGAGATCAGGTAAGAGTTCTCCGCAGCTCTGCATCTGACGGGAGTCATATCAGTAAAGAGGGGAACAGAATCCACTATTAATCAGAGTGCTATCCCTAAAATGGAATATGGGGTGAAGCAGAAAAAGGGCTGACCGTATCCATAAGCAAGTAAAGGAGGGGTGACTGTGGCAGCTGGCAAAGTAGGTAGAGCTGAGGATCACCCAGACTAAGCATGCAGTGGGAGATGCTGCAGCCCAACCACCCTGCCCCTTCCCTCTGAAAAGCAGTTTAATACATTATATCTGAGAACAAAACCCACTTTCTCAGAGAAAACGGAGAAGGAGGGGAATTCCACCAGGATGTGAGGTACTGACTGTAAGGCTCTGTAGAAACAACATGGCGGCAGCTCATTATATAAAATAAAACCAAGTTAACCTGGTATGACCGATGTGGAGGCGACATAGGATAGCGGATTCCTTCTTGGAGGAAAGCTGTGCAGCAGTACTCTCCTTGATAATGTGGAGCTTATCAAGAAGGGACAGTAGTCACTATACGATGTACCATCTCCGCGTGAGGAGAAAAAGTATTTGCAGCTGCAAATCTGCATCTGAGATGATCAAAGCGAATGTTGGGTAGGTATTCATTTCTCTAGCCAAATGGTTGGCCAAATCATTCTCTAGGATATCCAAGTTAGTTGGGACCCAGAGAAAGACAGTTGAGTAGGCAGTATGACTAAGACCACAGAGGAGGTCATGAATAGCAGAAATTACAGGGTGACAAGAGTAACATCCACCAATGGCCTACATAGTGATTATTGAGTCACTACAAATTAAAATGTGGTTAAGGGAGATCTGTCTAGTAAAACATAGTGCTATGTTAATTGCTATCAGCTATACCGTAAAAATACTACATTTTCCTGGCAATGATTGTTGATCCTGACACGGGAGATATAAAAGTGTATCTATGGTTTTAGAGCAATCAGTGTAAATGACAGTAGTGGCCTGATACAACTTGTTTAGTGTCACCAGTTTTCTGAATGGTTTAAAGCTGTTCTCCATGAATTCCTCTCCTGTGCCAAGCTGTTCATCTCAGACTAGCACTTGCAGCCTACAATCTCAATTATTTGCCGTATGTATACCGATCTCAGTCTTCCTCTACAGTTTTTACCTTCTGTGGCTCCCTCTTGCACCAAGGAAGTTATTTCCTGGTGTCTTAACAGTTGTATGTCCCTTCTTGTCAGTGTTTCCCATATACTCCTTTCTTTGGCAATTCTGCAAAGAACCTGATTTCTTATTTTATCAGTCCACATAAAGAACTGAAAGGAACAAATGCCAAAAGATCATGGGAGTGACTAAAACTCTAATATCTTGAAATTGATCCATCATACTTATAAGTCTAAGTACTAACCAAGGTGTGGCGTGCAGGAGAACACATTCTAAAGTTAGGTGCAGAAGGCCTCGAGGAGCATTCCAAATGGTAAAGCCACATGGGTGTGGGTGTCACAGGGTCAATGGCCCTCCTATGTCAAATGGATGTGGTAAGCTGGATGACTAGGAAACTGTCAGATGGTGACTGCATGAGTGAGCAACAGTTGACACCATCACAGCTGATGAGGGAAGATTCCTGCTTCAGCAAGGAGACTGTCTAAGAGACCAGTCAAAGGGCATCAGAGGTCAGTGTTACTCCACAATGATAGACTGACTCCAACAATTTCAAAGCTGAAGGTGCCATTGAGCCATGAACCTGGCAATCATGGTCAAATAAGCACAAGACCAGGGTCTAGTAAATACAGAAGAGAGCTGCACAATCCGCACACCAAGAGATGTGGGCAAGGAAGCAGAGAATGTCAATTTGCATGCAACTAGTCTTTAGTTGATAAATATGGGACATCCAAATCAGCTTTTTACCAAAAAGGTGATCCAAAAAATTGAAAAACCCTGGGAAAGGGTCCAAGCAAAAGCTCTTAGGATAGGAGCTTTAAGCTGGCCTTCAATCAAAGCTACTGACTAGGGACTATACAAAATGTGAAAATCTGTGACATAGAGCACAGATGTGACAAGTTGCCCAACCAACGTCATTAGCCCATTTTTGGATATTTGAAAGAGCGTAACACTCAGCACAGAGCCCTGTGGGATGGTTTTCTCTTGAACCAATGGGCAGCTGAGTGACATACCAATACTAGCCCCCCACGACTGGTGGGGTAAAAATAATGAATAAAAATCAATAACAGAGTGTCAACAGCCCTGATCATGGAGCGTAAGTATAATGTGATGATGCCAAGTGATGATGTATTCCTTATGAAGGTCAAAACAAGACTGCACAGAGGTGTTGGAATTTAGATAAAGCCCGTCTGGTTGCTGTTTCCAATCTAAACAGATGGTTGGTCGTGAAACCACACTGATCGGGGGAAAAAGGGCCCAACACACTGGAGGGCTACCATCCTCCCAAGAAGTTTGCGGAGTACACTGGTGGGGCTAGTCAGTCAGTATCTGTCATGGATGTTGGGATTTTGCCTGGCTTAGGTACTGTGGGACAATAACACTATGTCATTGTGAAGAGAAGACATCTTCTAGCCAACATGGTTGAAGAACCTGAGTGGATGGAGTTTTTGAACAACATTCAGATGTTCAATCATCTGACTGTAATCAAATTAGGACCTGGACTCATATCCTTTGATGAATTCCCAGTCAAAGGTTCATTAGGAAATTCAGCTTGGCAGAGGATGAAGCATAAGGAGATGTCTTCAACTTTTCATTTATGTGTTTGAAATGTGGCTGGGTAAGAAGAGGATGCTGATGGTGTCACAAAGTTAGTCTCAAGGCATTCAGTGAGAGAAGACATTTTGGTACAAAGACCACCCTGAAGGATGAGACCTAGAACAGCTGGTGATCTCTGAGGACCTACAAAACTACAGAGTTCGGTCCACACCTGGAGTGAAGAGGCATACATTCCCATGGAGGAGACATTGCACTCCAATCATTCCTTCTTAGTATGTTTCATTAGACAGCAGACCTTAGCAAGGAGTCACTTAAAAATGAGGAGTGTAGCCTGAGGAGGAGCCTACTCGAGACATTGCAAGGTTCTTCGACAATCATGAATAGCAGTTGGAATGTCTTTGGTCCACCATGCCACTAGTTGGTGCTTGCAGGAAAGGGAATAGCAGTTCCACAGGTATGGGTGATTGCATCAAAGATGTCTTCCACAACCTCGTCAATGCACTCTGACACAGAGGTGTTGAAGGTAACAGCAGAGGTACATAACTGGCAGTTGGGTCTTTGAGGAGCCCATCACAGTAATTGGTCTGTTGGGCGGTAACAAGAAAGTAAAAGGATCACCAGAAAGGGGTCACTGCAACAAAGATAGTCATTGAGTCACTGGGGACGAAGGGGGGGGGGGGGGGGGGGGGAGATAGAGGGTGCACACTGAAATCTCTAAGTAAAAGAAAAGGTGGGAGAGAGTGGATGGATTAAGTAGTCATCTTAGGGTAAGTAAGTGTTCTGCATGGAGGTAAATATAGTTACAATTGGAGATCACTGGGGTAGTTTACACTGGCACGGCTATTGCTTCCAATGTGGTATGGAGGGGAATAAATTCACTGACAACATCTGTGCAAACCAATACACAAACCCTCCAGATGCTCTCTCTCAGGGTCCGCCGGTCGTGGTCTCGCGGTAGCGTTCTCGCTTCCCGAGCACGGGGTCCCGGGTTCGATTCCCGGCGGGGTCAGGGATTTTCACCTGCCTCGAGATGACTGGGTGTTTGTGTTGTCCTCATCATTTCATCATCATCCAGGAAAGTGGCGAAATTGGACTGAGCAAAGATTGGGTAATTGTACGGGCGCTGATAACCACGCAGTTGAGCGCCCCACAAATCATACATCCTCATCTCTCTCAGGGCCAGTACGATTCAGATAGAGTGCATGGTAACCTCGAAGCATTGAGGAACAGTTATCAGTGAAGAGCATTTCTTAGAGAGCAACAGAGCCTTCAAAATAAGAGGAAATTAGTTGTAGCTCCAGCAGGTGACAATCATATCCACCGTATCACCACCTTGAGGGTATCCTGGTTAGGTGTGATGGCTCCAGAGTGATGGGTCATGGCCACTGATGACTGCCTGTCACTGACGAAGGAGATGGGACAGGAGGGGGAGAGGCAGGAGGGATAACTGAATGTTGGTTCAGAATCCCATGACATAAAGGGATCTGGCACCTCCATGGTCACCAGAGTAGTCCTCTCCCTATTCTCCTCCTCCTCTTTCGCAACTTTTGGTGGCCAAGACTCTTGCAATGGCTTATTCACAGTGGGCATGGGGACGAATGATCAGTGGGTAGTGCTGAGACTCACAAGCCACAGCTCCTCCTGCCAATGACTGGTGTCAGGCCTCTGATCTGTGGGTTTCTGGAAGCCTTGTCACTGATAGACGCAGGAGGCGAAAACTGCTTCTCCAGTCAGGGGCACAGAGTGGTTGCCAAAGATGGTGCCGAGGGAACTATGAGACGGGGTGGGGAGTGATAGCTGTGACTTGCTGTTGACAGGAAGCAGGTATTCTAGATACTGGGCAAAGTGGTGAACATGGGGTTTTGTACAACTGAAACACAAAGGAAGTTGCCTGCAAGCATGACTTTTGTAGAGTGATCATCCACACTCTCCACTACCAAATAATGATATTAAATGCTCAGCTCCTTTCCAAAAATATACATCACACATAGAGCAGACAGAATTGTATTACTGGCTGACACACCACATGGTATACTTCACTTATTACTGAGCAGATCCACACCACCTGTCTTCCCAGGCAGACCTACACACTATACTAGTTGCTAGATAATATCAGAATCTGATGACATGGCAGCATCAGGCACCTCAGGGGTCACCAGATAATGACGATGATTGTGTGTTTAAAGGGACTAAACTACTGGGTCATCAGCCCTCCATTTCGTGTGAGAAACACGTAAAAAGGTAAAACGCGAAAAAAGTGCGGACTTGGCTGCTCAAACTATATAAGCCCATCAAGGAGTTTGAAAAAGGGTGCGACAGTAGTTGTAACACGACAGGTAAAAGAAAATAGATATAACCTGGGTAGCATCTTGCACAAGAGGGTTTAAAGGCACAACAAGGTGAGGGGGGGACGAAATTAACCTGCAGCTGCATGGGGGTACCCACTGAAGGGGGAAGCTCTTCCCTCCACAAACATCCCTACGACTGAAAGTGGAGGAGTATTATAGTTTCATGTAAAATCCACTCTCGTTCAGAAAATACAGCACTTTGGTAGTGGCTGTTGCATCATCCGCAAGCATCTGAGGTTGTGAGGTAGGGAAGCTGAGAGAGTGCCACACATTGGCCAGTAGGACACACTCAACAAAGACATGCACTATTGTCAGTACACTACCGCAGTTGCAGTGGGAAGAATCCTACCAACACATAAGGAACTTGTAGGCGAGTCTGATGTGGCCAATGCATAGTCGGTACAACACAATAGCATCTTACCGAAAGGCCTCGAAAGATGTATGCCACTCCTTAGTAGACCCTTTAATTGCTATCAACTTTTTTTTGGTCATAGCAGCTTGTCGTTCAAATTCCCAGAGCCTAAAAATATTGCATCAAAGTTGCAATCTTTAGTCAGTGCCCAGTATTCCGACATGAAGCTTATCTCCTGTAGTTGTGTCTTTTGCTAGATGGTCGGCGAGTTCATTTCCTGAAATGCCTATATGGCTTGGTGTCCAGATGAAGGTCTCTGTCTTTATAGAGACATAGATGTCAACCAGTAGGTCCTGGATGTTGGCGACCAAAAGATTTTAGGGATAGCACTGGCATATGACTTTTAAGCAATTCATGGAATTGCTACAGATTTCTGATCTGTTCAACGTGGCTAGCAATTTGACGTTCTGCAAAGCCTGAGATTTGGCAACCAACTCTACAGTGTATACATTGCAGGCACTCAGCAAAGAGTGCTTCTTGTGTCCCCTTGCATTTGCAAAAGTGTAACCAACTCTGTCACTGACTTTCAATCCATCCATGTAGATGCATACCACATGAGAATAATTATTGAGGATTGAACAAAACAGGTGTCCGAGAAGGGTAGGATCAACATACTTCTTGGGCCTACAAAAGAGGTCCATCTGTATATCAGGACAGGGCATAGACAATGGGAGGTGTTGAAAGGGAACTCTAGGAACACAGACTAAAGGCGGCTGTTGGAGGTCCTTCAGTAAAGTATTGAGTCAGATCCCAGCTGGTCTACAGTTTTGGATGATGTGCAAACAGTTTAAACTGTTGGTTGTGGAACAGAATTGAGTGGCATGGGCGATCAGGTATCTGAAAGATTGTGACCGCGTAATTTGCCAGAAGCTGTTGTCATCTAACCCACACTGGCTTCCAACAGAAGGAGGCTGTCGACAGGGCTCTTACAGAACGCCCCCATTGCCAACAGCATGGAAGGGTAGCGGGCGGCATTCAATAAGGTGATTCTGGGTCAGAAAATGAGAGCAATGTGCACTGCAAAACATTTTGCAAGTACCACGGAATCAGTGCAGATTTTACCATTCGGTAGGAGAAAACTGATAGCTTTGATTAAGGCTGTCATGTACTCTCCAAACAACCCTGTGAAGTTGGTGCTCAGCTGTGCACAGTGATGCAGAGGCATAATGCAGGCGAAGATCATCCACATACTGTGAGGGAGAGACTGTGGGGGCCACTGCATTTACAATACCATTGATGTCAATAACAAACAGCTTTACGCTCAGAACCAATCCCTGAGGGACTCCAATTTCCTGGACATATCAGTTGCTAACAGTTGAACCTATCTGGACTTGAAAAAGTCAGAGAGATAGGAAATTCTGGATAAAAATGGAAAAACTTCCCCAGAAATCCCACGCATACAGTGTAGATAGAATGTGATGTTGCCAGGTGGTATCATATGCCTTCTGTAGGGCGAGGAACATGTCAATCAGATGTTGGCAATGCATGAAAGCATTGCACACTGCAGACTCCAGACTAACCAGATGATCTGTGGTGGACTGGAAAGGCGAAAAGTCACTTCAGAACCATGATATATGCCCTCAGGCTTCAAGGCACCAACAAAGACAGTGGTTGACCATGCATTCGAATAGCTTACACAGCCAATTCGTCAGAGAGATTGGTCGATAATAATACCGTCCTGCCATTGGGACCAAAATTCTCCTTCCCACCAAATCTGATTAAAAAGCCTGAGGATATGTTTCCTGCTGTCAGCACAAGATGATTCAGCATTTGGTTGTGGATTTTGTTGGGTCCAGGGACCATATCTCGAGACTTTGTCATAGTACTGCAAAGTTCCCATGCACTAAAAGGGTCGTCGTCTGATAGATAGCTGAGTGCATGGAAGGATGGGGGGTGGCATTCAATATGGTGTTTCTGGGTCAGGAAATGAGGGCAAAGTGTGCTGCAAAACATTTTGCAAGTACCACAGAATGTGGCTGAGTTTAGTCCTTACTAGGGATGATGGGGTGTGGAATTGCATAGATGATACATGTTGCTCCCAACACTCCTGCTTCCTTTTCTTCATTAAAAACTTGCAATTTCAGACGGATTCTCTTGAATACTATTAAATTATCCATAGAGAGACAATGCTCGTGCTGTGGAAGCACCCTGTGGCATTCCCCGATAGCTGTGGCTATATTTTCAGACCACCATTGCACCAGTGGTTGTCGGGATGAGCCATAGGAGTAGGGCACCATTGCTGCATCAGCGTGAATAAAAGTAATAATAGCATCAATAGTATGCTTAACACTTTGTCAATATCCATTGTACAACTGGCCGTAGAGATGAAAGCTGCCAGTCAGCTTTCTGAAGCAACCACCATGGAGCATGTTCCACATGTCTGTGAGTGGAGAGCGAGAGAATGATAGGAAAATGGACATGGTTACAAAGATTGCCATGGACATGCCACTAAGTCAGGGGTGAGATACTCAGGCTGAAAATTATGAGGTCAATAGTTGAGTATGTTCTGTGGGCGGCACTGAAATGTATTGCAGCTCCAGTGTTGAGTAGGCAGACGTCCAGTTCCGAAATGAGGTATTCTCGTACTCAGCCTCTGCAAGACATAGTGTTGCTGCCCCATAGAGGATTATGGGCATTTAAGTCCCCCAATAAGAGGAAGCATGAAGGTAGCTGTTCCACTAACTCTAACAGCTCATGATATTGGAAAGGTCCATTTGGAGGGTAGATAAACATCACATATCGTTGTATGAACTGACAGGTAGACACGGCTGCGGCCTGTAGTGCAGGGGTAAGGGGCACCTGCTCACTGGAAGTATCAGAGTGTATGAGGGTACAGACACCACTGGATGCTATCTTGACATTAACGTGATTGGTACAGTAGGGTTTGTAGTTTTTCAGAGCAGGGAGGCATGCTGCCGTACACCTTATTTCCTGAAGTACTATGCCAATTATGGCATAAGTAGCCATTAAATGATGGAGATAAGTCAGATGGCGATAGTACCCATTACAATTCCACTGAAGGAGCGCTGGGGTCAGGGCTGAGAAAGTGGCGAATGGAAAAGATGGGAGTGATTATATTGCTACGGGGGCACAGTCTATCTGATTGTGCGATCCATCGTCAATGTGCATAGGCACAACTGCCGCAGGGACGGAGAGCGGAACATCCAAAGCCTCAGAAAGTGGATTATCTTTCAGCTCCTCCTGTGAGGTTTGGATTTCTGTGAAGATTTCCCCATTTTATCTTCCAGAAGCGAAGAGAACCATACTTTTCTTTGGTCCCCAGCTTGTGGCCGCTGATCCTTGGCTTGGGAGGGGGGGCAAGTTGACAGGTTTCCTCGTCCCTAACACCGCCACAGGATGGCTACACATTTCTGATAACACTGATGGTATAGGAACCACCAGTGCTAGGAGATGTAGGAGGCGAGGGAGCTGACATTCTGGCCCCCAACTGTAGGACAGGCCCTGGAATACAACCAGGACCAGGAGGTGTCATGCAACACCTTGTCATCATGGGATGTATAAACTGTGACACAACAGTTCCAAAATTTGAGACCATATAATTCAGATTAAGTTTTTCAATGTTTTTCTTCGCATCTTGATAAGACAACTGCTCAAGCATTTTATACTCTTGAATTTTCTTCTCCCTCTTGATCACTGAACATTGTGGTGAATGAGGAGACTACAGTTCCGGACACTTGGCACACTGAGGAACTTCGTCACCAGGATTACCTTTATGGGATGCCCGTCCACATGCCCTACAGATAGCCTCATTAGAAAAACAGGAGGACGTGTCCCATCACACCTATAAATCATGACCTTAACTTTCTCAGGCAAAACTTTGCCTTTGAAGCCTGGGATAAAAGCTCCAGTGTTCACTCTATTATACGTGGGTCCCTCTGGATGTGAACAAAATGAACTCCACATCATGCCAGATTAGTATACAGCTCTTCATCTGTTTTTAGCATTAGGTCCTGATGGAAGCTAACACCTCGAATTCTACTGAGCTCGTTATGAGGCAAAATGGTGATCGGTACATCTCCTATTTTGACATAGGCCCGAAGTGCCCACGGTTGGTTGGCATGCGATATTTTGATCAGCAAAGATCCATTTCTCATTTTCTCTATTGCAGCAACCTCCCGAAATCTATCTTTCAATAAAAAACTGTGGCTTCATTTTAGCAAAAGATTCGCTTTCAGTTCAAGAACAAACCAACAACTCGGCAAATTGACCACTTCTATTTCTCCTTACCTGGCTCTCATCTTGAAGCATGGTTAAAGATGGAAATTAAATATGATTGTAAACCTTTAAAATCACTGTTCCTGATTGATAAGACGGCCGTGGTGGCACAGCCACCATTAAATTTGAACCATTTCATTGTGGATCATCCACGTTATGCAACTCATTCTGATCACAGGCTTTCCCCAAGTGCTTCACCCTGCCAAGGCAAAGGCCACCTAGCACAGCAGGCATTGCCCAGAGTCCTGGTACCCCAAAGTGGATATGTATCTATTCCTTAGCTGACACAGGGTGGCATCAGCAATGGGATCCCTGCATTGTCAGTGGGCTACCACCAGGAGGGTACATGATGACCCAAATATGATGGACTGGCTACCACACTGGATTTCGGAAGGGAAAAGAAGTAAAAAGGTCAAAAATGTTCAGAAGCCCAAAGAACGGTCAAAATATCAAGGTAAAAACATGAGCAAATAAAAAGACTCCTATTAGTTGCCTCTTACAACAGACAAGGAATCACCGCGAGTCCATTCTAGCTCCCAACATCACAGGGGGAGGGGTCACTGGAGTAGCTTTCTCCAGATTCCCCTCCCCTTCTCCTTTTCCTCTTTCGCAACTTGTAGTGGCCAAAACTCTTGCGAGGGCTTATCCGCTGTGGACATAGGGCTGGATTAAGCATGGGTACTCCGTGGATCCACAAGCTGCAGCTCCTCCTGACGACTGATCTATGTGTTTCCAAGGAGAGTGGTACCAGGAGGGAAGCCTAGGCACTGGTAGGAGAAAACTGCTTATCCAGCCAGATGCAATACGAGCTTCCTGAAGATGGTGCCACAGAAACAATAATAGTATTGTTCAATAAGATATTTCTTACCTTTTTTATATCCATTGAAAGATGGCTTCTAAAGTTTTATATTTATTTTGATTCACATAAAGTTAAAATTCCCGAACTAGAAATTGTTGAACAGCAATAATGGCGCTTACCTGTTCACCTTTGCAAACCCTGCTGACTTTCACCCCTGAACGACAAACTTCCATTATAACACCACCTCCCATTATATGTACATATTCATGTTATAAATATCGGAATTTTATTTATTTTTCTTATCTATTAGGATATACATTAAATAGTTGTAGAAAGAATGAAGGCATTTCCAGTCTGTACTGCTGATGAAAACGTCATAGGTTTCCACCTAGGTGGCAGTGCTGATAAACCATGAAGTTTCAACGAATGTCACACTGGTCTGCTTCTGGCAAAGTAATCTTCACCAGAAGATAAATATGTAACACTTATCGAAATGTAGCATTTTTCGAACACTGCAATCCATTGGGAAAGCCTACAACTTTTCACCACTCTCACAAGTGTTTAACTGCTTTATATTATATCTGTTTCCTGTACCGTAAGATTCTGTAAATAGGTGCATACTCCTCTGTGCCACATGTGTCTACTGCTAAATTACCACAGGCTTTGCATTCCACTGTTTGACTTTTAAGTGTGCAATTAAGGTACTGGTACTGCATTTTCTGCTGCAAGTCATAAAAGAAGAACTCTTCAGATAGACTGTGGTAGTGCACCACTTCACCCTACAGGGGATCCTTTATTGTAGTGACAGACTGATATGTAGCGGAGAACAAGATCTATGATAGGCTGAACGATGACAATTTGGTTGCAAGCTGGCGAAACCAACAAATGTGAATGCAAAATGAAGATTCTGGCCGTAGACTAATTTCCAGCACAGCCCGACATCAACATTCATGGTTGCCAACAATGCCTTCATGTTTAATACACATCATTACGACAACATGTGGACCTTACATAGTGACTAGTTCAGTACATTTTTCAATTGTGTGAGAAATCTGTCATAGTCAACATTTCCTTAATACTTTTCATTATAAATTACAACAAATGATACAAACCATGAAAGGTTGTATTACATCATATACATTTCCAATAAGGACTATGATGCATATTCTACACAAATATTGTTTACTGACCAGGTTAGCCGAGAGCACCAATACGCTGCTTCCTGGACTCAGGTAGGCGCGCTGGCCCCAGATCAAATCCACCTGGTGGATTAACGATGTGGGCCACTGTGCCAGCTAGCCTGGATGTGGTGTTTAGGCGGTTTTCCACATCCCACTAGGTGAATACCAGGCTGGTCCCTACGCTCAACCTCAGTTACATGACTCACAGACATCTGAGCATGTTCACACTATTCCATGGAATACACTATCGCAGACAGGTGAGGTACTATAATTCCATCCCGGGGGGTACAGGGTGGCGGCAGGAAGGGCATCCGGCCACTCCTTAACTTCAACCTTGCCAAATCCGATCCTAACCATGCTGACCCTTCAAAATCGTGGAACAACAGCACAAGCAAAAGAAAGAAAAAAAAGATTGTTTATCAAGTCAGTGGGAGGGGGTAGGGGTGGGAGGGCACTTTATAACTCTTGTCTCATATATTGTTCCTCCTGTATCCATGTCCTACTGAATACAACAAATTACACCATTTCCTGTTGAACACCTAGTTGGTAAACCACCTATTAAGTACTGGCAACAAATTAGCCAATTTCGAAAGTCAGTGGCTGTGAAAATTTGTTGCACTGTCCCTGATAAAGCTTGTAATCAAAGTAATCCCAGCAAACACAAAAAACAATGGCTGTATGGAAATACTACGGAAAAAAAATAGAATGCAGATGCAGAAAAAAAAGGTACGAAGAGAGCAACACATGCCTTTGTATAGTTCTAGATTGTTATTTACATATAAAAAAGTTTTCCCAAATTAACAAACAGTTATGGGGATGGTGTGCCCCATTCATCTCATACTAAATACTCAGATGAAATATGAGTATGTATTTTAAAGCTGCAGAATAGTTAAATATTTAGCTATGATTGTGGACTGCAACTACCCCATGACCATTGTTACATTGAAAAAAAGAATTTATCAGGAAAACAAACAAGATCATAGCACGCAGGCTTTCATGGGCAGTATTTACACCCTTAGAGATTCTTGTTTTATGGACACAATGTTGTTGTCTACAGCATATTTCTGTGCCTAACGTTTGGTCCCGTACAGAAACCTGCCCTAGACCACAGATTAAGGTCCATAAAATGTTAATTACCAATGCCTTAAAAAAATAAAAATGGGCTGCATGCGCCATTACAATGTTACCATGGATACATACGAATTAAGTGCATGAATTTTTTACCGTTAATTTGTTATTTAACGTACAACATATTCGCATGCACTCCAATTAGGGTTATCTGACAATTCAGTAACTCTATAATTTCTTCAAGAATGAAACAGTTAATGAAAATGCCATTACCAACACTACCTACAGTAAAAGTTACCCATACAGAAGAGAGAAGTTTCACTATATACAATAACTTACCCAGTGGGTTAATGACAGAGCGAATAGTGGACAGCCAGCTTGAAGTTGATGTTCCTGTAGGTAACAACTTCCTACGACTCTCAGCTGTTTTGGAATGGTAAGTAGGCCTACTTGTGACGTCCGATGATACATTTTTTTTACGAGATTGAAACCCAGATCGTGCATCAGCTTCGTCAGATTCCGAACTTTCCAGTCCTGATGAATAATCTGCATAACGGCCTCTGAATTCTGCACGTTCTCTCACTTCCCCAGTTGCTCTCTCCAATAGACTTCTACGTGCTGGTCGAATAACTGGTACTCTGAACGCATTAACAATGCAAGGATCTTTTATGTTTGGTGCTGCGCGTGAATTTCTATATGGTACGTTGCTCGACGGAAAGTGCGAACTTCTTCTCTTCTTTCTACCACCTCTGTTCGAAGATGCTGTTCCTGCTTCGTCGGTATCTTCTTCCGAGCTTAATGTTGAAAGCCTTAATGTTGCTAGTCTTGTCCTAATATCCGATTTCGTATGACTATCCTCATCTTCAGATAAAAGTTGTTGAAGCCTCTTAATATAAACATTTCGGGAGTACTGTGTCACTGGCCCCACATGATATCCGAATCTTAGCAACTCAGCTCTAATTTCTTCATTTGAAAGCTGACTGATATCGGCCATAATTTTCACAATAACGTTTCTTCAAACTCAGTGGTCTCACACTATCCAGCACAGCTACGTCATTTCTGGAATATATTAAATACCTTTCACGCCAAACGACGAAAATAAATTAGCAACCATTCTTTTGAACCAACATACAAACTCAACATTCACAAACAACTTCTCCACAGACACTATAACATGCTGCAAATGTCGCAGATAACACCACAACTGTTTATGCTTGCGTTCGTATGTTGTCTGTGGGTGCTTGTTAACACGTTGGCTTGACGTGAAAACAGATGACAATGATGTTGATGTAGAAACCCGTGTTGTATTTTATACTTGCGTGCGACAGTGTAAATACACCTTCCCCGAACCACTACTGAAAATGCAAAAAATTTGTGATATAGTTCGTGTGTTTTAATGACTTATTGATAAACTTGTATGGAGACTGTTGTGTTTATTGGACAACCAGCGCGATTTGTATTGTAAATGCAGTATCGAACTACAGTTACCTCGTTAGTAATTGGAGAGTGATTTTTTAAAATTTTCAAGAGAAAGAAAATGGATATCACGCCGTTATTTAAAGCCTGCGTCAAAACTGTACGGACAAAAAATAAAGCGTTTGGAATAGCCATTGACAAGTCACGAATTTTGCCTCGGCATTCAGAGAAGAGCGATTTTACAATTAAGGTGAAGGAGCTGATGGAACAAATCACGCGCTTAAGACTTTTCTTGTTGAAACACAGAAAAGCATACTTAAATTTTACGAGTCATTTATGCGATTCGCCAAGAATGACGGATGAGGAGCGTGATGAGATCGAGGTTGGTGCTGAACGCATCATTGGCAACTCTTCGTACCTGATCACCAAACTGAAACGCGAGTGGAAAAACAATGTTGGTCCATCGCAGTTAATGGAACATCACCGAATCGCGTTAGACCTAGTGGAAACATACTTGAAGGTTCGTAAAGGTAACTGAAAGAGCGTAATTACTTGCATAATTTACCAGTAAATATTTTGTTGTCCTTGTCATTTTTGATTCAAAACCGTAACCTCTTTACACTCTTGTCAGCAGTTCTTTGTTGAATCTACCCTTGCATGCAATATGCTGTACCAAAGAAAGGTATAAGCTACCCATAAATAAAAACTAATATAGCAAAAAAACTACCTATACTCCTGCTTTTCTTAATCCAGAAATGGAAAGCAACTCTTAGAATTCACACAAAATTCACTAATAATAATAATAATAATAAATTATTACTATTATTAAGTACCATCCAGGTCACCAAGATTTTGATACAGGGTTTTTCCTTACTAGTGCATATAAGTAAAAAATTTACATACTGTTACGCTACCGACTTACAGGAGAAAGTGTACAACTGACAAATGAAATGAAACTGAAGCTGCAAGTTCTATACAAAACATGCTGCAGCAGTATTACACTACTAACACTGATCAAAACACCAGAATTCCACTTACACCATCACGAGTGTCGCTGGTGTTACTGTCTTCCATTAATGTGCAACTTATGCTAATGGCTCATATATTCTTCACTGTTATGAAAGCTTCTGCATGTCACCATTTTATTTAATTAATTCTTGTACATATACAGTTGTGTTATTTGTTTGTTCTTTGTGGCAACACACTAAACAAAAGTTCAGTAGCGCCACTTTTTGGTAAGAGCATTGCCATTCATTTTTCCAAGTGGGATTTGCCCGTATTTATTGTCTTGTGTATTTATTACCATAATTGTATACTATTTAAAAGCCTTTCAGGAAATGTAAGTTTACAGATGTAGATTGCTGGCGAGGTAAAGATTTTGAATTCTTTAAAAATTTCTGTGCATGTTATGGTTTTGATACCCACATTAATCTGCAACAGAACCTCATACCACAGTAAACTACATGTAGAAAAATAACCTGGAAGTAAATGTTTCTCTGTGTCAATATATTTTTAGTATTATTGTAATGTTACAACTTCTAAATTTGCTTTATGTATTTCTAGATGAGTTTCCCTTCATATACTGCAGTTTCACTGGATTTTTTAATATTTTTTTCACTTATAAGAAATTTGTGTGTGAAGCCTGCATGACGAATGGCTCCAAATCTTCAATGCCATGTTAGATTCTTGACTGCATTTTCAGTGTTGAAATTCATACTGTTTTTTTCAGCCTTTATTTTTGTTAATTGGTCAACATTCATCATCATACCAATTTTAAAAAAATGCTACATCCTGTATCATAAATGGGCCAATCATTGGTACCATGTGTGTTAAGATCATTGAAACCTAACACTTAACTGAGTACCATGGAATACAGTCTATGGTCAGAAAATGCTTAAAAATATAGCCTAAATCATTCATAGGCCATTCCCTAAATACCATGAAAAATAATCTAGAGAGGAATAAATCATGGCAGGTAAACCGAGGCGTCCGATCCCACCCGTGAGCTTTGATCCGTGACGTAAGGGTGTTGTGGTGTGTGACATCATGACGGTGCAGAGTTTAGTTTGAGTGTGTTGTGTTTGTAGATGGAGTCTTGTAGCGGTTGGTGATGTCCTTTGGTGGTGTGTGTGTGGTCCACGTGTTATAGGTTCATTTGGGTGTCGATGCTTGAAGTGTGCGTTTCTCGGTCGTGACTGTTGTAGAAGAACGGAAATTGGTTTCAGTGATTAAGAATTAAGTTTATGTTGTGTTTATATTATTGCAGTGTCGTTTGCTGTTTTTCATGTGGTAAGTCGTTTAATTCAATTTGTGGCTTCTTTTGTTAGGTATGGATATGACTTATAAGTTTAATAGTGCACGTCTGCGGGCTGAAATGGGGGACAAGATGTTGCCCGTCATTAAGTTTCTGCAACTTGAACTTGTGACGGAGATAGTGAAATGCAGTGTAAGCAAGCAGAATCTGCGGTTGGCCAGAATTCTGGTGTCCAATGCGTTGTCATAGCTATGTGTTTTCTGGTATTGTGAGCTGCTGTTGACCTATATAGGTCAAGGGAAGTTTTTGATTCCTATGTGTCATCATGGCTGTTCTGGAATCGTGAGCTGCTGTTGACCCGTGAGTGTAACGGAATTTGGGAATTTTGTGTCATTTATTATGTCATCGTTTTGTGTGGTTTGGGATCGTGGTGTGTGTCTGTAAGTGTTATTATTTAGTTTGTCCCCACCCAAAACCCCCCAATTTCCCACACTGGTACCATTAGTTTAATTATATTTTTGGAGGGAGATGTGTTTGTTGTCATGTTTATGTATTGACGTCATAGGTGCCGTATTGGAGATGTCAAGAATGGTCATTTCCGCCGTATTGGTGATGTCGTGGGTCAAAACAGACGGATGAAATCTAACGCTTCTGTTATCTCATAATGACAGATTACTTAAAAGTCAATAAACAGCCCACAATTCTCTTTATTGTTTTATGTAGCACTGAAAATAAGTTTTAGAAAGTCACACATTGCAGTTTCATTGATTCCCCCCCCCCCCTCCCTTTCTAAAACATGGTATTAAAACACAAGTACATCTATTCTTTTGTACAGCTCAAGTGTTTAAGATCCTTACCAAGTAGGTCTGTCAACAAGTACTGAAAGAATTAATTAGTTTGCTACTTGGATCATTAGTATAACACATAACAAAAGCATAGCAGTGGTGCCCAGGAAACCGAAAAGGGAAATTGTGATTGTTGACTTTTCCAATTAATACTGCTGGCAAAAAGCTGTCAGGTTTTTAACCAGTATCAGAATTGAAAAACCACAACATTTTGACAAATATCACACTCATCATCTTCTGGCTGATTGTCATTGATTTCAGCAGAACATAATAAGTACGACACTCATTGAAACGTCAGTTTTGTACCAGTGCCACTTGGCAGGATCCTGAGAGCTTTTTGTCATAAAATAGCAGTTGTTGGAAAGATGTGGTTGTTCTCACGGAACTGTAATAAGGAGATTTTGAGAACTAGTACTCAAGGTAGTCTGCAAATACGAGGGCTATCCACAAAGTACATTACGTTTTGGAATTAAAAATAAATAAAGTATTGGAAATTTTTTTTATTATATACAGATGAAAGCCACACTTAAATACTACTTTTCTACATAGTTGCCATTTAAATTAAGGCACTTATCGTAGCGATGGACGAGCTTGGAAATTACTTTGTCGTAAAATTTGGCCGCCTGCGCCTTCAACCACGTGGTTACCTCTTTTGGGACAGAAAAGGTATGGTTTTTGTGGATTTCCTGGAAAGAGCCACTACAATAAACTCTCAAAGGAATTGCCAAACTCTGCACAACCTCAGAAGAGCAATACAAAACAAATGCAGGGGAAAGTTGGGCTCAAAGATCTTGCTGATTCATGACAACGCCCGGGCCCACACGGCAAATGTGACTCATGAAGTTCTCGAATCTTTTAAGTGGGAGTTGTTTCCTCATCCGCCGTACAGTTCCGACCTGGCACTGAGCGACTTCCACTTATTCCCAGCAATGAAGAAGTGGTTGGCTATGCAGCGTTTTGATGATGACCCACAGCTTCAAGAAGAGGTAACCACGTGGTTGAAGGTGCAGGCGGCCGAATTTTACAACGAAGGAATTTCCAAGCTCGTCCATCGCTACGATAAGTGCCTTAATTTAAATGGCAACTATGTAGAAAAGTAGTATTTAAGTGTGGCTTTCATCTGTATATAATAAGAAAAATTTCCAATACTTAATTTATTTTTAATTCCAAAACGTAATGTACTTTGTGGATAGCCTTCGTATACAGTGTTCTCGCACATTGGTTATGAGAAAAAGGTAACTGGAATCACACAATTTATGGACGTCAACAGACAATCATCCCTCGCCCCCCCCCCCCCCCCCTCTTGCCCTCATTTTCTCCAATACACATGGAATAAAACAGGGAATGTCTAATATTGGTACGAAGTATGCCCAGCCACACAATGTCTGTGGTCAGCAGGGTACAACTGGTGTAAATCATGAGCAACATACCACACTGGTGTTGAAGCCAAGATGAACAGTCCAATATAGGACACTGTGCTCCATCAAGTCAGGGACCCACCTCAAATTGGCCTACAAAAGCCACCTAAGTTCATGCACACCACATGAGATTTTGAATATCCTCTCGCCGTCTTAAGCCACTGGCTTAATCGGTCAAATTTTTTATTTTGTTCACAGTAGCAACTTGAACTTTTCCAGTAGGGGAATCAAAGAATAAGAGACTTTCGTAAAGTTTTCCAAAAAATAATTATGTTTACAATCCAGTCCAAACGTAATCCTAAGAAGTACAGTAGTCTCACAGTAAGGGTGCCAGAGAAACAAAATGATTTAATTGTTAATTTTATACTATTAAAATTGAGATAATTTTGAGGTAAAATTTACACAAACATCAGTTTTACAATTTGCAAGTGCAAAAACTAATGTGATTATTAGTCAAGAACAATTTTAGTGAGAAAAAGAAATGAACATGAAATGGTTAAGACTGACTAAGCCAGTGGTGTAAGAGGGCATGAGAATGTTCAGAATCAAAGATGGCGTGCATATGCTGTAGGTTGTGGCTTTTGTAGGCCAGCTTGAGGTTGTTTCCTGGCTCGATAGATCATGTTGATATCATCGCCCAGTTTATTCCCGTGGGAAAATCAATTTACTAAGCCAGTGTTTAAACCTGCACCAGCACAGTGTAGAAAATGATATATGTTTCCTGTAATCTGTAGTTGGCAGAAGATGCTGGCTATTGATATTTCTGTGTGTCATATAGAAAATGATGTGTTTCCTGTAATCTGTAGTTGGTAAAAGATGTTGGTTATTGATATTTCTGTCTGTCAGGTTCATATCAGCTGTTAACATGGGCCATGTTATTATACTTGCTTGCTTGCTTCCTTCCTTCCTTCCTTCCTTCCTTCCTTCCTTCCTTCCTTCCTTATTAACTTACAGACCACCCCTATCCCCATTTGTAGAAAAAAAATGTAAAGCTTTTCTCAATACAGCTGTTGGATTTTTAAATGCAATATCATCATCTGATTGAGTTCTACATTCCTTCAACCTACAAATTGACTTAACCTATTAGTTTAAAAGGGCTAGGGACCACAACACGACTTGTCATTTTGCACTTTTCAAAATAATTGCCACAAGTGAAAGAAGCAATAAATGACACAAAGAAGCTTATTACCAAAAGAGGATCGAATAATGTCTTTTGAATTTGTAGTTTAATTCAGATAGCTGTAATGCAGGTGCAACCACAACAGAGGGATATCTATTGAGAGGCCAGATAAATGTGTAGTTCCTGAAGAGGGGCAGCAGCCTTTTCATTAGTTGCAGGGGTAACAGTCTGGATGATTAACTGATCTGGCGTTGTAACATCAACCAAACCAGCCTTGCTCTGCTGTGCTGAAAGCAAAGGGGAACTACAACCATAATTTTTCCCAAGAGCATGCAGCTCAACTGTATGGTTAAATGGCAATGGCATCTTCTTTGGGTAAAATGTTTTGGAGGTAAAATAGATCTCCATTTGTCCGCAGCTCGTGGTCGTGCAGTAGCGTTCTCGCTTCCCGCGCCCGGGTTCGATTTCCGGCGGGGTCAGGGATTTTCTCTGCCTCGTGATGACTGGGTGTTGTGTGATGTCCTTAGGTTAGTTAGGTTTAAGTAGTTCTAAGTTCTAGGGGACTGATGACCTGAGATGGTAAGTCCCATAGTGCTCAGAGCCATTTGAACCATTTGAGATCTCCATTTGGATTACCAGGTGGCGACTACCCAGGAGGGTGACATCATCAAGAGAAACAAAACTGACGTTGTATGGAATGTTAGATCCCTTAATTTTGCAGGTATGTTAGAAAATTTAAAAAGGGAACTGTATAGGCTGAAGGTAAATATAGTGGGAATTAGCAAAGTTCATTCGTAGGAGGAACAGAATAGACGGTTATAAATGCAGAATGAAATAGAAGTAGTGCAGGAGTAGGTTTAATAATGAATAAGAAAATAGGACTGCAGCTAAGCTACTATGAACAGCATAGTGAACACATTATTGTAGCCAAGATAGACACAAAGCACTGGAGTATGATAGTAGATTGAAAAATTGTAGATGAATATTGAATGAGGTAAATGAGTGAAGGAAGAAGCCATCTGGTTGAAGGAAGAAGCCACCTGGTAGAATTTTCCACAAATCATAATTTGATCATCACTAACAGCTGGTTTAAGAATAATGAAAGAAGGTTGTGTATGTGGAAAAGACCTGGAGATACCAGAAGGTTTCAGATTGATTACATAATGATAAGACAGAGATTTTATATCCCGATTGTAAATTCTAACACATTTCCAGGGGCAGATGTGGATTCTGACCACAGTTTATTGGTTATAAACTTTACATTAAAACTAAAGAAATTGCAAAAAGGTAGGAAATTAAGAAGATGGATTGAAAAAACTAGAGGTTGTTGAGAATTTGAAAGGGAGCATTAGGCATTGATCGACTAGAACATGGGAAAGGAATACAGTAGAAGATGAATGGGTAACTTTGAGAGGTGAAATAGTGAAGGCAGCAGAGGATCAAGTAGGTAGAAAAACAAGGCCTAGGATAACACAGAAGATATTAATTTCATTTATGAAAGGAGAAAACATAAAAATGCAGCAAATGAAGCACGTGAAAGGGAATACAAACATCTAAAACATGAGATTGACAGGAAGTGCAAAATGGCTAAGCAGGAATGACTGAAGAAGAAATGTAAGGATTTAGAAGCATGTTTCACTAGGGGAAAGATGGATACTGCCTACAGCAAAATTAAAAGGCTTTTGGAGAAAATGGAAGAAGCTGTATGAATATCAAGAACTGAGGTGGAAAAACCAGTCCTAACCAAAGAAGGGAAAGCTGAAATGTGGAAGGAGTATATAAGGGTCTATACAAGGGAGACAAACTTGCAGGCAGTATTATAGGAATGGAAGAGGACATAAGCGAAAATGAAATGGCAGACATGATACTGCGAGAAGAGTTTGACAGAGACCTAAGTCGAAAGAAGGCTCCAGGAGTAGATGACATTCTTTCAGAACTACTGATAGCTTTGGGAGAGCTAGCCATGGCAAAACTCTTCCATCTGGTGTGCAATATGTATGAGTCACATGAAATACCCTCAGACTTCAAGAATAATGTAATAATTCCAATTTCAAAGAAAGCTGGTGTTGACAGGTGTGAATATTATCGAACTTCTAGTTTAATAAAGTCATAGTTGCAAAATATTAACAGGAATTCTTTTCCTTAAGAATGGAAAAACTAATGGAAGCCGACTGACCAGTTTGGATTCTGGAGAAATGTAGGAACACATAGGCAGTACTGACCTTATGACTTATTTTAGAAGATAAGTTAAGGAAAGGCAAACCTACATTTATAACATTTGTAGACTTAGAGAAAGCTTTTGACAGCATTGATTGGAATATACTCAAACTCTGAAGGTAGCATACAGGGAGTGAAAGGCTATTTATGGCTTGTATAGAAACCAAACAGTACTTACGAGAGTCGAGGGGGATGAAAGGGAAGCAATGGTTGAGAAGAGTGGAAGACAGGGTTGTAGCCTATCACCAATGTTATTCAGTCAGTACACTGAGCAAGGAGTAAGAGAAACAGAAGAAAAATTTGGAGTAGGAATTAAAGTTCAGGGAGAAGAAATAAAAATTTTGTTGTTCGCTGTTGACATTGTAATTCTGTCAAGGAGACAAAATGACTCAGAAGAGCAGTTGAATGTATTGTATTGCATCTTGAAAAGAGGCTATAAGATGAGCATGAACCAAAGTAAAAGAAGGGTAATGGAATGCAGTCTGATTAAATCAGGTGATGCTGAGGAAATTAAATTTGGAAACAAGACCCCTAAAGCAGAGATGAGTTTTGTTATTTGACCATCAAAATACTGATGATGGCCAAAGTAGAAAGAATATAAAATGTAGACTGACAATGGCAAGAAAAGCGTTTCTGAAGAAGAGAAATTTGTTAACATCGAATATAGATTTAAGTGTTAGGAAGTCTTATCTGAAAGGATTTGTATTGAGTGTAGCTACATATGAAAGTTCAACATAGATGATAAACAGTTTAGACAAGTAGAAAATAAAAGTTTTTGAAATGTAGTGCTAGAGAAGAATGCTGAAGATTAGGTGGGTAGATCATGTAATAAGTGAGAAGGTTCTGAATAGAATTGGTGCGGAAAGAAATTTGTGACACAACATGACTAGAAGGAGGGATCGGTTGATAGGACAAATTTTGAGATATCAAGGGATCACTTATTTAGTACTGGAGGGAAGTGTGGGTAGTAAAAAGTTTAGAGGAAGACCAAGAGATGAATCTAGTGAGCAGATTCAAAAGGATGTAGTTTGTATTAGTAGTTATTCGGAGATGAAGAGACTTATACAAGATAGAGCAGCATAGAGAACTGCGTGAAAGCAGTCTTCAGACTGAAGACCACAACAACAACAATCTAACTTAGTTAACAGTCACATGTGTGTGGATGGCCACAACTTTATAAAAGGTCCTGCATTTAAGAAAACTATCAGTGAAATTAAATTTTGGAGTGGTGATGTGTGGTTTCAATAAAAGATATAACAAAGGACTCAACTGAACCAGCTGATACTTCATGTTGACTTCATCCCATAACGTAGCAAAGTGATACCGTTTCCACAATTCTGCATCCACATTG
Organism: Schistocerca cancellata; assembly: GCF_023864275.1. Lineage (NCBI taxonomy): Eukaryota > Metazoa > Arthropoda > Insecta > Orthoptera > Acrididae > Schistocerca > Schistocerca cancellata. Next base: position 728,831,724 of record NC_064629.1, read on the forward strand.
CATGCTAAAGAGCATTTATGGCTCTCCTCATGTGTAACATCATTGGCACTGAGTAAGATGGTGCAGAAGTGGGTATGACTAGATTCATTTGATTAGATGTGAGTTCAAAGTCTCATCCTGCCATGCTGATTTAGGTTTCATATAAGGAAATTGCTGAGGTGATCCTTTAGCAAAGACACAGCTGACTTTCTTCCCCAATCCTGGCTTGCTCCATTTCTAATGACCTCAGGTGTTACCTTCATTTAATGTATTTAATTAGTTGTTTGTGTAATTTGTCTCATTTACCAGGCTGTGTGTGAGATTTACTCTGAACAGAAGCTTATGAGGGTCCGACGGACAGTGGAACACCAGAAACTGTCAAGATTGGAACCAGAACGTGTGTTTACCTCTCCCATAACATCAGCTTCATATTCACTAGTGCGGACACAGCTATCAGATGACACAGAGTCAGCACAAGCACGTGATCTTGCAACACCCATTGAGAGCATTAACGAAGAAAATTTTGAGAACTATAATGCTGACCTGAGTGTAGAAGAACTTCAGATATTTCAGAGGGAAAACTTGCAGCTGTACAATGAACTAAACACTTTGGCAGATGAAATACGGCAAATTCAGAGCAGAGTAGTGCGGATTGCAGAGCTCCAGGATGTGTTTACAGAAAAGGTGCTCCAGCAGGTAAGGGAACAAACTCCAAAATGTAATTTTTCCATTTTTAAGTTAAATCATTTTGTATCTTAGGATAGTCATTATTTTAATTTTTGTTTTTGAATGTAATTTTCCATTCAGCACTATCCAGAGAGAGGGAATTCGTGTTGATGAGTGCCAGCTTCAGTGTCTGAAGAACATCTTTGCAAAAAGAATATAAATTTTAATGAGTTTTTTATTATGCCTTTCAATCTGCAAATGTGTGCTTTGCACGCACTAATATTGTGTGTGGTAAAGTGCCCATCATGTGCCAGTATCATTACCATCCACTGCCCGATCTACAGGGTGTGTCCAGAATGTAATGTGTCGCAATTTTTTGTGATGTGACTATACTTCATAGAGTTGTCGGACCGGTTGGGAAAAGTGCTAACAGACAAGCAGCATTGCATGAAATAACCACAGAAACCACTGTGTGACATATAGTGAATGTATCCTTTAGGGCAGTGTGGTGAAATTTGGTGTTAATGAGCTATGGCAACAAACAACCAACACAAGTGTCTTTGCTAACAGCATGATATTGCCTACAATGCCTCTCCTGGGGTTGTGACCATATCAGTTCCACCATAGATAACTTGAAAACCATGGTCTGGTCAGGTGAGTCCCAGTTTGAGTTAATAAGAGCTGATGGTAGGGTTCGTGTGTGGTGCAGACCCCAGGAAGCTGTGGACCCAAGTTGTCACCAAGGCACTGTGCAAGCTCATGGTGGCTCCATAATGATGCGAGCTGTGTTTACATGGAATGGACTGGATCCTCTGGTCAAACTGAACCAATCATTGACTGAAAATGGTTATTTTTTGCTACTTGGAGACCATTTGCAGCCACTCAAAGAACATGTAGGGGTGGTCTGCCTGTTCCCCAGGAGTAGTGGGGACCAGGGGGTAGATGTGTCTGACCGAGGGAAAAAATGATGTGGAGGGGCAATCTGCTTGCTCTGGCAGGTGGAACAGGAGGTAACTGTGTGCCACGTCGGTGAATGCCGCATCCGTGCCCACCAGTAGACATGTTGGCAGGCCAGGCACTTGGTGAGCACAATGCCCCAGTGCCTGACATGCGAGAGAGACAAGATGCACTGCTGGAAAGCTGTTGGGATCACAATGCTGATGCGGCCATTCTCTCCCTGGAGCGGGAGCACATCGTTGATGGTGGAGAGCTCATTGTGGTGCTACCAGTAGGCCTGGACCTCCTGTTGTTGCAGCTGCTTGTGGTCCAGCTACCAGTCACATTGCACCAGGCAGAGTACCTCGTGGTACACTGGGTTACACGGTGGTGCAGCACGCAATGAGCTCGGTGTCCAATGGAAGGTTCGCCACAGCTACCTCAGTGATGTAGTCCAGGTGGAAGCAAACTTCAGGATGTGCGTAAAATGCAGGCTCTGCATCAAATCATGGCTGGGAGGGCAGTCGAACGGTATTGAACTTGATCTGTAAATTGGCCATCGACTTTAATGATGTCATTGCTATAACTACACAGCAGAGTGTCAAAAAGTTGAAGGCAAGGGAATGCCACATGATAATAAGATTGCCAACCTGTGGTGGTCACAGTAGACCCCACGTCTATCTGCAGTTCGACAGACACATTGTCAGTGGCTTCTGTGAGAGATGGAAATTCGTGTAAGTCTACATCTACATCTACATACATACTCCGCAATCCACCATACATTGCATGGCGGAGGGTACCTCGTACCACAACTAGCATCTTCTCTCCCTGTTCCACTCCCAAACAGAACGAGGGAAAAATGACTGCCTATATGCCTCTGTACGAGCCCTAATCTCTCTTATCTTATCTTTGTGGTCTTTTCATGAAATATAAGTTGGCGGCAGTAAAGTTGTACTGCAGTCAGCCCCAAATGCTGGTTCTCTAAATTTCCTCAGTAGTGATTCACGAAAAGAACGCCTCCTTTCCTCCAGAGACTCCCACCCGAGTTCCTGAAGCATTTCCGTAACACTCGCGTGATGATCAAACCTACCAATAACAAATCCAGCAGCCCGCCTCTGAATTGCTTCTATGCCCTCCCTCAATCCGACCTGATAGGGATCCCAAACGCTCGAGCAGTACTCAAGAATAGGCCGTATTAGTGTTTTATAAGCGGTCTCCTTTACAGATGAACCACATCTTCCCAAAATTCTACCAATGAACCGAAGACAACTATCCACCTTCCCCACAACTGCCATTACATACTTGTCCCACTTCATATCGCTCTGCAATGTTACGCCCAAATATTTAATCGACGTGACTGTGTCAAGCGCTACACTACTAATGGAGTATTGAAACATTACAGGATTCTTTTTCCTATTCATCTGCATTAATTTACATTTATCTATATTTAGAGTTAGCTGCCATTCTTTACACCAATCACAAATCCTGTCCAAGTCATCTTGTATCCTCCTACAGTCACTCAACGACAACACCTTCCCGTACACCACAGCATCATCAGCAAACAGCCGCACATTGCTATCCACCCTATCCAAAAGATCATTTATGTAGATAGAAAACAACAGCGGACCTACCACACTTCCCTGGGGCACTCCAGATGATACCCTCACCTCCGATGAACACTCACCATCGAGGACAATGTACTGGGTTCTATTACTTAAAATTCTTTGAGCCACTCACATATTTGGGAACCAATCCCATATGCTCGTACCTTAGTTAGGAGTCTGCAGTGGGGCACTGAGTCAAACGCTTTCTGGAAGTCAAGGAATATGGCATCCGTCTGATACCCTTCATCCATGGTTCGCAAGATATCATGTGAAATAAGGGCGAGTTGTGTTTCGCAGGAGTGATGCTTTCTAACCAGAATTTCCTTGGGTTTTCAGCAAGATCTTTTGCTAAGGTATGACGGTGGTGGTGGTTGTATGCTTCGCGCATCGCTCTTTTTACAGCACCACGAATCTCTACTAACTTTTGCCTGTCCTCATTCTCCTGATCTTTCTTGTACTGCGAGTGCAACTGTCTTTGCTTCCTGAGCATTCTCCAAATTGCACTGTTAAACCACGGTGGGTCTTTTCCATCCGTAACCCACTTTTTCAGCACATACTTGTCCAATGCGTGATTTACAATGTATTTAAAATTTGCGCATAATTCTTCCACGTCCATCCCACTAAATGGGATGCTAACAACTGCTTATCTGCTCTTTCTAGTAAGAATACTCTCCTAGCCTTCTTGACCGACTTTTTAACTTTTGTAACCATAGTCATAATGTCAACATCATGATCACTAATCCCTGTCTCAACACTGACACCATTGATGAGGTCTGGTCTGTTCGTGGCTACCAGATCTAAAATATTTCCATTACGCGTTGGCTGTCGATTTAGCTGATCAAGGCAGTTTTCGGATAATGTGTTCAAAAGTAATTCACACGACAGCTTTTCTGTACCACCTGTAATGAATCCATAGACATCCCAGTCTATACTAGGTAGGTTGAAGTCGCCTCCGACTAATATAGCATGATCCGGTCACTTCTGCGATACAGAGTGTAGACTCCCTTTGAATGATTCTAGAACTGTCACGGTGGAACCTGGTGGCCGGTAATAACACCCAATAATTAACTTTATTTCTCTTAGCCCTGTTAAACGTGTCCAGATAACTTTACAATCACACTCTACTTCGACCTCAGTAGACACAATATTTTTGTCAACTGCAATGAAGACACCACCTCATACGGTGTCTAATCTGTCTTTCTGATACACGTTCTAACCCTCACTAAATATTTCAGAACTTCCTATCTCGGGCTTCAGCCAGGTCTCAGTCCCGAGAACTATTTGCGTGCCACACGCTTCCTGGAGGACAGTAAATTCAGGAACTTTATTCCGAACACTCTGAAAATTTACTGCTAATATGTTGATAGCTGAAGTGTCTTTACACTGAGCGCGTCCTGATTTCCCTGCCTGCACATCGACTGGTGAGTGTTCATCAGGACACCTCGCACTACTGCCTAGCCTAAAAAAAAACTCATGCACGCCACATGTACAAGTGAGGAAGCACAGATTAGATATAGGATACGTCTGGGAACAGGTCCACCCTGTCATCCATCTCCACATCTGATGGGCCCATACATTCACAGTTGATGTTCATTTTCAGTGCTGCTTGGCTCACTTCAGCCCTGTGTCTGGATTTCCCACAAAAAGTGCACATAGCTCACCATTAGTGGCACTGGTGTCTCTGGTGAGTAATAAAACACTATCTGCAGGAAGGGAACTGTTGAGGGTGGCTTCTGGCTGCTGAGTCTGTGTGCGTTATGTGAAATGTGAATCTGACCTGGATTGTTAGGGAGGGGGGGGGGGGGCGCTTGACTGTGGCAGAGGGCAGTGTGTTGGCCTGATGGGTGCTGCAAGGTGGCTGATGATGCAAGAGCCTGTTCAAAAGCTCTGATAATGGGGAGACATGTTTCTGAGGAAGGGTCCTTCAATTTAATGAGATTCGTGCATAGTCCTTCAAGAGGGGGCATGCACAAGAATCATGTCCCAGACCAAGGAAGTTCCAATATGACAGTTTACACTGAAGATTACTATGCTGGAAATAGCAGTCATGAGATAAACTCTGGAAGTAGGTGATCCTTAGGTGGTAAGACTGTTAAGTTTACAGCAGCTGAAAATCTTATGGCAGGCTATGCAACATGCACCTTGGAGTCAAAATATTCGAACAAACTGCAATTCAAAATGTCATAAGGCATAGTGTGGAGTTCCACTTCTGGGTTAAGTTGTGGCAGAAGATGGTAAATGTACGGGGCCACATGTGACAGAAAACAGGTGCGCTGCTGGGCATCACCTGTGATGCCATGGGCTAAGAAGTGCTGTTCCATGAGTGCGGCATAGTTCACCCCTGGCCCGGCCGTCTTTTCAAACTGCTGGAATGGTTGGGGCACACTCCGAAAGTCCTTAGCCACAGAGTCAATCCATTGATGAGCTCTAGAGGTGATGTGGAGATGGCTGCTGGCCGATCGATCAGGAGTTCATGAGGGTGCTGCATCTGCTGGAAAGTAACAACACCTGAGCAGAGACATCAACCAGTTCTGTCATGCTGGAAGCAAAGTGACAGTAAGTGTACTTGAAAGTAGAAGAAAATAAGATCCTGATTTTAGGAATGGTTTCCCAATCGGCACCTGGCCCAGGGAACACTCTTGGAGTGAACTCATTGAAAATAGTTTGGGCACTGGCTGGCCTAAATACTTCCTGGGTGCTGGGGTACTGTAGATACTACTTTCTGTCACATGGTACCCAGAGAAGAAAATCCCCACAGGACCACTGACCTCTGGTGGCACTTGGGTTGCTACGTGGTGGCCAGGAAGTGTGCGGCCATCCTTTGTCCATCTTCTGAACAGCTGTTCCGTGCATGGCCAGTGCCCACATAACTTGTCTGTTGTTGATTGCTGGCTGAATAGGCATAAGGCCTTTACACAGAAATTTTCCATTATCATGGAGTACAGAATCGAAAGTAACGTGAAGTCAGTGCCAGAAGAAACACCATACAAAGTGCACCTTTTATTGCTCTGTGCTGCACACATTTAAGCTTAGCCTTATGACTTTTGTTTAGTAATACCGATTTAGTGTATCTGTATTGGGTTGCTTTGTGGGGGTAAGGCATGGATTTTAGTAGCTAAATTTCCTGAGAATTCTTCACTTTTGTTTTGACACTGATTCATGACACAGCCACAGAATGGCATGTGTGTACTGGGGCTCCTCCTTGTGCTCTGCATGGCTGTAAGTTACGCAGGTCATACAGAAAGTACTTTACGTGCCACTGCCAGAATTCTTTTATGGTAAGTTCCTTTTTGCAGATAGGCAAATGGCATTTTGGTTGTTTGCAATGTCATTTTCACCTTTTTGTTGCTTTTCTTAAGGCCATACAACATCTCTGGCCATTCATATTAGGTTGTCAGGTTACATTACTTTCTAAAAAACTTTTTGGTATCCACATTAAATGTCAACAGTATTACATACAATTAGTTTCACAATGACTTAATGTCATCCTCAAGTGTTTACATATAACTAATTTAATATTGGTTCATTAAAATACACTGTCTCCCAATGTTTGGATGCCGAGTATCTTAACGAAGCAATGTTATGGTCTCCCAGTGTTCAAATGTCATGTATTTTAACAAATCAGTGTTAAATTAGTTATCTTTTCCACTTGAGGATGTGATTAAATCATTGTGAAACTGGTTGTGTGTGATCCTGTAGTAAAGGAACTGCTAACAGCTAATGCAGCCACCAAAAAGTTTTTAGAAGATTTTTAACAGTTTCTTTAAAAAAATTTTAAAATATTTTATCATGTACCTAAACTGTGGATGCCCAAACCGTAAAATCATGTCATCTGTGAGTGCATATTTATGGATTAGTTTTTTTAAGGCCCTGTTTACCTCAAATCTTACCAGCTGACCCCACGTGTTTGATGCCTCCCCCCCCCCCCCCCTTCCCCGCATAGGCTCTCTCATATTACTGGTTAAATTTGTTAATGTATCCACATGACTTGTATGGTTTTGTCATATGCAATTAAGATATGTCCTGTTGTTGGTTTACAGACTTAACAGACTTATGTTTGTTTATTTTGTTTAGTGAGCTATGTAATATTTATTAATTGTTACACTAGCACCTGAAGATAAAATTAGTGTCCTGAAACTTTGGTAGTGTATATGCCTGAATCCAAATAAAGGAACTTTATATTATTCGTTATATTATTCATTATGAACACTTTCCCAAGACCTCATATCACCTGAAATATCCATTTCTGACCGTTGATTCCTTTCCTAATTGTACTTGGTTTAGGATTCTTTGCAATCATTGTTGTTATGGGCTGGCAGATTTGGAGTTCCCTGATAGCTCTGATGTAGGTGGCAACAAAGATCTGATGTGCGTGACAACAAAGTGTGGAACTTGTACTGCAGTGCATTTGAAATCTTGGCAACACTGCTTTCATTAGAACATTCTTTTTTCTTTCTTCTTCTTTCTCTCGTCTCCTGTCACTCTTCTCTTCTCCTCACCCCTCCCCAAACTGTGCCTGCAGTTGTCACTGGTAGAAATTTTTCACTGTCTGAGAAAGGCTCTGAGAGAGGCTATCTTTCAGGTGCACTGATGCTCAACAGTCCTTCCTTCCTTTCAGGTACCCGTTAGCCAGCCTTTGTTTTGTCAATAGTAGTCTGGTAGTTCTCCAATTTTGAAGATAACCAACCATACCTTTATAAGGCCTTTGGGCTAGTATGATGATGGGGTAGCCACTCCCAAAGACATTTGAAAGCTACTGCCAGCCGCCCCCCACCCCACTCTGGGAGGAATCCATGTACCCCCTCTGGTTGCATCTAGTATAATAGCATGATCAAATTTCATGTCATTTTTCAAGTGTTTGCGCATTGTTTATATAAGGCAGCCTGATATTTATCTAGATGAATATGGGGAAACCACATCCAGGCTGGCCAGCACACTGGTCCCAGTAATCCCAAGGCAGATTCAATCCAAGGCCAGCACACCTACCCATGTCCCAGAAGGGATGTTTTAACACATTTGACTATCTGGGAGCATACCAGAGCTCAAAAGTAGCTACCGTATTGTAGATATGAAATTTTTGTGCGTGGTTTATTGGTTCTGAATCAAATAGATATTTTTTTCAGAATGATAAGTGTTCTCTGCAAACATTCCATTTGTGTTCGCAGGCTTATATTATATTGCCTGTTTAGAAATCCCATTGCCTGCTTTTTGCAAAGGTCACAACTCCCATTTTGTGAATGTAATACTTGATTTGCACAGTAATTTGGTATCTTGTCGGAAATTTGAAAGCAATTACATATTTACAGTCAATACAAGGTGTATTGCTAAGGGCACTCTTAAAATGCTTAAGCTTGCTAATTTATGGAAGTTATGTCAGGTACAAAATTATATTTACAGTAGACGTATTGTATGAATGCTGATCAAATTAGAACAACAATAAAATGTGAGATTCATTTTTGGAAGGTTTAAGATGCAAATCCTTGGTTTCCGTAAATCAGTTGAGACAAAATCCTGCTTTGTACCTTGTCCATCTAATTGTGTTGCAGTATTAATTGAGTGAAATATTGATTTGCTCTCAAAATCATGTATCATTTTCTTTTTACAGGAAGAAGAAATTGAACGCATTTCAACAACTGTGATTGGGTCTACAGAGAATGTGAAGGAAGGAAATGAGCAACTACATCAGCTCATGCAAAAGAGTGCAGGTCTTCGTGCATGGGCACTGTTCTTTTTCATTGTCATGTCCTTCTCCCTGTTGTTTCTGCACTGGTACCATGACTGACTGTTGTTGCTATTCTATGAGTTTATTGCGGTTTGGCACCTGGACAGGAAGAAGCATGGAAGATGTGTGGTATATTTCACCCTTTATTCAAGGAAGATTGCATACCATCTACACACTTTCATCATACGAAAACCAATACTGATGTTTACAAATATATGCATTTCAATACCTCATGTTTATATTCTGTATGTCAAGAAGCTGTTACTTATTTCTCAGTGCATATATATTTTGTGGTAACAATGCTCAAATTTGTGGTTCTTGTATTTTGAAATGACACTTAGTGTTTCTCTTGGTTTTATACTTGTGGAATTACTGAATAATTTATTTTGAAGAAATGTACATTTTTGGAGCCTAACTTTTGCTGTTTTTTCTAAATACTTATTCAGTATTCTGTGCTTTAGGTAATTTTCTGTTTGTCTTTTTACACTGTATTACACCAGTTACAAGGACAACCTCTTAAAAGAAAAGTGTTAACTCATGAGATGTTATAGGCCACAATAGTATCAATGAATTAATAATAATAATAATAATAAGGAATGAAACTGAAGCATATTTATGTTCCAGATGTTAATATTTCTGATCAGAAAATGTAATTCATTTAAGCCTCTGCTTCTCTATAATTCAATGCCTTTCTCTTATTGTGCGGAACATGTACCTGACAGCTTAAGAGTATTGTTTATGTCTGAAAGAATCATCAGTGGTGGTTTCTTAGTCTCATAGCAAACATAATCTACATCATTTGATTCAGGTACAGGAGACATGTCAAAACTGTGGTAAAATTTCACTATAAACATAGAATAGCTGATGTTAACAAACAGCATCATAATAAAGTTTTAAACATGGCTGCATGATCAGCGACCATTTACAAATTAATGTTAAAGCAATTAAAGTCCTTGGTCACAAAAATTAAGTATTTTGACCTGGTTTCGGCACCTCTGTGAGTGCCTTCATCAGAAATTAAACATTCAAATTGGCCTACAAAAGAAGTACAAAATTATAGGAATTTTTTTTTATATAAAAGTGTAAGTACTGACTGACAGTACAAGAAAGAAACAGTACTTACATGTCATGTATAAAATAAATATCAAGCGACAAAGCTTTAGTCACAAAATGTTTTCAAGTAGAATGCGTGGAAAGCAAGCCACTATGAGCTGCTTGTATATGTCGAGCTACAGGTAGCATCAGACTGAGGCGCCTGAGTTAACAACTGTGTGCAGGTGAACATTGCACCAAGAGTGCCATCTAGCAGCCGCAAGTACAAACTGGCTACTTAACATTCAAATGAAAAGACGAATATTATGATGAACATTATTCAGTACATGAAGTAAAAGACAATATTTTGTTTGACAGCAGCAGACAAGGTAACATTTTGCCTACATCAGAGCTTAGAAGTACAGTTTAAAGGATGAAAACACCATTATATAAAATACAAAGAAGGCTGAATGACACAGCCTTTAGAAAAAAAATATAACATGGAATGCAGCCAATATAAACCATTTAATAAATGAAAAATTATGAGTCAACATAGGTACAAAAAACATTTCGGTAACTGCACGAGGAAACCTGAAATCAGATATCAAGTAACGACTTTATACTGTAGAAGAAGTTTTTAATACGTAATTGTAGCTGCTCATTGAGAAAGAGGCTACCATTTTGAGAAAGATGTTTAAAAATTTCTAATTCTTCTAGGATATCTAATGTATGCCCTTTCCTCTCGGTGTGCAAAATGTTGATATTGTGAACAGATTTAGGCACGTGACCTGTAATCAAAAGCTGGTCTGCAAAAGACAAATTTTGGGTGCTAGTGTCATTTTTTCTTAAAAGATGTTCTTTATATCTGGTTGTAAAGGCACACCCTGTTTGTAAGAAGAGCATTTGCTGCGAAAAATCTTATAGATGCCAGAGTTTTCCAATGGGGAACAAGTCGATTTTGAAATTATGAATACAGTTTTTTTTTCCTTCTCTTTTTTTACTTTTAAATGTTAAGTAGCCTACTTATATTTGTGGCTACTAGATGGTACTCTTGGTGTAATATTCACCTGCCCGCAATTGCTAATGCGGGCACCTCAGTCTGTTGATACCTGTGGCTTGACATGTATGAGTAGCCCATAGTGGCTCATCTCCCATGTATTATCTTTTTTTTAAATTGTTGTGACTTAAGTTTTCTCACTTGATATTTATTTTATATGTGACATGGAAGTACTGTTTCTTTCTTGTACCGTTAGTCAGTACTTACACTTTTATTTTAAAAAAATTCCCATAATTTTGTACTTACGTTACAGGCCAATTTGAATGTTTAATTTCTGATGAAGGCACTCATAGAAGTGCCGAAACCAGGTCAACAGACTTAATTTTTGTGCTCGAGGGCTGTAATTGCTTTAACTTAAATATAGCATAATATAATAATAATACAGTTTTGTTATATATACACACACAATAAAATCTAAAACTTAATTATCCCTTGCTCAAATTATCATTGCATCCTCTATCAATTGTTCTCTTGAATAGTAGCATTTCTCCCCTGGATCTGTTGCAGCCTTGTTTTTAGAATCTTTGATTTCGTGTTAAATATGTTTTTATCCATTAACTTGTTATATATTGTCATCCCCGTATATTGTGGAGTCTATGCATATAATTTCAGTTGGTCTATTGGCAGCATAAAATGATTTTTATTTCCCATGTTATATGTGTGGTTAAAATGGTTCTCCTCAAATAATTTTTGTCTGCTGTGTATGAAGATTATAATTTCATAAATGTATGTGGAGAGAATAGTTAGAATTTGTAGTTTCCTAAATAATGGGCAACAAGATTTGTTTGCTATGCTTTACACATGTATCTCATAATTTTCTTCCACAATTTCAGTGTTCGAGATACATTGTTAGAACAGTCGCAGAAAGCTGTACCATATAATATGACAGCTTTAAAATAACTATGATATACTATTAATCATGTAGTCAAGTCCGTGGAATTCACTAGTATTTCCATTGCTTAGTGCTTAGTTTATTTGATAGGAAGTCAATATGTGTATTCCACATTATTTGATAGGAAGTCAATATGTGTATTCCAGCTTAAGTGCTTGTCCACATTTAGTCCAAGGAGTTTGATCATGTCTTCTTCTTTTGTAAGTTTATTGTTACGTTGTATTTTAAGTTCCACTCATTTCAAATGCTTGGTTTTGAAATGTGCCATATGGGTTTTAGCAATGTTCACTTTGAACCCATTTAACTGAAACCAGTTTTCTAGCATATCCAGCATGCTTATCATGGAGCTTGGTTTTTTTCTGCTCTTTCATCTTCAATTAAAACAGAAGTATTATCTGCAAACAGAACTCGTGGGGAATTTATACTTAGGGGTAAGTCATTTACGTCTAATAGGAGCAGGATTGGCCCTAAAATGGAGCCTTGACGCACATCTTGTGATACTGTACTCCACTTAGAATAGTAATTCACTGCATATGAAATGATAGTTACTCTTTTTTTCTATTGTGAAAGTGTGATGTGAGCCAATTCAAAGTATTTGTCCTTAATTCCATATTTGTCTGGTTTGTAGATAAGCATGGCATGGTTCACAGAGTCAAATTCTTTTGTAAGCTCACAGAAGATACCTGCAACTTTTCTCATCTGAACCAATGATTTGCATAGCTTTTCAGTAATTTCATTCATTCCATCCAGAGTGTTTTTTCCTGGTTGAAATCCAAATTGGTTATGTACTTGCAATAATATTTTTTACATCAAAATTTTTGATCGGGTTTGCACCTACTTTCTCTGACACTTCCCACAGGACTGGAAGAATAGAAATAGGGCAATAGTTTCCCATGTCTTCCTTCAACACTTTCTTGAACAGAGGTCTGACTTCAACGTACCTCAACACATCAGCGAAGCATCCCTGTTCAAAAGATTGGTTGAATATTTTAGTTGGAGGAACTGCTATTATGTCACACATTGATTTCATCCCTATAGTGGGTGTCCCATGCCACTCAGCATAGTTTTTATTTTTAATAATAATAATAATAATATAACACTTTTCAGTCCTTTATGTGACTTTTTTAAAATCTGTTGAGATACTCAGCTTCTTGATGGAGTCCAAAGGGGTTTACTTTACTCTGATTCTCTGCTACATCAACATCTGACTTTGCCACATTTATAAAGAAATTGATATTTGAGCTTCTTTAATCCTAGCTACAACTCTAACTCTGACTTTACCGTGAACAACACTGCCTTTGTCTCACTTTTATGTTGCACAGTAAACATTTTATTTGCCATTTGTTTGGCTGCCGTTACTTTGTTAACATAGCTTTATAATGTTGAACATACTCAGTAAAATATCTGTTTTTATTACACTGGTCTGCAAGGTATCAGATGACTGAGAACTAATAAATAAATACATGGTTTATTTGTCCATAATAACTTAACTGCCGTGGACATTGTTTACAAACACAAGAACATTAAAAAAGTTTAGAAGTAAAGATTAATTATACACAATAACATTAAAAATCCTTGAGGGAGTACAAACATTTATTAATTAAAAATTTCTTTAATTTTGTCTTAAATATGTTTCCCTTTAACATTTTTATATTATTTGGCAATCTGTTGTTATAAACATATCTTCCAGCAGTAAATGGTCTATGATCTGTTGCTTTTTTATTACTAAATTTTATGTGGTAATCCACTCTTTTTCTTGTGTTATGATTATGACTGCTAGTATGTTATACTTAATGAAATATTCTCTACAGGACTGACACTTACTAATACAGTGAAACCCCACTTTTACACTTTTCAAGGGACTTCAAAAAAATGGTGTAAAATGCAGAAAGTGTAAAAATTTGGAAATAACGTTTTATGTTGTAAAAGTTACGTATAGGTTACCACCTTGCACATTATATATGGTATATGTACATAACAGGCTTAAAAAGACTTGTCAGGGACTTGTTTATTATCTCATGAAGGTTTATTATCTAATAAAAACTGCTGATGTAACTGGAACTGATAACTGTCTGGGAAGTAGGAACTTTTGACTCAATTTCATATGTCATAATCGATGTTCTTGAAAGTCAGCAACTATTATTCCTTATTTAAATAATGAAATAATGCACTAGTTATGTATTTTTTCATGCTTAGCATGACATGTTTTGAGAAATATTTCTCGTCTGGTGCAAATATGTACACAAGTATTTGGTGCAGTGTTTGAATGTGTGTTATTCTGCATCTTTTGCACTATAGTCATCTTTTTGAGGTTATCAGGTACTGCACCTCATCAGTCATCAGTTATTTATAAAAACACACACACACACAAAACAAAACTGTCACTCATATTGTTTGTTTGTGTAACATCACAAAAAATACCAATGTAAATACTGCACTTGACAATGAGAATAAATTCTTGAAACACGTTTTGCCCAGCATAAATAAAATACATAACCCACGCTGTGTTTAAACTAAAAACATTTGAGCTTCACAAGGTGAATGATGGTGTCAACTAGCTTTCCAAGTGGCCGTATGCCTAAATACTCTAAATATGGTTCGACAAGGGTGTCACAATAATCACAACAATCAAGAAACTGTGTTTGCGCAGTAGAAACAGTTTGGAAACGATTGTGATTGGTCGCAATATCTTCATTCGAATGAACCTAATTACTCCCATCAGCCACCATGCCAAATAGAGCTTGGCAGTGGCAGGAGATACAGCACGAATTGTTCCAACTTTTACATGTTTACTTGTTCAGATCCATTGAGTAGAGTGCCATGGTGTCAAGAAACTTAACCGCATAATATTTGTAAACACTACTGGATGGCCAACATCATGCCAGCATCATTTTTTCTCCACAAACATTTTTTCGAAATGCGTAAGTCATGGGAAAATGATAAATATGTTGACGCAAAATCAGGTGCAAATTAGCATTGTGGCCATAGGAAACTTGATGGGACCAATAAAAAATGTTGTAAACAGTGGGAAAATGTTAATTCCAGGAACGTAAAAGTGGGGTTATACTGTATTAGCTATTATCCTAATTGCTCTTTTCTGGGCTCTAAAAGCCCTATTCATATATACTGTTGGTGCTCCACCCCAAGTCTCAATACCATATTGCAGGTGGGAGTGTATGATTCCTAAATAGATTTGTCTTGAAACATGTTGCGCTATTATGCTAGAAAGGCGTTTTAGCAGGTAGGTGTTATAGGAGATTTTTTTACACGTGTAGCTGATATGTTCATTCCATGTAAGATATTTGTCTACTGTAATAGCCAGGAATTTATGTTTATCAATTGTTTCAACTGATAGCTCTGGTTTTGTATCCACTTGTCATAATTTATAATTTAACAGAAACTCCATCAGAATTGTCTTGTCCTTATTTAGTGCCAATTTGTTTTTGGTGAGATATTCTATGACAAGGCTAATGTTCTCTGCATTATTTTCCACTGCTAACTGTTTTTCTTAAGAGAAGTGAATGAGAACAGAATGCTGCTAAATTATATAGGAAGAAGAAAAACAAAAATGATAGGGCACATAATGAGACACAACCAGCTCCTAAAGAATGTATTTGAAGGAAAAGTTTTAGGGAAAAAGCCAAGAGGCAGGCCAAGAGCAACATATTTTAATAACATCAAAGAAGATATGGGGATAAAATCATATGACAATGGAGAGAGGGACGTGGCTAAATCGACGAGGCATGGCCTTTAGTTTATGATGGTGAACTGTTTTGTAGAGCGCCAACTTATGAAGGAGGTATCATCGGCATAATTTACTAGGTTTGAATTTTGTGGAAATATTATATCATTCATGTACACAATAAACAAAAAAGGGCCAATAATGCTTCCCTGAGGGACTCCACAATTAAGAATTTTGGAAGATGATTTTACTTTTTGTGTATGTCTCCCAGTTGTATAATACAGCTTTACACATTGTCTTCTGTCAGCAAGGTAGGATCTTAACAAATCTAATGCTACTTTTCTGACTCCATAAGTTTCTAATTTATGTAGAAGAACAGAATGATTTACAGAGTCAAAAGCCTTGGATAGGTCTAAAAAAAGTGTCAATAACTTGCTTTCCATGATCAAGTTTATTCAGTACCACTTGCAAAAATGTAGCTACAGCTGTTATTGTTGACCGGCCCTTCCTGTCCATGCTGACAGTTTTTTAATAGATTGTACTTACAGAAAAATGATTGAAGTTGATCAAGAAGTAGCCTTTCCAACAGCTTACTAAGTATTGATGTCAATGAAATAGGCCTATAATTTTATATATCTGTGGTTATTCCCTTTTTATGTGCCTGTCTTATTTCAGTGACTTTTAACAGGTCAGGAAATGACCCCTGACTGAAAGAGCTGTTTATTATATGTTGCAGAGGCTTTATTAATTCATTACTGCATTCTTTCATTAATTTCATTGAGATGTCATGCAAGCCACTGGATGTATTTGCTTTTAAGTTGGAAATGGTTTTCAGGATTTCCAGTTCTGTAACACACCTCAGGAAGAATGAATTATGAACATTACTGGGATTTAGTACCTGTGGTGGGTTGATCACATCCTCCCTACCCATCTTACTAAACTGATCTATGAATCTCTCATATACTTTCTTTGGTCACTCAGCAGTTTTCCACTGGCACTTATTATTATGTTATTGCACACTGCATTGCCGCTCCCTCCTCTTTCCTTATTTACTATTACACACTGTTTTGGTAACATTGCTAGATTGCCTCATCTGTTCAGTATACATCTGTGCTTTTAATGTCTTAAGTGATTTCCTGTAGGTTTTTCTACAGGCTTTGTATTTAGATTGGAAGTACTGCAAATTGGTGTCTCTAAAAAGTATATAAATCCTTCATATCTTCGCTTTATTTTATCATGTTAGGGGGAAGTTTAAGATTCCTGGAACTGTCAGTTTTCCTTGGTATTTTGACCACTGAGCACACTTGATTAAGGCAATGGGTTAATGCTGTATAAAATTTGTCCCACTTTTCATTAATATCTTCTATTTCATGTAGGCCTACCTGATGCCAATTTACGTGTGCCAGGATTTCCTTTAATGTACATTGGTCAAGCTCTCTTTTTATAGGTGAATAGGTCCCCATCAGATACTATTTATTTGTCTGTATGAAGCTCTAGGACTAATGCACTATGATCTGAAATGTGATTCTGAACAGTTCTAACTACAAGGTCTTCCTTTCTTAAGTTTGTGGTAACATGTTCAATACATGTCTGAGAGTCGTGTGTAATTCTTGTTGACGTTGAATCACATGGGTGTAATTATAGGACTGTAAAATATCAATATATCTAAGATTATATATATTATTAGTTAAGGAGTCTATGTTCACATCCCTACTATTATTATCTGTTTTTTATGAGGTGAGAGTTTATCAATAAGGTCCTCTAAATGACAGAAAAATTCTTCCATGTTACTGTTAGGGGATCTGTACAGGCTAGCTGTTATTAAACTGCTATTTCTAAGCTTTATTCTTATTGCACCTATTTCAAAAACCATCTCACATGCAAGTTTATCTACCCAATCAATTTTTTCGCATTGGACATTATTTTTGACATAAATACCAACACCCCCTATTGTAGTTTCCTACAATAGACACTGACCATTTTATAATTACTTAAATTAATGCTACACATTTCTTCAGTTTTGCGCCCTAGTTCATTCACGAGATAAATATGAAGATTACTAGCACTTATAAATTCATCAATTTGTTCAATTTTGCTGGTAATATATTGGATGTTTTGTGATATTATTTTGAGTTTACTGTCATTCATGATGATGTCAAGTACTTCACCTTCACATGTACATGGTGAAGGCTGTTTTACTCTAAAAAAGTTTCTGTAGGACTACTTTCATTTGTGAATGGACTGTTCTTATATATAAGGCTTTTCAGTTTGATCCTTTCTTTTATTATTTGATTTAATTTTTCACACAAAAAACATTTACCTGCATAATTCAAATGAAATCTGTGGTTAGTGTGGTGACCTCTATCCAACTTTCCTATATCTAGAATTGAACAATTTCCATAGTTTGAACATAGTACCCTAATTCTAATGTCTGTTTTTTTTCTTTCCTTGCTTACACACGAGTTGTTGATCTTCCTTGCCTACACATGAGTTGTGGAACAGATTGTACCAATGTGGGACAGTGGTGACAATCATGTTTTTCTGCTTATTTTCTTCAAGAAAATTCTTCAGTGCTTCCATGCAAACACCAGGTTTGTTGCTTCCCACATCATTTGCACCACTTACACAAACTATGAAATCATTGTTACGCGGCATTTTCCCTTTCAAGTTGGCACCTTGTGTGATACTATCTCAACTTTTTACTCTGGTTTCAAATCTGTTTTCAATTTTTTGTTGTCATATACAGTTTTTCTGCAATTTCACTTAAAGGTGCATTGCTGGGCCTGTAGGTTATGTGTATCGTTGGAGGTAAATTTCTCAGTAAGGTCCTGCATAATGGAAATGTGTACGAGTCCATTCTTGTGGCTCATTCAGTTCAAGTGAAAGTGACGTATGAGAACATGAAGATACTCTTAACAAATATTCAGTATGAGGAACACACTTGACTTATTTGTGGTGACTTCAAAGTTATAGGAATACTGTTGGGACAGAAGGCTGGGTTCACAAAAATGCCTTGTTTTCTATATGAATGGGACAGTCAGTTAAGGCTAAGACCTTGGAGTGCGGGAGTTTGGTCAGAGTGAAGAAATCTTGTGCCCGTAACTAAAAATATCCTGCATGAACCGCTTGTAGGGGGGGGGGGGGGGGGGGGGGGGAAGCCTTGCTTCCACCTCTACAGATAAAACTGGACTTGAAGTAATTTGTAAAGGCTCTACCACAGGATGGACCCTGCATCAAGTACCTTTCCAAGAAGTTTCCCTTCACCACATGAGCCAAATTGAAAGCTGAATTTATTTTTTAGTCCTCAAATAAAGAAACTGAAGAAGGATGAAGATTCTGAGAAGGCAATGAAGGAAAGAGAAAAGGATGCATGACCACTTTCTGATCAGTTACTGAGAAATTTCTGTGGAATAACAAAGATCCTACTTACAAGGCCATTGTTGAAAAAAGTTGCAAAATTTCAAGAATATGGGTTGTTAAATGAGTGTGAAAGTCCACCTTCTATACTCACATATGAACTACTTTCTAGAAATTTGGGACATTATACAGTGTGTATCAAAAAGAATCATCCAATTTTTCATGTCTATATTTCAGAAACTATTAAACATATACAATTAATGTTGTTTTTTGATAAATGGAAACTTAAAAGTGTGTTTTTTTCATACCGTTTCATAGGTGTTCAATATGACCCCTTGAGATGCACAGCGTGTGCAATGTGGTATTCAAATTGGTCCCACACTGCACTGTTTTGAGTTACAGCTTCCACAGCTACTGTTATGTGATGTCTGAGTTCATTCATTGTTGTTGGTAATGGAGGCACATAAACAGTGGCTTTTCTAAACCCCCACTAGAAATGATCACATACAGTCTGGTCCGGTGAGCTTGGAGGCCAGTAATGTAAGGCTAAATCATTTGGTCCAGTGCGACCGATCCATCATTCAGTAATCCTTTGATTTAAAAATTCCCGCACTTCCAGATGCACATGTGACAGTGCCCCATCCTGTTGGTTAATGAAGGCATTCAAATCAGTCTCTAACTGTGGGAAAAGAAAGGTCTCAAACAAATCGAGATATGTGCTTCCTGTAACAGTGTTCTCGGCAAAGAAAAATGGACCATACACCTTTTCCTGCGAAACTGCCCAAAACACATTAAATTTTGGAGAATCCTTCTCATGTTGTAAAACTTCATGTGGTTGTTCTGTACCCCATATTCTCACAATATAACAGTTCACCTTTCCATTTAAATGGAATGTTGCCTCATCACTAAACACTAGGTGTGGAAGGAAACTGTTATCCTCCATCTTGACGTGAACAAAATTACAGAACTCCACACATTGTTGTTTACCACCTTCATGAAGATCTTGCAGTAGCTGGATTTTATATGATTTCATGTGTAAACATCGGCGCAACACACACCAGACATACATCGGAGGTATGTTGAGCTGTTGAACTGCACAGCAAATGGATTTCTGCGGACTCCTTGTGAAACTATTTTGGATACGCTCGACGTCTGTGGAAGACTTTCGGGGATGCCCCAGTGATTTGCCTTTACACAAACAACCTGTTTCTCAGAATTGTTCATGCGATCATCTAATGTTATGTGCTGTGGGAGTATCCACACCATACCTAGCACGAAATTCACGCTGAACAGTTATTACTGACCCACACTGCGCAAAACGTAGAAGACAAAACTCTTTCTGTAGTCCCGACACCGTTTTTACTAGAACTGAAGCGGGTGCACAGTGCTGCTATGTAACAGGAACAATGTAAAACGTGTGAGTTTGGTCTTTCCAACAGTACTTTGTTCACGCAGATATCTCAAATAACATAATAGTTATGATTTTTTAAAATTAGGTGATTCTTTTTGATACACCCTGTATTGAAGAGCAGACCTAACTTTTTCACCGAGATATTAAGAGGAGGTACCAGCGGCACTGAATAGCAGCTATGTTGGTCGACTACTGTTGGCCGCTGAAGAGGGACAGTCATCATATACAAGTACCAACAAGAAGGCCAAAGAAGAGAAATTTTAAAAAATTGTGGAACACTGTTGACTTCTTGTTTTTATACACGGTAGTCATGAAACAAATTAGAGGAGTTCTCAGGAGTATTTTTTAAATGTATTTCATTTTTTAGATGTGTTTTGATCAAAAACTCACCTTGTCTGAAATGAAATGGTGTTAGAGTATATTTGTGGGCTGAGAAGTGAAAATTGTCAAAACATTACTTCTTTTTTGTGTAAAAACCTGACATGATAGACAAAAACAGTAATTATTTCTAGAATCAGCGTAAAAAATTGATCCATGAACACCTATTTTTGGCAAATCATCTGACAAAAAGTTTTAAAATGCAGTCTTGTATTGTATTTCAGTACATACTGGAGTTACCTCTTCCTGGCATAGAAATTTTTGTAGTCTGATTTATCCATTTCAGTTTATAAGTCATTTTGTTACATGCGGTTCTAAGTGGAAAGGTTTCATTAAAAATTTCAAGAAGACTACTTAAAAATTTGCCTTAACTTATTACTAAATACAATTTTTTTTTTTCATTGAAATGAGGGACATCCTACCC
The DNA here is from genome assembly GCF_023864275.1 of Schistocerca cancellata. Classification (NCBI taxonomy): domain Eukaryota; kingdom Metazoa; phylum Arthropoda; class Insecta; order Orthoptera; family Acrididae; genus Schistocerca; species Schistocerca cancellata. The sequence continues at coordinate 728,852,864 of NC_064629.1, forward strand.
AAGATACTTCCAACCCCTCCCAGATTGGTGTTCCACTGCACTCCCAACCTCCACAACATCCTAGTTCATCTGTATGCCACTTCCACCCCCAATCCCCTGCCACAGACCCATATGCAAGACCTGCCCAATACCCATCCAGCACCATTTACTCCTGTCCCATCACAAGCTTATACTACCCAAAAGAGGCAGGGCCATCTGTGAAGGCAGCCATGTTATATACCAGCTCTGTTGCAACCACTGCACAGTGTTTTACATTGGTATGACAACCAACCAGCTGTCAACTAGAATGAATAGCCACTGCCAAACTAATGCCAAAAACAAGGTGAACCAGTCAGTGGCACAACATGTGAGATTTCAGTGGCTGCTTCACAACCCATGCCATCTGGACCCTTCCACTATCACCAACTTTTCTGACCTGTACAGATGCCTGCCCCCACTACCTGCACCCCTAGATAGCCCACAGACAGCTACCCACTATACCGTAAAATGCTAGATGCTTCCCTCCAACTCCCTCCCTGCCTTCTGCCTCTCACCATCAACCCAGCCCATCCCACCCCAGTATAAACTTTGTGGGCTGGTAAAGAGCTGGCAGTTGACTCTGTTCCTACAGCTAGAAAAAGGAAGTGCATTCAGTAAGCTAGCCTAGCTCCATACCTTTTGTTTGTGTGCCTGTCAATGACACAGCACAAATACCTTTTGGTGAGTTGTCTCCTTTATTCGTAAATAATTTGTTTGTTTCATTGAAGTTCCTGTCATATGGCTTTTGCTACACGAAATTTCTTTGTTAATTTTTTTAGTTTAGTGGGTAAAGCAGAGTGGTCAGAGTTTCCTAAATCTGCGCAAAATTTGTAAACATCTTCAGATACAAAATTTGTTAAAATATTATCAATACAGGTTGCTGACTCTGCATTTACTCTAGTGGGTTGTTTGAAGTTTACTTTGAGGCTGAAGTTTTTTATTGAGTCGGTGAGTTTAAGTCAGCAGCTATTATAGTCTTTTTCCCCTTTTTCTTTACTGACGCCTGCAAATTTTATGAGTGATAGCAGAACATACTGTAATTTGGCATCCAACCAAATGAAACAGACAGCTCCTTTTGTGTTTGTGATCCTCTCTGTTTAAGTCAGTTTTATGACTTACATATTTGAGTATATATTGCCTCCCCCCTTATAAAAATCTTTAAGAAAATAATTGTTGTTTTCATAGTGTTCAGTGACCCTTCTAACAGGATCTTAAATATCATATTGCACTTGTGCGCCAAGAAAGTAAATGTTTCCTTGTGCTAATTTGTATGTGCCATACCCCAATTTGTGTTCTGTTAGTTTCTTAAATTAGTCATATTTGTGTTGTATTGTTATACAAGGCAGAGTGTAGCCAGTTTAAGTCTCTGCAAAATTTCTTTAAACATAAACCTGACTTAATATCAGTTTTTTGAATCAAAGCTTCAAATTCCTTCTAGGACTAAACAGTGCATGTGAAAAATTATTAAATTGTACTTTGCCACTAATAATTTCAGGATATTGTACGTTCAATCCAATGCCGTTAAATTTATAGAGAGAAAAATATTTAACATAAAATTTCTTAACACAGAGAATTCTTTAACATAAAATAGTTCTGTGGTCGAAATCAGAAATCTGCAAATAGTTTGTCATTGCCAGCTCTGTACTCTTGACCATAATTAAAAATAGAGATCAACTTAAAGCAGTGTTTGAGTGAAATATGGTCGAGCCAGGGAGAAAAACATATAATAAACATGTACACGTTGTTCAGTTCAAACAAGCCAGTTCTTGGATTCTTCTTATGTACAGCTAGAAAGAGCTTATAAATTTGCAAAACAAATGAATATTCATTTTTCTACAAATCCAAGGTGGTTTTATGCTTCAACTAGAGAAACAGCTTAGTGTTAAAAAAAAAAAAAGTCTGCAATAAATACAACCAAGTTTTACCATCTATGACTTCAGGTTCATTGCTGTCCGTGTTGCTTTCAGTATTTGAACAATGTGATGTGAAACTTGTCTTTAATGCCAATAAAAATGGCTAGTTTTAGCATTGCATAATCAATAAAACTTTATTGTTCAAGGGACAATTCTGTTCATGGGAACAGGAAGGGGGTTATTTCTCTAAAAATTGTGATGTAAGTAAGATGAAATTCAGGTTGATCTAAGAAATGTCCCAAAATTTTCATGGGGAAAAGTGTAAAAGTGGAAGAACATTACCAAACGTGGTGAACAAAAAATTATGGATAGTGACTGCCATGTTTACCAATTGTATTCTCTATTTGTACAAGCTATTTTTTACTAGGAAAGCACAGTCACAATTATTGTTGGTGATTGTGTGACACAACTTAATATTAAATTAAAATCACATCACCACCACCTTCTTCACTCTCAGGAATTAGGCATTATGCCTGTTATGTCTTCATGGGTCAGCCTTATTCAGACTCTCTCTCCTTATGTCTCCCAATACTTCTTTTTCCATGCAGTGCATATTTTACGCCTTGTATTGGTAATTATCAAGCTGACATTCTTTTTCTTGTGGCTCTGTGGTGTATCTTTTATTTATCTATTACATTGTTTATTGGTTTAACTTTTTACTCTTTTCTGATATTTACATTCTTATTTTACCTTTCTGTATTTTACATTTTTTATTTTGTCAAATGTTAAGAAAATAAACCCCAGAAAAACTTTTGACTGCCCACTAAGCTATAAGATGGCAACTCCAACAAATGACTTTCTGAGCTACAGTGTGTGTTCTGGTAATGAGAACACATTAACAACTCAAAGTTGTCAGAAGGTACAACTGTACAGACTTTAAAATTAATGATGTAATTAAAAGCTAGTAAAGTGTATATTTTTGCTTCCAAACACCAAAAGTGATTTACAAACGTGATCAAGGCATTAGATAAAAACTTGAAATTTTACTATTGAAAACAATAATTCCAAAATTATTTACTTGCAAGTGAAGCATGAAATTATTTCTGAAATAATTTATTACGGGCATTACATATGTTGCATTCTGCTTGGAATTTAGTGATGCCAAAGAAGATTCGTCCACCTGGTATTCTCCAAAGTACCAGGTTCTTTGGTACTTAGAGAATTTGTGGCTATTGAAACTAAGCAGACATTTAATGAAATATTTTAGTAAATTTGTACATTGTTAGTGTCCTTCAATACCATTACCACTTACACAATCAAACATGGAATTCTTTTAATACAAAAAATTATAATAGTCCACTCAGTTTCATGTTAAACATTTTTTCTTATTTACGTGCTTTCCCACATTCTGTGATTTTAGGAGCACACACGTGTGCTTTTGGACTATATTTTTCAGTGTCAGTATACTCCACAACCAAATATTCACTTCTTATTTCATGTTTCTTGGTAAGGAATGATTTTGCTCATTTCAAGAGTAGACATAGTTCCAAAAACATATCCTTTTTCCGAGCGACCGCTCCGGTCGCAGGTTTGAATCCTGCCTCGGGCATGGATGTGTGTGATGTCTTAGGTTAGTTAGGTTTAATTAGTTCTAAGTTCTAGATGACTGATGACCTCAGACATTAAGTCGCATAGTGCTCAGAGCCATTTGAACCATATCCTTTTTCTAATGTTTAAGTTTTATACAAAAACTTTATGAAATTATGAGACACTCACCTTAAATTATGATACAGGTTCAGAGTACTGTGTTCATAGATCATGATAATGTATGATCACACTCCACTATGAGTTGTCTAAATGTGAACAGAAATCTAACCAAATCTGTTACCAGACCTCCGTTCCAGATGTTTTCCCAAGCTGATGTATTAACTGTGTGATTCCTTTTATAACATTTGCAACTGTCTCCACCATGTTTACAATTGTATTGCATCGACTCACCTTAATTTTCACGGTGCTGACAAAATATTTACTCAAGTCAGTTCTTTTTAACTGTGTGGTTACTTTTTTTGCATATTTTCAATAAATTTATTGCTCCTTGAGTACTCTTTTGCAAAAATTTGTTCTCGTCAAACAAGTAAGGCAAAAAAATTGAAAGAATGTGAGCAACATGCCAAAAATGACATGATCTAAAGTCCTAAATATGATCCAAAGATTTGATAACTTGTCGTTCCCCTCCTCCCCCCGCCCCCCCCCCCCCTCCCCACACACACACACACAAGAGAATTTTGAAGTATATTCAACTTTAGTCATAATTTCTGAGTACTTGGTTATATACGGAGGATTGGTTAATATCAAATAAATCTTTTTATTGCATTTTGTAATATAGAAATTAGTTTTAACAGCAAACTCTGCCTCATCAGGACACTGTTTAAGTTGGAAAGTAAAATCTGTACTGAACTTTTCTGCAAATTAAAAAAATACTTTCATATATAGTTGAAAGCTGTGGTAATTGGTCATTAATATTGTAACATCCCATTATTGAGTACTGGTTGGTGATACCAATTAGTTGTTGACCTATGTAACAGAAACAGACCCCAGTAAGTATTTTAAATAGACACAGAATCCTAGCATAGAGCTCCATAAAGCGTAGGTTATAATAGTTTTTGTTGGCTAGAATGTAGTGATACGATGTCAATCAATTGCAGTGCTGTTATTCATTGCAAGAATATCACTGATGGTTTAGTCAGAAATCTCTATGGGCCTAAGTGTTTCCATAGAGAAGAATTAACGGAGTACACTGAGAAAGTTCAGAGAAGAGCTGCAGAATTTGTATTATTGAGAAATAGGGAAGAGACTGTCATAGACATGATATAGGATTTGTGGTGGACATCATTAAAACAAAGGTGTTTCTGGTTGCAGGGGGGGGGGGGGGGGGGGATCTTCTCCCAAAATTTCAGTCACCAACTTTCTCCTCCAAATGTGAAAATATTTTGTTAATGTTGACCTACATTGAGAGAAATGATCATCATAATAAAATAAGGAAAGTTGGAGCCTATACATAAAGATATAGGTGTTTGGTTTTTCCACACACTAATAGAGAATTATCGTGAAAGTGGTTCAATGAACCTACTGCCAGGCACTTGAAGTGTGATTCGCAGATTATCCATGTAGATGTAGACGTGACCTCTTCCTGATAATGTAGTTGAAAAGTTTGAGTTACAGCACCTGTGTTATATGAAAGAAAAAGAAAACTGCAGTTATGTTTAGTGATAATGTTGATATCTTCTTTTCACTTCAAAGAATAGAAAATGTTTATTGGTGGACTTTGATCAATTTTCTGCAGTGCTACTCTATTAAAACCAATGTAAATAAGTGCTGCTTTGACAATTAGGACAGAGATAAACCTGTCACTGTTCACCTCCATCTGCTTCCTACCAATTTGCACCTAAAACCTCCACAAAGACAAAACAATAACAGTTTAAAGTCACCATCAAAAGGTCATACTTAACAACCACTCTTCAAGTTTTCACAGAAACAAATGTGATTCCTTGGCATCAGTTAGATCTTGCCAAGACTTGTCACATTCCTTAAACACTACCTCAAGTTAGCTAATAGCTCTACACTGATATGAGACCACCTTGTACAAAACATTTGCTTACTCTGCAAACTGCAACATTCACTTAGAAAACCAGAAAATGACTAAGTGTAATTCCATGACTTCATACGAGAACACACATTCAAATTCTTGTAGGCTTTCCTGTTAGAAATATAATGTTGTTAATGACTAAAGATTGATAACTGCTCACTTCAAAAATTTTTAATACTTTAAAACGTTAACTCCATACCAGAGGGCACACAACTTGCTTCATACATTATCAAAACTGCAATTTAGAACCAAGGTATTTCCAGTTGTCTGATTACTGCTCCCAGTAATAGCACTGTAGTGTAATGTGTTGCTTTCTGCCAGGACACTCCATAAGTTTATTTGCAATAGGTGCTAGAAAATGCCTGCTCTCATGAGAAAGCCACTAGTCCTTAAGCCAGCATAGTAGGCTTCAAGCAGAAGCCAAGGATTACAAAAAGGTTAATCAGTCATCTCCAAACTGGACAAAGCCACCTTCCACTGGGTGCCACAAACTAGCTCTGGTGTCTCCCAGTGGCCAAGAGGACAGTCTCACAGTGAGATCAGGAATAATATGCTACAGTACAGTTGGCCACACTCTCATGTAGTGAGAGCTGGAGTTGCACACTACTCAGCAAAATCATTATGCTGTGTGAATCATTGATGAACTAGTGGGCCAGCCATAATGTAGCAGGTTGCATTAAGGGCTAGCATCTTTGAGGAAGTCTGGCATTGCACAGTGCATGGCTCTGGTGACAGCACAAATACCAACAGATTTACTTATTCCAGAAGTAACAAGTTTTAGTGTGCCAATTTGACTACACTCAAGTTACAAGCTTGCCACCCTAATAATTCATCTGTTTGGTTGCTCATGGAAACTTTTGAATAAATTGCAATGCTAAGAGTTGCCAGTCCCAGTCTGCAAGAAGCAGTGAGAATATATTTGGAAATAGAATGGTATATCACACCTAACATGCTTCATCACTTCTGATTCAAGAAATATATACAGGGTGTCCCAAAAAGAATGACCCAATTTTAACTTGTAATAATACTGAGACAAATGTCACTAGGTAACTGAAACAGCGCTAGATGTAATCGGCATGGTCTAGAGTTTCATAAAAAATCCGCTAGATGTCGCTACAAGTGCTGACCTGGAGCGTGCAGCCAGTCTTGCGCAATATGGCATCCGTGCAACAGGAGGCGTATTGTGTTATTGAGTTTAGTCATACTCAATCGCCGACCAGAGTGGCCGAGCAGTTCTAAGTGCTACAGTCTGGAACCGCATGACCGCTACGGTCGCAGGTTCGAATCCTGCCTCGGGCATGGATGTGTGTGATGTCCTTAGGTTAGTTAGGTTTGAGTAGTTCTAGGGGACTGATGACCTTAGCAGTTAAGTCCCATAGTGCTCGGAGCCATTTGAACCATACTCAATCAGTGATCGCAGTTCAGCAGGTGTTTCATATTCGATTTCGTGCTAAATCGCCATCACCAAAGAACATTCAATGGTGTATAAACAGTTTGAAGAAACAGGGTGCCTCTGTAAAAGCAAAAGTCCTAGCCAGCCACGCGTTCCTGAGCAAACAGTGGAACAAATCCGATCAGCATTCGAGCAGATCCCCCACAAGTCTTAACCGTTATGCTAGCCGAGAACTTGTGTTACTGTTTATGACAGTGTGGCGTGTGTTATGGCGTCATTTAGCCCTCAAACCATACCGATTACAACTCGTACAAGCTCTTCGAGATACTGACAAAGTGAAGTGGGTGGACTTTAGCAATGCTATTCAAGAGGACATGGCAGATGACACTTTTATGTCACAGTTGATATTCAGTGATGAGGCAACTTTCCATATTAGCGGTAAGATTCACTGACATAATGTGTGTATATGGGGGCTGGAAAATCCTCGTGACACAATTGAACATGAACATGATTCACCAAAAGTGAACGTTTTTTGTGCTGTTTCACAAAGCAAGGTTTATGGACCCTACTTTTTTTAGGAATAAACCATAACAGGACCATCACATCTTGCAATGCTGTGGATCTGGTTATTCCCGCAACTTGACTTTGACAATTTCATCTATCAGCAAGATGGAGCACCACCGCACTGGCACAACAACATATGCAGTTTCCTCAATGCCAGTATACCTCAATGCTGATAGGGCATACAGGACCACGAGACCGAGCTTTACACTCTTGGCCTCCTAGGTCCCCTGACTTAATCCCCTGACTTAACACCATGTGTTTCTTTCTGTGAGGATATGTTAAACAATGTGGTTACGTTCCTCCCTTACCTCGTGACGTTGATGAACTAAAAACCAGAATATCAGCTGCTGTAACTTCAGTGACAGAAGACACCTTACACTCAATTTGGGATGAATTCGGCTATTGGCTAGATGTCATCCGTGCAGCCAATGGAGAACATCTTGAACATTTATGATGGATTTTTATAAACTTCCGTCTTTACCGAGTAATTTAGTATGCAATTTGTTGCTGTTAAGCCCTTCTTCCTAATAAATAAATCTATTTAAAATCGGGTCATTATTTTTGGGACACCCTGTATAATGAAATATGCATTGCGTGCAAGCCACTATAGAATGAAGAAAATTTATGATTACTATTGCAGAAAATCCAAAATTTGAGATAAAGAGATCACAGATTTTGGTGTATGTGGATATCCTGGAAAAACCAAACTGGTAAAACATGTTTTACTAACCCCCTCCCAGCTGATTTACTTTGAAAATCTCCTGTTAAGAAGACTGAACTCTGAACACATGAAAAATAGCTGATTTTTTAACTAAAATAGAAAATAATGATAAATCTGATGATACAGTTTATTTCTTACACTTTAGTCTTTATGAAATCATTTTTGTGTCCACATTGGCTCCTCCCTGCAGATGGAAAGACCCCTTGCAGTCAGAACATTCTAAACGGGATACTAGCAGTAATGGGCAGCCCGGGTGGCTGACTTGTGGGGTAAGGATATCATGTAGAACAAAGAGGGAATTACACTCCTGGAAATTGAAATAAGAACACCGTGAATTCATTGTCCCAGGAAGGGGAAACTTTATTGACACATTCCTGGGGTCAGATACATCACATGATCACACTGACAGAACCACAGGCACATAGACACAGGCAACAGAGCATGCACAATGTCGGCACTAGTACAGTGTATATCCACCTTTCGCAGCAATGCAGGCTGCTATTCTCCCATGGAGACGATCGTAGAGATGCTGGATGTAGTCCTGTGGAACGGCTTGCCATGCCATTTCCACCTGGCGCCTCAGTTGGACCAGCGTTCGTGCTGGACGTGCAGACCGCATGAGACGACGCTTCATCCAGTCCCAAACATGCTCAATGGGGGACAGATCCGGAGATCTTGCTGGCCAGGGTAGTTGACTTACACCTTCTAGAGCACGTTGGGTGGCACGGGATACATGCGGACGTGCATTGTCCTGTTGGAACAGCAAGTTCCCTTGCCGGTCTAGAAATGGTAGAACGATGGGTTCGATGACGGTTTGGATGTACCGTGCACTACTCAGTGTCCCCTCGACGATCACCAGTGGTGTACGGCCAGTGTAGGAGATCGCTCCCCACACCATGATGCCGGGTGTTGGCCCTGTGTGCCTCGGTCGTATGCAGTCCTGATTGTGGCACTCACCTGCACGGCGCCAAACACGCATACGACCATCATTGGCACCAAGGCAGAAGCGACTCTCATCGCTGAAGACGACACGTCTCCATTCGTCCCTCCATTCACACCTGTTGCGACACCACTGGAGGCGGGCTGCACGATGTTGGGGCGTGAGCGGAAGACGGCCTAACGGTGTGCGGGACCATAGCCCAGCTTCATGGAGACGGTTGCGAATGGTCCTCGTCGATACCCCAGGAGCAACAGTGTCCCTAATGTGCTGGGAAGTGGCGGTGCGGTCCCCTATGGCACTGCGTAGGATCCTACGGTCTTGGCGTGCATCCGTGCGTCGCTGCGGTCCGGTCCCAGGTCGACGGGCACGTGCACCTTCCGCCGACCACTGGCGACAACATCGATGTACTGTGGAGACCTCACGCCCCACGTGTTGAGCAATTTGGCGGTACGTCCACCCGGCCTCCCGCATGCCCACTATACGCCCTCGCTCAAAGTCCGTCAACTGCACATACGGTTCACGTCCACGCTGTCGCGGCATGCTACCAGTGTTAAAGACTGCGATGGAGCTCCGTATGCCACGGCAAACTGGCTGACACTGACGGCGGCGGTGCACAAATGCTGCGCAGCTAGCGCCATTCGACGGCCAACACCGCGGTTCCTGGTGTGTCTGCTGTGCCGTGCGTGTGATCATTGCTTGTACAGCCCTCTCGCAGTGTCCGGAGCAAGTATGGTGGGTCTGACACACCGGTGTCAATGTGTTCTTTTTTCCATTTCCAGGAGTGTATATCAAAATGTTAGAAGTAGTCACAATCAAGCTACAGTAGCCCAATACAAACAGTATTGTAAGGTGCTTAAAAATGTTATCAGGAAGGCAAAGAGTAGGTGGTATGCAAATACAGGGTTATTACAAATGATTGAAGCGATTTCACAGCTCTACAATAACTTTATTATTTGAGATATTTTCACAATGCTTTGCACACACATACAAAAACTCAAAAAGTTTTTTTAGGCATTCACAAATGTTCGATATGTGCTCCTTTAGTGATTCGGCAGACATCAAGCCAATAATCAAGTTCCTCCCACGCCGGCACAGCATGTCCCCATCAATGAGATCGAAAGCATCGTTGATGCGAGCTCGCAGTTCTGGCACGTTTCTTGGTAGAGGATGTTTAAACACTGAATCTTTCACATAACCCCACAGAAAGAAATCGCATGGAGTTAAGTCGGGAGAGCGTGGTGGCCATGACATGAATTGCCGATCATGATCTGCACCACGCCCGATCCATCGGTTTTCCAATCTCCTGTTTAAGAAATGCCGAACATCATGATGGAAGTGCGGTGGAGCACCATCCTGTTGAAAGATGAAGTCGGCGCTGTCGGTCTCCAGTTGTGGCATGAGCCAATTTTCCAGCATGTCCAGATACACGTGTCCTGTAACGTTTTTTTCGCAGAAGAAAAAGTGGCCATAAACTTTAAACCATGAGATTGCACAAAACACGTTAACTTTTGGTGAATTGCGAATTTGCTGCACGAATGCATGAGGATTCTCTACCGTCCAGATTCGCACATTGTGTCTGTTCACTTCACCATTAAGAAAAAATGTTGCTTCATCACTGAGAACAAGATTCGCACTGAACGCATCCTCTTCCATGAGCTGTTGCAACCGCGCCGAAAATTCAAAGCGTTTGGCTTTGTCATCGGGTGTCAGGGCTTGTACCAATTGTAAACGGTAAGGCTTCTGCTTTAGCCTTTTCCGTAAGATTTTCCAAACCGTCAGCTGTGGTACGTTTAGCTCCCTGCTTGCTTTATTCGTCGACTTCCGCGGGCTACGCGTGAAACTTGCCCACACGCGTTCAACTGTTTCTTTGCTCACTGCAGGCCGACCCGTTGATTTCCCCTTACAGAGGCATCCAGAAGCTTTAAACTGCACATACCATTGCCGAATGGAGTTAGCAGTTGGTGGATCTTTGTTGAGCTTTGTCCTGAAGTGTCGTTGCACTGTTATGACTGACTGATGTGAGTGCATTTCAAGCACGACATACGCTTTCTCAGCTCCTCTCGCCATTTTGCACTCTGGCGGCAGAAACCTGAAGTGCGGCTTCAGCCGAACAAAACTTAATGAGTTTTTCTACGTATCTGTAGTGTGTCGTGACCATATGTCAATGAATGGAGCTACAGTGAATTTATGAAATCGCTTCAATCATTTGTAATAGCCCGGTAGAATAGCTAATTCACAAGATAAAATTAAAACTATATGGTCTGTTGTGAAGGACGTGTCTGGTCAGCAGCACAAGGTCGACAATATAAAGTCAGTTCGCAATAAAAATATTTCTGTTACTGATAAATCAGATATATGTACAGTATTTAACAATCATTTTCTGAGCATTGAAATACTCCTCTGTGATACAGACAAGAGGGAGATCGAGTCAGTAATTAAATCACTGAAGACTAAAGACTCTCATGGTTATGATGGAGGGTCTAGCAGAATATTAAAGTACTGTGCTGCATATGTTAGCCCTGTATTTAGCCATATTTGTAATTTTTCCTTGAGGAATGGTCAGTTTCCTGAGCGATTAAAGTACTCAGTAGAAAAGCCGCTTTATAAAAAGGTAGAAAGGGATAATGTAGATAATTTTAGACCTATTTCAATGCCATCAGTGTTTGCAAAAGTTATTGAAAAGGCTATGTATGTAAGGATAATTGAGAATTTTATATCACACGATTTGCTATCAAATGTACAGTTCGGCTTTAGAAGTCGTTTAACAACAGAAAATGCTATATTCTCTTTTCTTTGTGAGGTACTGAATGGGTTAAACAAAAGGTTTCAAACACTTGGCATGTTTTTTGATTTAACTAAGGCATTTGATTGTGTTGATCACAAAATATTGCTCCAGAAGTTGGACCATTATGGAATACGGGGAGTAGCTCACAATTGGTTCACCTCTTACTTTAGCAACAGGCAGCAAAAGGTCATTATTCACAATGTTGATAACGGCTGTGATGTGGGGTCTGAGTGCGGTACTGTCAAGTGGGCGGGCGGGGGGCCGCCCCAGGGATCAGTGTTGGGGCCACTCCTGTTCCTTATTTATGTAAATGATATGCCCTCTAGTATTACAGGTAACTCTAAAATATTTCTGTTTGCTGATGACACTAGCTTGGTAGCAAAGGATGTTGTGTGCAACATTGGCTTGGTTTCAAAGAGTGCAGTACATGACCTCAGTCCTGGCTTGTAGAAAATAAACTAATACTAAATCACAGTAAGACTCAGTTTTTACAGTTTCTAACACACAATTCAACAAAACCTGACATTTTAATTTCACAGAACAGGCATATGATTAGTGAAACTGAATAGTTCAAATTTCTAGGTGTTCACATAGCTAGTAAGCTGTTGTGGAAAGCCCATGTTCAGGATCTTGTTCAAAGACTTAATACTGTCATTTTTGCTATTCGAACAGTATCAGAAGTGAGTGATCATTCAACACTTTGCTTACTTTCATTCACTATTGTCGTATGGTATTATATTTTGGGGTAACTCTTCCCATTCTAAAAGGATATTTTTGGCTCAGAAAGGGGTGGTTCGGGCCACAAGTGGTGTTAGTTCACGGACCTCTTGTCGACCTCAGTTCAGGAGTCTGAGTATTTTGACATTGGCTTCTCAATACGTATATTCTTAATTGTCATTTCTTGTTACTAATATTAGTTTATTCCCAAGAATAAACAACTTTCACTTGCTTAATACTCGGCAGAAATCAAACCTGCATTTGGATCAAACTTCCTTAACTCTCGTGCAAAAAGGTGTGCAGTATACTGCTGCATCCATTTTCAATAAGCTACCACTCGAATTGCAAAATCTTATCAGTAATCCAAGTGCTTTCAAATCGAAACTGAAGAGTTTCCTCATGGGTAACTTGTTTTATTCTGCCAAGGAGTTCCTTGAAAAATTAAACTGATTTTTATTGTATTGCTGATAGTGTTTACTTAAACTTATGGACTGACTTTTTTAATGTTCATGAACATTAATTTTTATGTTCCATGACCTTGGTGATTTGCTCTTCAATTTGGTCCTTCGGAACTTGACGAGTAAATAAATAAATTTAAAAAAAACATTGGTCATCGGCAGGAATTCCCGAAGCCTCCTGCTGGACCTGTAACAAAATAATTTTGAATTTCAAAGTAGAGACCGACTAGCTGCAGTTGGGTATGAAAGTAATTTGATGATGAAAGTTGAAAATTTGTGCCAGACCGGGACTCGAACCCAAATCTTCCACATAAGATGAGTAGTTTCCTTAACTGCCTCGACCATGTGGACATGCTTCCTGTCTGACACAAATTCTCAACTTGTCACACACTAATAGCATCGACTGTCCATTCACCTTCTTGCTCACAGCAAGTCCTGTTTTCTGGCAAAGTATAAAACAATTTTGTAAAAGTCATTTTTTATATATTTTCTATCAGCATACATGGAATAGATGGAAAATATTAATAATAAATCCTGACATGTTGAAACAAATGTCATTTTCTTTGCACACAAAGTTGAGACAAAAACATGCATCAAAAATTGACTTTTGAAGAAATCGCAGATGGGTATGTATTCTGTTAGAGAATTCAATTTAGAATGCCAGCATAAAATTCCTATCAGAATCATATGTACAATCCTCAGATTATGTTCCCAGTTAATTGAAAAAATATGGTTGGGGGAAAAACTGTTAAAAGTTTTGGGTTACATTTTGTTTAGTTCAACTAAACATACCTCTAGACAGTGATCCCAAGACCATGTAGCAATTCTTCCAGATCCAAAATTACGTGCTGCCACATTGGCCATGATGCTGACTGTTTTTACCCCACTGTGAATTGTTTTCAGAGATATTTATTCACAAATCGCCTTGTAAGTCGATAATGGTGTTTCTGGTGAACTTGGGATGAACACTTAAATAAACCAGACATCACAGAGACCATTTTAAACAAATAAAAATAGATATTTTCAAAGAGGACTACCTAAAAATTACACTAAGCACCATCATCAATAGGTCAAAAGCATATGCCACCTCACATCCTTCCAAATATCTGCACATGTAAAAAACACATTTTTGTGTAGTGTCTGAATGTTTTCAGTAGTACTGGTCTGCCTGTTAAGTATCAGTTTGATTACACGATGGGTGTCTGCACTTCTTAAGTTTAAGAACTACAAGGCATAGTACCATTTGGTCAATTCAGGCATAGAAGATGTAGGAAACACACCTCATTCCTGAGTCAGGATGTGAAGATGATCACAATGCCTCATACATCACCCTCACAGAACAAGAATCATTTGTCACAGTGTGCTACTTAGTATGCTATACACAATTATTTTCTCTCTCCAGTCTTCTCAGTTGTATACTCTGAGTTCTTGCTTACATTTTATGCACAGTATTTGACAAACGACCCATTCATTGTTTTCAGGTGCTGCAATTTGTGCTGCTATGTGTACTCACTGCATGGACTCAGACAGTGTTGTTGGTGTTCATGCAGCAAGTACACTTGACAGTAGAACTCACACCCGATGAAGTTGACTGGGTCAGTAATGAAAATATTGTGCATAAAAGGGAAACAACAACACTGTTCTACACCTCAAAATACAAAATTCTTTCAAATAATTTTATGGGAGAATCATACGAAATGGCTGCTCTCTGAACTTAAACTGTTTGCAGAGAAAATTTGTGGTATTTTAGAAATGCTTCTTTATCCATAATGCAGGAAGATGAACTGCATTTTCAAAGTACTCTTATATATTTATGAACAGTCACTTAGCACTGAAAAACAAAAATTATGCAAACATGTTCTGTAACTGTTAAATTTCATGATGCTGCCAGCTATGATTGCAACAGATCGTACATTTTCCTGTCATAATATCTGAAATGTTTCACAACATGAGGATGCAATGCCCTTTTCATAATCTAAGGCTTGAGAGTATGAATGTGTGCAATGGCCAGGTTAATTTCCTGCTCATAAGCACAGCCATACCTCAGGCTGCAAAGTTGCAGTTACTTATAAGCGAAGCCATTTCTATGTATGATTATTTCTATTATATAAACGTAAATGATTGCAGATAACATATTATTCATTTATACAAATAAAAACATTTGTCATCTGTGAGTATGAAGTGTTGCAAATAATAGATAAATTTGAAACCCATTGACATTTATTGCTCCAATATGTCGTTATTTATTAAACAAATACACTATTTGTTGTTTTTAAACTAGTTTTCAGAGCAACTTTTTTTGTCAAACTTCTCATAACAAAATATTTGATTTTCAAAAATTTGCCAGTGTGGCACATTAATGTTCTACACAAAAGGAAATGAAGTCTCATGATGGTCCTGGGATTGGCTATTGAAGAGAGGGACATTCTTCTATGTGGAGCTTCTGAGAGAGCTACAACAGGAACCAGAAGATGGTTGCAGTTACATATAGACACAGAAACATACTGTAAAGTGTTAATGCTTCTAACTCCAGAAATTGAAAAAGAAGATAGTGTCATGAGGAAAGGACTTGATAAGCCTCCCCACAAGAGACTCACAACAACATTAATGTTTTTAGTGACTGGCAAGAGCCCCAAGGACCCTGTAATTACAGCTATAATTTTGAAACAAGCTTTGAGCTGCACCACACAAGAAACCTGAGAAGATGTATACAGCATTATAAAATAGGAATATGTAAAGCTAAGTAATGAAACATATGGATGTTTTGCTTTTTGGAAAAAAAAGTTTAATTAAAATAAACAGAGATGAGACAAAAATAATATCCTATTAATACTTTACAATTTTTAGTGAAAATGTAAGTAAATATTAACAACCTGAAAAAGTAAACTAAATAGAGCAATAAGATATGGAGAAAATATTTTATAGATAGATTGCAGAGACCTGTTATCTCATAGAAATACTCTTGTTAATAGTGGAACACAATTATTTTAGCTTCAACAACATGATGAAATGGCAATGGGAAGTAGCTTGGCTGGGAACATCAACCACATCCAACAAAAATACTTCTCAACAAATTGCAAACAAAGTAATGTACTACAAAAATTTTGTTGTTATATTTTTGCTTTTTGATGCTATAAACAGTTAAACTGATGCACTGGCAGCAGACCTCAGCAAAATGCATAAAAATATTAAATTCACAATTGAGCATGAACAAACAAAAGCATAAATTTTCTAGTCTTACATTTTGTAATAGTGACCATAAATATCAATTTAGCATCTGTATAGAAAACCCACCACCAGAGATGTTTGCATTGACAGCTCGTCATGTCATCTCAGCTAATAAGAAGTGTTATATTTCAGAGCCATGGTACACCGAATGCAAAATGTACCTGCAAGTCACACAGATCAACAAAATGAAATCAATGTAATTAAAAAAGTTGTTTATAATAATGGCTATGATCTTATGACGATAGAAAAACATTGCAACAAAATAAAAATAAGAACCACAGAACAACATGTCACACAACATTCAGTCCAAAATAAATAAGCCTCCTACAGAAGTTAATATGCTATTACCCTATACATAGACCCACTATCAAACAAAATAGCAAACCTAGTTAAAGAAAATATTAAAATCTACTGTTAGTAAATTACAGAAAAAAGTGATCCATGGTATAAATCTTTCCATGGTATAAATCTTTCCATGGTCCCCTACAACGAATATACAAGCTCCAATATCATTTGTGCCCAAAATTCTACATTGCTGACAGGTAGACATTTTGAGATTTGGTACAAATTGACACTTTAAGGCCTGACCAATCTACATCGACAAATCTTGAACAAATCTACATTTGCAGCCCACACTGCTGAAGAAAACCACTCACAGCAATATGGAAATATTACAGCCAGCTGATAAAGGAGCCATCGTGAATCTTATCTACAGATTAAGTAACAAATCTTATAATATTGTATGTATGTACAATAGTCAGCATTATTCATGGCATTAAATGTGAGTAAGTTTTAATGTCCTATCATCATAATTGGTCAAATAGCACAAGGATTTCACGTATTTTCTTACAGGCGTTTGTTTGTTTCTCTTTCATTTTTTAACATAAGTTTGTAACACTATAATTCACAAAATCCCATGTATCTATCTGTATTTAATGCCCTACATTTGATGTAAAATTCTTTTTTCAATTTTAAAACAACAATTCATGCTTCCTTTCCCAAAATACCATATCATTGCGTTGCGGCATCTCTGATACTCATATACTTTGTATTTGTTTTCATATGTTGTGACTCAAAATGTGTGGTAGGCATTGGAAATAAATTTTGTGACCAAATAGGAGAGCTTAATAATGTAATATAACATATGTGAAGGTAAAAATATAAACAATGAGAATATGATTTGTTGGAAGAAAATAAATGCTGCAAACAGGCAATTCACAGAAAGCGTGGAGCACAGCCATCTTTATTACACATTAGTAACTGAATTGTTGCTTATCCTCAGGCAACTCACCAGTAAACCATTGTATCATGTTTTGATGAAAGACTTCTGATGATGAACGCTCTCTATTCTTTTATTGTGTGAAACTTAATAATGTTCAGTTATGTTTTTAACAATTAACTGTCTGGAGAAATCTTTTATGTATGTTCTTTTATTATGTGTATTACCATAGTGTATAAAAGTGCTTTTAGTGTTAACATTGAACTTTCAAACTTGATTAAATCTTAGTGAAGGCTCCCATCTTTGAACCTTAAACATGTGTTTATTCCTGTACTGGACCTAATAAACTGAGAACTTTTGCCGTGCAAGTCGCACCTAAACAATGTGCAGATCGTATATTTTGATTTTTTTTTGTTAAATAATATTTAGTAGTTTGTCTGTTTTGATAAATATTGTGTGTTGTCAAAAATTCGTCCCCTCACTTTTTCATTGCTTCTGTGGAACACACATTCCACTTCATTTCCATCTTCTCTCCCATTCCGCTTAATTTCCCTCACTTGATTGTTGTGTAGTGAAACATTTATGGCACTGCAGTGTTTACCACACTTGTTACCCGGACATCAAGCACCCCCCCGCCCCACCCCCTTTCTACCACCACAATTCCTCACATGTTCCATGCAGAACACAGTCCCTATTTGGCTGCCCTTCATGTGCCTTTGTGTTGCTCCATGCATGATTTAAGTCACTGTTTCCACCCCATGCCTGCACTCTCATGAGTGCCAAGTGTACATTTTTTTTCTCTTGCTCCTGGTCGCATTCGTCCCACATCCATGCCTGAGACGTAGCATTTGTCGGGAAGTGGTTCCTCTGAGCAGACCCCTGAAATGTCTTCCATGGTGGAGAGTGTTTTATCTGGGCAGGTCCATACTCCTAGCCTGTTCAAACTGCTAGCGCAGGTGGCCAGTTTAAATAATGCCCTCACCCAGTTAGCACAGCCCTTGAGCGCTGCTACGCCTCAAGATACAGGTCTTGTCGCTGACCCATGAGACCCATGAGTCAAACGGAGGTTCTGCCCATCCCCTGCATTTGACACCCATGACCTTCATCTATGGTTTTCCTCCACTGGGTCTGGAATTACAAGCTACACAACAAACGTTTACCCTTGTGGCAGAGGTTCACAACATAATCCCCGGCACTTTGAAGCCTGACAGCTACCATAAATTGAAAGAATGCTTAATTTTGCGATTGGCATCCAAAACAGTGTTCCAGCATGAGGCCCACCCAACTCCTACAGCACCTCTGTGCCTTAGCCGAACACCCATGTCTTGCTGGACAAGCTCTTGATCCACTTCTGGAATTCTTGCTTGCTTCATGTGATTTGTATGGCACTTGCAATGTAGGACCATACAGACATAGATGCTGCAGCTGTTACAGCAGACCAGATGTTCGAGTCCCTTGACCCATCACTGGCTGCAGTCAATGCCCAGTTCCCCTACCTCTCGTTGCCTCCCGTCATTGCATCAACAAGTCCACCAGCTGTCCTGAAGGGCAACTGCTCCTCAGGATGCACAGTCAGATCTAGCACAAACCGTGGTGTGTTTCAGCAGAAAGAGGACAAATTTAACCGCCACCCTCAGTTACTAACTCACATCCACTTCCGAACCTTCCCCCTCCACAGCAACTGCCGATGCACACTCCAGTGTGCATTACCCCCGACCAGTTTGGCGAGCTGCAAGCCCCATGTGACACCGAGACTGTGTGCTGGTATTGTGAGTGCTTTGACAGTGCTCACGGCACCCAGACGCAGTCGGTACACCTCATTGCTCAGCAATTTCTTATGGCCTGTTCACTCGTAACCCCACCTTGTCAGTCGCCTACATCATTGACACTGGCTTTGATCTGTCCGTCCACCTTCCCATACAAATTTCTGCTCTGGTCTGGTCCTGCCTCCCCCTTCCTCCTCACCACTACAAACGGCTCTGTCACCACTGCATACAGTCCCTACACCCCTTGCATTCCTCTTGCTCTCAGTGAAGAGTTTCTTTGGACTTTCACTGACCCCATACTCAGTGCAAATTTTATCTCCCATTTTAATCTTCTCTCCAACCTCATACAGCATCGCATACTTGACAATGCGTTGGGTCACTGCATCCCCTGCACTTCCAGCCCTAGCACCAATCTTGCCATTAAAGAACTATTGTAATGTAGCACTTTCACCAATCTCCCTTCCAACTTCCTACTCTTTTCTCCCTCCCCCCCCCCCCCCCCCCATCGACCTCCATGAGTTGTACCATGACATGGTGCACTACATTGTGACCACTACAGGCCCAGTAGTTCACTGCCATGCCCATGCTCTTCTGCCTGATAAGCACAGGTTTGCATCGGCAGAAATCGAGACTTCTGTTGCCGCAGGAATCCTCCACCATACAAAAGTGCTTAGCACTCTTCACTTCATTTAACACCCAAGGACGGGACCTGGCGCCCTTGCGATGATTATCAACAGCTCAATTCGAGAACCATTTCTGATTGTTATCCCATCCCACTCTTACGCAGCTATAGTGATGACACTTCTGGCACCAACATCTTTAGTAAGACAGACTGCACGAAAGCTTTCACACTGATCCCGGTAGCACCACAGATCATTGATAAGATGGCGATCATCACACTTTTTGGCCTCTTTGAAAGCCCCTTTATCATCTATGGCCTCTGTTACACTGCACAAACCTGGCAACATTTCTTAGACCATTTCTTCCACAGTGCACTGAGCTGTTTTGCCTACTGGGACGATGTTCTAATCTACTCCTGGGACACAGCCAATTGTTGTGAGCACCTCAGACATTTTTGCCCACATGGGAAGAGCAGGGGTCGTTCTTAAGCTAGAAAAAATGCGTTGTTGTCATAGGCAAGACTGAATTCTTAGGGCACACCATTTCCACTTCCAGCTTCTGACCCCTGCCCGAGAAAGTCCACGCAATCTCTGAATTTCCAGATCCTGTGACATATAAGAACTTCACAGAGTCCTAGACATGGCTGCCTTAAAAACATGACCTCTGTTCAGGAACCTCTCACTGCTGCATTACAAGGTAACCGTGGACCCTGCATGTGATGGCCAGTTTCTAGAGCACTAAGCATGACCACAAAGATGTGGCTGTTCTGGCACACCCGCACCTGTCTACCCCCATCTCTGTTATCACCAATGTGAATCAGTCCACTATTGGTCTTCTTTTTGGCTAAGCAGCCTGAGCCCCAGTGCAAATAGGCTACATACAATCAGGAATTGCTCGCTATCTGTGAGGCAGTGAGGTACTTCCACCCTTCAGTCGAGGAACACTCTTTCGCCATCTTCACTGACCACCATCCTCTTATGACAGGGTTTAGTCAGAAAGATGTCACCCAAATTTTGCCACAACAGTTCCACCAGCAGGTGTATGTGGCTCAGTTTTCTACTGATATATGCCACATTGCTGGCATTAATAACATTGTTGCCAATTGCCTCAAGCACTCCTGCACCCTCAGCACTCTGACAGATTAGGAAGCCCACTTCATCCAGCCAACGCTAGCTCAGTTATATCAGTACCCAACTACCGACCTTGCCCTCCACCTCCACCAGGTCCCTGGCACAGACCTGCACATTTTGTACGATATCCTTTCTGACCCCGTGCACATCGATGGGTCCATAAGCCATGTGTGCCCCATACCTCCCCTTCGTCCACCTTCTGTAAACTAGCTTTTGACTGCCTGCGTGGTATGACACACTCTGGCATCTGCACATCCACTGGCCTTTTCCAGGAATTTTTCATCTGTCCCAGTGTTCAGTGGGATTGTTGCACTTGGGCCCAGGCCTGCATCCAATTCCAGCACATTAAAGAGAGCCATCATGTTCATGTGCCCTTTGCCCCATTTCCTCCACTGAGCACCAGTTCTCCCATGTTCACATCAACATTATTGGTCCCCTGCATCAATGTTGTGCATTCCAGCATGAGTTACATCCTGTGTGCCAGCCGAACAGTGCTTAGCTGTATATGCCCTGCATGCCCACCCCAAAAACTCAGCGAGAGTGTCGTCGTAATTGCCGTCTGCTTCACGTCTGCTGTGCAGCGAGCTACCATAATTTAAGTATTAACTGTATTTTTCTTACTTGTCACTTCTTCTTCCGTGTGTATTTGCTTTTAGGAAGCTTTAATTGTCGGATGCTATTAATAGTGTTCCATAGATTTCGTGTTTGTTTTGAATACAGTCAGAGAGAGTCCCTTTAGTCAGCCATAGTGCCAGTAGAGTCAGTGTCGTCGTAATTGCCGTCTGCTTCACGTCTGCTGTGCAGCGAGCTACTATAATTTAAGTATTAACTGTATTTTCCTTACTTGTCACTTCTTCTTCCGTGTGTTTTTGCTTTTAGGACGCTTTAATTGTCGAGTGCTATTAATAGTTCCATAGATTTCGTGTTTGTTTTGAATACAGTCAGAGAGAGTCCCTTTAGTCAACCATAGTGCCAGTAGTGCTAGTGTTTGTTTTCAATACAGTCCAGAGACAGGTAGTGCTATTTTCATTGTTTTCTACAAGAAGTGGCTAGCAACCACAGTTTAGTGAATAAACAGCCGCCTTTAGTGAATTAGCAGTCTAGTTAAAGGTTGATTAACTCTCTTCAGTAAATTGATTCCTTAGGATGGATAGGATGTGTGACTGCTGTGTACGGACGCAGAAGGAGCTGGCCACTGTTCGCGAACAGCTGAGCGTGTTGACGGCCGCGGTCAGCCGTCTTCAGGCTGCTGCCTCGGAGTGTAGCGGCAGTGGGGAGTCTGGTGCGTCGCAAGGTACACCCCAGGTGTTACATGCTTCACCCACTGTCCCTGCTGTCGAGACATCTTCGCGGGTACCGGGCGCGGTTGGGCCACCCTCTCCCCAAGGGGAGTGGCGCGTTCAGCGGCGTTCGCGGCGCACGAGGCGGAGGGTCAATGTGGAGGCTGGCCGTGTGGCATCGCCCGCTCTGCCTGTGAGTGGACATGTGGCTGCTCCTTCAGCAAGGTCCGAGCAGGCACACGGGGGGAGGGGTTTATTAGTTATTGGGAACGCCAACGTTCGGCGGGTGATGGAGCCCCTTAGGGAAATAGTGGGAAGGTTGGGGAAGAAGGCCAGTGTTCACTCTGTCTGCTTGCTGGGGGGTCTCATCCGAGATGTGGAGGAGGCCCTACCGGCGGCGATAGAAAGCACTGGGTGCACCCGACTGCAAATTGTTGCTCATGTCGGCACCAATGACTCCTGCCGTCTGGGTTCAGAGGTCATCCTCAGTTGGTACAGGCGGTTGGCGGAATTGGTGAAGGCGGAAAGCCTCGCTCTCGGGGTGAAATCAGAGCTAACTATTTGTAGTATCGTTCCCAGAACCGATCGCGGTCCTCTGGTTTGGAGCCGAGTGGAAGGCTTAAACCAGAGGCTCAGACGATTCTGCGGAGATCTGGGGTGCAAATTTCTCGACCTCCGCTATTGGGTGGAGAAATGTAGGGTCCCCCTGAATAGGTCAGGCGTGCACTACACGCCGGAAGCGGCTACAAGGGTAGCGGAGTACGTGTGGAGTGCACATGGGGTTTTTTTAGGTTAGAGAATCCCCTCCCTAGGCCCGACAAGACGCCTCCTGAGACGCAGCAAGGTAGGAGTAGGCAAAATGCAACAGGGAATAACAATACTAATGTGCTAATAGTAAACTGCAGGAGCGTCTACAGAAAGGTCCCAGAACTGCTCTCATTAATAAACGGTCACAACGCCCATATAGTACTAGGGACAGAAAGTTGGCTGAAACCAGACGTAAACAGTAATGAAATCCTAAACTCAGATTGGAATGTATACCGCAGAGACAGGCTGGACAGTGAAGGGGAAGGCGTGTTTATAGCGATAAGACGTGCAATAGTATCGAAGGAAATTGACGTAGATCCGAAATGTGAAATGATTTGGGTGAAGGTCACGGTTAAAGCAGGCTCAGACATGGTAATTGGATGTCTCTATAGGCCCCCAGGCTCAGCAGCTGTTGTGGCTGAGCACCTGAAGGATAATTTGGAAAATGAGCAGATTTCCCCATCATGTTATAGTTCTGGGTGGAGATTTTAATTTGCCGGATATAGACTGGGAGACTCAGACGTTCATAACGGGTGGCAGGGACAAAGAATCCAGTGAAATTTTTTTAAGTGCTTTATCTGAAAACTACCTTGAGCAGTTAACAGAGAACCGACTCGTGGCGATAACATATTAGACCTTCTGGTGACAAACAGACCCGAACTATTTGAAAAGGTTAGCGCGAAACAGGGAATCAGCGATCATAAAGCGGTTACGGCATTGATGATTTCAGCCGTAAATAGGAATATTAAAAAGGGTAGGAAGATTTTTCTGTTTAGAAAAAGTGACAAAAAGCAGATTTCAGAGTACCTGTTGGCTCAACACAAAAGTTTTGTTTCAAGTACAGATAGCGTTGAGGATCAGTGGACAAAGTTCAAAACCGTCGTACATAATGCGTTAGATGAGTACGTGCCAAGCAAGATCGTAAGAGATGGAAAAGAGCCACCGTGGTACAACAACTGAGTTAGAAAACTGCTGCGGAAGCAAAGGGAACTTCACAGCAAACATAAACATAGCCAAAGCCTTGCAGACAAACAAAAATTACGCGAAGCGAAATGTAGTGTGAGGAGGGCTATGTGAGAGGCGTTCAATGAATTCGAAAGTAAAGTTCTATGTACTGACTTGGCAAAAAATCCTAAGAAATTTTGGTCTTATGTCAAAGCGGTAGGTGGATCAAAACAAAATGTCCAGACACTCTGTGACCAAAATGGTACTGAAACAGAGGATGACAGACTAAAGGCCGAAATACTAAATGTCTTTTTCCAAAGTTGTTTCACAGAGGAAGACTGCACTGTAGTTCCTTCTCTAGATTGTCGCACAGATGACAAAATGGTAGATATCGAAATAGACGACAGAGGGATAGAGAAACAATTAAAATCGCTCAAAAGAGGAAAGGCCTCTGGACCTGATGGGATACCAGTTCAATTTTACACAGAGTATGCGAAGGAACTTGCCCCCCTTCTTGCAGCGGTGTACCGTAGGTCTCTAGAAGAGCGTAGCGTTCCAAAGGATTGGAAAAGGGCACAGGTCATCCCCGTTTTCAAGAAGGGACGTCGAACAGATGTGCAGAACTATAGACCTATATATCTAACGTCGATCAGTTGTAGAATTTTGGAACACGTATTGTGTTCGAGTATAATGACTTTTCTGGAGACTAGAAATCTACTCTGTAGGAATCAGCATGGGTTTCGAAAAAGACGGTCATGTGAAACCCAGCTCGCGCTATTCGTCCACGAGACTCAGAGGGCCATAGACACGGGTTCACAGGTAGATGCCGTGTTTCTTAACTTCCGCAAGGCGTTCGATACAGTTCCCCACAGTCGTTTAATGAACAAAGTAAGAGCATATGGACTATCAGACCAATTGTGTGATTGGATTGAGGAGTTCCTAGATAACAGGACGCAGCATGTCATTCTCAATGGAGAGAAGTCCTCCGAAGTAAGAGTGATTTCAGGTGTGCCACAGGGGAGTGTCATAGGTCCGTTGCTATTCACAATATACATAAATTACCTGGTGGATGACATCGGAAGTTCACTGAGGCTTTTTGCAGATGGTGCTGTGGTGTATCGAGAGGTTGTAACAATGGAAAATTGTACTGAAATGCAGGAGGATCTGCAGCGAATTGACGCATGGTGCAGGGAATGGCAATTGAATCTGAATGTAGACAAGTGTAATGTGCTGCGAATACACAGAAAGATAGATCCTTTATCATTTAGCTACAAAATAGCAGGTCAGCAACTGGAAGCAGTTAATACCATAAATTATCTGGGAGTACGCATTAGGAGTGATGTAAAATGGAATGATCATATAATGTTGATCGTCGGTAAAGCAGATGCCAGACTGAGATTCATTGGAAGAATCCTAAGGAAATGCAATCCGAAAACAAAGGAAGTAGGTTACAGTAAGCTTGTTCGCCCACTGCTTGAATACTGCTCAGCAGTGTGGGATCCGTACCAGATAGGGTTGATAGAAGATATAGAGAAGATCCAACGGAGAGCAGCGCACTTCGTTAGAGGATCATTTAGTAATCGCGAAAGCATTACGGAAATGATAGATAAACTCCAGTGGAAGACTCTGCAGGAGAGACGCTCAGTAGCTCGGTACGGGCTTTTGTCAAAGTTTCGAGAACATACCTTCACCGAAGAGTCAAGCAGTATATTGCTCCCTCCTACGTATATCTCGCGAAGAGACCATGAGGATAAAATCAGAGAGATTAGAGCCCACACAGAGGCATACCGACAATCCTTCTTTCCACGAACAATACGAGATTGGGATAGAAGGGAGAACCGATAGAGGTACTCAAGGTACCCTCCGCCACACACCGTCAGGTGGCTTGCGGAGTATGGATGTAGATGTAGATGTAGACTGCACCATGTCACGGCTCCTCAAGCTGCCTGAATTCTCCTGTGGGCCAGTCACTGTGCCATTCACCACCTTCTTTCCCAAGTTGCAGCCGCAGCCATGTCACACCTCATCATGCCTGCCTTCACCCATGCAGTCCAGTGCGCCAGTTGCATGTTCTGGACCACTGCCCACCACCAAATGCAGCACGCTGTCGTCGTCCACTGCTGTCACCACTGCACCACCCCAGTCACTGCCAGTGGTCAGCTGTTTTCCCAAACTGCACCACGTATTGCCATACCCCTTGTCAACACAGTGGCTGTCAATGTAATGGCTGTGAGGCACTGCGAACCTCGCCTCTCACGTGCCCATGCCACCGCCAGCGACACTCACTGCTTTGTTATCCATACTAGCATTCAATGTGCCATAGCTCCATTGTTACCCCGATGTCCTCCTCTTGCAAAGGTAAGGGGGGGGGGGGGTTCTTTGGCGCCTGTGTAAATTCTAAAATTTCCCCCACAGCGTGCCCTATCAGATGACTCTCGGCTCGCAGTCACACCTAGACTTTCTCCTCAGCACCTTCACCATAGTGGACACCTACAACAGGAATCTCTTTTCCCCCACTACCACAATCTGCCTACTGGCGCTTCCGCCTGGAACTGCGTCCGCATGCGAGCTAGGCATTCTTCATGGTGCACTAGCGATAAATTCTCCATCCAGCCTCTGAATGAGTCCTCTGCATTTCGTTTGTGAACCAGTGCCATCATTTGTGAACCAATGCTTCCGTTTCTGGACCAGTGCTTTCGTTTCGGACCAGCATTCAATGAGGATAAGAAGACTACCGCACAATAAATATTGGAGAACCAATCTTGTGAGTCAGCCTTGTGCTTTGCTTCAGGCAAATAGCCTGCTAGTGCCATAGCTTCCCGAACAGGACGGGTAACAATCAGCGGTTTATGACTCGCACGCCATTTTCTCTTTAGTTTTTCCGAGTCACTTTAGAGAGCTGCTTTCCAGTTTCTGGAGTGCGTTAATTGCACGTGCAGCGACGCATGTAAACGACCTGTAAGTTGCACTGCTTTGTGCCAGCGCCGAGCGCCCACATCGACTGTCCCATCTAATTAACACACCTTTTTTTTATCTTCCACTACACGTGACGGCTCCTCTCCGCAGTATCCCCCTAAAATTTTATTCATCATTACCCTCGAGCCCTCCTAGGGATTACCTTTTAGTGTTTATGTTGAACTTTCGAACTTGGTTAAATCTTAATGAGCGCTTCCACCTACGAAACTTAAACGTGAGTTTGTTCCTGTACCGAACCTGATTAACTGAGAACTTTCGCTGTGCCAGTCGCACCTAAATTGTGTACAGACCGTATATTTCCTTTTTTTTTGTTTTTGTCAAATAATATGTAGTCGTGTGCCTATCTCTTTTTTGGTGTTAGATAAGATGGGAATGCAACCTCTGTTGACGATTCATCTTCATTCACCAATTCTTGTCCAACCCAATTCTAAATAAAATAAAAAACCTATTTTTTATCTATGACACGAAACAAAAACAAAACGAAATATCTGTTTATTCCTCGCCAATGTTTGAGTGACCTATTCTTTGTTCAGTTCCCAAAGACAGAAAAAGAATGGAAAGATATAGCTGAAAAATTAAACACGGAATATCAGTTTTCTCATTGCCTTCGTGCAGTTGGCAGGAACATGTGAGAATCGCATCACCAGGTCATAGTGGTTCGTAGAAATTAAGTTGCAAATCAGTCACAGCATTGGCAGTTGCCAACGCTAATTAGGAATTAATCTAATGTGATGTTGGAACAAATTTCTAGATTTCGGATGGATTGCGAACTCAAAATGTTTTGTGGAAACTAAAATAAGGTAGCCTTAAGATACCTAAAGGAGAGAAAGTTGCAAATAGTAATCAAGTACTTCCCTACATGTTTGTCAATGATTTTCTTAAACCATGTCCTAGAAGTAACATAAACCGCGACGCCCGAATTTTTAATTATCGTTCGTCAAGAACTCAACGTGTCGTTCAAAAAACGGAACAATGGCATCTCATTTCCGAATTTTGCAAACTGCCATTTATTTGGATGTAAGAAAATAGTGAAGTCATAGTAATCACTTGCTGTATATTGCACAGTTTTTTTTTTCTTTTTAAGGCGACTATGTTCTCAAAACTATTTATCATCTGATACACTCGTTCCAGAGTATATAGAGGACGGTTCCGTGGTATTAGGAGCGAGATGTAACCTCGAAATTATGCATAATCTTCAACTAGGCAGACGTAGTCTAGTTCCATAAAGCACAAGAATAGTGAGGTACAACTTTGAAATACACTTCAACAACGATTGATCAGTACCCTGGAAAGACAAAGCCATTGTGTAGTTTAAAACATACATAAAACGGTTAAATTTAAGCTGGTATTTACTTACCGTATCGTAAAAGTATAGGCCTACATACTGTGTTTTAAGCAGCTTGATACTGATCAGAAAAAGGTCACTCCATTGTGTTATTTACCAACTTATTTTCTTTCCTTAAAAAGGCACTAGAACCCGTCTAGAATGTACAAAAAAATTATGGTTCACGTGACACATAAATAGCACTTATAAAACTCAAATTGCGCAATTTTGTGTGGGCGACGCAATAAATAATGTTTGTTGGCCACGAAAATTAAAAGTGCTTACCTCCTTTTCAGAATCGTCTAAGTTCGACTGTGATCTTCGTTGGTCTTTGACATTCAAGAAAGGAAGTAAGTTAAAGTAGCCTACCACAAAGAAAGTTTATTCCAGATCATTCGTGAAATCGAAGCCACAGTACATTGTTGCCCCTCCAACTTAACAAGGAACCCCTCGAGTTGCGAGGTTGCAAGTTCTATCTTTAGTAATACTCATCTGAAAGTGTTGTGCTAATAATTAAGACAGGAAAAATGTTGGCTGCTAATGACCCACCACGTGCGTCGCGAGGGCGACAGGAAATAAGTTTCCGAAAGGTGCAGAGATCAGCAAATATTCAAAACGAACCATTAACTTGCACCATAAACACTGAATGAAAAACGGCCCGCCACAGTATCATAAAGGTTCGCACCATCAAAATCGAAGGCGAACTCCTTGGGAGTTATAAACCGTGCAGGACGATCAACTAGGTATCCACTCCCAAAGAATGCATATAAAATCATATTGGTGTAACAGGGTGATGAAAACTAATGAAATGTGATGGCACACAACTGATTGTGAAACAGACTGTGGTGGAGCTTATCGTGAAAGTGGCTATCCTTTAAGGTGTAGCTGCAGATACTGTGATAATATGTTTTATAGGCACGGAAAAACGAACAAGCAGATACTCAATTTGTCCAGTGGTTCCATGTAGTATGAACTGCAACGTCACACACTTTTCAGGAGGGGTAGTTTGATCTAAAGGAGTATGATTTTTATACGCAGACCAAGAATCAAGAAAAAGCAAATTATTTTAACCAGCTATTGGCCAAAAGCAGTGCTCGTACCAAAGTTATAGTTCTCTTACGCCCATTTTCCTACTCTCGCTTGCTGTGAAGCAAATATTCCCTACTGTCCTTGTAAAATCATGCACACGAGAAAGACTCATAGGGAGCAGAGCACCTCCAACTTTTTTGGAGCACAATAAATAACTTCCCAGCCAATTAACCAACCAGATTAATAGCTGGCATGATTGTATATGAATGCATTAAGGCATTGATAGTAGTTGATCTTGACACAACTACTCTCTTGGTCCCACGAATTTCCACAATTCCTTTCATATGTATTTCCTCTTCAAATCCCGATTGGTCGGAGTTGAAAACAAATTCCTTACTGAACGATGGGATAAATGTGTTCATCTCATCTACAAATTTTCGGGCCGATTCCGCAGTTTTCTGTGCATCGTCAAGTCGACAATTTGTTTGAAATTTCATTATCTTACGTTTCCCAGTTCTATAGCACTCTTGAAATCACCGTTATCTACGTCGCGCGTAATTTGAAGTGCATAATGCAGTAGGTTACTATCAAGCACCCCTACTATCGAGCACCCCTGAAACGGGCACGCACAAGTTTTTGTAACTAGTGCGCCTTGCCTTCCCTTGAATATCGTACTTTTTTTCATACACTATACAGTAATATTGCAGCAGACTTATACGAAATCTGTTCATCATTTTTGTTACTATGCTGTGGATAATCTTCTGTTTACGTAGTTATGTTTACTACCTCCTCCGTGGACAACGAATTTCAATTACTATGATTCACTGGAGATGAGACTTGTTGCTCCCTGTCTGCCAAGTATAATAAACTACATGCCTCGACATCTGTTTCAGTATCACTTTCACTTGTTAAAGCACGTATTGTCATCATTGCACTCCTCATGACATTCCTGTACAGTCAAGCGTATATGACACAACACATCAGTATTGGGACAACCTATGTTCCGCGCCCAAGTACCAGTATCCAAGATGGCGGCGATGACGTTAGCTGATGATGTCATCCAAGATGGCGTCCATGACGTCATCCAAGATAGCGGCCGTGAAGTCACCCCACCCCAAAGTGATTTCTCCGTCAAAGTACCGTTATCCAAGATGGAGGGAAAGTGCCACCCCCCACCCCTGCCACGCCCTACCCCTGGTGGTGAGTTCAAATTCCATCAGGACAATACAACCTCTAATAACCTAAGAAAATCGCGGGAATACAAGTCACTTGGGCTACCTTCACCAACCTAAGTCACCCGACCACCACCTCATCATAGGAACTGGCGCCAAGTTTGAATTTTGGTGGGAAGATAGGTCACTGGGGGTGGGGTTTCTCTACTAACCTAACAAAATCGCAGGAAGGTAAGTCACTTGGGCTACCTCCACTAACCTAAGTCACCCGACTGCCATCTCATCCTAGGGATTCGTGAGAAAAGGACTCGAGCAGTGCTGGACATAAGTCTTTATTTTGTATGCACTATTTTATTTACACAATTAGAGGCACTACCACCATCCAGAGTGGTCACCAAGGTATCTGGACTCCAACTGACATAGTAGACCGTACTGCCATCAGAGGGGGGCTGTTGTCCGTGATGTAATCCAAGATGGCGGGGGAAAATGGTGACAGACAGTGTCTCCACCAAAAGATCTAGAGTCCAACTGACCTAGTACACAGTACTGTCAGCAGAGGGTGCTGTCGTCTGTTCCATCATGTAGCCAAAGATGGCGGTCTGGGGTGGGGGAAAATGGCGGTGAAAGGACTTCATTTGTTTTTGAACAATTTATTTAGAGATGGGAAATATTTATCACACTGATACAAAACACATGCTTGGGGTCACAATACACAGTCTGCACTCCTGTAAACTACTCCTAAATAACACTCTGTAGACACGCAAACAACTCCTAACTTACCAAATCAATTTCAGTATAGATCCTCAAACTGCTCCTAAATAATGCAGCACAGTGATGTGTAGACATGCTCAGGACTCGTAAACTGTCCAAATTGCGCATAGCACAGCCTACACACCCACTCGAAAAATTATTGCAAGAGATACGCACAAACAGCGCCTGCCGCCCACTGTCCATTGGTCTACACACACTCCCAGAAGTATCATAGCTAAACCGCCCCTTCTCTACTTTGCGAGCATAATTGTGAATACAGATAGATGACTGCACAGTACGTCCATTCAGTGTTAATTCTCGAACACATAAACCATCAAAGTATACCAGACAGTACTCTACATACAGGGTGTCCAGAAAAGAACTCCCTGATTTCAAAATTAAATATCTCGAAAACAAAGATCGATAGAGGAATGCAGTAAACGATATGTTTATTGTGAAAGCTGTAGGAAGTTTATACAGCAGTTTGAAATAATAGTTACAAAAGTTGCTAACAGATGGGGCTGTAATCGCCATACGTAATGCCTAGTATAAATAGTGATCCGAAGCCCAGAGCGATCAGTTCCACTATTGAAACGTGAAAGGAGGTTAGCGTGCCGAAGGAAGAGATTAAAACCATGTACTCCATTGAACAACGCGTTTTTCTGGTGCTAGAGTACCACAGGTTAGAAGAGAGTCCTACGGCAACAAGGCGAAGTTTTCAAGCACGATTTAATGTTCCAAAAGGACCCGATGCTAAAACCATTCATACGCTCTTCGCAAAATTTCAACGAATAGGCAGCGTAACTGATGATCTAGTGGGGCATGTTGGCCGCAAGCAAACCGCAGTTACGCCTGAAAATATCGCCACAGTTTTTGGAATTATTCAGCGAAATCCAATGTCATCCGTCCGTAGAATTGCATCTGAGACTGGTTTGAAGCGTTCCAGCACGCAGAAAATACTGAGAAAGAGCCTACACATGTTTCCATTCAAAATTCAAACGCACCAGGCCATACCCGTACGAGCTGTGCAACAATGGGTTGCCTTTGCTAATCAGATGCTCATAATGATTGATAGTGAAGGATTTGATCTTGGCTCCATCTGGTTTACAGATGATGCACACTTCCACCTGAATGGATACGTGAATAAGCAGAACTGGCGATTTTGGGGTTCCGAAAAGCCATATTGGTGTGAAGCGAAACCCCTGTATTCCCCTAAAGTTACTGTGTGGGCTACAGTATGCAGCAGAGGCATTATTGGCCCCTTTTTCATTCGAGAAACGGTCACTGATGCACGTTACATTGCAATTTTGGAACAATTTGTCGCCGCACAGCAAGCGTTAGAGGATCGACCAGGTACTGAATGGTTTATGGAAGATGGAGCCCGACCACATCGGACCGAACAAGTGTTTCGCTTTCTTGAGGAATACTTCGGGAATCGAGCCATTGCATAGGAATATCCCAAATTTACTGGTGCAGGCATGGATTGGCTTCCATATTCGCCGGATTTGACTCCCTGTGACTTTTTTTTGTGGGGCACAGTGAAAGACATGGTCTACCCGAAGCATCCCGTCACGCTGGACGAGCTTGAATCGGCGATCTCTGTGGCATGTGAATCCATTTCGGTTGAGACACTACGAAATGAGATGGCGACTTTCATTCTTCGTTTGCGCCACCTCTGTAGTGCCAATGGTGCACATTTTGAAAACATTGTGATGTGATTGTTTGCAGAGATTGTTTTCATACGATTATTTCGCTTATGTATGCTGATGTGAGCTGTACAGCATACAGCGCCATCTGTTAGCAGCTTTTGTAACTATTATTTCAAACTGCTGTATAAAATTCTTACAGCTTTCACAATAAACATACCGTTTACTGTATTCCTCTAGCGGTCTTTGTTTTCGAGATATTTAATTTTGAAATCAGGGAGCCCTTTTCTGGACACCCTGTATTTGTAACACGTCGAGCACAGTGCTTAATTTACAATCTATCTCTCTGCGTATGAGAGTCGCAGAGCATTCTCGCTGTCTTAGGGCACAATTAGAGCCTGAAAGACCCTCCTCACACTGTCATTGACCAACTCGCACTGCAGCACCGTTACCGAATTAATCTGCAACCGATCAGAAGTAGACAGCTACAGTCCACGTCTCGTGAATGAATAGAGCTTTCCGAGTCCTCACTCATCTAAGTGCATGAGATTTCTCGAGATGCGCCCATGTCGAGGAGCTTAGCACTCCTTATCGATGTATAGTAAGAGATTTCAAAGTGTTGTGATGTAATAGCAGACGGTTAAGAAGAACAAGAAACGAATGATTTTTATGCATGATGGAGCTCCAGACAGATGGAGTTCGACGGATTTGTACGTAAATCAACAAAGCTATCAACTCTAAAGTATTGTTCTAGAGTCTAGGATTGGTACCTGGAAGGTGTTGGTAAGAGAGAACATAAACAAACGCACTCTTAAGGCTACAATGTTCTGCACTTAAAACGGGCTATAATGTTAGATTGCCTGCATTTCCAACCTATCAGTCGTATGGAATGTAGCGCTGTTAATATGCGAACGTAAGAAATATATTTCAAGCGCATGACTTACATCCTTCTTCTCGGTTTCTCTACGATAAACTATGTTATCGAACCGTAAAACGAAAAAACTACTTCCGTAAAACATTTGCTCTGCATGATGCAAGCACAATATAGCTTTCCGGTGAAGTATAGTGTCCACTGTTCACATCCGATCACTCTTCAGAAATTATACGATGCCTGCATCAGACCTATATACACTCCTGGAAATGGAAAAAAGAACACATTGACACCGGTGTGTCAGACCCACCATACTTGCTCCGGACACTGCGAGAGGGCTGTACAAGCAATGATCACACGCACGGCACAGCGGACACACCAGGAACCGCGGTGTTGGCCGTCGAATGGCGCTAGCTGCGCAGCATTTGTGCACCGCCGCCGTCAGTGTCAGCCAGTTTGCCGTGGCATACGGAGCTCCATCGCAGTCTTTAACACTGGTAGCATGCCGCGACAGCGTGGACGTGAACCGTATGTGCAGTTGACGGACTTTGAGCGAGGGCGTATAGTGGGCATGCGGGAGGCCGGGTAGACGTACCGCCGAATTGCTCAACACGTGGGGCGTGAGGTCTCCACAGTACATCGATGTTGTCGCCAGTGGTCGGCGGAAGGTGCACGTGCCCGTCGACCTGGGACCGGACCGCAGCGACGCACGGATGCACGCCAAGACCGTAGGATCCTACGCAGTGCCGTAGGGGACCGCACCGCCACTTCCCAGCAAATTAGAGACACTGTTGCTCCTGGGGTATCGGCGAGGACCATTCGCAACCGTCTCCATGAAGCTGGGCTACGGTCCCGCACACCGTTAGGCCGTCTTCCGCTCACGCCCCAACATCGTGCAGCCCGCCTCCAGTGGTGTCGCGACAGGCGTGAATGGAGGGACGAATGGAGACGTGTCGTCTTCAGCGATGAGAGTCGCTTCTGCCTTGGTGCCAATGATGGTCGTATGCGTGTTTGGCGCCGTGCAGGTGAGCGCCACAATCAGGACTGCATACGACCGAGGCACACAGGGCCAACACCCGGCATCATGGTGTGGGGAGCGATCTCCTACACTGGCCGTACACCACTGGTGATCGTCGAGGGGACACTGAATATTGCACGGTACATCCAAACCGTCATCGAACCCATCGTTCTACCATTCCTAGACCGGCAAGGGAACTTGCTGTTCCAACAGGACAATGCACGTCCGCATGTATCCCGTGCCACCCAACGTGCTCTAGAAGGTGTAAGTCAACTACCCTGGCCAGCAAGATCTCCGGATCTGTCCCTCATTGAGCATGTTTGGGACTGGATGAAGCGTCGTCTCACGCGGTCTGCACGTCCAGCACGAACGCTGGTCCAACTGAGGCGCCAGGTGGAAATGGCATGGCAAGCCGTTCCACAGGACTACATCCAGCATCTCTACGATCGTCTCCATGGGAGAATAGCAGCCTGCATTGCTGCGAAAGGTGGATATACACTGTACTAGTGCCGACATTGTGCATGCTCTGTTCCCTGTGTCTATGTGCCTGTGGTTCTGTCAGTGTGATCATGTGATGTATCTGACCCCAGGAATGTGTCAATAAAGTTTCCCCTTCCTGGGACAATGAATTCACGGTGTTCTTATTTCAATTTCCAGGAGTGTAAAATGATCGTTAGTAGCGGGGGATACCTCCTACAAGGAAACAGATAAACGCATAGCAGCGGTATCCGACATGTGAAAAGTACAAGTAATTCCCTCAATAACTCTGTAAACAGCACATCTGTCAGGCAAATGTGTACATGGGGATTGCAACGCCTGAAGCACCTATCGCTAACTTAGTTATGACGCTGAAGTCTCGATTTTACACCCAAGATGCGACAGGGGGTGGATGGAATACATCGCATAAATCGTTCTGCATAGGCAGTATGACAAGTAAATTCTATGACGGATGGGGTGTCCTGTAGGAATGCTATTGTGGGGAGCATCGCGAAATCTCCGTCTCCGCGCCAGACCGCACCGCAGCCACGCCTCATCATGTGAGCGACGGTGGCTAGGTGAATTCTAAATCGGATGAAGTTAGTAGAGCTTGTACAGTTCTTAATTTTTCTCTTTTGGGGGGTAGAGAATAACGATGATGGCATGTTGGGCTGATAGATTTGAATGGACGCGGATCTGCTTTGGATTGTAGTATCTGTATCTAGTTTGGAGAAGTATCACATTCTGTGCATTTCCACCGAACGCTCAAAACACGATCCTGTTGCACAAGTCAGCGATTTTGTTACGAGGTTGCACCGTGGGTGACGTGTAATTGGAGAGCTGGTCTGATACCATATACTCCTGTGATCAACGTCACGGCATTTGTCCGGACAAAAAAACCACCTCATTCAGAGGTACTGTTGTACCTCGATTTATAAAGACGGTATAGCTTTTAACATGGATACTTGGGTGCACCTGTAGAACCATGACCGCTTGTGACAGTAACATACCGTAGTTGTTTTTTAACATATGGTGGTTAAACCTCTCTTTCTAGGACACGGTGGTGGGACTCACAAGAAAACGTATGAGACATCTCCACCCATGGTTGATTTTCTCTCAGTATTATTTTGTATCGTAGGTGAGCAGTTACTGACAAAGTATTACACTTAGTAGTAGGGGGTGCGTGATATTTTCGCATTTGAGCATCAGGCTTATAAAGTATGTGTTTGTGTTCCTTCATGTGTAAAGGAAATGTCTATGCCCAGTCTTAAGCAAGGTATGGAATTGACATGGAGTACTGTGATAGCATGGGAAGAGTATGTCAAGTCATAAGAATGGTGCTGACATTTCTGTTTCCAGAACCACAGCTGTCAACAAAGCGTGTTTCCGCTACTTCGCTCATTGTGGAATGTCATTCAGCTGACACCGCGATCGTAACATTTAGTTGTAAGTACGGGGATCAAATATATATGTAACCGATATCTTACGACAAACATTCTACTTGCACATGCTCGGCCTCCAGCGCCGGTGACCTGTACTGGGGTGATACAAGTTTCCCGTTAACGGTAGGAGCTGTCAGACTGGAGATGCCTGTTGGAGTCTAAATCTACATCAACATCTGCATGGATACTCTGCAAAACACATTTAAGTGCCTGGCAGAGGGTTAATCGAATCACCTTCACAATTCTCTATTATTCCAATCTCGTATAGCGTGCGGAAAGAATGAACACCTATACCTTTCCGTACGAGCTTTGATTTCTCTTATTTTATCGTGATGATCGTTCCTCCGTATGTAGGCCAGTGTCGATAAAATATTTTCGCATTCGGAGGAGATAGGTGGTGATTGGAATTTCGTGAGAAGATTCCGTTGTAACGAAAAACGCCTTTCTTTTAATGACTCCAGCCCAAATCCTGTATCATTTCTGTGACACTCCCATATTTCGCGATAGTAAAAAACGTGCTGCCTTTCTTGTAGGAATGTATATGAATTAACTGTGCTGTCTTCTAGACGACCACATAGCGAACTAATACTTAGTATGTGTTGGATAGCTTTCGTGATCCTGTGGATATTTGAGAATGAATATGGAGGTACGTTTGCACTGGACCGTTATTCCCGCCCATGTAATTTGTTCGGTTGACTGCTTCTGCACATTTCGCGCCTTTCTTTAATTGAGAGAAAATTGATTGAAGCCTGTGCATCTAGCGTGTGGAAGACACATTTGCCAGTCCTCTAGAAATGAGAAAACACTTTAGTTGACCTTGTAAATTACAGGGATGATATGGAATCTACTACATCACCGACATCGGTATTCGAGAGTGGATATATCAGTTTCCTCTATTTGTTTCATGTTGCCGAGTAAAGGTCTTCACAGACGGGATAAGTTTCTAGTTACTCAATGGTCTAGAGCACGCTCCACATAGCTAAAGTTTTGGGTTTGTAGAGAAATAATTCGGAGTCTGCATCTTCAGAATTATGTTGCGTGAGCGATCGGTAGGATACTGCTGTGTGCGAACCATGCGAAAAAAAATTCTTGTACGCATTTGTGTCTAAGGGGAAATGGGCCAGACTTTGCACAACAGTCCTGATAGTGACTTCGATCCACTGACGGCTTTCTGATGTAAAAGGAATAATTTTGTATACTGGAGGATATGAATTGTATGTTTACTGCATCAACACGGTATGCAGTGATATATAGCTGGGTTGGAGATCGGTTTCATGCACTAATGTTCAAGCTACTGTGGTTTATGTTGTGGCATGACAAGAGAAGTTGACTGTGTGTGCTACTGTGAGGGACGTATAGATTCAGCACATCGATAACTGTCAGGATATGAGAGAGATTTTTTTCCCTGGAAAATTATGTATGCTATAGATACTGAGCTTCGTTCCACAAGCACAGCCGTCACGAGGAGACATTACCTGTACATTGATCGGTGTCAGACTGTAGCAGCAATCGTGATATTTAATTGTAGTTCTACTGGTAAATATGTTCCTGGATTCCAATATTCCAATATTCTAGTCTAGTATCTATTTGATGTTCTGTAGACAACTTTGCAGGTATAACTGTCAATGCAATTTAGCGATCTGTGCAAAATAATCTGTCTAAAAAATACCCACAAAATCCTCGTCAACACATTATGTGTCACTGTACAATTGGAAGCAGCCGTGAGAGTTACTTCCTTGGAAAACCAGCAACTTTGCAATACTAAAGGTGTATTTACACGGTACGTAGTTTGCCAATGTGTGTCTGGAATAGTGTTGCCATCGACAAAGCTGCACTATGGCAGCCATACGTGGCAGTATTGTAGTAAGGCAGGGCAATATTGCTGACAGAATAGGTTGTTGCAAGTAGAGGCCGACATATTGTTGAAGTGTTGCCGTTTTGTCCACCAAGGGTGGAGAATATTTCGTATGGCTGGGACATACCTGTCTCTGTCCTTGCCTGTATATGCTCCCCTCTCACTCTCACAATCAGCCTTCCTTTCTCTTTCTCATGCCGACAGTGCTGCAGTGCCAAAACACGGGAAATAATATTGTTTCGTTTCATTGTGAACATAGAGGCACACAGTTTGTTTGTTGGCTACAATAATTTAGAGGTGGGAAAATGACACAACCATGAATTCCATAAATGTTACATTCGCAACTAGAACTATGAAACACAGAAAATAGTATACATGCAAAGACTGAAATCGGAAAAAAGACATCCTCTCTGCTACTGTCGTAATCGAAGATCTTTAGTAATAAGTCATAATTTAATTCTACGTAGGTTCTTAAGACAGCACAAGTTTTTTGAAGCTTCCTCACGTATGTTTCTTGGGCAATACCTTGCCAACTATAGGCGGTGGACAAACGCATGGAAACACCGTGAGCCGGCCTTTGTGGCCGAGCGGTTCTAGGCGTTACAGTCTGGAACCGCGCGACTGCTACAGTCGCAGGCTCGAGTCCTGTCTCGGGCATGGATGTGTGTGATGTCCTTGGGTTAGTTAGGTTTAAGTACTAGTTCTAAGTTCTAGGGGACTTATGACCTCAGCAGTTAAGTCCCATAGTGCTCAGAGCCATTTGAAAACACAGTGAAAAATGAATGCTCTAACGTAAGTCCAGGCGCTAGTCGAGACTGCGGGTTGTGCTGCTATATTTGACCATGAACTGCACTTGTGCGATGTCTCCAATACGTTTCAAGCGTCATTTGAGATCATAACAGTGTTTTGTGTAATTGTGAGTGCATTATGTCGGAGCTCTGTGCATGTGAATGTGGGAAAATTGTTGGTGCTGCTATTGTGGATGCTTCTGTAACCAAAATAGCCAAAGTGTTTGGTGTTTCAAGAGGCACTGAATCGAAGATGTATACTGAGTACTCGGAAAGCAGGATAACATCCTCTAAATCACAATGCGGACGAAACTGTGTGTTGAGTGGTCATGAGAGACGGTCATTGAAGAGGATTGTGACAAACAATAAGAGGACAAGAGCTGCAAAAGTCACTGAAGAACCCTATCAGCACCAAAACAACAATGAGGGATCTCCATGAACAGGGAATCAGAGGGCGAGTTGGAATTCCAAAACCACTCGTCAGTGATGCAAATGCCTGTAACATGAAAATGTGGAGTAGTGAAAGAATGTAATTTGGTCAGGGGAGTCTTCGTTCACACTCTTTCCAACTTCTGGCCAAGTTTATGTCTCAAGACTTAAACATGGCAGGGGTTCAATTATAATCTGGGCAGCTGTAGTGTTGTATTCTATGGGCCCTATGGTTACTCTGCAAGGTCGCATTTCTGACAAGGACTATGAGACTATTTTGGCTGATCATGTACATCCTATGGTAGAATGTTTATTCCCCAATGGTGATCCTGTGTTCCAAGACCACAGGGCCCTTTTCACACAGCTCACATAATCCAGGACTGGTTTTGTGAGCACCATGATGAATAGTCACATCTCTCTTGTCGACCACAGTCACCAGATGTCAATGTTATTGAGCCTTTGTGCTCTACTTTTCGGAGAAGGTTGTATGATCGCTAGCCCCTCCATCATTGTTACCTGAACTTGATACTGTTTTGCAGGAAGAATTGTATAAGATTCCCTTGAAAACTATCCAGGACCTCTATTTATCCATTCCGAAATGACTGAA
Source organism: Schistocerca cancellata (assembly GCF_023864275.1). Classification (NCBI taxonomy): domain Eukaryota; kingdom Metazoa; phylum Arthropoda; class Insecta; order Orthoptera; family Acrididae; genus Schistocerca; species Schistocerca cancellata. Next base: position 728,893,339 of record NC_064629.1, read on the forward strand.
AGCTGTTTTGAATGCCAGCTGTTTTCCTACACTGTTTTAAGCACAGTAACGTGTTGTGTTTGTGTTGTTTCTATATTTTTGTCCACCCCTGTAACTTTTTATGACAATTATTGTATACATTACTTTTCATGTCCCAAAATTCTGGTCGCAGACATGTAGCATTTATGATATTAATAGTTGGTCTCATTGTATTGGTGGACCCCAGCAAAATATGAGCATAAATGTTTGAGTGTTATCTCAACCTACCTTAATGAATTCTTTGGGTCGTCCCATCAAAGCGTTGCAAATGCTTTGTACCAAGAGGCATACTGAAGAGTTTTTCACTTTAAAGAGGTATGTAAAGGCAACAGTGATGATTCTAAATGAAATTTTTATATTTTATGAACTTGCCAAGAGCGTTAATAGTTATAGTTCATTACCGTTAACATGATGTAATATCTTTAAATTTTTTTTTGTTTATTCTTTGGTAGCAAAGATGTGATGATTCTGGGATAGCTGCTAAGAAAATTGAATAAAGAAGTCTTAAGCAGGCCAAGTGGCGTGTGTTCTTGGTGATTTAAAATTAGAGTAAATATCGTCAAGCAACATCTTTTGGGAACTGCCGCAAATATTACGTCACAGCAGTTATATTTGGTGACCCAGACGTGATAATAAGAAGAAATGACGACAAACGGGAGCGTTTCCGAAGATCGTCTGGAAGCAAACAAGGTTTGCATCAAAATTCCACCTTTTTGGAGTGAAAAACTCGAAATTTTTTCTATCAAGTAGAAGCACATTTCAGCATTTGCAAAATTGCCACAGAAGAAACTAAATTTAACTACCTATTGTCACAATTAGAACCAAAATACAACGAGAATATTTGGGACATTATTTGCGGCACAGATGCGAATAAATATTCGTTGGCTAAGAAACTTCTACTGAATATTTTCAAAGAAAGTGAAGATAAGCGTATTAAGAGATTAGTTACTGGAATTGATTTGGGAGACCAAAAACCTAGTCAGTTATTACGTAAAATGCAAGCCTTGGCAGGCGTAGATGTGTCCGAAAACGTCCTAAAGACACTTTGGCTAGAAAAACTTCCGGATTCTATAAGAAACCATTTAATTGTCAGTGACGATGGACTCGAAAAGGTGGCTATAATGGCTGATAGAATAACAGAAATAAATCCCCGTAACGAATTATTCGTCACAAAAAGTGGTGCTTGTAGCCAACAGTATGTTTCGATAACAATGAGTGACTTGATGATAAGAATTTCGGAGCTAGAGCAACAAATGGCCGCGCTGCCAACTGGTTATCGAGGAGGTCTCGTAACAGAAGCTGTGAGCGTCAATGTAAAAGAAGTCGTAATAAGTCTCGGAATAAATATAACCCCAAGGGCAAGTACTGTTATTACCACTTTCTCTTTGGGCAGAACTGCAAGCCTGAAAAATGCACACCTCCATGTAGCTGGACTGAAAAGGGAAACGCGACCCAGCAGCTGAATTAGCGGCAAGTTCTGCCGCCCAAGTCCATTGCCGCAAAACCCGGTTATTTGTAACCGACAAAAAAAACGGGACTGCAATTTATAGTCGATAGTAGGGCGGATGTTTCTGTAATTCCCGCTCACACAAATGTTAATGGTGAGTCACCATATAAATTTTATGCTGCAAATGGTACCGAAATTCCTACATACGGAATCGAACTTCGTACTTTTGATCTGGGACTGCGACGTCAATTTCAATGGCCATTTATACACTCCTGGAAATGGAAAAAAGAACACGTTGACACCGGTGTGTCAGACCCACCATACTTGCTCCGGACACTGCGAGAGGGCTGTACAAGCAATGATCACACGCACGGCACAGCGGACACACCAGGAACCGCGGTGTTGGCCGTCGAATGGCGCTAGCTGCGCAGCATTTGTGCACCGCCGCCGTCAGTGTCAGCCAGTTTGCCGTGGCATACGGAGCTCCATCGCAGTCTTTAACACTGGTAGCATGCCGCGACAGCGTGGACGTGAACCGTATGTGCAGTTGACGGACTTTGAGCGAGGGCGTATAGTGGGCATGCGGGAGGCCGGGTGGACGTACCGCCGAATTGCTCAACATGTGGGGCGTGAGGTCTCCACAGTACATCGATGTTGTCGCCAGTGGTCGGCGGAAGGTGCACGTGCCCGTCGACCTGGGACCGGACCGCAGCGACGCACGGATGCACGCCAAGACCGTAGGATCCTACGCAGTGCCGTAGGGGACCGCACCGCCACTTCCCAGCAAATTAGGGACACTGTTGCCCCTGGGGTATCGGCGAGGACCATTCGCAACCATCTCCATGAAGCTGGGCTACGGTCCCGCACACCATTGGGCCGTCTTCTGCTCACGCCCCAACATCGTGCAGCCCGCCTCCAGTGGTGTCGCGACAGGCGTGAATGGAGGGACGAATGGAGACGTGTCGTCTTCAGCGATGAGAGTCGCTTCTGCCTTGGTGCCAATGATGGTCGTATGCGTGTTTGGCGCCGTGCAGGTGAGCGCCACAATCAGGACTGCATACGACCGAGGCACACAGGGCCAACACCCGGCATCATGGTGTGGGGAGCGATCTCCTACACTGGCCGTACACCACTGGTGATCGTCGAGGGGACACTGAATATTGCACGGTACATCCAAACCGTCATCGAACCCATCGTTCTACCATTCCTAGACCGGCAAGGGAACTTGCTGTTCCAACAGGACAATGCACATCCGCATGTATCCCGTGCCACCCAACGTGCTCTAGAAGGTGTAAGTCAACTACCCTGGCCAGCAAGATCTCCGGATCTGTCCCCCATTGAGCATGTTTGGGACTGGATGAAGCGTCGTCTCATGCGGTCTGCACGTCCAGCACGAACGCTGGTCCAACTGAGGCGCCAGGTGGAAATGGCATGGCAAGCCGTTCCACAGGACTACATCCAGCATCTCTACGATCGTCTCCATGGGAGAATAGCAGCCTGCATTGCTGCGAAAGGTGGATATACACTGTACTAGTGCTGACATTGTGCATGCTCTGTTGCCTGTGTCTATGTGCCTGTGGTTCTGTCAGTGTGATCATGTGATGTATCTGACCCCAGGAATGTGTCAATAAAGTTTCCCCTTCCTGGGACAATGAATTCACGGTGTTCTTATTTCAATTTCCAGGAGTGTAGTTGCGAAGATCAATAAAGCTATATTGGGTGCCGATTTTTGAATCAATTTCAATTGTTAGTAGATGTCCATAATAAAAGAGTAATAGATTATGTAACCAAGCTCAATGCTGAGGGTAAAGTTATGTCAATCTCAGAGGAAAACGTCCTGAGCACCATGAGCCAAAACACAAAATTTACAGATCTACTGTTACAGTATCCAGACATAGCTAACCCTAATTTGGTACCTAGCGAGATTAAACATGATGTCAAACACTACATTACCACTGAAGGCCCGCCTGTGTTTTCTAGGGCAAGACAATTAGACCCAAAGCGCATGGCGATGGCAAAACAAGAATTTAAATTCATGTTAGACAATGGCATTATTAGACCATCTGAATCTGCATGGGCAAGTCCTCCCCTTATTGTACCTAAGAAGGATGGCTCAATACGTCCGTGTGGAGGTTATAGACGGTTAAATGAAAGAACATTTCCAGACCGTTATCCTGTACCTAGAATAGAAGATTTCCATTGTATTCTTCAAGATAAAAACATATTTTCTAAAATCGATCTCTTTAAGGCCTATTATCAAATACCTATTGCTGAATAGGATAAGCACAAAACAGCTGTAATCACACCATTTGGACTGTATGAATTTAATGTCATGAGCTTTGGCCTGCAGAATGCACCTTCAACATTCCAACGATTCATTAATGAAGTTATGTTTGGGCTAGATTTTGTGTTTCCTTATCTCGATGACATTTTAATCGCCTCATCCAGTACTGAAGAACACCGAACACACCTGAAACTAGTCCTGGAGCGATTGTCTAATTATGGACCTCGAATCAACATATCAAAATCAAACTTTGGAGTAAATGAAATTGAATTCCTGGGGTACTGGATAACATCAGAGGGATCCTGTCCACTACCTGAGAAAGTGCAAGCAATTTTAGAGTATAAGTTACCTGACAGACTGCATGAGCTTAGCAGATTTCTTGGCATTGTTAACTACTACCGTCGCTACCTTAAAGATGCAGCACAGACTCAAGCTGTTTTGCATGACTATCTTAACGGAGCAAGAAAGAAGGATAATAGACAAATTCAGTGGACTGAAGAAGCAAAGAAAATGTTTGAGAAATCTAAACAAGATATAGTAAATGCTGCATTATTGGCTTTTCCTAACTCTGAGTTACCCCTAGCATTATGTACAGATGCATCAGACATCGTTGTTGGTTCTGTGCTCCAGCAACTGGAAAATGGAAATTGGAGACCTGTTGCATTCTTTTCACAGGAACTGAGTTAATCACAGAAGGGTTACAGTACCTATGACCGAGAATTGTTGGGAATTTACCTTTCTGTAAAAAAGTTTAAGCATTTACTGGAAGGAAGAGACTTCATAATCTTGGCTGATCATAAGCCACTCACATTTGCTTTCAAGCAAAACGATGATAAGGCATCTCCCTGACAGATGAGACAGTTGCAGTACATTTCACAATTTTTGACCCATATTCGTCATGTCAGTGGCCATGACAATATTGTTGCAGATGCCCTATCCAGAGTTGATGAAGTAGTAATACTGGACTATGATGAAATTGCCAAAAACCAGCAACAAGATCAAGAACTACAGCAACTCCGAACAGGGAACAACTCCTTAAACTTCAAGTCATATCAGCTTCCATCAGGGAAAACATTGTGGTGTGATACATACACTGCAAATATCAGACCTTATATTCCTCAACCTATTCGTTATCAAATAATTCTTCATTTTCATGGTTTAGCTCATCCTGGCATAAAGACAACAGTGAAACAGTTGAGTAGCAGAGCCATTTAGTCAAACATCAAAAGTGATGTGCGACAGTGGACTAAATCCTGTGTCAGTTGTCAGAAAACCAAGGTCACTCGCCACACAAAATCACCGCTAGAGAAGTCTGAAGAACCTGATGAACGTTTCAGTGTTGTACACATTGACCTCATCGGACCTTTTCCTCCTTCTAATGGCATGACTTATTATTTAACTTATATTGACCGTTTCACATCTTGGATGGAAGTCATACCACTTGAAGATATTTCAGCTGAAAAAGGGGCAACAGCCTTCTACCAGCACTGGATTGCAAGATTTGGTGTACCATCACAGGTAATCTCTGACCAAGGAACACAGTTTAGATCGCAGTTGTTTAATAATTTGGGCATAGTATGTGGAATGAAAATTCAGCACACAATGCCATATCATCCTCAATGCAATGGTAAAATTGACCGACTACGTAGAACTCTGGAGTCTGCAATCAAGGCCCATAACAGTTCTAATTATACAGAAATTCTGCCTACTGTTCTATTGGGGTTGCGCACTGCAGTGCGAGAAACATCGAACCATTCCATTGCACAGATGGTATATGGAAAAACTATAAGACTTCCTGGTGAATTTTTTGAAGAGCCCACTACAAAGATTGACCTTGATTCATTTGCATCTAATTTGTGAAAGCAAATGCTTTATCTGAAACCTAGTAGGCCTACACAATGCAAATCAAGATCAGTATTTGTTCCAAAAAGATCTGCAAACCTGTTCCCACGTCTTCCTGAGATGTGACAGGGTTAGAAAACCATTAGAACCTACATATGATGGTCCCTTTCCTGTCATTTCAAGACATTAAAAAATATTTCACTAGTAAAAGGAAATGCAAACACATAAATGTGTCAGTGGACAGACTTAAACCAGCTTATCTCCTGCAAGAAAAGTGGGAATCAGAGAAGGAACTTCCAAACTTTTCCAAGGACACTGAACCACAACATCCCACAGAGGAACCATCTCCAAATATCAGAGTATCAAAGTCAGGGCGGATTATAAGGTTCCCACCTCGATTCTTAGAGCAGTTGTCCCTGTCGAGAATTAATCAAATATCATACCAGACATTGTAAAAAGTTTTTGTAATTATTTTGTATCATATGTTTTGTCATTCCAATATGTTTTTATTGTTTTATGTTAATGTTGTGCTAATTTTTTTTAAAGAAAATTCCTTCATCACCATGTATTAATTCGTAAAAATGTTACTGGTTGGGGAGTAGTGTAAAGGCAACAGTGATGAATCTAAATGGAATTTTTATATTTTATGAAGTTGCCAAAACAGTTAATAGTTATAGTTCATTACTGATAACATGATGTAATATCTTTAATTTTATTTGTTTATTCTTTGCTAGCAAAGATGTGATGATTCTGGGATAGCTGCTAAGAAAAGTCAATAAAGAAGTCTTAAGCAGGCCAAGTGGCGTGTGTTCTTGGTGATTTAAAAGTAGACTAAATATCGAAAAGGAAAATCTTTTGGGAACTGCCGCAAATATTATGTTACAGCAGTTATAGGTACATCAAACTTCTGTATGTATGACCACTGACCAAAAACAGAATGGTGATCCCAATCTAGTTGTAGGTGATATAAAGTTTTTTATGTTGATATTGGCCTTACCAGTTCATGGACAAACTGCTCTTAACAATATTTCAAAACAGTGTTTCAGCATTCTGGTAAAGATATGTATTTAGCATCATTTCATGAGATAAGATTATGGAACCAGTTCGTTTACTTGAAACAGTATGCATACAGGAAGTGCGATTTCTCTTTTTCTTGCTAATTTCTTTCCTTCTGGAATGCAAATGCAAGAGGGTTGTACTCGCTTCTACTAGTTCGCTCTCGTCCGTTTGGTGGCCATAGAGTGGCTAGTGTAAATCCCTCTAGCTTGAAAACGTACTGCTGCAGACAATAGTGGTTGGCAATGTTTCCAAACATGTGGCTGCTATTCATGTGTCCGTGTTGTTGTTGCTAGACAACATTGGCAGGCTATACTGCAGGCAATGTGCAATCTTTGTGGGCCATGTAAACGTTTGTTAAGAAACTGGAACAAAGTAGCCCCACAGTGTTTGCAATACTTCGTTTTAGACATAACACAGATTGGAATGAATTTAGAGCATTAAAATGAATATTGATAAGATATTAATTTTGTTTTAGTACCAAATAAGTGTACAAACATAAGCCAGGAATTCCCAATATGCTCATTACAGCACTGAAAATCTGAAAGAAAGCCTTGAATCTGTAAGAAACGAAACACTTACTCAGCACAGAGCTGCTGCACATTTTGGTACTTGTAGGGCTATAATAAATGAACTAAAACAACATCATATTAAGAAACCTGGTACATTGTGTTCTCAGTACAAGAATCCTTTGTGTCATACATTGAAGCAATGAGTGACTGTGGTTTCATGGTGACTCAACAAGATCCTAATAGTATCATAACTTGTTACGTCAGCAACGTTAACAGGAAAGTGGACGAGTTTTCTAAACATGTTCCCGGAAAAGACTAGATGAAGTCAGTTTTGTTATGTAACTTGAGACTGAAGGAATGCTTTGTATCAAATATTAAACGCGGCTGGGCTGCAGCAAATGAACAACGAATGCTCCATCCGCTTACTTAAGGCTAACTTAAATTAGCTGCTTTGTGCAGAGTTTACCTTGCGGCATTTTCTGCTTCTGCTGAGGTGGTGTGTGTTTATGTTATCATCTTTATTTTTTGTGTGGCATCTGTGGGTGCGGGACGTTGTCGTTTCATCAGTTTTGGGGTTTTCTTGGTCTTCAGGTTATGATGGGGGATGGCAGTGCTTTTCTGCTTTCAGTCTTCATCGGTCTAGCATGGCCACTGGTCGTCTGTAGCGGTCTCTGGTATTGGCTGGAGCTCCCAGCTCCCTGATGAGAGGGTTCGTAGAAGTCCTTGTCCGGGTATAAAACCGTATTGCTTTCTTCTTGTGCCGTTCCAGCACTTCGTCTTCTTCGGCTGCCCGTGGAGGTATCCATGAGGGAACTGCAAGTGCACATGGAAGACCCGTCTCAGGATCTTGTTTTGCAGACACTGAAGGCGTTGAATATGTGTCCTCGCTGCGCTGCCCCAGACCTCACACACATAATCAAACAGCGGTCATAGGTAGAGTCGAAATACGAGAAGGCCGTTCTCCAGCGACAGCTCCGATTGTTCATTTAGCAATGGGCAGAGTGCGCCCATCCGTTGGATGACGTTTATTCTCACGCCTTCAATGTGAGGCTTCCACGTCAACCTTTTATCCATGAGGACCCCCAGGTAGCGGACGGTGCCACTCCATGGAATTTCAACATCGTAGAGGCGGAGTCTTCTTTCCGGTGCAGTCCTCTTCCTTGTGAAGACAATGGCCTTTGTCTTCGCCGGGTTAAACGCAATAAGCCATTTTGCAGCCCAATCTTGCAAGGCGTGGCAAGCTGCCTGAAGGTTAGGGATCAGCACCTCGCGCCAGCGACTTCTGGAGAACAACATCGTGTCGTCCGCGTAGACAGCTTTTTCGACCCGTGGAGGTATTGGCAGGTCCGATGTGAACACGCAGTATAGTACTGGCCTGAGGACGAGCCTGTGAAGAAAATTTGAGCGTGGTAAAGAAATGTGCATGTGCAAAGAATATATGGATCTCATAAGAAACCACTCTAACTGATGCCTGTGCAAAGAGCAGAGTAATATGCCATTATGGAGTCAAGTACCCAGAGAAAATTTTCAATTTTTCAGAATCCAGAATGTCTTCAATGATATATGGACATGCAGCTGCTGGAATGCTGCCTCGATTTGTGGGATATAAACCCACCCAACTATGAAATACCTGTATGGAAGGAGGTAAGACCGTCTCCTCTAAAGCACAAACTAAAATTTCTTTGATTCTTTCACTTTTAACGACTGGTTCAAAAGTCTCATGTTGCCAAAATTGAAGAAATTACAGAAATTTAAGGTTATCATTGGTATTCTGTCCATCTTTTACAACGTTATAAGTGTCTTCGGCGGCCGGGTATAAGTGCGCATGCCGCGAAGAAGCGCTGACGCCTCATCAACAAGATATGACAACGCCCCATACATCAGTGAGCCACAGCTGCATGTTGTGCTGGCGGCAGCGAGGCGTTAAGGTGTCACCAGCCTAAATATTCCGTGATACAGTGCGGATCCCACCTCAGCGCTCTCGAAGGCAGCCTATCGCACACTCAGGTGGAGACTGTAGACTGTGGTCCAGGAAGACTAGGCCCTGGTCATCCGCCATGTATCGACTAAGACTGCAACAGATGCTCACGAGTAGGCCTGGAGGCTGTGGGAACGTGTCACGTCTGCTTTGGGAAGATGGCAGTTTGTAGATCATTTATGATGACCTGTAGTGGAGAAGGGCAGGCCACACACCAGTCTTCTCATCCGCAATGGCCTAGTACCTAGCAATGGCAGACCATGGTTCTGCCATGCAACAGGTTGGCTGCATCTTGGTGGTGAAGTCAGCGAGCAGGTAGCAGGCAGACCATCATAGACTGTCATTCTCTTTGTTTCTAACAAGACAGAGAGAATGGCAGCACAACTGAACACGTCTTTGAGCTCCAAAAGCCTCTTTATTTAAAGGCCAAGCCTGTGCCTTTGGTGCAGTGGCTCTGGGTGTTTGAGAAGAGTCATTCAGAATGTCAGTAAGGTGTATCGCCAATGTAACAGACGTCAGGGCAAGACGCAAGTAATTGCCTCACATCCTCCAAGCGAGGAAAGCAGAAATACAAACGTTGCAGTGCTACATAACAAGGCATAGCGAAGTAACACTAAATAACTTCAGTACTAGGGCATCCCTGCAATGTCAAATGTAGGCGGAAATATCCGAGGAGCTCGGCAGCCCAGAATAATTACTGAATTGACTGCTGGTGGGACCGATAAACAACCCTCGTTTATCAGTCTCACCAAGATGTGTGGCAATACTTGCGGCTTGCCCTGACATCTGTTACATTGATGATACACATTACCGACATTCCGAATGGCACATAGGTCCAGAGCTAGATTTCTCTGTTCTGAGCTTGCTGTGTACCATAAAATTAAGCTACTGCACAACCCTCCTTCCCTGTTTCAAAAAATTAGTCCAAAATTTTGCCTTTTGTAATCGACTGCAACTATATTTTAGGTCTACTTACATAATTGCCCATTGTGCCCATTGTACCACCTTTTTTGCTCATGTGAGATGACTTATATAGACTGTATCTTTCTTTAATAATTCTGTACCATTAGTCTTAAGTTTTGGGTAACTGAACCCTTTTCTACAGTTATGCTACATTATCCTTATTTTTTCCTTAGTCCATGTTTCTTGTGTTATGCTAGTTAAACACGCGACAGGTATTTGATGTGTCAATAGGTCTGTAGAATGGATACTTCTACAAGTACTTCTCCGAATAAGTAAAGTATGCAAAGTGCTATAAGAAACAAGGAAAGACTAGTGGTCATAATGCTTATGGTCACCACATTTTGGTGTCAGTTTTCTTGATATTGCTAAATGTGTTGCAACATTTGCCCCATGGAGGTTTTGTTTTGCTGGTATGTTATTAGTATGTCTAAAGAGTGTATGATAGCAGGATTCAGAGTGTTAAGGTACGTTAGTTTTTGCATTGGCAGTACTCTCGATGATTTCTCTGGCCAATGCAATGCAGAGTCATTAGTCGGAGTACAGCCGTACCCCTGAGCATAGATGGGAGGCAGATGTTTGTCCTGGATATCTCACAAGTTGTGCCGTTCACCAAAATACCACTATTACATAACTCGAACTTTACCATGCCTAGAGGTTTTCCATTCTTATAACAATTCATGATCACAGTTTCTGGTACAAAAACTGATTATATCCCATGTGACAATATTTCTTTCTGGCACTCCGTTGCCTCTGTTTTTCCCAGAAACTGTTGCACTTCGCATGACTGTGCGCAAGCCTGCACTTCTCTGTTTGGAAATATGGGGATATTTTGTTCTTCAAACACTCCTGTAGGTGCCTTAGTGACATAAGAGCATGAGCTTCTCCATGCCCAGAAATTATTAACACCTCTTACGTCTTTAGTATTGGCTGTTCTCAGGCTCCACGATGTGATGGGTTACCAAAAAGTGTCTGCAAGATGGGTACCGAGAAACCTGACCATGAATCACAAGAGTGCAAGAACTGGAATCAGCCTCGATCTCTTGATATGGTTTGTGTGAGAGGGAAATGGCTTCCTGTTCATAATCATCACAGGTGATGAGATATGAGTGCAACACATTACTTCAGTATCCAAGGCTGCCTCAGTGACATTGAAGTATCCCAGTTTACCAGTGAGGAAAAAATTCAAAGTGTGACCCACCACAGGAAAGGTTGTGGCCACAGTGTTCTGGGACACGAGATGTGTTACTCTCTTTGATGTCCCCCATCAAGGGACCATCAGCACAGCATGCTACCTCAACACCCTCACCAAACTCAGGTCCATCATTCAACTAAAGAGATCAAGGCTCTTGACTGGATGTGTTATGCTCTTGGACAAAACGCAAAAGCACACACAGTAAGGCTCACACAGGATAAGATTCGTTGCCTCAGATGGGAGAAATTCGATCGTTTTGCCTATAGCCCTGATCTTGCACCATCAGACTTTTACCTGTTCCCTGCATTGATATGTGCACTCTTGGGACATCACTTCCTGACCAGTGCTGAGGTGGAGCAAGCTGTTTGACAGTTTCTTGGCCGGCCGGAGTGGCCGAACGGTTCTAGGCGCTACAGTCTGGAACCACGCGACCACTACAGTCGCAGGTTCGAATCCTGCCTCGGGCATGGATGTGTGTGATATCCTTATGTTAGTTAGGTTTAAGTAGTTCTAAGTTTTAGGGGACTGATGACATCTGATGTTAAGTCCCATAGTGCTCAGAGCCATTTTTGACAGTTTCTTGCATCACAGGGCACTGAGTTTTACCATAGTGATTTCTTCAAAATTGTTGCATGCGACGACGAATGTCTCAGTGTTGGTGGTAACTGTCCAAAGATAGCGCAATGTGTTCATATCATGATGCCATGGTGTATTTGTCTTTGGCAGTAAAGTTTCATAGCGTAGCTGCAAAGGACAGTAAGCGGTGGACATGTCGATACCAGGGTATAAAGTCTTTGCAAATTACATTCCGTGTACTCTGTTGCACAGTAACTGTACTTTGTAGACAGGTGCGTGAAACAACATACGAAAATGTCAGTATTTGAGAGAGGATGTGTAGTTGGGCTCAAAGATGCTAGTACGAGTGATTGGTGAATCGCTCAAGATTTGATTAGGAGTGATGCCACTATTCGACAATGTTGACAGGAATGGGAGAACCATGGCCCAACACAGCCTCAAGAAGAGAGCAGTCGACCTAGACAGATGACAGAATGAGAGGACTGGGCAATCATGAGAGAAGCACTTAGAGCTGTGAATTCATCATCATCATTTATCTGACGTGCGACTGGTGCTTCATTGACAACAAGGACCATTAATATGCGGCTCACAGAAAGGGGGCTGAACTCATGGTGCCCCTTGCGCCGACTACCTTTGACCTTTGCACACCAATAAGCCCATTTGTAGTGGTGTCAGGCACATTCGGCCTGGAATCTCTTTAATTGAAGTAGAATTGTCTTCTGTGATGAGTCATGCTTTGAAATGAGCTCCAATGACCAGCAAAGACGTGTCGGGAGACGCCCTGGACAACAGCAGGATTCCAACCTGACTGTTGCTGGTTGATCTGGGGTGCCATTACATTTCTTAGGATAATCTCTTTGCTTGTCATCTGTGGCACGCTTGCAGCACCGCGATATGTCAATGACTTTCTGTGCCCTGTTTTGTTGCCCTTGGTGGCAAACCGTCGTGGGCTTGCTTTTCAGCAATATAATTCCCACCCGCGCACCGCGAGAGTTTCTACTGTTTGTCTTCATGCTTGTCAAACCCTGCCTTGGCTAGCAAGGTCACGGGACCTCTCACCAATTGAAATCGTTTGGAGCATTATGAGCAGGGCCCTCCAAGCAGCTATGGATATTGATGATGTAACACGCAAATCAGACAGCATTAGGCATGATATCCCTCAGGAGAACATTCAACAACCCTATCAAAAATGCCAAGCTGAATAACTACTTGCATAAGAGCCAGAGATAGACCAACCCATTATTGAATTGCTCAATTTGCGAAGCTCTTCATTTTAAATAATCCAATTTTCCTGAAATTGTAATCATTTGTTTCTCTGTACATGTGCAGCACATCTACGGCTTTCCGTCAGTTCAGATGATTCCTTCGTGGTGCGTCTTTTTTATTGTCAAGTCCCCCGTAAATGTTCAAACAATTTGTAAAACCTAACTAGTTTTGCCAAGCATTTGATCGTATACTGTGCTGTTTGACGTGTTTGTCAAGAAGAGATAGTGTTTTACGTGTTTGTTTCGAATTTGGACAGACGGAAGGTTTGAGAAAATGGCAGACGTCTTCTGTGCCGATGATACGCGGTATATATTCAGCGAAAAGCTGCTTTATTACAATTTATCTCATTGTATCGTGAGTTTCTACAACTATAGAAAATACGACCAAGGATAAAAACAAAACAGCACTGACAGTTGCAAAAATGGTAGTGGTATCACATCTGTCCCTGCCATGTAATAGATAGGAAGATGTTATGAACAAGATCAATATTTTACGCATAACATACAAGTGAGATTGCAATGACATAAAAGAAATCGAAGTTCGGTTGTTCCATGGACGATGTGGGCTATATGTTTCCGCTTAGTGATAGTTTAATGAACTGCGATTAGAAGATCAAGTAGAAGGGTGTTAATTTTGGCATACTGTGCTTGTGTCCCTCCTGGTAGGGAGGCTTGCGTGCCTCAGCGATACAGATAGCCGTACCGTTGGTGCAACCACAACGGAGGCGTATCTGTTGAGAGGCCAGACAAACATGTGGTTCCTGAAGAGGGGCAACAGCCTTTTCAGTAGCTGCAAGGGCAACAGTCTGGATGATTGACTGATCTGGCCTTGTAACACTAACCAAAACGGCCTTGCTGTTGTGGTACTGCGAACGGCTGAAAGCAAGGGGAAACTAGAGCGATATTTTTTCCCGAGGGCATGCAGCTTTACTGTATGGTTAAATGATGATGGCGTCCTCTTGGGTAAAATATTCCGGAGGTAAAATAGTCCCCCATTCGGATCTCTGGGCGGGGCTTACTCAGGAGGATGTCGTTATCAGGAGAAAGAAAACTGGCGTTCTACGGATTGGAGCCTGGAATCTCAGATCCCTTAATCGGGCAGGTAGGTTAGAAAATTTAAAAAGTGAAATGGATAGGTTAAAGTTAGATAAAGGGGGAATTAGTGAAGTTCGGTGGCAGGAGGAACAGGCCTTATGGTCAGGCAAATACAGGGTTCTAAATACAAAATCAAATAGGGGTAATACAGGAGTAGGTTTAATAATGAATAAAAAATAGGAGCGAGGGTAAGCTACTACAAACACCATAGTGAACGCATTCTTGTGGCCGAGATAGACACGAAACCCACGCCTGCTACAGTAGTACAGGTTTATATGCCAACTAGCTCTGCAGATGGCGAAGAAATTGAAGAAATGTATGATGAAATAAAAGAAATTATTCAGATAGTGAAGGGAGAGGAAAATTTAATAGTCATGGGTGACTGGAATTCGATAGTAGGAAAAGGGAGAGAAGGAAATGTAGTAAGTGAAATTGGTTGGGGGGGGAAGAAAGAAAGAGGAAGCCGCCTGGTAGAATTTTACACAAAGCACAACTTAATCATAGCTAACACTTGGTTCAAGAATCATATAAGAAGGTTGTATACATGGAAGAACCCTGGAGATACTGACAGGTTTCAGATAAATTATATAATGGTAAGACAGAGATTTAGGAACGAGGTTTTAAATTGTAAGACATTTCCAGGGGCAGATATGGACTCTGACCACAATCTGTTGGTTATGAAGTGTAGGTTAAAACTGAAGAAACTGAAAAAAAGGTGGGAATTTAAGGAGATGGGACGTGGATAAACTTGAAAGGTCTCTGTTGGATTCCTTTCATGTTCATTTCTGAAATCTGTTGTCATTTACGGCATAAATTTCCTCTTCTAAATTTACTGTGGTGTTTCTGACTATCTGGGAGGGGACTGAGCAGTGAAACGTGTTACTTTTACACATAAACAAGAACGATCTGTCACACTACTACACTTTAAAACACAGTTTATATGTAATTCATGTCACACAGTCTCATATGGAACCTAAATCCGCTTTCTTTTATATACTCTTCCCTTCTGTGTGACAGAATGAATGAGCAAATGTATTTCTAGTTGCATGCCGGATGGCAGCAGACAAGCCTGTCTGCTAGAGAACAGTAGGACCAACGTCGGAACAGGTAGCTACACTTTCTAAAAGCAAAGAGGTTTCTATCCTTAGTATGGTCCTGTCTGTCCCTTGTCATGTTGGTATAGGAAGCTGCCCCTCTGGCCACTTCCGTTTGTATTTGTGAGCCACCCTCAGGAAGGGACCAGGTCAGTCTGTCCGTGGCGAGCGTCTGAAGTGGCAAGATCTCCGGCTAAGTGCGTGTCTGCTAAGTCCGTAGGACAATGGATTTCTAAGTTCAGCCTAACTGAAAATTTAATCACCTTTATTTCAGGTTTAGCTCTAAAATATCTAATGTTATCTTAAATTGCAACGCAGTGTAATTCGAGTGTGAAGTTCAGAATATATTCCGGTAGTTGCTTTGTCACTACTTTGTGAGTAAAGTGGAACCACGTGTTGAACAGTAACTAACTAAGATCATCAATCTTAAATGCGGATGTGCGTGAGATTATAAGGTCTCGTCTTGACTATATTTTCCAATATAGCAACTTTTCTTTATGTTCAACCCACGTGGGATGTACTTTGCGAGACCAGTACCACGTGCTTATACAATTGTTTGACCCATCAGGTAATACGTTAGTAACCAGTTCGAGGTTTTTCTTTTGTAAATTGCTTTTCGATCTAATTTATTTTAATTATCAAAATTATTGTGGAGTTACACTCTTTGTGTAAACCAAGTTGACCACGTGAAGCATGTGGTGTAATCATCAAAGTAGCCCTCAGCTATTCTTTTCGGGAAGATTTCACAGAGAGTTAGTATGAATTTAGTATACTAGTGTGTGGTAATTATATGACGGACAGGATTGCGCTATGAACGTAACTTCTTTGGGTGAAAATTGAATCGGTTGGTAGTGGTTAATTTCCTCTTGCATATGTTTCAACGTTCTTTGTGTGTTATTTTATGAATGCAGTGTTGTATGCAGTCTCCCAATCTTGGCTCCATAATTGATGTGTTGTGTAAGATTACAAACTCACATTTTCACAATCCTAAATAAGGCACCAGTTTAGTATGAATCAAGTTTAATATGCTGAAATTTCAATGATCAATGTTAAAATAAATTTCCAAATATAAACTGATTTCTTTCTTTTTATTTAAATTCTCTTTATATATATATATATATATATATATATATATATATATATATATATATATATATATATATATATATATATATATATATATATATATATCACCGGTTGTCGTATGACGATTAAAAGATTATAATTATTGTTAGTCTGGTAGGGAATTTGGTAAGCTAGACTGGATACCTGGTGAAACAGTTGCTCAGTAACGCAAGGTTAACTTCCCCAGACAGCTCACAGCTTTTAACCCGCTTTTATGGTCTTGTCTATCAGCACCGCTTTCATAGCAAATTAAAGCAACAACATTACAAACTGACTAAACCAGAAGTTGTACAGAGTTTCAGGGAGAGCATGAGGGAACAACTGACACGAATGGGGGAAAGAAATACAGTAGAAGAAGAATGGGTATCTTTGATGGATGAAATAGTGAAGGCAGCAGGGGATAAAGTAGGTAAACAGACGAGGGCTACTAGAAATCCTTGGGTAACAGATGAAATATTGAATTTAATTAATGAAAGGAGAAAATATAAAAATGCAGTAAATGAAGCAGGCAAAAAGGAATACAAACGTTTCAAAAATGAGATCGACAGGAAGTGCAAAATGGCCAAGCAGGGATGGCTAGAGAACAAATGTAAGGATGTAGAGGCTTATCTCACCAGGGGTAAGACAGATACTGCCTACAGGAAAATTAAAGAGACCTTTGGAGAAAAGAGAACAACTTGTATGAATATCAAGAGCTCAGATGGAAACCCAGTTCTAAGCAAACAAGGGCGATGTACTTGAGGACAATATTATGGAAAGGGGGAGGATGTAGATGAAGATGAAATGGGGGAGATATGATACTGCGTGAAGAGTTTGACAGAGCACTGAAAGACCTGAGTCGAAACAAGGCCCCGGGAGTTGACAACATCCCATTATAACTACTGACAGCCTCGGGAGAGCCAGTCCTGACAAATCTCTACCATCTGGTGAGAAAGATATATGAGACAGGCCAAATACCCGCAGACTTCAAGAAGAATATAATAATTCCAATCCCAAAGAAAGCAGATGTTGACAGATGCGAAAATTACCGAACTATCAGTTGAATAAGTCACGGCTGCAAAATAATAATGCGAATTCTTTACAGACGAATGGAAAAACTAGTAGAAGCCGACCTCAGGGAAGATCAGTTTGGATTCCGTAGAAATATTGGATCACGTGAGGCAATACTGACCCTACGACTTACCTTAGAAGAAAGATTAAGGAAAAGAAAACCTACGATTCTAGCATTTGTCGACTTAGAGAAAGTTTTTGACAATGTTGACTGGAATACTCTCTTTCAAATTTTGAAGGTGGCACGGGTAAAATACAGGGAGCGAAAGGCTATTTACAATTTGTACAGAAACCAGATGGCAATTATAAGAGTCGAGGGACATGAAAGGGAAGCAGTGGTTGGGAAAGGAGTGAGACAGGGTTGTAGCCTCTCCCCGATGTTATTCAATCTGTATATTGTCGATGAAGAAGCTTGCACAAGATAGAGTAGCATGGAGAGCTGCATCAAACTAGTCTCAGGACTGAAGACCACAACAACAACAACGTGCTTGTGTATTCTTTTTCAATGTGGCATAGTTACTAAACGTTTCACTGTCAGTCCGCCAGAAGCCGACATAAACATCGGGTTGTGAGTGTAACATTTCCATTTACGGTGCAGGTTTTCATGTGTATATTTGTCTCTCAGTTTAAACCATTTCCCGGACGAGCGTCTTGTTTTCTTCTTCTTTAAAAATAGTGGTATAGTCAATGTTAGAAACACTTTATCTGCGTTTGTAGACATTCATACTAGTACCAAAATGCAGCGTACACGAAAGGCACCTAATTCAAAGGCAAGATGAAATTGACAAACTTTCTTGATACATGAACAGGCGTTTTCAACATATCCTTGGCCAGATAAGAGCGAAACTGATAGACAAGTTTCTTCTTTTACGAGGGCCTTAACGCGTTTTTGTAAGTTTCATTGTTCATTCGAAGAAAGTTGATGCAATAATTGGGTCCTGAGAGTAATAGGCTCATTTCCTTTAGCAGATTTTCATGGGTAAATCTCTCATTTTAAGCCATTTTCTGGACCAGAGTCTTGTTTTCTTCTTCTTCTTTAAACATAGCACCAAAGTCAACGCCAGAACTGCGTTTGTGGTTATTCTCACGATTGTCAAAATACTCACGAATACGAAGTGTCTGCTGCTGAACATCTTATTAGCATATTGCCTGTAAGTTTTCAACATGACCTTCCTTTTGACAGAGTCAGGCGGTACAGATGCTGACCAGGATCCTGGATATAACATGTCGTTTAGCAACAATCACCATGGACAGCATACTGGAGTTCGCATCCAGAGCGACTTCCAGATCACGTCCTTGTTCAAAAATTTGTTCGAATTTCATCGATACTGAACACATCTAGTTTGTCATATAATGCTGACGCAGAGCTCACATAACTTCCTCATAATCTTCTGGAGCTGTGGGCTCTGTGTACATTTGTGCATCTGGAGCCTGTGAAATACACGTTTTATTGTTTATAGAAACTGCTCATACGGTCCAGCCATTACCCTCTCCGTGCTGAAAAATGAAGTTAGTTATACAAACAACAATTCGTATAGATAATGGTATAGGATTATCACCACTATTGTTATAGTTATTTTGTATCAAACGTGGTGCCACAGTAGTTATCACAGCCGGTTAGAGCCTGGAGGAGTAGGATCCCTTAGATCTGTCTCGTGGTGCTGATTTAGGTTTCCATGGTTTTCCAAAATTACACCAAGAGGAAGTTCACTTCCTTTCACTACTCTCCTCTATCAAAAAAGACCTTATGTCTAACGTTGGAATCAATGAGGCGTTAAACTTTCTTTAGCCTTCAGTTTCGTATATCCAAATAATTTATTGGTCTCGCGTCCTGATCATTCATGCTGCCTTTCTATGAATGCTTTCAGTGCTATGCTGACACAGCCTGTGACGGATTTTTGTGTTGTAATTGGGGAATGAATAAATGATTTGAATGAAGACGATATTTTAAGCAATATCAGGAAGAGCTATTGTCGAAGTTAATTTAGTGACGTGAAATGAAAGCCAACGTGTATATATTTCAGTCGTGTAATTAAGCAAGTCACATTATAGCTGTAATTAATACGGTTTCCCAGACATGATAAGCTTCAGTCTTCAAAACTTGATCATTTCTTATTTTTGATGCCTTTTTTCTTCTTTTTTTGCTTGTGCTATTCCTCGCTGTCATCTTGTGATCTTTGAACGTGGGAAGAAGAAAGTGCGCCTTTGAATTGCGGTTTGCTCGAGTTTGTTGGAAAGTTGTTTGAATGTGGTACAATAGCAGAAAGCAGCTTCAAAGATTTTTCGGATACTCCTAGGTTGTGATTGTGCCGTTACATGTAGCTGTCATCGCATGGTTGACGAAGAATTGTTGCCGTTTTGAAATGGGGGTCATTTACAACAAAATACGCTGTAATTTCAATATGGCTGTACGTGAATACGTCGCACTGGAGTAGCGGGCATGATCTCTATATAGCATAACAAGGCTGACTTGCCAGTAATATGTTTTCATCTAAAACTGTGAAGTGTAACTAAATACATTGTGCAGCGAAGTTGTTGTGAAATTAAATTTGAGAAATCAATAA
The DNA here is from genome assembly GCF_023864275.1 of Schistocerca cancellata. Taxonomy (NCBI): domain Eukaryota; kingdom Metazoa; phylum Arthropoda; class Insecta; order Orthoptera; family Acrididae; genus Schistocerca; species Schistocerca cancellata. Next base: position 728,913,400 of record NC_064629.1, read on the forward strand.
ATGAAGCTCGTTCTAGCAGCAGCAGCTGCTGCTGCATGTCAGTTATTTTGCACAGGTAGTTCCTTTTACGTGGAAATCTTTAATTAAAAAAAAAAAAGAAAATAGTTTTTTGCGACGATTACTTGCCGTGAATGTCATACCGTGAGTGTTTTTAGGCCCTGATTGAAGACGTTAATTTTCAGGTAGCTGTTGGCTGGAAATTACTTTCCTAGCCAACAATGCGGCGAACTTGGCGAAATAGAATCAAGATTACTGAACTCAACGCCAATTTGGTATGTGTGCTTTGCGGAGGATATTACATAGATGCTACAACCATCATCGAATGTTTACATTCATGTAAGTCATTGTTTTCAATACACGCATTAGTTTATTGTAGTAGTAAAAGGAAAATGATTTGACTGTAGAGTCTTGGTCCATCCGCAATATTTGTGTCGTCGTTGAACCGTATTTATTATACTGTAAAAGTTGTGGAACAGAAGTCATCACAATACTTGAAAATTATTTTTCTACGGAAAATTGACACCTTTGATTTCTTAGATGAGGGATCTTGTGTAATGACTTTAACTCTGGAACCAAAGTTTCTTCTTAAATAGTAGACAGCCAGACAAACAATTCGACGTGAAATAATGAACTTAGTTTCAATAACATAATTGAAAGAGAGATGTAGTTTGCAGTGGAATGACAGGTTATCTGTACAGTAAATATCCCAATAGTTCCCTTTTGTACCAATGCACTTCGCTGTTTAAGTTATTTATGTACCTCTTAGAGAAGAGGTTCATCGAAGCCTAAGAGACAAATTGACATTTTTTCCGAAAACATTGAACGTCATGTGTTTACTGCTGATTCACGATTGACATAAAATCATTTATTTTGATATGTCATACAATGTAAATCCTCGTTTGGAAATAAGTCATTGTTGTGTAACATCGTTAGTTGTTTATGTTGGCACCAAAATAGAACTTACCCAAGTGCAGTAGCATACATTGTAAGGTTTCTTCTAGGTTACAGTCAGTACAATACCACTTTTAACTATGAGCAAACTTTACAGTATTACACCACAGAGAGATTTGTCATAATGAGATTATAGATTGTTCTTTAACAGCATTCATTATACGTGAGTGTAGCATCTGCTATACAAAGTCATAATTTTTATCTAACTAGTAGCAGTGGACCTCCCATGTTTGTGGCACAATAAAAGATCACTGGACACAATTGATAACAATATAGATACTGTGATGATTTAGCTAGTAACATTTGATATTACTATTACTTAAAGTTTAAAGTTATCTATTGCTTTTTAAGATGATGATCTATTTAACTGAACTGATGTATTTTTCTTTATATGTGAGGATCTCTGTCAATCCCACCACAAGTGTAGACAGTATACAAAAAATACAAAATATTGTGTATACAAAAAATACAAAATATTGTGGTTTAGTTCACAGATAATCAGCTGACACTGTTTATTAAATGCTTATGTTTTGAGTGTATTCTTGGATTTCTTTCATGTATTCTAAGGTAGCCCAAATTTATCCTTACTCTTACACTTCAGCATACGTTTCAGTCCAAAATCTTGTAATTGAGTATATGTTTCAGTGGAAAGCTATAGTCTGTGTACTGTTGTTTAGTTTGTGATACTTTTGTCTATCTCAGACTCTGTAGAGCTAATTGAAATTCATTCTTGATCATGGGTCCCATTTAAAAGCAACATGAACTGGGTGAAGGCGAAGATTCAGTACTAATCATTGGCTTTGACCTGTGAAATAACATTAAAGGCTGTTGTGACATCACCTTTTGATGAGTATTTGCACAGTTAGTTGTTAGTTGCCAAAGCCAAATTACATGAAAGCATAAAACCAAGTTGAGACACTGATCTGTAGCTTAGCCTGAAGTCTATAGTCAATGTGTGCAGTAAGAAGATCCCTGACAGTTCAGTGGACTGGGCACAGCAGCTTTGTGCACCTACTGCAGTCAGTCACGGTACGTGATTTTGTTAACATTTTGATAGCAATGCCTCAATGTTTCCAGAGTGCTATAGACTGTAATTGCTCTTGTCTGCAGCTGTTGACACTTTGTAGTTCAAGGCCAACAACAGCATTGCCAGCTGTCAGGGATTAACTTTTGCCGACTTGACTGTAGGTTAGGTAGGAAGGAGCTAGTTTGGTTATGAGTTGGCAAAGACAACTAATGTGAAAGCAAGAAACCTGCTTGTCATGACAGACTTAATTTGTAGCTTAGTCTCTCTGAAAAAATCACCACTAATATCACGCTATATCTCAATGTTGTTCATGACATTTGTTACATGGTTCCTGCATCACTGGCCAAATCTGACAACTAGAATGAAATATTCCTCTTTATCCCATGCATTTGATGTACTGGAAGGATTCTTAAAGGGATGTGAGTGACAGTATGGTGAACTCTGTTCAGGATCATCATGGAAGTCTGTAAGAAAAGGGAAATTTGAGCAGAAATAGAAAAGTTGCCATTAAAAAGGGGGGGGGGGGAGGGGGATGCTAGGGACTGTAGTAATTACAGAACTGTTTCACTTCTATTTCACACACACACAAAATAGAGGTAAACTTACTAAAGAAGAGAGTAAAAAAAATGACTTTTACATCGGGGAAGATCAATTTGAATTTCAATCTGGAGGCTTAGATATTAAGACATGAAAATTTACCGTAAAATAATGTTGGAAATAAACTACAACTCCTTTATTGCTTTCATAAATCTGGAAAGGGCTTTTGGTATGGTAAACAAGAAACTTTATTTTCAAATTTATTTAGGATCATAGAAAGCTCATTTGAAAAGTGTATCAGTATCAGGCTGCATCAATAACTATTAATGGGAGTCAAAGAGCAGTTAAAATCTGAAAAGTATGAGGTAGGGCTGCTGCCTTTATTCATACAAATGAAACATGTTTATTGAGGACAGTAAATAGAGACCTAACTCACTGCATATGATTTACTTAGTTGTAGACACAGAAAAGGATCTGAGCATGATGCTGGAAGTATTAGTAGTTTCTCCTAAACAATGCAAGTTATGCTGGAGATAAATACAAAATGTCATTTCTTAAGATAACATATGTAATTCTCAAATTTAAAAAAGTAATCCTTGCTAGCATCACCTTCCAGAACAAATAAGTCCAACAAGGAACCACATGAACCTAAAGACTCACCAATGCTTAATGTCTGGAATGTACTCCTGTATTGAAGTGAAAGCAGGACAGTAAGCATAAAAGACATTCTGGGAGAAAATGTTGGGGTATGGAGGGAAGTAGCAAAAATGACCTGGACAAATTCCGTACTTTATCTTATAGAGCAATTTGTTGTGCTCTGTGCAATCCAATAGGACCCAAGAGCGCAATCATTTGCCAAGTTCTGTGGTGTTTCATTCAAGGAAAAATAGATTTCTTTAATTCCTTGTTCATTTCCAAAGCAAGTTTAATAAGCGTTGTGATTACTAAATATAGAAAATACTGCTTTTTCTTTATTTTTGTTGATTGTGTTTTAAATTACGTGTAAAGGCTCTGATGGAAGCATTATTAGCCTGTAGCTGTCTTCATAACACCTCTATAGTCTTTCTTATTTAGACAGATGGTCAACTCTTCACATTGTTATTTTTTGTAATAGATACCTTGTTTGAGCTTAATTCAGTCATTCTGTGAACAAATTACGGTAAAAGTATAGGATCAAAGCGACTAACCGAAGTTACAATGTAGGAGGGAAGATAGTCTTTACTGTTTTGCTTCATATTTGGTAATAACGTGATATTCTCCTTGTCCATTATTATTATTATTATTATTATTATTTTTTAATGAGGCTCAATCGCCTTCCCATCAAATGTGAGTATCCTACGAGAGGTCTGTGTACAGAGAAAAGGGATCTGCCAAACACCATAACCTTTTAGGAACAGCTGAATTCAAATTCTGCTCTGGTCTTTCTGTTTTAAATCTTTGTCACTAAATTGCTGTACACGAATACTGAGAATTCCTTTGGCAGAACTTCAGCCACTTCTTTGCTGTCTTTGTCCACCCTTTTCATCAGAATGCAGCAATGTTGTCACGACAAGAAATTTATATTTAATTAGGTTGGGCTTCTAGATCTTGCATTCATGTTATTAGAATTTTTTCTTGTGGGATTCGTGTTAAGTTGTACATAAGCTAACACTTGTCTCAATAAATAAATGTTGAAGGTGTCAGATGTGTTTTTGTGTGATTAACCAATTTATGTAAGTGATTCACATGAGTGACAACCTCAGCAACTGGTCAAGTAAACACATGAAAATTCTCTTAGCACCAATGCCTAAAAATGCTAAATGTATGTGAAATAAACTGTACTTGTTTATAACTAGTTACTGTGAGTTCTTGATGATTTACATGGGTCCATAATATTCTCAATATTCTAATTTCCCATTTCACTTAATCGCTAATTCTGGACAATGCCATCACAATACTCCTATTTATTTATTTATTTATTTATTCATCCATCCATCCATCCATCCATCCATCCATCCATCCATCCATCCATCCATGCTTAAACCATTCAGCATAGTGGAATAGGAATGTCTGAAAGTTTTCATAAATAAATAATGCACATGTAAAACGTGCAAAGTAGGGAATGGTAAGGTGAGGATAGAGCAAGAAGTCGACCATGGCCTTATCAGCTGAACCATTTATCATAGTGAGTTTCATGTTCCATGGACCATTTTTACAATAAATCATAATGATATGGGACGAGTCCAACTCCTTAAATACATGTCTACATGATGATTGTGGATGAGCACCAAATATTATTCTTGTAGCACATTTTTGAGCAATGAAGAGTTTCTTTCTTAAAGATGAGTTACCCCAGAATATTATTCCACATAACTGAATGAAAATATACAAAAGTCAACTTTACTAATTTGTCTCACCCCAAGATTTGCAATGATTCTAAGTGCAAATGTGGCTGAACTAAGTTATTGTAGGAGTTCTAAAATGTGCTTTTTTCACTTTAAATTCTCATCAACATGGACATCTAAGAATCATTTAGTTTCCTCCCTATTTGTTATTTCCTCACCATGTTTTACATGTACCATTGGTGTAGTACCATAGATGTGCTGAACCATTCACAGAAAACCAGTCAATGATAGTTTTAAGAGTATTGTTTATTATTACATCAGTTTCTGTACTACGCTTGGATTGATTACAATACTAGTGTCATCTGGAAAAAGGACTAATACTGCTTGTTGTTTATTAGAAGGGAGATTAAGTATATGAGGGACAACAGTGGATATAAGATTGAGCCTCGGTGAACCCCAGTCACAATAATGTCCCCGGACTATACTAAGTACAACTTTCGGTGTTCTTTTGGTTAGATATGACATTGTCCACTGATTGACTGTGCCATCAATCCCATAAAACTTCAATTTATCCACGAGACTACTGTGTTCCACACAGGCAAATGCCTTAGACGTGTCACAGAAAATACCAACTGGTGCTATTTTATTATTTAATGCTTGTCAAATCTGGTGAGTGAACATGTAAATGGCATCCTCAGTACAGCAACCCTTCTGAAACCCAAACTGTGATTGCTGAGGATATTATTGTTGCTAAGGTGAGATACTATTCTAGAATACATCACCTTCACAAAATATTATTACTGATTTCTGATATTATGTTCATGTTCCTTAATTTTTTAATATCCTTTCTTAGCAAATTTGAGTAGTTTCTGTGGTATGCAACTACTGTGGACTCTCTGCTAGTTCTTGCGAGCAGATATGTTTCCCTTTTCTTTTCACAAGATACTTTAATCTCTGTAGGGATTCATGTTTTTTTTACATGGCTTTTTTGATTAGCTTTCAAAGAAAGCTTTTTCGAATTATGTCATGAATTTATCATAGAGTAGATTAAATTTATGTTAGCATTTGGTTCATTTTAAATTTTGTCCCAGGTGATCTCCTGTTAACTATTCTTAAAAACATGTGCCCTGGAGCTGTTAATTAGTGTAACCGATTTCCACTGAGGAATATCCATACTGTTAGGCACTATGTTATTTATCTTAATTGTGCATCATGATCAGGGAGAACATTTGTTACTGGGTGAATAGTTATTTTTCTTGCTTTGAGACTCACCAAAGAAAACATTATCAATTAGGGTCCTATAGTCTTTATCCACCCATGTTAGGAAGTTAATTACCGAGATGAAATTATAGGATCCAAATAGGGTTTCCTGGTCATTTTTCCTTTCAAAGTCCAGTAGAAAATCTACAACCACCCTATTATCTGCTCGCTGCTGTATGACAGATAGCATAATAAAGAAACCGAATTCCTCATAAACAGTTCACAATCTCCCAGTGGGGAGCTATAGACAGATATAATTAAAACTGAAATATTTTTCAGTAGTAGTTCCCAAGCACACAGTTCTATGTGCTGATCACTACAAAATCTTCTAGTCTCAATGTTTTTGACCTTGTGTTCTGTCTTAATATAGGTAACATCTCTTTCTTTTCTCATATTAATTCTGCATGAGTGAGCTGCTAGAGTTAATCTTTTATATGAAGCCTATCTATCCCTGTGGTTATGTGATGCTCAGATAGGCACAGGATGCCTATTTTTTCAGAGCAAGCAGACAAGGAGCTCTTGTACCTTATTACTCAATCCTCTAATATTTCGATGAAATGAGCTAACCTTACTTTTTTGTGCATTCTTACAGCCAGACGGGGTAACTTTGTACCATTTTTTGAAAATACTGGACACGCCATAAATTACACATGACAACAGACATTGTAACATTTTACATCTGTAGTTACTGGGTGCTTGGAAAAGTGAAAATGTATACTAACTATGCCTTATCAGTGTAAAATTTCAGTCACTGCCATTCAGGATAACTTTAGACCAGGCTTAAAGAGAAAAGTAATTTTTCCTATATCTAATGCTCTGGATGAATTTAAATCATGCCAGAAGAAAATCAGGTGCTAATAAGAAGTGAAGACAAACAATGTTAATTGAGTACTGCAGGTTTACTTTGAAATACCAATATATTTGTATCGACCTGGTGTTGTTCAATGTGAATTACTGTTGCCAGAGCTTTTTTCACAGCCAACACAATTAAAGGATGATCACAAGCGTAAGAGCTTATAGGGAGTTGGAAAGACAACTGAAATAGTAACTAGAAATACCAGAGGTGATTAAAAACTGTTACTTTTAATAGAAAATAGTGCAAGTAGCTGGAGCAGCAGTGATTTGAAACAAAAGTGGTAAGTGATACAGAGATACCCTGACTGGTAAAAAGTCACGCTGATTGACTGTAAGCATTTTATGGGGCACTTCTGTTATTTTGAATTCATTCAAAACAGTGTGCCTGAATCCTAATTCTAACCTAAAATAGGTATCTGACACAAGTAACCACAGGGATCTTGCCTTGTGTGATGGTGACCCCCCATACATTTTTTGCAAGAAGTCACGCAACCTATCTTTCCCTCTCCTGTTCAGGTGTAGGCTGTGTCTAGTATATCCCCATCTTCCAATTGTAGCAACAGGCACTGTCCTCATATTAGTTTCCATTTCAGTCAGCAACAGTCTGCTCAACTCACTGTTCACACAACTTCAGCAATGTTGACCCAAGGCTAGTCATGGTGCTGCAGGAAGTCCACAAAACTCACATTTATGTGTGTGCACTGATGAACCAAAACATTATGACCACCTGCTTTATAGCTTGTCTGTCTGTCTTTCGAATGAAATACGTCACTGATTCTGCGTATCAGAGATCCGACACATGTTTGATAGGTTTGTGGAGGTATGTAACATTAGACATCTATGCACAGGCCATGTAATTCATATAAATAATGGGCCACTAATTTGCTTACGCGGTGATGGTGCCGTCTGATAGTGACCCAGATGAGTTCCATAGGATTTACATCAGGTGAATTTGGTCTCCGAGACATCAACGTGAATTCACTATAATGTTCCTCAAACAACTGTAGCATGGTTCTTGGCCCGAGACATGGACAATTATACTGCTGAAAGATGACATTACCATCAGGGAAGACATCAAGTTTGAAGGGATGGAGGTGGTTCACAGCTGTCAGTGTGTCTTCAGTTACTGCCACAGATCCCATGCAAGTGCAGGAGAATGTCTCCTAGCATACTGTTGTTCCCGCCAGCCTGTGTACGTGACACACAGGACTTTTCGAGCTGCTGTTCACCTCGATGGCAGTGTTTGTGGAGACGACCATCGACCTAGTGTAGCGAAAATTAAATTCACCTGAAGAGCCGCCACGTTTCCATTCATCAACAGTTGAATCCTGATGGTCCCATGCCCACTGCAATCATACTTGAGGATGTCGTTGAGTCAAAATGTGAACATGTAGGGGTTTTCTGTTGCAGAGCTCCATGTCCAATGACGTACAATGAATGGTGTGCTCCGAAACACTTGCGTGTGCACCAGCATTGTGCACTTTCAGTAGAGATGCCGCAGATCACCATCTATCCACCTTTATAGAGCAGAAAAGTCTCTGAACCCTATGTTCTGTGAAGAGCTGTAGACGTCCAACTATTTAGTACCTAGTGGTAGTTTCACTGCCCTTCTACCTCATTCCATAGGTGCTCATGACAGTAGCATGTGAACATTCGACAGTTTCACCATTTTCGAGATATTTGCAATAATAATCTACCCTATGTCAAAGTCTCTTATCTCAGCTGATTTCCCCGTTTGCAGCCCATAACTTTGCTAGGGTGACCCTCCGCCCACGTCTTCTCCACTTAAATACTTCTGTTACCGCGTCTCGTGCTCTCAGCACCACCAGGCGGCACCCAACTTCGCAGCGGGCAGTGGTCGTATTGTTTTGCTACTCCTGTTCATTCCAGGTCCCCCCTAGTTCTGTGACATCTGTCCTTAGCCAGGCTGTTCCTTGCTCCACCTACTACAATAACCTGACCCTCTTTGTCATATTCTTTGCACAAAATCCTTTTGTCCTCAAGTCGCCTGCCTTAAGGCTAGCACTTGGCTTCACAGTACTTTTGTACTAGCACCCGGTTTTTAATTTATCCTGAACCATGTGGCCTACACCTCTCCTATGGCTACTACATAGCAGCAAGGCTCATTTCTGCCTACTCTGTTTTGGAACTGACCTACACTTAGCTTCTTTGCTAGAAATTTGCTGCACCTCATGACCTTCCCCCCCCCCCCCCCCCCCCCCCTTCAGACTATCTAGTTAAAATTTCGCGTGTTCTAATTAAGCCTCTTCAGCGATTCTTATGTCTTTTTTACATAGCCTACTGTTTTGTGGGTCAGCCTCACTGAGTTCTCCATATACCCCACTACAGTCATGAAAACGAAATCCCAACCCACAATCTACACCCACCACTCCCTCTTTGACTATCCTATGGTAACATCCACACTTACCACACATTGCAACACTGATTACTTGCAGAGAAAACAGAATAAAATCACTTAACACACTTTACACTACACCAATTTTTGTTATTTGTGAGTTGCAAAAATTAGGACTACAGGTTAGCACTTTCAAGTGTATGATGTAACTTGGGAAAACCTTGGAAAACTCAACTCAGGACGGTCGGACAAGGAACGAATCCTGCTCCTCCCACCTTCCTTGATATATAATTGGGAAAGAAAACCACATGTAGCTTGTCTACAAGGAGCTTACAGTGTGCACAAGGAGTGTAATCAGTGATATTACTAGAACACAAAACTTTGTTATATTATATGAACTTTTGGAAAAATGTAAATACGTGAACATGTTACCTAACACTGCTGAAAAATATAAACGCATGGACACCTGCCAACACATACAATTATTCCTGCAACAGATTCCCTTCTCAGAGGGGGTTGTATTGCACTTTATCTGAAACAGGGAACACAAACCAACAATTAGAAACATTCTTGTGCAAAAACACACACAACATATTGTAAAAATTGTTTTCCATAGGCATAAATGGTAACTGTGATCCCTCTAATAACATCAGTTAGAGTATTGTAAAATTTCCTGTAATAAGATGCTGCAGATGTTGTGTTGTATGGCTGTTATTTTGATCCCATTGGTGTCTACTGGAACTTCGACTCTAGTTAATAATGCTTTCTTTGGTGGAGCTCAAAGCAAGAAAATAACTGTTTACCTAGCAACAAATGCTCTCTCTGGATTATGATGCACAGTTAGTTAGGATACATAACATAGTGCTTTACAGTCTGGATACTCCTCAGTGGAAACCAGTTAGAATAATTAATGGCTCCAGGACAAACAGTTTTAAGAATAGTTTGCAGATTATCTGGGATGATGAAGAGGTGACCTGGGATGAAATTTGTAATGAACCAAATGCTGACATAAAATTTAAACTATTCCACAATAAAGTCATATCATAATTTGGAAATACGAGGCGTGTTTTTTAAGTAAGTACCGTTTTGAAATTAAAAAAAGACGTGCTAAGATATCTCAATAATTTTATTTTTAGATGAAAGCCTGTACCTCAATCTACTTTTCTACATAATTTCCGTCAATATTGAGGCACTTGTCATAACATACCAGTTTTTGAATACCCTCCTCATAGAAGTCTGCTTCCTGACTGACTGACGTAGAAGTCTCCCGTGACCTTGTGTTCTGGGTGACTTTCCTGAACTCTACTCCTTTTCCTTCCAGTCCAGCAACTGCTGCAATTTCTATCAAAAATCTCCTGCACTTTGCCTAAGTAATGTGTTGGCCAACTATCAAGCTGGAACCACATAATTGAAGATCATATAGCAACAAAATAAAGACCAACAAGTTTACACATCAAGTTTTAATTGACCAAGGACACTGGTGATCTGTTTCATCCAGTCCATGTGGGTTTATTGAGCTGCAGTAAGGCATTGTTATGTTTATTTTCATCATGATTCATGAAAATTCATCATCTCATAACATTGCATGGGGAAAAATTCTGGATTTATTTCTATTTTTCGCAAACCGGCTGTAATGTCCTAAGAACTTTAGTCTGTGATATTTCAGAGTCACAAGCAATATTTCGAGAACTGTTTTGATTGTTTACAGCAGTAGCATCTATCACTGCATTTTCTCCCCATTTTAGTTCATCTACATGCTCTTTTTACAACACACATTTCCTCTGGTCATGACAGCATTTGTGGTCTCCCAAGTTCACCATAAATTAATCATGACTTGAATACCATAAAACAGCAGAAAAGACTGATGAAAGTCTGCCATATGATGTTGTTCTACAACACAGGCAGAAGATAAACACAGACCAATGCTCTTTGCATTTAGATATTTACAACAGGAGGATAAGAAAGTCTATCTATAAGATGACACTGTTGAACAAAGCTAAGTACAAGCTCAGCAAAACTAACTCTCTGTTCAGTATGAGTGCTCACATAAACACAATAATTTCCCATTGTGTACTGTGAGCTGGTTCAAGCAGTCTAACTTTCCACTTAAATTCTGTATGTACAGTTCTGCTTATGATGTTGGTTTTGGACCTTATTTCAAGAAAGAAAAAGAATTTAAAAATAAAATATAGTCAGTACAACTTTCACTTCTTTTCTTACAGAACATGAATAATTTTTTAAAAATGTGGCTTATCATTTTCAAAAAATGTAGTGTCCTGAATGTTTCACTAAGAGTGCTACCTGGCAGAAAGTGAATAGTGCCATATTGTATTCCCCTGTATTAATGTTAATTTGGTCTGTGCTATTTTCTAGGGGAGGGGGTGGATTGTTCTAATAATATTTTCATGCTTCAAGTTCAGTGACTTGCTATGTATAAGTTTGAAAACATAACTAAGCTTTCGGACAATGTCCTTCTTCATACCTAACCACAGAATATACATGGTTGTGGCTGATTATATTGTATTGATACTGCACCTCATGTGTCGGCTGGAATGAGAGAGAGGGGCAGAGGGGAAGCTCACACACATCTGCATCGTGCATAAGATGTGACTGTGTAGTCTTGTGTATGTTCCGATGAATTCTTCTTGAGAAGTCAGCTGAGTAATATCCTCACAGATAATAATCAACTTGATTTTTGTCAGTGCAGTTCAATGAGCTATCCTGCATTCGCATGTAGTGTAGGTTCTGTCTGTTAGCAATAATTTGCAGTAAGTTTTAACAAAGGATAAATATTTGTAAAGTATCTTCAGTTTCAGAAAAACATTTTTTTGAATTCCACCTTATCTGTAAAAAGTTATTCAGTAAACATGTTTAACATTTTTACCTATACAATTACATGCTTCATTACTCTGAGATTCATTCTAATTATTTTTAAAAAAATAAGGTTTTTGCTATTTATAACTTAATTTGTGTGTTTTATTACTTTCAGTTTGCAAGTCTTGCATTGTCCGTTACCTGGAAGCAAATAAATATTGCCCAATATGTGATGTTCAGGTTCATAAAACACGACCTCTTCAAAATATTCGCTCAGATGCAACTTTACAGCATTTGGTTTACAAATTGGTGCCCGGATTATATCAGAGTAAGTAAATCACCACAGTAAGAGGGAAATTGTTACAGCCTTTTCTGTTTAACTGTCTCAATTAATGTTAAAAATTATGAACTCCTAAGTTGAGAGAAGCCTCATATATACCATCAGAGTATTGTTAAAGTACACTAGATAAGTAAACAGTAAGGTCAGTAGTGAATATGTTACATACAAACATATAGGGTGACAGTTACTGAACTACATGAAATAAAATCATAATAACTTCTGAACGGTTTGCATTAGGACATTCAAACTGCATGGTTAGCCACGGAGCACGATGGGAATTAGTATGTGCTCTACGGTTTGGTTTAGCGGCGAAGCCCACTTTCATTTGGATGGATTTGTCAGTAAGCAAAATTGGTGCATTTGGTGATGGAGAAAACACATTTTGCAATCTAGAAGTCTCTTCACCTTCAATGGGTGACTGTGTGGTGTGGAATGTCCAGTCACGGAGTAATTGGTGCAATATTCCTGGAAAGCGTGGTGATTACTGAACAGTACATGAAGGTTTTGGAAGATGACTTCACCCCCATTAACCAAAGTGACCCTGGTTTCGACAAGTTGTGGTTCGTGCAAGATGGAGCTTGACCCCATCGAAGCAGGAGAGTATTTGATGTCCTGAAGGAGCACTTTGGGACCGAATTCTGGTTCTGGGGTACCCAGAGGCCACTGGCACGGGTCTCGATTGGCCGCCATATTCTCCAGATTTGAACACAAGTGACTACTTTTTGTGGGGCTACATTAAATACAAGGCTACAGCAATAACCCCAGAACCATTGCTGAGCTGAAAACAAGCATTCAGGAGGTAATCGACAGCATTGATGTTCTGACACTTCAGCGGGTCATGCAGAATTTCGCTATTCGTCTGCGCCACAACATCACCAACGATGGCAGGCATATCAAACGTGTCATAACCTAAATCCGAATATCTGTAGTGATGTGTTCATGTTGAATGAAGTGTGTGCACGCTGTAGTTTGTAATTAATTTATGTTTTTTTCATATAGTTCAATAACTGTCACCCTTTAGTTGTTGCATCGAATTTTAACCAGGCAGGCTGCAGTATCCTATGAATTACAGTCCTGTGCTCAAAAAAACTAAAATAATGTTATTTTTCTAGCTTTATAATAGTTACTCTTTATAATGTGAAGTGATAAAACTTCCAGATGAATAATGGGATATAGTTGTAATTTTACATTTCATTCAACTCGATGAAAGAGGAGAACTCTTCAGTGTATAAGTATGGAACTGGCATCAATGTGCTCTGGAAGAGCTGCACTATGTTTTCATTGTAGTTTTATTCGTAGCAACAAATTATTAAGACAGTGTATGGATAGTTTACGAAAATGCATTTTGTAACAACATTACTTAATTTTTGATATAAGGTAAATTTTTTGTTATTGAAGTCAGGTAGGCCTCCCTAAATACATTATGCAAATGAAATCTTAAAATACATTTTCGTCTACTCCAAATTAGAACTCTGTCTGAGTTTTCTGACATGAGATAAATTCAGTTAAATATGACAAACAATGGTCTGCTTACATATCAAGTACTAAGTGATCACCATTATGGGTTAATTATGAAAAACAGAACATTAGGTTTATAGTTAACCTGTTATTAGGTCTTCCGATCTGCCTACTTATTTCTAACATAACAAAAATAGGATTGTTTGTTTATCGTAGTGAGGAAAGAAATCTTAAATACACCAACTGGTATTGGGAGTTAGAACGAAAGCAATACAAAAAACAGTACATCACTATTGCAGCAATTGTATTGTAAACAGTAGTGTATGATGTAGACTGAATTCCTGAGATGAACTTAAGTTGTAGTTAATTGCTGATAAGGCCTTCGTACTAAAATGTTAAAACTTTTTTAAAAAAAGTAATTTTATTATGATGCTACTTACCATTATAAAGTGTGCACTCCAGACATGAAGCTGAATAAGCTCCTGTTTCATTTCTGTCATGATAACTAAACAATCTACTGACATCACTCAACATCTACATCTACATATATATGCCGCAAGCCACCATATGGTTGATGGTGGAGGGTACCTTGTACTATTACTAATGATTTCCTCTCCTTTTCCACTCCAAATAGAGTGAGGGAAAAATGACTGTCTATTTGCCCTTGTATGAGTATAATTTCTCTTATCTTCATGGTCTTAGTGAGAAATGTATGCTGACGGCAGTAGAATTTTTCTGCAGACAGCTTCAAATGCTGGTTCTCTGAATTTTCTCAGTAGTGTTCTTCAAAACAAGTGTCACTTTCCCTCCAGGGATTCCCATGTGATTTCCCAAAGCATCTCTGTAATACTTCTGTGTTGTTAGAACCTACTGGTAACAAACATAGCATCTCTTCTCTGAGTGGATTCCATGTCATCCTATAAATTTGACCTAGTGGTGATCCCAAACACATGAGCAGTTCTCAAGAATGGTTTACCTATGTCATATATGTGGCCTCTTTTACAGGTGAATCACACTTTCCTAAAATTCTCCCAATAACCATTTGCTTTCCCTACTACAACAATCCTTACATGCACATTCCATTTCATATCACTTTGCAGTGATACACCTAGATATTTAATCAGTGTGACTTTGTCAAGCAGCACACTGCTGTATTCAGACATTACAGGATTGTTTTTCCTGCTCATGAGCATTAACTTCCATTTTTCTACATTTAGAACTAGCTATCATTTATCACACCAACTAGAAATTTTGTTCAAGTCATCTAGTCTTCTCCAGTTACTCAATGATGACATATTCTTATACACCACAGCATCATCAGCAAACAGCCGCAGATTGCTGCTCACCCTGTCTGTCAGATCATTTGCGTATATGGAGAATAACAGTGATCCTATCACACTTCCCAGGGGCGCTCTCGGCAATACCCTTGTCTCTGATGAATACTACCTGTCAAGAACGACATGTTCTGTTCTATTATGCCAGAAGTCTTCAAGACACTCACATATTTGGAAGGCAATTCTGTATGGTCATACCTTCATTAACAATCTGCAGTTGGGTACGGTATGAAATGCTTTCTGAAAATCGAGGAATGTGGAATCTGCCTGTTGCCCTTCATCCATAATATGCAGGATTTCATGTGAGAAAAGGGCAAGTTGATTATCACACAAGCAGTGCTTTCTAAAACTGCTGATTTGTGGACAGAAACTTTTCTGTCTTAAAGAAAATTATTATATTCGATGTGATAATATGTTCAAGAACTCTGCAGCAAACTGATGTTACAGATAGTGGTTTGTGATTTTGAGGGCTTGTTCTTTTATCTGCTTTATATAGAGGAGTCAATTTGCTTTTTTCCAGATGCTTGCGACTCCGTGCTATGCGAGAGATTTGCAATAAATGCGAACTAAGTGAGGGGACATTGTCGGAGAATACTCTTTGTGAAACTGAATTGGGATGCCATTCGGACTTGGCAACTTATTTGTTTTCAACTCCTTCAGTTGGGTCTCTAAGCTAGGGATACTTATTACTAAGTTCTCCATAAAGGAGTCTGTGTGATGGTCAAGCAACAATATGTTTGTAAGATTTTCCTGTGGGAAAAATTTCTTAAATGCGAAACTTAAAACTTTGGCTTTCCTTTTGATGTCTCCTACTGCCTCACGAGAGTGGTCAATGAGTCTTTCACTCACTTAGCAATGGTATGTAGGACAGAATTTTCTTGGGTTCTTGGCATGCTCTTTTGCCAAGGTATGATGGTGGAAGTGGTTGTATGCTTTCCACATTGATCTTTTTACAGGTGCACAAATCTAGTTTTGCCTGTTGTTATCTACATGTTCCCTTGTGAACCAACAGTGCAACAGCCTTTGCATCCTCAGCATTTTAAGAATATCGTTATTAAACCACAGTGGGTCTCTTCCGTCCTTAATCCACTTATTAGGCACATATGTCTGCAGAGCACTATTTACAGTCTTTTTAAACTTTGCCCATAACTCATCGTGCCTATTATAATGGAACTAAATGATTGCAGTTCATTGTCTAACTGGGATGCTATCAGCTGTTTACTGCTCTTTCCAGCAAAAATACTCTTAGCCTTTTTGATTGATTTATGAAATTTAGTAACCATTGTCACTAAGATACCGCGATCACTAATCCCTGTCTCTATACTGACAGTGTCAGTATGGTCAGGTCTGTTAGCAGCTACAAGGTCTAGTGTATATTTCCATTGTGTGTGGGCTGTCGAACATGTTCAAAAGTACTTCTCAAGACTGTCTGTCTGTACCCTCTGCAATGAATCTATAGGTGTTCCAACCTATACTTGGTAGGCTAAAGTCACCTCCAGCTGATATTGCATAATCTGGACGTTTCCACACTACTGACCATAGACTTTCCTTGAATGACTCTAAAATTGTCACAGCAGAATCTGACAATAGCCAGTAAAAGAAGTCCAACAATTAACTTGATTTCTCATAAGCCTGTTATAGTAGAATCTGATGGCCAGTAAAAACATCCAACAATTAAATTGACTTCACATATGTCTGTTATACACATCCAAATAACTTCACTGTCACACTCAAATTCGGCCTCAATAGAGAGAATATTTTTGTCAATACTCCTCGTCCAATGGCATCTAATGTGCCTTTTTGATATACACACATCAAAAAAAGTTTTGCATCATATTGGTTCCGAGAGTTTTGGTACCTGTACAGAAAACTGGAATAGATATCAATGTAAACATCATTTCTGCCCTTTTTATTGCTTATGAAAACCCCACATCGAATGCTGTACCGCCATACAGGAGACCTTCAGAGGTGGTGGTCCACATTTTGTACACACTGGTACCTCTAATACCCAGTAGCACGTCCTCTTGCATTGATGCATGCCTGTTTTCATTGTGGCATACTATACACAAGTTCATCAAGGCACTGTTGGTACAGATTGTCCCACTCCTCAATGCCAACCCTCATAGAGGTTGGTAGGTCATGTCGTCCATAAACAGCCCTTTGCAATCTATCCCAGGCATGTTCGATAGGGTTCATGTCTGGAGAACATGCTGGCCACTCTAGTTGAGCGATGTCATTATCCTGAAAGAAGTCATTCAAAAGATGTGCACAATGGAGGTGCAAATTGTCATCCATGAACACGAATGCCTCGCCAATATGCTGCCAATATGGTTACAGTATCGATCAGAGGATGGCATACACATATCGTACAGCCATTACAGCGCCTTCCATGACCATCAGCGGCGTACGTCAGCCCCACATAATGCCACCCCAAAACAGCAAGGAACCTCCCTCCACCTTGCTGCACTTGCTGGACAGTGTGTCAAAGGCATTCAGGCTGACCAGGTTGCCTCCAAACACGTCTCTGACGATTGTCCGGTTGAAGGCATATGTGAGGCTCAGTGGTGAAGAGAACGTGATGCCAATCCTGAGTGGTTCATTCGGCATGTTGTTGGGCCCATCTGTACCACGCTGCATGGTGTCGTGGTTGCAAAGATGCATGTCACCATGGACGTCGGGAGTGAAGTTGCACTTTTCCTATTTCGCTCAGTTTGAGTCGTAAGACGATGTCCTGTGGCTGCACGAAAAGCATTATTCAATGTGGTGGCGTTGCTGTCAGTGTTCCTCCGAGCCATAATCCGTAGGTAGCGGTCATCCACTGCAGTAGTAGCCCATGGGCGGCCTGAGCGAGGCATGTCATCGACAGTTTCTGTCTCTTTGTATCTCCTCCATGTCCAGACATCATCACTTCGATTCACTCTGATACACCTGGACACTTACCTTGTTGAGAGCCCTTCCTGGCACAAAGTAACCATGCGGACATGATCGAACTGCGGTATTGACTGAGGTGTAGGCCAACTTCTACAGGAGGAATTAGGACCAGAATACCAGGTCACAAATTTTTTCAAACCAAGTGCTAGTCTGGATCAGGTGACAGAGGATTTAGGTTCACTCTGTAAAGGATTTACCTGGGAAGACACCGTGGTTATTGTGGGAGGGCCAGGGAACAGTATCAACGGAGATCCTGGGTACAGTATAGAGTGTGACCTGGTAAAGATTGCGTCAGCATTGAGACACACCAATGTTGAATTTGTATCTGTCCTGAGACGCCATGACCGGCCTCATTTGAACTCTTCTGTTGGGAGAGTTAATTTGGAGTTGGAACGGCTGCTTGGGTCGGGTGCGGGGGCTCATATTGGTGTGGTTCCTGTTGATTCTCTCAGTAGGTGGGACTATACCAGGCACGGCCTACATCTGAACAGGAAAGGGAAGGGTAAACTGGCTGGGGTAATAGCAGGAAATTTAAGGGGGAGGAGGCACTGCCATGAATGGTAAAATACCAGTGGTTACGGGTGTTGGAGCAGCACCTTTTCTAGGATAGGTAAGACAGAAAGATGTCAAATTCTATGAGAGGTCAGGATTGAAACAAACCTTCAGTTTAGGAAAGAAATTAAACAGCACAATTCTAGCACATTGGATCACCAATCACAGCTGTCAATTATAAATTTTCACCAATCACCAGAAATTTTATCTCCACCAAGTTGTATCTCAGTCCTAGGTAATTGCATTGATGAATTAAAGTCACCCAACCCAGTTGACATAATCTGCCTCTCTGAACACCATGTGACCACTGGTATAGCAACTAGGCCTAAGCACAATGAGAAACTCAGACAGGAGAGTACTGCAAATGTTAGAATAAGGAAAGGTTCTCATAAAAGTATAATTAAAAATAATGTAAGTATATTTCATCAAAATATTGGGAGTTTAAAGAATAAAATAGATGAGCTTCTGGTTTGTTTAGAAGATTTAGAAGCTGAGGGTGAAATAGATATGCTATGCCTGTCTGAGCATCACATTGTTACTGATATGGATAAGGTAAATGTAAGTGGATATAAGCTCTCTGCACATGTAATTAGAGAAAATATGTAGAAAGGAGGAGTTGCTGTGTATGTCAAAAGTTATCATTGTGCAAAAAGTATAGAAACAAAAAAGTTTTGTGTAGAGAAACATACAGAAGCATGTGCCTGTGAGTTTAAATTAAATAAAGGCGCATTTATAATTGTAACTGTATATAGGTCCCCATCGGGAAATTTTCATCTATTTCTGAAAAATTTGGACTCCTTGTTGTGCTATCTGTCAGATAGGGCGAAGCAAATTATTATTTGTGGGGACTTCAATGTAGATTCTCTGAAAGAGGGTAATAGGAAAAATGACCTTGAAGTATTACTCGGTTCTTTCAATTTGACACCCGTTATTGATTTTCCTACTCGGGTGGTAAAGCATAGCAGCTCACTGATAGATAACTTCTTTATAGACCAAGATAAGTTTAACCAGATAAATGCTCAGCCTGTTGAGAATGGTCTTTCTGATCATGGTGCACAGCTAGTTACAATATATGACATAGCTCCATTCAGCAGTACTTAACAGTCCTCCAAAGTAGTACGTTCAGTCAATGATTTAACAATTGCAAATTTCATGGAAAGCCTACAGCAGTTAGACTGGGATGAGGTGTACCGTGAACCTGATGCCAATTTAAAATATAATTTATTTCATGACACTTTTGTAAATGCATTTGAAAACTGCTTCCCCAAGAAAATAGTTAAATATACTCGTAAGAAACCATGTAACAAACCATGGCTTACTAAGGGTATAAAAATATCTTGTAACCGGAAAAGGGAAATTTATCTGACAGCAAGAAAGAGTAGTGACCCAGAAACTATCAAACATTATAAAAACTACTGTGCTATATTAAGAAAAGTTATTAAAAAATCCAGAAGTATGTGTATCATGTCTGAAATCAGCAACTCTGATAATAAAATTAAAACAATTTGGAATATTATTAAAAGAGAAACAGGTCAACCAAGAGCACAGGAAGACAGTATTACCATCAAATTGAATGAAAACTTAATGAACAAAAAGTCAGAAGTTGAAAATATTTTAAATAATCATTTTCTAAATGTTGTGGATATAGTAGGTTCCAGGTGTTCATTAGAAGATGCAAGGCGGTTAATGGAAGAGGCCATACCTATGCAATTTGATACAATTGAAATCTCACCCACTTCTCCCTCTGAAATTAGGAAAATAATAAACTTGCTTAAAAACAAAAACTCAGATGGAATTGATGGCATTTCCAGCAAAATACTAAAAGCTTTTTCTCAACAGATAAGTAAGATTCTCAGCCACCTGTGTAATAGCTCTCTGGAACAGGGCATTTTCCCTGATAGACTGAAATATGTTATTTTTATACCTTTGCATAAAAAAGGGGATAGATCTGATGTCAACAATTACCGTTCAATCTCCCTTCTAACAGCTTTATCCAAAATTTTTGAGAAAGTAATGTATTCAAGAGTAGCTTCACATATCTGTAAAAATGAAGTACTAACAGAATGTCAGTTTGCTTTCCAGAAAGGTTTTTCAACAGAAAATGCCATATATGCTTTCACCAATCAAATTTTGAATGATCTGAATAACCGTACACCACCCATTGGGATTTTTTGTGATCTCTCAAAGGCTTTTGATTGTGTAAATCATGAAATTCTGCTAGACAAGCTCAAGTGTTGTGGCATGAGTGGGAAAGTGCACAAATGGTTTAATTTGTACCTAACTGGAAGAGTGCAGAAAGTTGAAATAAGCAGTTCTCATTATATGCAAAGATCAGCACATTCCTCAAAGTGGGGGAACTATCAAGAATGGGGTTCCACAAGGGTCGGTCTTGGGTCCTTTGTTGTTCGTAATATATATTAATGACTTGCCATTCTATATTCATGAAGAGGCAAAGTTAGTTCTCTTTGCTGATGATACAAGTATAGTAATCACACATGACAAACAAGAATTAACTGATGAAAGTGTCAATAATGTCTTTCAGAAAATTACTAAGTGGTTCCTTGTAAACGGACTCTCACTGAATTTTGATAAAACACAGTACATACAGTTCCGTACAGTGAATGGTATGACGCCATTAATAAATATAGACCTTAATCAGAAGCATATAGCTAAGGTAGAATATTCCAAATTTTCAGGTGTGTCCATTGATGAGAGATTAAATTGGAAGAAACACATTGATGATCTACTGAAACGTTTGAGTTCAGCTACTTATGCAATAAGGGTCATTGCAAATTTTGGTGATAAACATCTTAGTAAATTAGCTTACTACGCCTATTTTCACTCGTTGCTTTCATATGACATCATATTTTGGGGTAATTCATCACTGAGGAATAAAGTATTTATTGCACAAAAGCGTGTAATCAGAATAATAGCTGGAGTCCACCCAAGATCATCCTGCAGACATTTATTTAAGGATCTAGGGATACTCACAGTAGCTTCTCAGTATATATACTCTCTTATGAAATTTGTTATTAACAACCAAACCCAATTCAAAAGTAATAGCAGTGTGCATAACTACAATACTAGGAGAAAGGATGATCTTCACTATTCAAGATTAAATCTAACTTTGGCACAGAAAGGAGTGAATTGTACTGCCACTAAAGTCTTTGGTCACTTACCAAATAGTATCAAAAGTCTGACAGATAACCAACAAGTATTTAAGAAGAAATTAAAAGAATTTCTGAATGACAACTCCTTCTAGTCCATAGAGGAATATTTAGATATAAATTAAGAAAAAAAGAAGAAAAACCAAACAGAAAAATTATAAAAAAATAAAAAAATAAAAAAGTTGTTATATTAACTTAATTATGTTTTTAAATTAACTTAATTATGTCATGTATTGGAAAATTTGACTCATTCCACATCATTACGAAATATCATATTCATGATCCATGGAACTAGTATTAATCTAATCTAAACTATTTGAGCATGAGAAATTTCCTGAAGGGCAGTACAGTTAGGGACATTGTTGTGAATGATGTTGTTGTTGTGGTCTTCAGTCCTGTGACTGGTTTGATGCAGCTCTCCGTGCTACTCTATCCTGTGTAAGCTTCTTCATCTCCCAGTACCTACTGCAACCTACATCTTTCTGGATCTGCTTAGTGTATTCATCTCTTGGTCTCCCTCTACGATTTTTACCCTCCATGGTGCCCTCCAATACTAAACTGGTCATCCCTTGATGCCTCAGAACATGTCCTACCAACCGATCCCTTCTTCTAGTCAAGTTGTACCACAAACTCCTCTTCTCCCCAATTCTATTCAATACCTCCTCATTAGTTATGTGATCTACCCATCTAATCTTCAGCATTCTTCTTTAGCACCACATTTTGAAAGCTACTATTCTGTTCTTGTCTAA
This sequence comes from Schistocerca cancellata, assembly GCF_023864275.1. Classification (NCBI taxonomy): domain Eukaryota; kingdom Metazoa; phylum Arthropoda; class Insecta; order Orthoptera; family Acrididae; genus Schistocerca; species Schistocerca cancellata. The sequence continues at coordinate 728,936,055 of NC_064629.1, forward strand.
ACTATTTATTGACCATGTTTCACTTCCATACATGGCTACACTCCATACAAATACTTTCAGAAATGACTTCCTGACACTTAAATCTATACTCGATGATAACAAATTTCTCTTCTTCAGAAATGCTTTCCTTGCCATTGCCAGTCTACATTTTATATCCTCTCCACTTCGACCATCATCAGTTATTTTGCTCTCCAAATAGCAAAACTCCTTTGCTACATTATGTGCCTCATTTCCTAATCCAATTCCGTGAGCATCACCTGACTTAATTCGACTACATTCCTTTATCCTCATTTTGCTTTTGTTGGTGTTCAGCTTACATCCTCCTTCCAAGACACTGTCCATTCCGTTCAGCTGCTCTTCCAAGTCCTTTGATGTCTCTGAAAGAATTACAATGTCATCGGCGAACCTCAAAGTTTTTATTTCTTCTCCATGGATTTTAATTCCTACACTGAATTTTTCTTTTGTTTCCTTCACTGCTTGCTCAACATACAGATTGAATAACATCGTGAAGAGGCTACAACCCTGTCTCACTCCCTTCCCAACCGCTGCTTCCCTTTCATGTTCCTCGAGTCATATAACTGCCATCTGGTTTCTGTACAAATTGTAAAAAGCCTTTCGCTCCCTGTATTTTACCCCTGCCACCTTCAGAATTTGAAAGAGAGTATTCCAGTCAACATTGTCAAAAGCTTTCTCTAAGTCGACAAATGCTAGAAACGTAGGTTTGCCTTTCCTTAATCTTTCTTCTAAGATAAGTCATAGGGTCAGTATTGCCTCACATGTTTCAATATTTCTACGGAATCCAAACTGATCTTCCCTGAGGTCGGCTTCGACCAGTTTTTCCATTTGTCTGTAAAGAATTCGCGTTAGTATTTTGCAGCTGTGACTTATTAAACTGATAGTTTGATAATTTTCACATCTGTCAACACCTGCTTTCTTTTGGATTGGAATTATTATATTCTTCTTGAAGTCTGCCGGTATTTCGCCTGTCTCATACATCTTGCTTACCAGATGGTAGAGGTTTGTCAGGACTGGCTCTCCCAAGGCTGTCAGTAATTCTAATGGAATGTTGTCTACTCCCGGGGCCTTGTTTTGACTCAGGTCTTTCAGTACTCTGTCAAACTCTTCACGCAGTATCATATCTCCCATTTCACCTTCATCCACATCCTCTTCCGTTTCCATAATAATGTCCTCAAGTACATCGCCCTTGTATAGACCCCCTGTATACTCCTTCCACCTTTCTGCTTTCCCTTCTTTGCTTAGAACTGGGTTTCCATCTGAGCTCTTGATATTCATACAAGTGGTTCTCTTTTCTCCAAAGGTCTCTTTAATTTCCCTGTTGGCAGTATCTATCTTACCCCTAGTGAGATAAGCCTCTACATCCTTACATTTGTCCTCTAGCCATCCCTGCTTAGCCATTTTGCACTTTCTGTCAATCTCATTTTTGAGACGTTTGTATTCCTGTTTGCCTGCTTCATTTACTGCCTTTTTATATTTTCTCCTTTCATTAATTAAATTCAATATTTCTTCTGTTACCCAAGGATTTCTAGTAGCCCTCGTCTTTTTACCTACTTGATCCTCTGCTGCCTTCACTACTTCATCCCTCAAAGCTACCCATTCTTCTTCTACTGTATTTCTTTCCCCCATTTCTGTGAATTGTTCCCTTATGCTCTCCCTGAAGCTCTGTACAACGTCTGGTTCTTTCAGTTTATCTAGGCCCCAACTCCTTAATTTCCCACAAATTTCAGTTTCTTCAGTTTTAATCTACAGTTCATAACCAATAGATTGTGGTCAGAGTCCTCATATGCCCCTGGAAATGTCTTACAATTTAAAACCTGGTTCCTAAATCTCTGTCTTACCATTATATAATCTATCTGATAACTTCTAGTATCTCCAGGGTTCTTCCATGTATACAACCTTCTTTTATGATTCTTGAACCAAGTGTTAGCTATGATTAAGTTATGCTCTGTGCAAAATTCTACCAGGTGGCTTCCTCTATCATTTCTTCCCCCAGTCCATATTCACCTACTACGTTACCTTCTCTCCCTTTTCCTACTATCGAATTCCAGTCCCTTCGCTATCTGGAGAATTTCTTTTATCTCATCATATATTTCATCAATTTCATCATCATCTGTAGGGCTAGTTGGCATATAAACTTGTACCACTGTTGTAGGCATGGGCCTCGTGTCTATCTCGGCCACAAGAATGCATTCACTATGCTGTTTGTAGTAGCTTACCTGTACTCTTATTTTTTTTATTCATTATTAAACCTACTCCTGCATTACACATATTTGATTTTGTATTTATAACCCTGTATTCGCCTACCAAAGGCCTTATTCCTCCTGCCACCGAACTTGACTAATTCCTACTATATCTGACTTTAACCTATCGTTTCCCTTTTTAAATTTTCTAACCTACCTGCCTGATTAAGGGATCTGACATTCTACGCTGCGATCCGTAGAACGCCAGTTTTCTTTTTCCTGATAGTGATGTCCTCTTGAGTAGTCCCCGCCCAGAGATCCGAATGGGGGACTATTTTACCTCCGGAATATTTTACCCAAGAGGATACCATCATCATTTAACCATACAGTAAAGGTGCATGCCCTCGGGAAAAATTACGGCTGTAGTTTACCCTTGCTTTCAGCCGTTCGCAGTACCACAACAGCAAGGCAGTTTTGATTAGTGTTACAAGGCCAGATCAGTCAATCATCCAGACTGTTGCCCCTGCAACTACTGAAAAGGCTGCTGCCCCTCTTCAGGAACCACACGTTTGTCTGGCCTCTCAACAGATACCCCTCTGTTGTGGTTGCACCTACGGTACGGCTATCTGTATCGCTGAAGCACGCAAGCCTTCCCACCAACAGCAAGGTCCATGGTTCATGGGGGGGTTGTTGTGAATATTTTGACAATTTACTGATAAAATTTCGACAGTCTGACTTCACTATTGGTGCGTCAACTGGTGAGTGTTTATCAGAGTACCATATACACTCAACAAGTACTCCGCTACCCGAGTAGCTGCTTCATTTGTGTGGTGCACCCCTGATGTATCAGGGTGAGTCCCACAGTTCTCCACCTGATAACTCAGGTCCAGAAATCTGCAACCAAAACCATCACAGAGTTGATGAAGCCTTTGGCTGAGACCCTCCACTTGCTCCAAACCCAAGGAACCTGGTTAACTGTTGGAGCAATGCTGTACACTGCAAGCTCTGCATGCAGCCCACACATTAGGCTTTCATCACTTGTGCAAGCCATCTGCATGAAATGAGGGTGGCCTCAGGACCCAGGCGACAGGTGTCGTTGGTGCCGATTTGAGCCACAACTTGCAGACGACTTCACCCTGTATGCTTGATATCCACAGGCAAGGCCGTCTCCACATCTTGGATGAGTCCCCCCCTCCCTCCCCTCCCAAGCAGATGTACAGAGTGCTCATTGGGTTTCTTACCGTATCTAAATGTTATTTCCCTAAGAGGCTCCATAACTCAACTAACGTTGGAGCTCCCAGTAACTAGCAATCCCCACCCCCTCTTCCCCCCTCATGTGTGCTTGCTTGACCCTGCTGAAGGAGTGGCTGTCTGTCCACCCGCAAGGTGAATGGGCAAGGCCAGCTGACCAGCCTCCACAGTGGCCTTCTCCCTTGAGTGGCACAAATATGTCACTGCATGCCATTCACCTTGCGGTGAGGGCGGACCCCCACCACATTGGGTGCACTGGAAGATGCCTCGGCAGCAGAGCAGGTGGGCAAAAGGAACAACACCTGAGGTGTCCCATGCAACATGCCAGATTCTCCGCCTGTGCCTGCACACAGTATTACAGAGCCTACCTCTCACAGCACAACTAATTTAAGATGTAAACTGTAGAAGCACACAGAGATACCTAATTATGCTAATTGCTACCCTGCTGACGTGTTGCCAATGGAAGCTCACACTTTAATGAGCTGTGTAGCTGGCTGTTCAGAAGAAATGACAATTGTGCTACAAACTGCCTGACTCAACACTTTACAGTTACAGAAATGTGAGATTAACCTCATAAAAAGGAAAACACCCATGGAATTTAAGAAATGTACCAGTAAGCTGCTACTACTACTTAGCTGTAATACTTTGCTAGGACAGATGCTTGAAGTATCAATGTCACTGTTGTTATTTACTGAAATAATCATCTTTTCAACTGAATTTTCTAAAACAACTTCATTCTGCCATTCTCTTTCCATGGTGATCTGTGTATGTTTGATAGCTTTCTTGTATTCCCCTCAGGTGACCTTCATAACAGTTTCTTTTGTGAGAGCTGCAACTACCGAAAGAGTACATTTATTATTGTTTCATGAAATTTTGGGCAAACTGCTGGATGTCTACAACTTGCTGCCACAATGTTTCGGCACAGAATCTGCTGACAGTTCGCCATAAGTTTTTATTGTGGAACAATCAGTACATAGAAAAAGTTTTAAAATACACAAATTTATAGTTATTCCTGGCAATGTAACCTTTAATTTGGTTCTTTATTAACTTTGTGTTAAAATGCCAGCAGTAAGGTGGTAGTGTAATTATTGTATGCTTGCATTTTTTTTTTGCCAGCTCGTCAATTTTGTGTATTAAGAGTTGTGAATACTAGGCCCTTAAGCTCCACCTCTGTAATTTTATCACCTACATCAACATGATGTTGAAGCCAATTCCTCCTCTCAGTTTGCCATGGTATTTGCCTTGTCAATAACAACTGAATGATAAGGAGGGTAGGAGCATCCTGTCTTCTTGCAATTAAAAAAAGGGCTACATTTTGGGAGAAACTCTTGCAAGGTGTCTGCATGAAGGAGAATAAGTTGTCCCCCTTGCCAGAAGACATTTTCGTTGTTTCTTTAGTTGTGTTGTCTTCCAAGCCCTGCTTGAGAACATGACCAGAATTGACCCACATTTCATCAAGTCACACCACTTTGATATTCATGCCAAGGGTCTGCCTTAAAAATCGGCGTTGATGTGTAGCTAATCCTCTCTCCATCAACAGCATATGACCACAGAAAAGTCCATTGGGAAATCCTAGGTTGTGCAAAACTGTGAATAACAATATGCGACTGCATTGGAAAAGAGCTAACTCCTTAAGTGCGGGCAATAACTTGTCGAGTGCTGGATGTTCCTTTATACAATAATAATTATAAACCTGATGGTGAATCACACCCTCAGCAAATGAGTTTATCTTGATTATCTGCTTACCTCTACAACATTTTTTCCATGGAGTTTCAAGCTTCGATGTTTTCCCAGCTTCCTGTTCTTTCTTAAACATTTCCTTGCCAATATCACAATAGTGTTTTTGTTTATATTCAAAGCTTAGCAGTTATATTGATTACCTTGTTAAAGGTGCACAGTGAGGAACCATTAAGTTTTTCTATCTCAAAGTAGGCTTGTAATGAGCAAACTATTTCTCTTGATTGCCCTTGTACAGCAATTACCTGGCCAAGAGAACAACATGGAACATTTAACTCATAACTTTCGACTAACTTTCTCCGACATTGTTCAGTAGCACGTAAAAAATAACGGTAACAAGTCAGATAACAATTCCTGCAACAAGTAAAATGGAAACAAACAAAATCATGTGGTACAATGATCATACAGTGCATCAGGCTGCCAGAAACTTGAGCACAGTGCTAACAGAAAGTGTTCTCTTTGATTTAACGAAGGCTTTTGACTGTGTTGACCACAAAATATTACTGCAGAAGTTGGACCATTATGGAGTAAGGGGAGTAGCTTACAATTGGTTTGCCTCTTACTTTAAGAACAGAAAGCAGAAGGTAATTCTCCGCAATATTGAGAGTGGTAGTGATGTTCAGTTCCAATGGGTCACTGTTAAGTGGGGCGTTCCCCAAGGGTCGGTGCTGGGGCCACTGCTGTTTCTTATTTATATAAATGATATGCCTTCTAGTATTACATATGATTCAAAAACATTTCTGTTTGCTGATGACACCAGCTTGGTAGTGAAGGATCTTGTGTGTAATATTGAAACAGTATGAAATAATGTAGTTCATGAAATAAGTTCGTGGCTTGTGGAAAATAATTTGATGCTAAATCACAGTAAGACTCAGTTTTTACAGTTTCTAACTCACAATTCAACAAGAACCGATATTTTGATCAGACTGAATGGGCATATTGTAAGCGAGACAGAACAGTTCAAGTTCCTAGGCGTTCGGATAGATAGTAAGCTGTTGTGGAAAGCCCACGTCCAGGATCTTGTTCAAAAGCTAAATGCTGCTTTATTTACCATTAGAACAGTATCTGAAATAAGTGACAGTTCAACACGAAAAGTAGTCTACTTCACATATTTTCATACACTTATGTCATATGGTATTATTTTTTGGGGTAATTCTTCTGATTCAAAAAGGGTATTTTTGGCTCAAAAACGGGCTGTTCGAGCTGTATGTGGTGTAAGTTCGAGAACCTCTTGTCGACCCCTATTCAATAGTCTGGGAATTCTGGCATTGCCCTCACAGTATGTATTTTCTTTAATGTCGTTTGTTGTTAGCAATATTAGCCTATTCCGAAGAGTTAGCAGCTTTCACTCAGTTAATAGTAGGCAGAAATCAAATCTGCATGTGGAATGCACTTCCTTGACTCTTGTGCAGAAAGGAGTGCAGTATTCTGCTGTATCCATTTTCGATAAGCTACCACAAGAACTCAAAAATCTTAGCAGTAGCCCAAACTCTTTTAAGTCTAAACTGAAGAGTTTCCTCATGGCTCACTCCTTATATTCTGTCGAGGAGCTCCTGGAAGAGCTAAAAAATTAAGCAAATTCCAGTGTTACATTGTTGATTTTCTTTATTTAGACTTAAGACTAATCGCCTGAATATGTTTTTTATATTTCATTTTATCTGTTTCTACTATCGTGTTATAATTCCATGTATTGACTCGTTCCATGACCATGGAGACTTCTCCTTAATTTGGTCCCACGGAACAATAAATAAATAAATAAATAAATACGGGACTTCTGTACTAAGTCACAACTTGCCTTACACCGATTCATGCTTCAGTGAGAGAGAACAAGTTGTGAGTAGGAAGTGATCACAGTGCCACTTTTTCAGGCTCTTTATACTTGCAAACTATGGTGGGAATGAATGAAGCCAAGATGGGAATGACATAACCATGATGCATTGATTCCCAAAGTATGCAAACCTCATCATCAGACTCCTACTCACTCCATTTTTGATCTCTGGAGAGGATGCACCACTGTGCAACACTTATGTCATATTCATTTCAGTATGCCACAATTTAACTGATTGTACTTTATATACAATATAAAATAACAACTCTATTATGAAAAGGGCAGGCTGCTACTCAGCGTATAGAGGAGACTTTGAATTACAGACAGGCACAACAAAAAGACTGCTATACAATTAAGGTTTGGGCCAAAACTTCCTTCTTCTGAGACAGAAAAAACACACACACACACACACACACACACACACACACACACACACACACACTTTTGACCACTGTCTCAGACCAGTGCGGCCGCAGTAGCCTGAGACAGTGGTCACGTGTGCGCGAGTTGTGCTTGTGTCAATGTATGTACACACATCCACCCACTGATCTGCATCCCGTGATTATGGTCTTTTTATTTATTTTTCTCTTTGCTGTGACTTTGTTTTAGCTTCAGTTTTAGTTGAATTCCACCCTATTTACACAAGTTTCACCTGTTTCCTCCAGACTTCATCAATTCTATCATTTTTGAGAGTTTTTCGCAGTAAGTCTGGGCACAGCAGCCTGAGACATTGGTCGTGTGTGTGTGTGTGTGTGTGTGTGTGTGTGTGTGTGTGTGTGTTTTTTTTTCCTACTTCAGAATAAGGTACATTTGCCGAAAGTTTAAATGTATAGCATTCTTTTTTTTTGTGCTTGTCTGTGACTCAGCATCTCCTATAGGGGGTGAGTAACAATCTAGCCTTTTCATAATATTGTTGTTATTCCACCCTTGACTTTACATTGTTTGATAATATAAAATAGTTTCAGTATTTTATATACAACAATGCTGCTGTATTAATGTGGGAAAAGATTATTCTCTGCCTTTTCTGATGTGTGTTGGTATTATAACGGTTATTGTGTCATCTCTTCACCATTAATTTTACAGTTTGGCTTGCGTTACTCATGTTGTGCTTTAATAATAATAATAATAATAATAATAATAACAAATGCAAAACTCTGATACTAAAACTCTAATTGGATCAGAATGCTTTTATGCTTCAGAATGCCTTTTGTTCAATACAGCCAAACAATTAAGCGAAATAGGAAAGATGGAAAGAACAAATCAGGAAAACCTTGAGACCAAAATATGATGATGGAAAATTGAAATTAAGAAGTAGTAAAGAAGTTCTTGAAGGAATAGAACAAATATTAGACACAATGAAGAAGAGAAGAGCTGTATACTGTGGACATCTATAAAGGCTAGATGAAAAAAGAATAACAAAAAGGTTTTGTAACTTTTTTGAAAGAAACTTAGAAACATGTATGATGTGGATCAAAGAAGTTAAAGTAAACCTGAGTACAATGGGAATAATGGAGGAAGAAATAAGAGAAAGAGAAAAGTTCAGAGTAAAAGTAAACAGTTTCAAGGGCTTCCAGGAGAAAACAAAGAAAAGACAGACATAATATGGACAGAAGAAAGAAGAGAGAAACATACAAAAAGAATGAAAAAGTGTTGTAAAAGAAGAATGGAGAAAATAAAGAAGACATAGGTTATTTTATGTGATCCTCAGTAGGCCAAACAAAATAATAATAATAATAATAATAATAACGATAACCACACTGGCTGCTGTGAATCAAATAAATTGAGAGATTTCTCCCAAGGATGGGAAGCTATGGTATTTAACTCGCATCTTCTATTTTGACAAAACAGGCATGTATGAAATGCTTGCCTTTGCTGCGCTATTTAAAGCACATGCAGAAAGTTGAACATAAAAAGGCATAATGTATGTGTATGTGTATCTTAAGCCTTCGACAAACTACAAATTGTTTCATTTCACTGATGTCACTATATTAAGGTGAGGGGGGGCAGAGGCAGGGTCAGTGGAAGACATTTGTGTTCTTGTTTCCTAAGGGGAGACATCCTACCACAAAATCTATGTACGACTCGTATAGTGCCTTTGAGAACTGGAAAGGCTTTGTCCCGAACATGTTGTTAATGACAGATGTGATATGAGAACATTGAAGTGTGAGGATGCTAGACTCTAGATAGTTTGCCATGCAGCTTCAGCCAGTGTGCATACATCTACATCTACATGGATACTCTGCAAATCACATTTAAGTGCTTGGCAGGGGGTTCGTCGAACCACCTTCACAATTCTCCATTATTCCAATCTCATATAGCATGCAGAAAGAACGAACACCTATATCTTTCTGTACAAGCTCTGATTTCCCTTATTTTCTCATGGTGATCATTTCTCCCTATGTAGGTCAGTGTCAACAAAATATTTTTGCATTCGGAGGAGAAAGTTGGTGGTTGGAATTTCGTGAGAAGATTCCGTGGCAACGCAAAACACCTTTGTTTTAATTATGTCCACCCCAAATCCTGTATCATTTCAGTGACACTCTCTCCCCTATTTTGCAATAATACAAAAACTGCCTCCCTTCTTTGAACTTTTCTGATGTACTCCGTCAATCCTATCTGGTAAGGATCCCACACCGGGCAGCATTATTCTAAAAGAGGACGAACAAGTGTAGTGTAGGCAGTCTCCTTAGTAGATATGTTACATTTTCAAGTGTCCTGCCAGTAAAATACAGTCTTTGGTTAGCCTTCCCCACAACATCTTCTGTGTGTTCCCTCCAGTTTAAGTTGTTTGTAATTGTAATTCCTAGGTATTTAGTTGAATTTATGGCCTTTATATTTGACTGATTTATCATGTAACCGAAGTTTAACGGATTCCTTTTAGCACTCTCATGTGGATGACCTCACACTTTTCACTATTTAGGGTCAGCTGCCAATTTTCACACCATACAGATATCTTTTCCAAATTGTTTTGCAGTTCGTGTTGATCTTCTGATGACTTTATTAATTGATAAACGACAGCATCATCTGCAAACAACCTAAGACGGCTGCTCAGATTGTCTTGAAAATTGTTTATATAGGTAAGGAACAGCAAAAGGTCTATAAAACTACCATGGTGAATGCCAGAAATCACGTCTGTTTTACTCAGTGACTTTCCATCATTTATTACAAACTGTGACCTCTCTGACAGGAAATCATGAATCCAGTCACATAACTGAAACAATATTCCATAAGCAAACAATTTCACTACAAGCCGCTTGTATGGTACAGTGTCAAAAGCCTTCCGGAAATCCAGAAATACAGAATCAATCTGAAATCCCTTGCCTATAGCACTCAACACTTCTTGCGAACAAAGAGTTAGTTGTATTTCACAAGAACGATGTTTTCTAAATCCAAGTTGACTGTGTGTCAATAGACCATTGTTTTCGAGGTAATTCATAACAATCGAACACAATATGTGTTCCAAAATCCTGCTCCACATTGATGTTAATAATATGGGCCTGTAATTTAATGTATTACTACTACTACTACTACTACTACTACTACTACCACTACCACCACCACCACCACCACCACCACCACCACTACTACTACCACTACCACCACCACCACCGCCATTAATATTGGTGTGACCTGTGCAACTTTCCAGCCTTTGTGTATGGATCTTTTGTCGAGTGAATGGTTGTATATATGATTGTTAAATATGGAGCTATTGTATCAGCATACTCTGAAAGGAACCTAATTGGTATACAGTCTGGACCAGAAGACTTGCTTTTATTAAGTGATTTAAGTTGTTTCACTACTCCGAGGATATTTACTTATATGTTACTCATGTTGGCAGCTGTTCTTGATTCTAATTCTGGAATATTTACTTTGTCTTCTATTGTGAAGGCATTTTGGAAGGCTGTGCTTAGGAGCTCTGCTTTGGCAGCTCTGCCTTTGATAGTATCTCCATTGCTGTTGCACAGAGAAGGCATTGATTGTGTCTTGCCACTAACATACGACCAGACCCCCCCCCCCCTGCCCACGGGTCTTGGGGTTAGAATAGGCCCAAGGCATTCCTGCCTGTCCTAAGAGGCGACTAAAAGGAGTTTCACATGTTTAGACTTTTATGTGATGGTCCCCTGTAGGGTTTGACCTCCGTACTTCCAACTTTTCCTGAAGAGTGAGCCAATTGGGGAAGGGCACCTTACATGGTGCATTGTGTCCATCGTGCATTGAGATCTTTAGCCCACTTTCTCGTCGTCGCATTGCAGTCCCACCCATTCTTCATCTCTTGGGCGAGGACACCTTCCTGGGTGCGTTTTCCACCATGCAATATGCAGTGTTGCTTTCTGTGTCAACAATGACCATGGACTTCTTTGCACCTAATATCCAGCACGGTAGCCAGTCCGTTGTGGTGGGGCTGCCATGTACCCTGTTGGCTGTAGCTGCCTGACCACACAGGGATCGCTCTGCTGATGCCTGCGCCGTTAACTCCCCACGTATGTAAGGGGTAGATGCCCATCCCCCTGGGGCACTGGGACTGAGCAACGGCCCTTCTGCCGGTGGCCTTTGCTGTGTCTGGGAGGCGTCCGTGGGAAGGGCCCCTTGTCGAGATGGGTGGCATCAGGTCAGATGACACGCAATTAAGCATAGTCCATTATCTCTTACTGGTGATGAAACACCAGCAGTCTCTAAGTGTTCACGAGCTCGATTCAACGCACAGAAGTATGACCCCAAATCGTTCCCCTCTCTGGCCACGCCACGGGAGGAACGTCAGGCTAAGGATGGCAGTGGATCTTATTTGCTCCTGTACCTTGTATGTTTGAGAGCTGATGGGGAATCTTTCGTAACGATGAAGTCTCAGTATTTTGTTGAGCATTTACAGGACAAGTTCGGGGAGGTGGAGGGCGTGTCTAAAATGAGATCTGGGTCAGTCTTGATCAAAACAGCATCCTCTACCCAGTCATGGTAGTTACTCGCTTGTGACAAGCTGGGGGATGTTTCTGTAACCATCACACCCCATAAGAGCTTAAATATGGTCCAGGGTATCATATTTCACAGGGACCTTCTTTTGCAGTTCGACGATGAGCTGCACGCCAATTTAGAGAGGTGAGGTGTACATTTCGTCCGGCGTGTCCACCAGGGTCCAAGGGATAATCAGGTTGTCACTGGTGCCTTCATCTTGACCTTTGAGGGTGATACATTGCCCGAGAAGGTCAAGGTGATGGTCTACCGCTGTGATGCTTTAAGTGCTGGAAGTTCGGCCGTATGTCTTCCCGCTGTATTTCCAGCGTCACATGTCGAGATAGCGGATGCCCATCACATCCCAATACTCCATGTGCCCCGCCTCCCATCTGTGCCAGCTGCGGAGAGCACCATTCGCCTTGCTCGCTGGACTGCAGAAGTATCCAGAAAGAAAGGAAAATCATGGAGTACAAGACCCAGGACCGACTGACCTACACTGAGGCTAAGAGCAAATTTGAACACCTGTATCCTATGCGTACGGCAGCTGTTGGCTTTACACCTGCTATCTGCGTTGCCCTCTAGGAAACCTGGTTCCCGGCAATGCGGACCCCTGCCCTCTGCAGCTATAAGGGATATTACAGTAACTGTAGCAACTATAGTCGAGTGTCAGGTGGAGTTATGTCCTAAACTCAGTCCGAAGTGAACATGTGCCCTTTCAAACCCCTCTTGAAGCTGTGGCTATCAGAATGACAATGACACAGCAAATAACTGTTTGCAATTTATATCTTCCTCCAGATGGTACAGTACCTGTGGATGTATTAGCTGCACTGATAGATCAACTCCCTAAACCTTTCCTACTTTTGGGAGATTTTAATGTCCATAACTCCTTGCAGGGTGGCACCATGCTTACTGGCTGAGGCAGAGATGTCGGAACTTTACTGTCTCAGTTTGACCTCTGCCTCTTAAATACTGGGGCCGCCACACATTTCAGTGTGACTCATGGTAGTTACTCTGCCAGTAATTTATCAATTTGTAGCCCAGGACTTTCCCATCTATCCACTGGAGAGCACATAATGATCTGTATGGTAGTGACCACTTCCTCATCTTCATGTCACTTCCCAGCTTCAGGCCCAGGGAGGCCTGCCCATATGGGCTTTAAACAAGGCGGACTGGGGAACTTTCACCTCTGATGTCACTGATGAACTCCTCCACATGGTAACATCGATGTGATGGTTGAGCAGGTGACTACGACAATTGTTTCTGCTGCAGAAAACCCGATCCCTCGCTCTTTAGGGTGCCCAAGGCGTAAGGCAGTCCCTTGGTGGTCGCCGGAAGTTGCTGAAGCAATTAAGGAGCGTTGGCGAGCTCTACAGTGGCATAAGTGGCACCCTTCCCTGGAGCACCTCATAGCCTTTAAACAGCTCTGTGCCCACATTCGCCAACTTATCAAACGATGGAAGCAGGAGTGTTGGGAGAGATACATCTCGATCATTGGGTGCCATATGTCACCTTCCCAAGTCTGGGCAAGTATCAAACGTGTTTTTGGGTACCAGGCCCCAACAGGTGTCCCCGGTGTTACGCTAAATGACGTGTTATCTACAGACGCAAACGCGATTGCCGAACACTTTGCTCGAGCCTCTGCGTCGGAGAATTACCCCCCATCCTTATGCACACTCAAACAGTGGCTGGAAGGGAATGTCCTCTCATTCACTACGCACCACAGTGAATCCTATAATGCCCCATTTACAGAGTGGGAGCTCCTCAGTGCCTTTGCAGATTGCCCCGACACAGCTCCTGGGCCTGATCGGATCCACAGCCAGATGAGTAAACATCTCTCATCTGACTCCAAGCGATGTCTCCTCGTCATCTTCAACCGGATCTCGTGCGATGGCGTCTTTCCATCGCAATGGCATGAGAGCACCACCATTCTGGTGCTCAAACCCGGTAAAAACCCACTCGATGTGGAAAGCTATTGGCCCATCAGCCTCACCGACATTCTTTGTAAGCTACTGGTAAGTATGGTATGTTGGCGGTTGGGTAGGGTCCTGGAGTCATGTCAGGGCGGCTTCCGTCAGGGTCGCTCTACCACTGATAATCTTGTGTCCATAGAGTCTGCCATCCGAACAGCCTTTTCCAGATGACAACACCTGGTTGCCGTCTTTCTTGACTTACGTAAAGCGTACAACTCGACCAGGTGACATCATATCCTTGCCACATTGTATGAGTGCGGTCTCCGGGGCCCGCTCCCAATTTTTATCGCAAACTTCCTGTTGCTCCATACTTTCCGTGTCCAAATTGGTGCTTCCTATAGTTCCATTCATATCCAGGAGAATGGAGTCCCGCAGGGCTCTGTATTGAGTGTCTCTCAATTTTTCCACAAGGCGCAGTCATGGGCTCTAGCCCACAGCTTCCAGTTTTTAGCCGCACGTTCATGTGTCATGCACTTCTGTCGGCGTCATACTGTTCATCCAGAACCAGCACTTTACCTTAATGACGATCCACACACTGTAGTGGAGACATATTTATTCTAGGACTGGTTTTTGACGCTCGATTGACTTGGCTCCCTCATCTTCGTCAGCTTAAGCAGAAGTGCTGGCAGCAGCTCAATGCCCTATGTTGCCTAAGCAACACCAATTGGGGTGCAGATCGCTCTACGATGCTGCGGCTCTATAGAGCCCTTGTCCAATCCTGAATTGACTATTGGAGTGTGGTTTATGGTTTGGCAGCGCTTTCAGCTTTGTATTTACTCGACGCTGTGCACCACTGTGGGGTTCGACTGGTGACAGGAGCTTTTAGAATGAGTCCGGTGTCCAGCATACTGGTGGAGGCTGGGGTCCTTCCATAACAGATCAGATGTGCGCAACTGCTTTCCAGTTATGCAGCACACATTCGTAGTTCCCCTGACCATCCGAATTACCATCTCCTTTTCCCACCCACAGCAGTCCATCTTCCGCATCAGTGGCCCAGGTTGGGGCTAACGATTGCAGTTTGCGTGCGGTCCCTTCTCTCTGAACTAGAGTCCTTCCCTTTACCACCTCTACTTGCGGTCTGTTCACGTACGCCTCCATGGTGTACGCCTCGGCCGCAGCTTTGTCAGGACCTTGCACGTGGCTCTAACAACTCCATTAACCCTGCAGCTCCACGCTGTCACTTCCTCTCGATTCTTGATGTGTTCTGGGGCTCTGAAATGGTTTACACTAGCGGCTCGATGGCTGATGGTTG
Organism: Schistocerca cancellata; assembly: GCF_023864275.1. Lineage (NCBI taxonomy): Eukaryota > Metazoa > Arthropoda > Insecta > Orthoptera > Acrididae > Schistocerca > Schistocerca cancellata. Next base: position 728,951,238 of record NC_064629.1, read on the forward strand.
CATTGGCTTCACAGAGGTCATATTGAACAGCATTCCTTACCTGATGGCTGCAATGTATTCACTGCAGAGCTGGTGGCCATTTCTCGTGCACTTCAGTATCTCCATTCATGCCCCGGGGAGTCTTTTCTTTTATGTACTGACTCATTGAGCAGCCTGAAAACTATTGACCAGTGCTATCCTCGTCATCCTTTGGTAGCGTCCATCCAGGAGTCCATCTATGCTCTGGAACGGTCCAGTTGTTCAATGGTGTTCGTCTGGACCCCTGGTCATGTCGGAATCCCCGGAAACGAACTTGCTGACAGGCTGTCCAAACAGGCTACACGGAAACCACTTCTGGAGATGGGCATCCCCGCAACTGAGCTGAGTTTGTTATTACGCCGCAAGGTTTTTCAGCTTTGGGAGACGGAATGGCAAAATCTCAGTACGCACAACAAACTGTGAGCCATTAAGGGGACCACAAATGTGTGGAAGTCCTCAATGAGGGCGTCTCACAGGGACTCTGTGGTTCTCTGCAGGCTCTGCATTGGCCATGCATGGGCGACCCATGGCTACCTCCTGCGCCGTGAAGACCCACCTTAGTATTGGTGCGGCGCCCGGTTGACAGTGGCTCATATTCTTCTGCTATGTCCTTCTCTGGCTGCCCTGTGACTTCATCTTCGGTTGCCAGACTCATTATCATTGATTTTAGCAGACAACGCCTCATCGCCTGATTTGGTTTTATGTTTCATCCGTGAGGGTGGATTTTATCATTTGATCTGAGTTTTAGTGCCTGTCCTTTGTCCCTGTGTGTCCTCCACGCTAGTGCTTTTAGAATGAAGGTTTTAATGTGTTGCAGGATGGCCGGCTCTTCCTTTTTATTTTCGTAGTTGGCCAGCCACTGTAATCTGCTTCCTTGTTTTACTCTCTCCTAACTGTTTCTTGCATCTCTCTGTTGCTCTCTTGTACTCTTTTGTTCCTTTTAGTGTTTGTTGCCTTTCCTTTGTTCTTGTGGTCTTTCCTTTCTGTCCGTTTTGTGTTATACGTCTCGTCTATTTTATTCTTACACTTGTGGCATTGTTTTATTAGGAACATGGGACCGATGACCTCGTAGTTTGGTCCCTTTCCCCCTCTTTTAAACCAACCAACCATATGACCAGAATCTCTTTGGATTTTCTGCGAGGTTTTGAGACAAAGTTAAGCATCTCGCATTGAAGTCCACACTAAATTTTGAGCTTCTGTAAAAAATAGCCAATGGTGGGGATTTTGCATCTGTTTGAATTTGGCATGTTTGTTTCGTTGTTCCTGCAACAGTGTTCTGACTCGTTTTGTGTATCAAGGAGGATCAGCTCCATTGTTTGTTAATTTATTTGGTATAAATCTCTCAATTTCTGCCGATACTATTTCTTTGAAATCAAGCCACATCTGGTCTACACTTATACTGTACTGTGAGCACAAGATATGTAACTTTTCGGTGTTATGAAATAACTGTCTGCATTTGTTCAAATTTATGAAGTTGCAGACACTACGTGCTTATCTGGAGCAGCTTACTTTTATTTTATCCATGCCACACTTTACACACATACTGTCTACTGTATTTCGTGCTGTGTATCACAACCTCTGGTTTCATTATAATGGAGCTCCAGAAACAGCTAGCCGGCCACTGTGGCCGAGCGGTTCTAGGCACTTTAGTCTGGAACCGCGCTGTGGCTATGGTCACAGGTTCAAATCCTGCCTCAGGCATGGATGTGTGTGATGTCCTTAGGTTTGTTAGGTTTAAGTAGTTCTAAGTCTAGGGGACTGGACTGATGACCTCAGATGTTAAGTCCCATAGTGCTTAGAGCCATTTGAACCAGAAACAGCTTAATATTGCTGTGTAATCACAGATAATTGTTAACTTTGAAGAACATGAGGTAAGCTGAGGAAGACCTATGGAATAGGCAGTGCATGGTCCAGCTTTAATACCCCTTCTTTTCTCTTTGGAGGCACATTGAGTATTTGATGTACATTACTCAAATTGCTACCAGAGCTGAGCTGATTGCTTAAATCAGTGATTTGTTTCACAACACGAAACAAAATCGTGTCTTGGTTGACAGATGTTCAGTGAAACATCAGCCATAAAACTGTTTTAATTATAGCCATTTTGGTATGAGTAAGCACACCAATGTTGGTGTTTGACTTGGATATAGCTAGTGGTGGAAGAAATTTCCGCCTGTAGTATTTGCCTGGTAAACAAAACAGAGATGATAGTTTAAAAATCTTGACTATCAGATATTAAGCAAATTTAGTAGAGTAAATAAAATCTCTCCACATCCATTAACTCGTTTAATTAGGGCATATGAAAATGTTGGTATTCAGACAGAAGCTGTTGTTATATGAAACTTAGGCACACAGGATTCTTTTCTATTATCATATTTCTAGGAAAGTGGGTATTAGGATATAGAATATTAAGAAACACGTACCTTTAAGCTGCTGGTTGTTCATATAAAAAACAGAAATGAGTCAGAGGAAAAGTTTTATGAGGCCATATCTCTAAGTGGTGCCCTTCTGAGCATCAGCAGTGGTTTGAGATCTTGTTTGAGTAATATTATTAAATGTGTATAAAATTAGAAAAGGGGGGACATGGAGATATTTGGGTTATCCCTCAGCCTGTTGACATATATTTGCAGAGAGAGAATGAGGGTGAGGGAGGGCAGAACTGTCTGCTGTGTGAACTGACTGTCATAGGGACTATGTAATTCTTTTCAGATTTTTCTTGATCTCTTGCATATGGTTTTTTTTGTATAAAAAGAGTGAGTTTAAGTCCTTTATAACTGTTTACAAAAGGTTCATTCTGTTACAGATGAAATGCTACGGCGGCGTCAGTTCTACAGTGTGCATACAGATTCAAAGCCAGAACTTCCTGAGCAGAGAGGTGAAATAAAAAATGACTCCATTTTTTATTCTCCTGATGAATATGTGAAAATATCATTGCAGTATCACAGCACTTTTGAGGGCGAGGGTAGCTGTGCAGATTTACAGGTATACAAATATATTGCCTCCTCTCTATAAATGTTGTTGTAATTTATGTTGAGCAGCTTTAATCAGTGTGGCCAAAAAATTTGGTTAACCTGAATAATTTATTTTTCATTATGATTGGGTTCTTTCAGCATCTTATTAGTGTAGATTTATCTCTTCTGTCTCACCATACTCAATTACTCGGGTTATGTAAATGGCTTCAATGTTGAGGACTAAGCCATTTTAATTTACCAGTTCTTTTGTTCACCATTGTTTGATAAAAGCTGTTCATTTTTCCTATGGAACAGATCAGTGAGTAAAACATGTAGCCTTTCCTTGTTGTTGCTCATCTGTTCTGTGCAAAAGTCTTCATCCCTGCCTAACATGTGCAATCTACATCTACTTCAAACTGCTTACTGTAATCAAGTCTGCCCCCCCCCCCCCTTTCCCTTGCAATACTGCCCCTCCCCTGTTGCACATGTGTTCTCCCCCCTTGCTCCCTCCCTCCCACATTCCATTAGCAAATTAATTGTTCTTTGATGCCAAAGGATGTGTCCTGTCACCTACCCCTTCTTTATATCAGGGTGTGCCATTAACTTCCGTTTTCCCAAATTTGATTCAGTACTCTTTCATTAGTTACCTGATCTAGCCATCTAATCTTCTGCATTTTCCTGTAGCACCGCATTTCAAAAGCTTCTATTTTACTATTGCTTTGCTATTTATCATCCACGTATTACTTCCATGGAACGTATCATTCCACACAAATACTTTCAGGAAAGACTTTAACACTTATACGAGGGTTGGAACATTAATAGTGGCAACTATTTATTTACAGCTTCCAAAATGAGATTTCACTCTGCAGCGGAGAGTGCGCTGATATGAAACTTCCTGGCAGATTAAAATTGTGTGCCAGACCGAGACTCGAACTCGGGACCTTTGCCTTTCGCGGGCAAGTGCTCTACCAACTGAGCTACCCAAGCACGACTCACACTCCATCCTCACAGCTTTACTTCTGCCAGTACCTCGTCTCCTACCTTCCAAACTTAACAGAAGCTCTCCTGCGAACCTTGCAGAACTACCACTCCTGAAAGAAAGGATATTGTGGAGACATGGCTTAGCCACAGCCTGGGGGATGTTTCCAGAGTGAGATTTTCACTCTGCAGTGGAGTGTGCGCTGATATGAAACTTCCTGGCAGATTAAAACTGTGTGCTGGACCGAGACTCGAACTCGGGACCTTTGCCTTTCGCGGGCAAGTGCTCTATCAACAGCTCGTACAAAATAGATACGTGTTTAAAAGTTTTACTGACCTTCAAAGTAGTCACCAGCATTGTGTATAACCAGTTGCCAGCGATGTGGAAGTCGTAGGATACTAGTAGCAGTGCCAGTTGTGTTGACAGTTTGAGCGGCGTGGTCTATTGCCCGATGAATTTGTAGCAGTTCAGAAGCGAATGCCATGAAGTGTTTCCTTCAGTTCAGAAATCGAGTTGAACTCACAAGGACTTAAGTCAGGGGAGTGCAGCAGGTGGTATGGCACTTAGCAGCCCAATCAGTCAAACAAATCAGTAACAGCTTGCATTGTACATGCTTGAGCACTGTCTTGCAAAATGATGGTCATGTCTGCAGTAAGTGTCATCACTTCTGTCTGTAAGCTGGTCATAGGTTGTGTTCCAAAAATGAACGGCATAGAGACAGAAACGATGACACTTTCTGCAGGACCTGGTCATAATTTTGCAGGACAATGCTTAAGCACTTACAGTGCAAGCTGTTACTGATTTGTTTGACTGATGGGGCTGCTAAGTGTTATACCACCTACCGCACTCCTCCGACTTAAGCCATCATGAGTTCAACTCTATTTCTAAATTGAAGGAAACACTTCACGTTATTTGCTTCAGAACTGCTACAAATTTGTTGGGCAATAGGCCGCGCTGCTCGAACTGTCAACACATCTGACACTGCTAAGAGTATCCTGTGACTTCCACATTGCTGGCAATGGGTTATACACAATGCTGCTGACTACTTTGAAGGTCAATAAAACTTTGAAACACGTATCTATTTTGTACGAGCTATAAATAAATAGTTGCTACTATTAAAGTTGCTACCCTCATATATATTCAGTGTCAACACATTTCTCTTTTTCAGAAAGCTCCTGCTTGCTATTGACACTCTCTGTTGTATATTGTTTTATGTCTGCTTTATGTCTACCATCATCAATTATTTTTCTCAACAACAGCAAAACCTATCAGCTATTTTCTGTCTCTCATTCCATAGTCTAATTCCCTCATGAAAGACTGTACTCCATCACCCTTGTTTTACTTTTGTTAGTTTACATTTTGGTAATCCCTTTTTCAAGGCATGTATTCCATTCAACTACTGTTCAATCTCCTTTGCTGTCTCTGACAAAATTGCAGTGTCATTGCCAAACATCAGAGTTTTAATTTCATCTCCTGTAATTAATTTCATTTCCAAATTTCTCTGTGGTTTTGTATACTGCTTGCTCAAGGTGCAGACTGAATAACATGGAAGACAGGGTACAGCCCTGTTCCATTCACTTCTCAACTCCCACCTCCATTTCAAGTCCTTTGACTCTTAGGATTGCATTCAGGTTTTTGTACGAGTTGTAGAGTATCTTTCATTACTTTTACTGTATTCCAGCTATCTTCAAAACTTCAAAGAGGGTATTTAAAAGACATCATGGTTACCTTTGACTGTAAAAACTATTTATTCATACCTTTGACTATAAAAACTATTTATTCATAACATAATTATTGCAATTACAAATGTGTAGTTATAATGAAGTGGGATACTGCAGTAATTGTTATTCAGCACATGTCAGAAGTTTAAAAAATTTCTAGTATGTATGTATGTCATTGACATGCCCCTATGCTGAGTATTTAACTTTGCTGTTATCTTTTGCATAAATAACATGAGTTCACTACACATGGTCACTGCTAATGGCAAATGAGGCTGCCCATTAAGGCAGTGAATCTGTGTACTGATTTAATGTTAGTTATGCAAAAGCTAATAGCAACATTAAATACTCAGCATATAGATGTGATAATGACACAACTTTTGCAGTATACCACTTGATAATGGATACACGGCTGAAATTATGGTAGTGGGTTTTATGAACGGTCAAAGGTGCCCGTGAGCTCTTTCAAAACATTTTATGACTGTGAACCACTCACACAAAAAGTTAATTTGAAGAATGTATTCCAGTCAACCAGAAATTATTTTATGAGACGATAAAATTTGGCTCTTAGTTGTGGCAGACTGTTTACTGTCCCAATGCTCTGCTGTGCTCATGATCCAACAAGATAAATTAGTGGTAGGTGTCTTGAAAATTATACTTACCAACACTAATTATTGTTAATTTATTTATTGCCCTTGATGTATTAGCGTTGAGCCCTGTGATGAAATCTACGCTGTGGCAGATACTGAAACCATGAGCTACTACTTAAGTTTGGTGTTGCCATTATATTGAAATTAAAATCTGACCCAGCAGATATTTTTTCGTACATAATTAATAGCCATAAGCAAGTTTGAGAATTTCTGTGTAACACTTGTTGGGTATTTTGGCAATCGGGTGATATACCAGAATGTTATTAGCAATATAATAATGTTAACATGTGGTACATTGGACTTCCCCTTTCCATTTATCCAAATGAATGTACTAGTTTTATTCAGAATTTTCACAACTGGCACACAAATGTGGAAGGAAAATATTTACTTTAGACGCATATCTATCAATTAGATAAAATTTTGTTTCATTGTAAGTGATGAACTGACAAGTTATTGTCCTGCTACTGTTTTTAATTATGGTTGTAGTTTGAGGTTCAAGTTGAGTGAAAGATAAAAGTTCCTGAATTTTATGTCGATGATTGTCATGTTAGGTGAGACATATCTGGCATGATAAAACTGGTCGTATTCAGTTGCGCATAGATGGACCTGACATGAAAATTATCAAGATAATATTACAAACCACTGAGGACAGCAGGTCAACAAAAATTAAAAGATGTTCCTTGATTAATATTGAATTTTTTGTGCATATTTTTTTGTTACTGATGTTGATTGCAGAGCTTTAAGACTTAATGTTAGAAACTAAAGTCCCTCTTTTTTTTTGTCTCAAATACCATTTGCAGCAGATGGAAGTTGTGACAACAGTTTTTCTACCTTCAGAATCATGTGGAATATTGTGTCCAATACTGTAGGTTGCTGGCATTTATGTGTGCAGGGAATACTAGTCTGCTATCGCTCGTTTGGACAACTGGATGAGTCAGTGTGGGTGCCACTATATGGGAATCAATGAAAAATTGCTACTCTCATGTGATAAGCAAAAGAATGGCTCTAATCCAGAACCAAAAGCCAGTCAGTCTGTGCAGGGCACAAACATTTATTTAATTTTTCGGAGGTGAGAGGCACACTGCTAAGTAATGTAAAAAGTTTTTGGAATGTGTTCTGTGGAGAGAGGAAAACCAAAGTGTCATGTAGTTGCACTTATGTGGGATATGGGCTTTAATTTCTTTATTTCTTTCACTCTCTGCTTCTAATGCTGTCATTTCATTTGATACTGTTAGATCCATATGTGTGAAAATAGAGAGAAAAGGATTACAGTAAAGCATCAAGTAATTGTCATTGTTCTATGTTGTTGTCACTGCTTTAAACTTCAGTGTTATTTGCCCTCCTCATCCCCCCCCCCCCCCCCCCCCATGCCCCTTCCCTGCACTAGTGTTGCTGAGATACATTGTTTCTTCAAGGGCTTGCTTCTGAGATGAAGACTGCAGATAAGAAAATGTGTTGTTCTGCTGTGTGATGTTAACTCTTAAAACCCACTATGTGCTGTAATATTGTACATTCATCTTAAACCTAGTTATAAATATTTTTTGCAGTTTTTATTAATAACATATATCTAGACAAGATTTGTTATGTATTTATAATTTACATTTAATACTTTATTCATCATAACATGAGAGAGAAGAGAGAGATTTTTGTAGCAGAATAGTGTCTATAAATTACCTGTATCTGAAGCACTACTAAAAAGTTAATTGCTGAGATGTTAAAGATACCTGAAAGGGAACAAAGTATGTAAGCAATGTAGAATTTGCTCACTATAAAACTTCTAAGGCTTTCTGTGCATTGATGTTCTTAAAGATGGAAGTTTTTGGAAGGTATGAGGGAATTGGAGCAGGAGCTTTTTTGAGGGGAGAAAATAGAATAATATGAAAATGGCAGCAAAGAATTTTAGAGGCAGTAGTGGTGAAGATGGTGCTAAATATTTCCCAGAAACTTGCTGTGGAGAAAGAAATTAATAGAGTGTGTATTTTATATGTATTTAACTCATTCAGTGGAAAATTTGTAGGAACGGAGAAAGTTTGTCAAGGGAAGCTTTGAGAGGTCATATTTGTGCTTTATCCATGAATACTAAAAAGTGTGTCAATTTTGGATGTAGAATGAATATATCGTAAAGAGCTATTCTTTCTAGTACGAAATTAACTATCAAATTTTTAACATAACTGTTTTGGATTATACATATCTTGAGAAACTGTCTACAGTTTTCATTGTTTAAATATCAGTAGTGGCTTGGGCGACCAATACTGAGTCAGTGCTTAGATGTTGTATCATCTTGTTGTGATGCTTTTGGGTGAAAAGTAGTAATTAGATACAGGTTGTCTTTTTTTGGGGACTGGCTGGGGAGGAGGTGCTCATATTAATGGAATTGAAATTATGGTATGAGGAAAAGTGATTTCTCTTGTTTTTATCAAGTTTACTTGGTCTGTTATATTGACATCAATATTAATTGTCTGCAACCACTGTTGTACAGGGCCGACCCCACTCTCTACCCTCTGCCTTCTCACACCCACTCCCCCCTCCCCCCTCCCCTTGGCCTTTGTACTCACAGTAACTGATAAAGGTAATTGGCAGTCATTAATATTGTTTGTTCAAAACATGGTACCAGTAGCCCATCTGAATATCAAACAATTGATCTCTAATTCACTCTTGGGAGATAATGTAAAAAAAGTCACATTGATTCGAAGTATTTTAGCCACAATGGTAACATGGAGCCCAGCAGTAGCATGAAGCAACAGAACTTGAACATGGAGCAGTATGTTTAATTTTTGCGAATGTCTAGTAACATTTGTTCAAAGCTCAAGTGAATAAATTAGATGTAGTTAGGGAAAGGAAGATTTAATGTAAATGATTACATGAAGTACGCAGTTTTTAGTGACATAGTGTGAAATTGGCATTTTATACGAAACATCGCAAAATTTAGCATTTTTCCCCATTCCCGTCTAAAAGTGTTGTAAATCTGAGGATAGCAGTTTGCTATACTGATAGCTGGTAAGAAAAAAATCGAACTTACTTAGCCACTTTTAGTGTAAATAAACTCTTAAAAACAGGAAAACTTAAAACTTTAATAAACTTTCTATAGCAAAAAATATGATGATGGCAGCACTGGAAAAAACAAGATTTAACTTATGTATATCCTTTCACTGAGGTTATTTAAGGGAAGACCAGGTTTCATTGTAGACAAAAACATATTAAACTCAATAATAGAATTTAAGTCAATTAATGAAAGACTTTCAATACAAACATTTGAATGTGCAAACAAAGTTTTTGGCAAAATGGTCAAAACACCCTAGACCACATTCTATCGGAAAAAAAGTATTACTACTTGGAGACTTTAATGCACGAATTGGCAAAGAACGTCAGCACAGATCAGTAGTAGGAAAATTCCCTCCACGTAAAAGAACCAGTGCAAACAGAGAAAGACTCTTATGGCTATGCAGGCAGCATAACATAGTACTAAAATTTGCATTCTTCAAAAAACTGCCTCGAAAACAAACTACATGGGCATCACCAAATCTGATTTGTGATGAAAAACAACTCAGTCATATTGCTGTAAGTAGACATTATGCAATGGAGGTACTCATATAATGTAAAAGTTGCCAAGAGCAACAGTTTAGATTCAGACCATTTCCTGTATATCTTTAAATTCAAGGTTAGATTAGACCAATATTTAGAAAAAAAGAACCAATACCAACTGAGGAAGTTTGATGTACAGAAGTTATCTAGAGAAAATTATTACAAAATGCAGTTGGAAAAAATAATACCTAAATGTTGGGAACAACTTCAAAAATAAATTATTGGGACTGCAGAAGGAACGATCCCTCTTAAAAAGAAATGGAAACATGCTTGATGGAATTATGATTGTGATGACAATGAGCTTGGAATATCTGGAAAGCAAATAAAAATGATAAGTACACAAAAAAAGTTATAGAAGCAGAGAAACGTGTATCAAAAGGTCTCGGAGAGATCGTGTACCACATATAAAAGATCAACTTAATCACATCTTAAGCAGCAATAGAGAAGGTAGGGGAAGAAGATCCATCAATACTAAGTGTGTTCAACTAGGAAGAAACCCAAATAAAATCACCATAGGTTGCCTGGCTTTTGTGGATGACATGGCGTTAACTACTCATTAACTGGATAATGTCACAGAACAAATCTCAGAACTACAGAAACAAGCAGACAAGATAGGACTTAAAATATCATTTGAAAAAACACATTTCATGACAAATATCAGTGATGCCCCTCCAAATCTTAAAATTCATAACAACACAATGTCAAAAACAAACTGTTGTAAATACCTAGCAGAATGGATAAAATAAGAGCGCATTCCAAATGACAAAAACTGTATGTAACAAAACAACTTCATCCTGAAACACAAAAATAAGACACTATCAAACAGTTGTACCGCCTGAAACACTGTATTCAGCAGAAACAATTAAGCTAACAAGATTTGGGAATTTTGAAAAACTGGAAAAAGGTGATAGAAGAATTCTAATGAAAAAATTGATACCTAGAAAGTATAGCAATGTTGAATACAAATTAAGGTCAAACAGAGAGCTCTATTTGAAAATGAAAAATATAACTGATGTAGTAAGGAAAAGAGGACTACAGTTTTATGGACACACATACGGAATGAATGATAACAGGCTAACCAAGCAGATCTCCACTTTACTAAACAGCTACAATTTCAAACCTACATGGTGCACTGAAATCGACAAAGATATGGAAAAAACAGGAATTAGAATGGACATAATGTATAAACAGAATACTTTCTAGAGAAGCAACACAAAAGGCAGGACTTCAGGACAGAAAGAGATCTGCAAAAGGAAGAAAGTGCACCCAGGAAGAAAAGGGACAACATTCTCGAAGGATGTAGGAGGTCTGGGAGCAATGAAAATTAAACACAGAGAAGCAAAACCAAAGTTGATTTATCGTACCCTTCAAAAGGGTTGCTCAAATAAATAAATAAATAAAATAAAAAAGTTTTTCCTGTTCTTGGTCATAGTATGTAGTTACCGTATTCTTTAAACTGAAGTTGAGTTTGCCAGCAACCTTTTCAAGGCTCCATAGACTTTTATTGTTGACTCTGTACTTCAGGCAGGAATTTTTTCTGTGTACATCTCATTCTCATAGACTGTGGTGACTTCAGCACCAATTCAATCCCATGTGAAATATTTGCTGATGGAAATTACCATGTTTTCAAATCCTGTAGCAAAATTTGCTAATATGTTCTTTAGTCAGTTTTAAGAATAGCCTGCAATTCACAGAATATTGAATAAACTCATTCATTTTTCACCACTCATTTTTTTAAAAATTATTTTCTTTGTTTGCTGTAATAACAGTATTTTCAGTGATTTATGCTTACAACTTGGTTCTTAAAAAATCTTTGATTGCCTTTCATATGTATCCATAAGTTACGAGCAGCTGTTTTGGACCATTCAATTAAGCTCACCATCCAGTTGAGCTCAGTGTGGTAGAACTGGCCAGTTCAGTTGACATTTGTGGTAAAACCATTAAGAATCCTACATTTGTGTGTGTGTGTGTGTGTGTGTGTGTGTGTGTGTGTGTGAGAGAGAGAGAGAGAGAGAGAGAGAGAGAGAGAGGAAGAAGAAGAATTTTTCCATCCAAATTATCTGCTTGTGGGTCTATTCTATTATGAAACCATTGATATTTCTGCTGATCTGACCTGAATTCCTCAGTATGTAAGAGATTGGTTAGGGAAAAATAATCACAATGAAATGAAACTCACATACTGCAAGAGTTAAGAAGTCGTGGAGAAACATATTCTAAACACATGGGAGACCCCTATATATTTGTGTATTCAAGACGTATAAAACCTGCTGACACCCAAATATGAAGGGGATACAGCCTCCAACTTTAAGTTAAATGAGCAGAGACAGGGCTGCTGGGCATATATGTAAACAACTCCTTCTGCCCTCCCACATTTGCTACACTTTCTAGAAGAATTTGCTATATTTTGCTATGAAAGAATGTTATACATAAACCTGCCCTATATTTTGTGCCACATTTCATATTTACACTTTTCTTGACGTTTTAAATGGACTTGTTATATTAAGTTTTACATGGGAATGTATGTCCGGACACAGATGTTAACAGAAACTCTAAGCTTACATTTTAAGCCTGCTGATGCCTGTGTTAGAGGTGAGGCTTCCACCTAAATTATGAGCTCAGTTGGGACAGAGCTATAGTTGAATTGGTTGTGTATGTGAATGACAGATGACACATTTTCATTCCAGCACTCTTGTCAAAACGTGTCAGGACTCAGTTATTCAGTGGATGTTCATATAGTTGAACACCATTTACATTTAACAATTTTTGAAGCACATGCTGCTACACATGTACATACAATTGTTTGTAATACATGTCTTAAATATTGTCCAGATGACATAAAGATACTTGAAGTTTGCCACTAAAGATGGGCATGTGTTCCAATACCAGTCCAGCACATTAAATTTTTAAAAAATCCATGCAATTGATGTCAACATTTCAATCATCAAGAATGAAATTCCTTGGTTTTGTGCGATCTGCATAACATGCACTGTGTGAAACATAACACTCCATCTTTGCAACTGAGACAAATAGTTTTAAAATATTTGCTGTAAATCTGCGTGTCCCACTAATTTTTAACACTGTCATATATTTATTTGCTGTGATTTCATTTTATGACTCACCTCTCCCGATGCACCACACCATTCTTAACTCATATTTTAATACAGGCAGTGTACGGGGAGGGGAGTTACTCTTTCTACATTTCCATAGAATAGAGTTTCTGAATGTACTATACTGCGTAAGGAGCTGTGTTTTCTCAGTACAGGCAGATGACATGTCAGCATTGCAGCAAAATCCACCTTTGTCATTGAGTACTCAAGTTCTGCTCGTGTACCCTTACAATTTCTGCTCAGTTGAAATAGTTCATGATTTGCATTCCAGTGACCACTTCCCCTGCGTCATATTGTGGATTTCTGCCATCTGGTGCAAACCCTAAATTTGTCACCCCCAATTTTTGCAATTTAGCAAAACAATCTGTGATACTCTGTTGCTACTACATATTTCTTCAAAATAAAACATCTATTAAATTAAATTTTTACTTTGCATTTTTTTGCAATACAAACTCTCTTAACACATTCATCAATTTTAATTTGTACCTCTTGTTTGATTGCCAGAATAGTTAGATCTCTTAATCTCAATGTGGACATTTTAGATCTTAAATAATTTTTGATCAGTTTCAAATTAGAGAAGCTTCTCTCATAACTGACATTACTTATGGGAGCTGTGAGGAATATTCTCAGCATTATAACTACAGTGGTCTCCAAAATTAAAGCAACAAATCAGTATTTCCCCATTCTGTGTCTAATTCACGATGCAAGCATGCAAACTGTCAACAGATGTCCTTACGATCTGGTCAATGGACAACCACGCCAGCAATGTCAGAGCACCTATCAAATGGGGTAGTGTTTGACAGGTAGTTCCTCATCCACAATTGCTGTGTACCCAGTCACAGACAGTGTAGTATGGCACAGAGAAGACACCTGCCAGACTGACTGCAGTGGAGAACCATATGAAGAATGGAAACAGTACAGTCGCAAACTGATGCGACCCGATCGCTTAATGTGAATCGTTCTGTTGTTTCTCGGACATGGTGACAGTTTGTAGAGACCAAAACTGTATCCTGAAGACCAGGGCAGGGCCAACCATCTGTGACATCAGAAAAAGAGGACCGTTATTTGGCTATAAGAGCATGACAGTACAGCCTTAGTACTGCACAGCAACTGGTATCTGACCCCACAGCATCCACTGGACATGTTGTATCGAGGCAAATGGTGTACAATAAATAGGCTTCTGTTGAGTGGCCTTTACTGTCGAAGACCCGCTGTATGTGTACCTTTGATGCGTCTTCACAGAAGGGAATGTCTAGAATGGTGTCACCAGCGTGCCACCCTGATGGTCGAACAAGGGCCTATGTTATTTTCACAGTTGAGTCCCGATTTGGTGTGGAGAGTGATACTTGACAGATTTGCATCTGGAGGGAATGTGTAGTTTTGAGGCCCAAACACTGTGAAAAGAGACTGATATCGAGAAGGATCCCTAATGGTGTGGACAGGGATTATGTTAACCACACAAATAATTCTTCACGAAATTGTATGGGTGAATCGGCAAAGTTTAACTGCTGTCAGGTGTCATGACGAGATCTTGGGACTTTTGTGCAGTTGTTGTGAGGTGCTGTGGGCTCAGACTTAGGACTGATGTACGATAATGCTTGACCTCATAGAGAACAGATGGTTGATGTTCTTTTGGAAATGGAAGATACTGCACCCATGGCAGGCCTGCTTGCTCTCTTGATTTGAATCCCGTAGAGCATGTCTGGGACGCACGCACAAGGAGATGGGTTGCATCATGTCAGCTTCCGCCAACCACTCTCACCATGACATTGATGACATCATTCGCATCATGCACCATCATTGCCGTGCCTGTATTGCTGCCTGAGGTGGTCACAACCCATACTGAGCACATTAACCAGTTGTCAGGATGTGTGTGAAAATCCATTAAGTTGGAAAAAATGTTGAACATTTTTGTCTACTATTATGCATGTTGCAGTTGTTTACATTCTGTATTCTTTACATTGTTTCTTCTTTATTATCACCTGTTTTTGTGACAAAATAAATGCAACCTTGTAAAATTTCCTTTCGTTGCTTTATTTTTGCACACCAGAATATATTAGGTAACCCTCCTTCAAGTAGGGACTACAACATAAACTTCAATAATCCCAGTGGACCAGAATCAAGAAGTTCTTTCTTAGAGTTTGTTGTAGTTACAGAAGCCTGTAGACACTCGTACTTATGTAAGTCCTCTCTGTCAGTATCTTAAGAAGCTGGGTCGAGGTTGCATTCTTCATTGATGCCAAGTGTTATTGCAAGCCTTAGGAAAGCATATTTTTCAGTTAACTTCAGGCGCTGCCGGTATCCTTCTAGAATTTCAGCAGTTACTCTATCTAATGAAAAAAAAAATTCATTTTAAATCATATTTTTGCGATCTCTATGTCCAAAAGTGTGCTGCCTCCTAATTTGTGTTGGAGTTTTAATAGAAGAGCCAAGTTCTTTACACAAGCTTTTAGTGTAACTTAAAGCCTTATCTACAAATTTCTTCCATTTCTTCTCCAGTCCCATCAGTAAGTTGGTTATTTTTAGAGCACACTGAAATGCATTAAGACCTTCCATATGCAAAAAATTTTGGGCATCATTCACTTCAAGCAGTACCGATTGCCAGAGACTCTAAAACCATAGATATGAAAATGATTGCTTTGTGACTAACCAAGTCCCTGCAGCCAATCATGTGTTCAAGTATTTGTCTATTTCTGTTAGCTTCTCTAGCATTGTCAAAATTTCTTTGTAACAATTTTGTGTCATGTTTACTACACCCAGTTCTCATCAAGTACTGAATCATTGGAAGAATAAAACTTATATGTATTCAGTTAGTTTGTGTTATCAAACAAATGACAACAGCAGCACGGTAATGATGCTTTGGAAGGATAATAAGTTGTCTAAGTGTGTAAAACATTTTTATCATTTGTCAATGTGTGCCAAAACTATTCTTGCATTAGCCACCTCTTTGACAATAGTTTTGAAGTGATAGGAGTCTATTCTGGCTTTCTCATGCGTGGTACTGCTGGCCCATGAGCAGGGTCTGTGTTAAGGTACCAAAATACTTTGAGGCCTTGCCATATTAATAGCAGTTACATGTTGGAATATACATTTGTATACCATTTTCCAATATTGTTTCCGACAAAATCAGACCCAATTGATGTGGTTACAGTTTGTTCTAGTGCTTCAATTTCAGCAATCAGATTGGAAGCACTTGGAAGCTGACAAATTCGTAGTATTGGTTACAGGTCCTAGTGAGGCTTTAGTGCTAGGTACCTGTACTATTCCAGCTACTTCTTGGTTTTGAGCAGCACTAGCCTGTGAAGAACTCACACATGATGACCCTGCCGTAGATTTTGGTGTCTCGCAAGAAACTTTCACAAACTTTAGTATAGTCCATTCATTTTTTTCTCATACTTTCCCCCTTGGCTTTCGTCTTATTTCAGTTTGATGCTCCTTTCTCTCATACCCTTTTCCTGGGTTGATGGGGGTATAACAACACAAAGCCATGATTGAAATAAAAAATAATCCTACCACGAACATGTGGCATGTGCATAAAATTAAATTACATATAGTTCAGTATGTTCAAATGAATGAACAACTTTCTACATAGGTAAAATACAAGTAGTATATTTGTTTAGGCAAAATCTTATAACTGTATTTTAAACCAGTTCCACTTGTCCAAGTACCTGTGTAGTCCCAATGACAGTACAGTTATCTGATGCTGCACAGACAGGATTATCCACCCCAGCTGCTCTCTGTTGCCTTGCACATCTGTGCTTTCCGTGGCCCCCTCTGCACAGCACTCATTACGCCACTGCACTTCCCCACCTCTTTTTCCTGTTTTAAATACGAAGACAGTGTTCAGGAATGAATGGATCAATTGACAAGTGTGACACGTGATGGTGCTGAAGAATCTATCTCAAAGTCCTCAAATCACCTTAAGAGACAAACATGCTCTTCTTTGTAATAAGTGTCACTGTGCAATTAGGCAAGGCGTTTAGCTCTGTAATGATGGTTTAAATGCAGACTGACTGTATTCGGAGAAACTCAAATCTTCTCAAATCACAAGGGCAAATGCATGAAGGAAAATTGGAGTACAAAAGGAGGTCATGCCAAGAGTTTGCATTCGCTAAATCAATCTGCTAACTTCAGAAAAGTAAGGGAAACTTCCAGGAGTATACATGATAGAATTAGAAGTTGACCAGTAATTGTTTACACAGATGTGTTTCTCCGAAAAAGTTCCAGAGATATCATTCTGATAAAATGTATTGGATCTAATGGTAACAAATAGATCTCACCTCTTTGAGGATGTTCTCATTGAATCTGGTATCATTGACCGTGAGGCGGTTGTAGCAACAAGGATTACCAAAGTACAAAAGGGAAATAAAACAAGTAGAAAGATTTGTTTGTTCAATAAACTAGATACAGAGATAGTAGTGTTGTATCTCAGTGAGCAATTTTGAAACATTTAACTCTCCACTGGAGCATGTAGGAGAATTGTGGCTCAAGTTGAAAACAACAGTTGATAATGCACTGCTGAGTTGGAATCACATCGGGCGAAGTGGCCATGCGGTTCTAGGCGCTGCAGTCTGGAACCGCGAGACCGCTACGGTCACAGGTTTGAATCCTGCCTCGGGCATGGATGTGTGTGATGTCCTTAGGTTAGTTAGGTTTAACTAGTTCTAAGTTCTAGGGGACTAATGACCTCAGAAGTTGAGTCCCATGGTGCTCAGAGCCATTTGAACCATTTTTGAGTTGGAATCGGGAGAATCTGCAATAAAACTTTCTTAAGATTTTGGGATAGGCTTACAAAAATAGTAAGAGACTTGAAGGAATACAAAGAAAAGCTGTTAACTTTTATACTAAAGTTGACAGCCAAGTTGGACCATCCCTGCATGTGTGCCTGAAAACCTCAGCTTATGCTAAACTACATGAAGCCTACTCATGTGATTCAAGCAGAAGAGAGCAGAAGTTCCCGTATCTGGTCCAAAGTTAATAGAAAAACTCTGAAGTTTGAAGGAAAGTTTAATGCCTCACCAGGGTAGTGACTCAGGTTAAACATTTCTTTGGAATTTGAGAAACTACTGTCTGGAGCAAGAAATTTAGTGCCATCGATGATGAAGCTTATGTTTTTGTATGCTGAATTCTTTGGTTACATTGAACAGTATTATTTTCTCCATAAGTCTAGTAAAAAAAGGCTAACTGTTATTTTGTGCACAAATTCAGCAGGTGAATTCAAGCCATTCATTATTGGCAATTTATAAAAACCATGTTTCATCCAAGGAATAATGAAATTATCAGTTAATTACATTCATTATATGAGAGTCTGAATGGATACTACTATCTTCAGAGATTGGTTCCATTCCATGTTTTTCTTGTTGTGTGTACATATTTGAAGTGAAAGGTTTGACAGAGAGAGGTGTAGTTTTATTGTACAAGGCACCCTGCCATTCTGCGGTAAATGTACTTGTTTTGGATGATGGAATGGTTTTTGTATGTGTCATCCAAAAAAATGGTTCAAATGGCTCTGAGCACTATGGGACTTAACAGCTGTGGTCATCAGTCCCCTAGAACTTAGAACTACTTAAACCTAACTAACCTAAGGACATACACACATCCATGCCCGAGGCAGGATTCGAACCTGCGACCGTAGCAGTCGCGCTGTTCCGGACTGCACGCCTAGAACCGCGAGACCACCACGGCCGGCTGTGTCATCCACCTTTTGTTAAGTCACTTATGCTGCCAATAGACCAAGATGTGATTATGGCTGTGAAACACTTAGAGTTGAATTTTATGAAACAGCTTTTGCAAAAAAAAAAGTCTGGATATTCTCTGTTTCTAGAAATTCCTGTACATGCTTGTTTGCTATTCATAGTATTTGTAAGGCTTGAACTTAACATTAGCTCCCGTGTGGAAGAAAATTCCAACACACTCCACCAACAGTGCCTTTGAAGACTGCAGTGGTGAGGGATGTGGTACTGTTAGTCATCTGATGTAGTGACGAAAACATTCACAAGTGGTAGAATAGTGATGCCTATTAACTTGGATTTGTGTGTCCAAGTTGTGAGGTTATAGTGAACAAAGTGTCTTCTATAGATGAGAGCGTAGATGAGGTGATTGAGGTACGCATTATCACCCACATTCGGGGCACTGAAATGTGTCAGTCTGTTATTGGAATATACAGGACAGAATTTAACAATACTAACATTTTGACTCTCCAGAAAATGAGAACCACAATTAGGAAAAAAAATGTAAAACAGAAACAAAAAAGTTGTTTTAATAGCAATTTTGTAAGTAAGTTGTCTGTTTCTGGTGAATTATGTGTAAGTAATGCAGTGAGCTCTTAACTGTCATATGTAGTACATTTTGAAATATAGTAATTAGCAGTTTCCAATGGGAACATGTGTGTTTTGGATTACCCACATTTTTCAGTAAGGTGTACAGTCTTTGGTCTGCATTAACCCAGATAATTATGAGATTGTTGGATAGTGGGATTACTCACCAGCCTGCTTGCTAAACAAACTCAGAATAATGTTGGGAATTCAATTGTTTCTCAGACTATGTTTTTAAATCTGTGTTATATTACAACTGAATGCCACAACTATGTTCTTGAACATCATGATTATACTAATATGTTTACACAGAGAGAGACCCTTTGCTGCTCTATTCTTTTCCTTGATTGTTTCAACAATAATATCTTGTCTATAGGACTGAGGCCACCATTGTACACAGATACACTATATAAATAAACACTATCCATGAAAGAGTGCATTCCCTGAATGTGTCCTCAAGTTTGACTTCTCGAACAGATTAAGTTTTTGATAAAGAAGTACTTACGGCCGAAAGGGCACTGGAGTGGATGACATATTATGCCACAAAATTACTTCTCTGCTTCAACTTGAGTGCCATTCAGCATCTCCAGTTGATGTACACAGCAGAGAGGAAATTGTGTATCCTACAGAACTATCTTATCTCTGCTATGGAAATGGAGTCTCATTCAGCTGGGTGAAAAGGTAGATTGTTATGCAAGAAAATTATCACAAATAGAACAGCTGGCGATGTGGTGTTTTCACTGAGCAAAACATTTTGCTGTCATTGTTCAAATTCTAGATACTTAAACAACATCCATGATATGGCTCAGTGGGTAAGTGGCAAACTAAAAAGGCAAAAGTCCAGAGTTAGATCCCTGGTCAGTCCTAGGATTTATCAGTTTTTTTTTTACCCTGAAAAGAATTTGTTAATGCGAAAAATACACAATCTTTTGTGTTTCACACTAAACTATCCATCTTGCAATAAACCAGCTATCATTACGATATGCTTGATAAGATTTCTCCAAAACATATTTTTCAGTTAGCGTATGTTGCATGTAGATCTGATTTCTTGAGTTAAGTGCATATACAGCCAGTGAGAAACATTTTTATTGTGTTACCAAAGTGTTAATCTTAACCAGTGGCATTTACCATCATAATACCATGATTTGTTCAAAGTGTCAGGTAAAAACTGTCATGTGACTCTACATTAAATTATACACACATCAAAAAAAGTTTTGCATCATCCCGGTTCCCAGAACTGCTGAAGATAGACGTTGACTGTGGATATTGTATCACAGACACCGTCCCTTTGACTGTTCAGAGATGTCACTAAACCCGCCCAAAGATGTAAACAATCATACATGAGCAGCACCTATTAGATGGAGGGGTCCGACAGTCGAACAGTTCCAGTCATTCCACCAGGAAGGAGGTACACAGCTCATGTTGTCTGTAGTCCAACCATGCCTAGATGGTCAATACTGTGGTTCGATTGCATCTGCATTGTTAGTTTGTGCCAGGAAGGGCTCTCAAGAAGAGAAGTGTCCAGGCATCTCGGAGTGAACCAAAGCGATATCGTTCAGACATGGAGGCGTTACAGAGAGACAGGAACTGTCTATGACGTGCTTCGCTCAGGCCGACCAAGGGCTACTACTGCAGTGGATGATTGCTACCTCCGGATTATGGCTCGGAGGAACCCTGACAGCAATGCCACCATGTTGAATAATGCTTTTCATGCAGTCACAGGACATCGTGTTATGACTCAAACTGTGCGCAATAGGCTGCATGATGCACACCTTCACTCCCGAGATCCATGGCGAGGTCCATCTTTGCAACGACAACACCATGCAGTGCAATACAGATGGGCCCAAAAACATGCCAAATGGACCGCTCAGGACTGGCATCACGTTCTCTTCACCAATGAGTGTTGCATATGCCTGCAACCAGACAATCATTGGAGACATGTTTGGAGGCAACTGGGTCAGGCTGAATGCCTTAGACACACTTTCCAGCAAGTGCAGTAAGGTGGAGGCTCCTGCTGTTTTGGGGTGGCATTATGTGCGGCTGACGTATGCCACTGGTGGTCATGGAAGGCGCCATAATGGCTGTATGATATGTGAATGCCATCCTCCGACAGGTAGTGGAACCATATCGGCAGCATAATGGCGAGGCATTCGTCTTCATGGATGACAATTCGCGCCCCCATCGTGCACGTCTTGTGAATGACTTCCTTCAGGATAACGACATCACTTGACTAGAGTGGCCAGCATGTTCTCCAGATGCCTGGGATAGATTGAAAAGGGCTGTTTATGGACAACATGACCCACCAACCACTCAGGGATCTACGACGAATTGCCATTCTGGAGTGGGACAATCTGGACCAACAGTGCCTTGATGAACTTGTGGATAGTATGCCATGACTAATAAAGGCGTGCATCAGTGCAAGAGGATGTGCTGCTGGGTATTAGAGGTACCAGTGTGTACAGCAATCTGGGCCACCACCTCTGAAGGTCTCGCTTGTATGGTGGTACAACATGCAAATGTGTGGTTTTCATGAGCAGTAAAAAGGGCAGAAATGATGTTTATGTTGATATCTATTCCAATTTTCTGTACAGGTTTCGGAACTCTCAGAACTGACATGATGCAAAACTTTTTTCGATGTGTGTATAACTCAACAAAGTATGTAATAATATCTAAAGCACTAAGTACAAGAACTCCCACACCTCCCCATTCTCCCCCCACCAACCACGATTGCCGCCACGACCACCACCACCACCACGACACCCTTTTATCGAATGCCTTAGACTACATTAATACGTGAAGTGATCATCTTAAAATGCACACTTTCAGAAAACAGAAAGTTGAAAGAGTATTTTCAAGGAGAAAAGTAATACTTCAATTTGCTGTGAGGCACCTTTAATGTACATTTTATGTAAAATGTTGATTATACACTGATGGAACAAATTGCAACACCAACAAATAATTAACATAGAGTAATGACATTTCAGGAATACATTTGTCTAGATAACCTATTTTAAATGATTGACATTGCAAGATCACAGGTTAATGTAAGCATGAGATAAGCCATTGCAAATGTGAAATGCTGGTACATTAATAGCCAGTGTAATCACCAGAATGTTGAAAGCAAGCATACAGACGTGCACGCATTGTGTTGTACAGGTGCTGGATTTGAGTTTGTGGAGTTCTATGCCTGTTGCATGTGCTTCTTCAGTACAGGGATAGTTAATGGTGTCCATGGACAAAGCTGAAGATATCGTTTGCTGTGTTTCATGTGTTTATGGAATATACCGTTGGCTGTTATATGTGGTCAATGTGAGACAGATCTGCTGATCGTGCAGGCACTCTGTAGAGCATACTGGGTTACAGCAGTAGAAGGTTTGGAAGCACCTCCTGGAATGCTGTTCACGAATGGCAGCACAACAGGTGAATAACCAGATTGACATACAAATTTGCCAAATTTGCAGTCAGCGTGTGTGAGATTACCACAATAGTGCTCTTGTTGTCATACAAAATTGTAACCTAGACCATAACTCCAGGTGTAGGTCCAGTGTGTCTAGCACACAGAAAGGTTGATACAGGCCCTAAACTGGTCGCCTCATAACCAACACATGGCCATCACTGGCATCAAGGTAAAATCAGCTTTCATCAGAAAACACAGTGGACCTTAACCCTACCCCCCAATGAGATCTTGCTCGACACCACTGAAGTCTCAAATGGCGGTGGTTTGGGGTCAGTAGAATGTACACTACAGGGTGTCTGGCTCAGAGCTGTCCTTGAAGTAACCAATTTGTAACAACTCATTGTGCCACTGTGATGCCAACTACTGCTCAAATTGTTGCTGCAGATGCAGTACAATGTGCCAGAGCCATACTCCGAACATGATGGTCTTTCCTCTTGGTAGCGCCACATGGTTGCCTGAAACCAGGTGTTCTCATGACCACTGCTGCCAGTAATCATGTACAGTGGCTGTGTTCCTGCCAAGTCTTTCTACAGTATCATGGAAGTAACTTCCAGCTTCTCATAGCCCTATTACATGACCTCAGTCAAACTTCGTGAGGTGTAGTAATGGAGTCTTCGTCGCCTTAAAGGCATTTGTGACTAACATCAACCCACCACATCCCATCTCAAAGGTAACTAATGTTCATGGCTGTTACAGCATGTATTTAAAGCAAACCTGATTTGTATCCTCATAGTGGTGCTACTAGTGCCATTCTTATGTGAATGACACAAAATTTGAATAGACATCATCTTTGAGATGTAGAAACATGCCTGCCAACTTTTGTTTATGTTGCACAACTCCTTTTTTTGTGTTGTGATTTTTTCCGTCAGTGTAATTAAAATTGCATACCATTCTCAATAAAAGTAACAAGTTCATCAGCTCTTGTACCGTATTTTGTAAAATATGGTTATTGGAGGTAACTCATCAAATAATGCCCAACACATATGCGCAGTGTCATTAAATGTTTTAAATAATTTGTCAAATGTCTCATTCTGTGGTGTCTTGTTTCACTCTTCCTTTACATACATTTATTACTTGAAGGATAAAAGAAAGTCCTTGTAGACACTACTTATTTCAAAATCTAATCCACACCTTGCCTCACCTGGCAGTCATTAACTTTTTAAAATAAATTGTTATCAATAAAATCACATGTATTCAATCTTGCTACTACACAAAAATATAATATTTTCCAAATGTAACGCCAAAAATATTTGGAAGTTGTAACATTCGGTTTGTCTCATTGACAATCGATAAGAAGCGCTGGACATATGTTATTGAATGTTTGTGTTCACGTGACAAAGTGTTTGAGTCCTTTGCTTGCCTTTGAAAAGACTGTATGAGAATGCCATCAGAATTAGACCACCATGGCACTTGCCATAGCACTTTGGTCACACTGCTTTATCATATTTGATAGTAAAGTGTTAAAAATCTTCTTTGTGGTATCATCCATTTTGGGTATCCTTTGGATTTTACATTAAATAATCACTTTTTTATAAAAAAAAAAGTATTGCTACCTCTACTTAAAGTGTGAGTAGCAATTACTCAGAAAGCTGTGTTATTCTCCTGTATTCGGCTGGTAGTTGCCACACTGTAAAGCGTACAAAGATTATATTGGCCCATTTGGTCAAATGTTTGAAAATGACTGACTTTGAGGAATGTTGCAGGGTTATTGTGATTTGCTGCTGGTTTTACTTATTTAGTGTATGTTGTCCTGTATCTGAATTGTTTTTATTGTGAAGACTTCTGGTTTTTTGGTTGTCTGACACTTCATATGGAAATAAAGGTTTGTTTCTATCCAGACTGTTGGTGGCTTTTAATACCTCCCATCACGGGGGACTGTGTTCTGTTTGTATGTGTAAGTCTTATTTGTATGTTGCTGTGGCTTATTTGTTGGTGATGTTTTTGTGCACAGTAATACACTGAACGGTCTTGTACTGAATGTGCTTTTTGACACAGCTGATCATTATTTTATATGTAGGGTTATATTCTTTTAAATGTGTTTCTGCCATGAGAGTAAATACTGTGCCGCATGTTGTGTTGCACAGGCAGAGTGCATTATTGTAAATGTATTTATTGAAGAACTTGCGTCTGTTAATGTTTCTTGGGTATGAATCTGGAGTGGTCATGGGTTAAGGGAAGACTGTTGTGATAAAGGTCAACTTGAGTCCATTTGATCTAATCACAGTGAACATAATATCATTTTCAGTAGTCAAATAAATGACATTTTTATTGAATCTTAGTTGTGCCATTATGTACAAATGCCAATGACAAATAACTGTTGTCGATTTACAAAGTCTACATATTTTATCAATAAGGGGTGCAAATTTAGATAACAGTACAAGCTGGAATATATCTGTTGGTGAAATATTGCATTCGATTGCTGGTTGGAATTGTTCAGTAACTCATATTGTGTCCATGATGTAAAGGTTGTCAGATTACAGTACTTAAAATGTTTTTGTAACTGGTTGATAGTACTTGTCAGTAACATATTTATATTAATTTGAGCAATAAAATGTAGTTCTTACTTTCACAAACTATGTATTTCCAGCCAGTGAAGCGTTACCTGAGGTGCCCAGCTGCAGTAACGGTGCGTCATTTACAGAAGCTGATAAGAGCAAAATTTGGGCTAAGGGAAGAACATATTGTTGAAATTTTGTATCTAAATGAACCCCTTGATGAAGATTTTACACTGATGGATGTTGCTTATATCCATAACTGGTGCAGAGTAAGTAGAGTGTTTTTTATCATTTTTGAAAGCTTTTTTATTTATTAATTGTAGAGCATTAAATTTGCTAGTAGTTTTCCCAATGGCTTTTGGCAAGTGATCTATGTTCCTTTCAAGTCTGAGAGTTCTGAGATGCTCCACTATATGTTTGGTACCACCTTTCTTTTCATGTGTTCAGCTGTTGCGGTATGACCCAAGATTTCATAAATTCCAAATTGTTTCTCGGCACATGTATGACAAGATGCAAAGTGTAGTATTTTTGTCATGTTTTAAATAAAAGACAAAATGCATTGTACATACTTTGAAGTGTGCCTTTAGTGTACAACCTTCAGGTCACAAACTTAATAGTATTTTTCATTATTGGGGGAAGGGGTGCACTTCGTGGTGGTGCTTGGTTTTGAGTGTGCTTAACACTGTGAGATGATGATGTTATAGGAAGCAGATTTTTATATCACAGAACTGACCCACTACTGTCTTTCAGGGACAGTTGTTCTCTCTCTCTCTCTCTCTCTCTCTCTCTCTCTCTCTCTCTCTATCCCCCTCCCCCCCCCCCTCTCTCTCAGTAGTATATTGATATGAGTATGAAAAGATATTTGCTATTCACCATATAGTGGAGATGCTGAGTCGCAGATAGGCACAACAAAAAGACTGTCAGAAAATAAGCTTTTGGCCAACAAGGCCTTAATAGGAAATAGACCACACACACACAAAACTCTCATGCACATGACCACTGTCTCTGGCTGGGCTCAGCAGGCAGAGACTGTGGTCATGTGTGTGAGAGTTGCGTTTGCTTGTGTGTGTGTGTGTGTGTGTGTGTGTGTGTGTGTGTGTGTGTATTTCCAATGAAGGCCTTGTTGGCTGAAGGCTTACTTTCTGACAGTATTTTTGTTGTGCCTATCTGCAACTCAGCATCTCTGCTATATGGTGAGTAGCAACTATCCTTTTCATAATATTGTCACATTCCGTCCTGGATTTTCCATTATTTAGTATACTGATATTTGTCAAAAGGCTTCTCATAATCCATATCCTTCCTTATTTATAGGCTTTGACTTCTTCTGTGTTGGTTGTATTGTGCTCTTCTAGTTGTTCTGTCGGAGAAAAAATGTGACACTGTATGATGATTGTTAATTTGATATTGTAGAATAGAATAATTTTATACAGATTCTAGCAAGTCTTTATTGTTTCAGAAGGGCCTGATGAATTTGAGATATCGAATTTTTGAAAGCTGTGCTAAGAGGTTGAAAATAGATTACGGTCTGCAAGTAGAAAAAGAAGATAGCAAAGAACTAGATTTAGTTTGTGATGATGAACAAAATGGTACCAAAGATAATTTGCAAAACAAAGATGCAGAATGTGAGTTTTCTTCTTTCAGCCAACCACCTAATAATTTGGTGGAATGTGAGGACACTTCAAATGGTGATGTGCTGCAGAAAAGTGATGTATCCAGTTGGAAGGAAGTGCAGATACAAATAAGTGAAAGTGGTGTAATGAGTATCACAGATATCACTTCAGGCAACCAGGAGTTGTCATTAGAAAACATTGTGTCTACATTGAAAACAAGTGATGATGTTTTGGTGAATTCAGTTGAGGTTTTCTTCTCGGAAAGCTATGGACCAGTGGTTAATGGTTCAGGAGATACTAATAACCAGAGTGATAAAAATTTGTTGTGTAAAAGAGTTACAGACAATTCAGGTTCTTCAGAAATAGGATCCCTGGTTGACACAACATTTGCAACTTCCAATTTACTCCTCCCTGACTTAGCAGAACCTCAATATCTTCATAAAACCCTTGATTTAAAGGAAGATGTCAGTGATAGGAAAGAGGTTACTAAGTTCTGTGATTCACCAGTTATAACAGATAACAAAAAATCAGATGCTGGTGTAGGTCTTGTGTCACTTCCTGAATCACATTCCTCTCTTGACTACAACTATAGCATTGACAACTCAGTTTATCAGGCTGTGCCACATTCAGAAAGTTTTCACACACACTGCTTATTACAAAAAGATACATACTCTAAGCAGGAAAAGTCTATTAAGGATCAAATTCTGAAGGGACATGAGAAGCAAAATTTTGCTACCCCCACAGTGACGTGCAGCTCAAGAAGAAGTACATATGCAAATTCTCCTGTTGGATATAAGACACTGAAAACTCCACCAAAAAGTTGGAATCCTAGTCTTTCACGTCTTAGTTATCTTTCCTCCAAGACGAATTCTTTGTTTCAAGAAAGAAGTGACCCCATTAAAAAAACAGATTCCATGAATGCTACATCACCAGATGTCTTACAGTCTTCTCAGTGCTCAGATAAGTTATTGAAAGAAGTTGGTGGCAGTAACAATACAACTGTAGCAAAACCACCACGCTTTTTTAAAATGCGCAATATGCCTCGATTTTTGGGAAATCCAGCTTCTGGTGTTAAACGTATGTTTCAGGTTGTGTCACCTGGTGGCCAGAAAAATGATGGTATGAGAACCCCATACTTGAGTCAGCTTCCAACTAAACAAAATAACATACAGCTTGTCAAATTGAACAGCAAACCGCCAAGTCAGCCATTTACAGGTAAAAATGGTTCTCCTCCTTTCACTCTTTCACCATCTACAAGGACTCATGTAGATTCGAATAAATTTGTAATGCCTGGCTTTTCTACTTATCAGAAGAATTTGCTACAGTATTCTGAATTTCAAAATGTTTCTCCAAGAAGTGGAATAGGTTCCAAAAATATATCTCCAAGTGGAACTACTGATAAACATATTAGTTCTGTGAGTGTACCATGTGCATCTGAATCAGTGCCAACAAGTATGTCTCTATCAAAGACTCAGAACTCTCATATTTCACCCAATGCAGTACAGCTGCTCTATGGAACTTTACCTCCAGTTTCAGCCCCAGTTGCTACTGTATCATCTCTCATTCAGCTTCATGATGATTTTCATATGCAGTCTCCTCCTCTAAAACATTACAGTCCTCTTTCATCACCTGTTGATACCTTTGCTAATCCACGACATCAGCAGAGGCAAGGTGTTTCAACTTCCATTGAAAAGGAACAACAAAATCCAGCACTACATGGTCAGCCTCTTGCTGGAACAGTTGCACTACAGGGTCCCCCAGAGACAGAGCAACAGCAGAATATAAACAAAGATCTTTCAATTGCTCACAATAACAGTAATGACAGTAATAGTTGTAGAACTGTGCCAGCTTCCGATCAGCATAAACTTTCAGTGAGCAGGATAATTGGAACAGTGCAGCCAAAATTTTCACCCCAATCTTCTTCCTCAGAAGATGATAAGCAGGCAGCTAAAGTCAACACAGATAGCACAAGAACAGCCCAAAATTGTGCTGTCTGTGTTATTGAGGAAACATACGTTCCACAGGTTTCCAACTCTACCACTGTTACTGCAGGGAGTGCAGATACAATTAACTATCCTGGATTAACAGGAAAGTTGTCAGTGTCAGAAAGTAGTTGTACTGATTCTAATTCAGAGACTAATTTGAAAGGGAGGTGTGATTCAGACCACATTACTCTTGATTTACAGTGTGAACAACCTCAAAATTCAGACACTTCAAGCAGTGGCCTTAGTTCAGGACTTTGTGATGGTGGTTTAAAAGGTACTGAGAAACCTGTGGAAGTATTGACAACAAATAATAATACAGAATTTTTTAATAAAGAAACTTACGTACATTGTGGTGAAAAGGAAATTATTCCAAGTGTATAATGTGTTTGTCATTTTTAACAGTTTCTTATGAACTGTGTTTTTACACATTGTTGTGCAATAGAATGGTTTGTTTGTTTTTGTTACCATTTTAAAATTTTGCTGCGGGATACTCACAAGTCCAAGTAATATAATTGTGATCACAGATTGACCTTATTGCAGAGTGTGTATTGTACAAATTATGTTTTTAACAGGAAATTTGTTGTTGAGATTGGAAATGAAATTTTAAGAAATTATCATATTTAAATTGTTGAGAGAGAAAAGAAACAAGCTAATGTCTAAAATGATAAGAGATTTATAGCTCTTATTGTCTATTGTTAATTAATGAATACATAAGTTTGTTGTTTATTTGAAAATACTTTACTGATGCTAAAGTAAAGATGGTAATTTTTTAATATTGTAAATCTCATTACATTGTGTTCTGCTTCTAATGAGTGAAGTTTATATATTACCTTTAGCAGAATATTTTGTTTTATGCAGTCATTCTTATTTTGAGTGCCTTGGAAACTGGAATAGAACATTCATGTATTACTCAACAAAGCAAAGTGTGGGCCTGGTCTTTACTTCTACTATAGTGATGTATAAGTAAGAAGGCAGGTGTATGATGCATTGTACTCAGTCAGAGACGGAGAATTCTTTGCAGCATCACTAGTGTGTTGTCAGCCCTGATGGTCTAGTGGTAAAATGAATATCTGGAAACTGAAAGGTAACAGTTTCAAATCCCAGCCAGAGTACAGAATGTTTCAGTCTCCCTTGAACGTAGCCTTCACCTCTCAGTGATACTAAGATTTGCCACAAACAACATGTTTCAGATTCCCAAATAAACTGTAGGTCCCCTTTTCCTGGTAGGCTTACTGAGGTAGATTAGACACATGCAGGCTGCTGAATGTTGTCCAACTGAAATGCTTGCTCCAGCCATTGATCCCAACCGATTTTTTAAAATATTATTATGATTATTATTGTTACTACTACTACTACTACTACTAGTAGTAGTAGTAGTAGTAGTAGTAGTGCCACCACCACCACCACCACCACCAGCCATGGTAGCCGAGCTGTTCTAGGCACTTCAGTCTGGAACCGGGCGACTGCTATGGTCACAGGTTCGAATCCTGCCTCGGGCATGGATGTGTGTGATGTCCTTAGGTTAGTTGGGTTTAAGTAGTTCTGAGTTATAGGGGACTGATGACCTCAGGTGTTAAATCCCATAGTGCTCAGAGCCATTTGAACTGCCATTACAAACACCACCAATGTGGTTGTCAAATACCACATGCTGTAGCCATTGCGTAGCCTGGTAACTGATAGTGATAGAGTAAACATCACACCAGGACAACATGTCTTACTTGTGACTGTCTGTAGGTCAATATATATGTTTGGAAAACTATCTCTGCTGCTTCGTAACATTTTTGCTTTGTGCCATCCATAATGAGTACTACAGAGAATTAGTACCTTCACCACATTTAAACGAATAAGGAAATCAATACTATACGTTGTACAGGCACCTCGAAGCACATGCTGCAGACAAACATAGCAGATTGACACTCGTAGCTGGAGTGTTGTGTGATGTATTGCTTTTGCCTTTAGACACTGTGCATTGCCTCACCACCTGAGTTCTTATATGTACATCACTAAAAGTTTGATCATGTGTCAGGATATAGTCACGTTAAAGTGTAAAGTGGTGCTTGCTACTAAGTTTTAGTTTAAGCATACAAAGCAATAACGTAAAAAATTCCATGGACTGCCATGGCAGATTGTTGTTAATGTTAATTGAAGACAGGAAGAAGAGTTCCATCGAAAATGAGACATAATATGTTTCAAAATTACTGAAATATTATAAGGTAGTTGCATGTAAAATAATAACTGAGTATTTCATGCATAGGTGAGTGTTATTAGAGTATCTTCTCCAAATAGGAAGGAAAGAAGGTGAAAATGTTTAATCTAAGTGTCCTATAGGTGACATGCACAAAGGTGCTACAAGAGCCTTTTTCTCTTATACTAGGCTGTTCCAGCTGGCACAGGTTGGCGGAGTTGGGTAATCAGTTGATGCTCGGGTAACCTTACAGTCAGGCCATAAAGAGTATGTGATTGAACTGCACTGGCTGAGCACATGTGTGCAGGGTTGGCCAAGCAGATCGTGCGTGTGCAGAACACATGTAAGAGGGTCATCTGACAGGTAGTCTAAGCTGTATGTATCTGCCCATGAGCCCAATGAGGGGTGCCCTTATTCCATGGGAATGTGTAGGAACAGCATATCTTGTACTATTAAGCATAGATTTTGTTGCACAGTGTGAGGAAAGAACCAATCAGATAAATTATTACGCCAGTGTGATACTATTACAAAAGGTGCCAGAATAGGTGGTTAGCCAAGTGCCAACAGTTCAACACAATTATCAAACTGAGCTTTTATGATGAAACTAAGAGTCCATAAGGCAAATAATTTCTGTTGAAATGTGGATTCACAAATTTCACAGTAATCAGTGCTGGTGAACTGGCAGTATCTGATACTGTTGTCAAACAGATTGTTACAAAAGTGTTAGATGATTACTGAAGGACACGTGCTTTGACTAATAATGAAACCTTAAAATGCTTTAACATCAGATAATGTGTACCAGTGAAGAACCTTCATTATTATTTATGGCTGTTTCAACAAAAGACTGCTTCATGATCACAGATGACAAAACTCTTGAGATTGCAATAAAAAATAACATACATGATTTTTCTATAGAAGGTATGGACAGCAGAGAAAGTCTCTTTGTTTTCTTCTTGTAACTTGACAGTCATTTTAGCGATCATGTATTCGATTAGTGATAGAGCACCCTCCACTTAACAATACCGCATCTTATGTGTTGTTCCCCCCCTCCCCCCTCTTCCCAACTCTCTCCACCCCACACATCCCCTCCCCCACATCTGTAACAGTGAGGGTTTTAGCATTCTGGCCGGGACCACAGCTAGCCTTGTTGGGTAATAACCAGATCAGTTTTTGATGCACCACTTGATCACTTAAAAAGGTAATTTTTTACTATAGAAAATGACTGTTAAAGTTGTGGAGTTAAATGCGTAAAGATTTTAACAAACTTTAGCAAATCATGTAATGTCAGTATTTTTGATATTTCTGGCAGGGATGAAGGAATGTGGGATTAATGTGTAAAATGCTGTTGGGAGTGGTGGAGGTTGGGAATAGATGATTAAATAAATGTAATTACATTAAATCATTTTTTGCAGATATCACATACAAATTTTGTGGGTAGATGTCACAGCAGCTAAGACATTCAGGTACCTGAGAAGTAAGAAATTTTAATTTGGTAAAGAGGTGGTACAAGTAGTAGCTTTGATAGTAAAGACACCCTATTATGAGCAGATCTTAAGACTGAAATGCTGACTGGTTCTATTAAATATTTTGAAACAAATCACTAATAAAATGTCATTTACATTGTGGCAGCTAATGGAGCAGCATACCTCTGAGAGACCACCTTCTTTTTAGATATGAACTAGGAAACACATGGGGAAACTAGAAGACTCTCATTTGGCTTTAATTGCTGGGTATTTTAGCTATGAAATTCTGTATCAAATTCAACTGAAAGTAGCAACAGTGTGCTCAGATTCTTGATATAACGTATTTTGATGCAAAGAAGATGTTGTGAATAACATTAAAAATCTGGACAAAATCTGTAATCTTGGTTGAAATGGAGGTAAGGTGAGAAGTCATAGATAAATAAGAAAGCTATTAAAAGTCGGTAATTTTATGGCCAGCAGAAAGTGTCATGCACATTTGCCAGTTATGCTGGTCAGTGCAAATCCTTTCCATACCTGTATCAAAAAATTGAACTCTTTTTATCTGGTGTAAAATGTTACTAGATGAAGTAAATGATGATGTTGTTGTTGTTGTACGTGTTTCGTATGAAGTTGTGTGGTACTTGTACAAAACATTTTTGGGTAGTAAAGAATTTCTATCTTATAGGAAACTATGAATTTTTTTTTCCGAGAATGGTTGTTTCAGTGTCAAAAAGCATGTGGAGTATCATAATTGTTGAACATAATTTATATAGCAATTTTTTTGTGTAATACCTCATATGGAAATTATATTGTGATATAACAGTTTATTCCCAAACCTCTGATGGGATATTTAATGCATGTTTGTTGTAAACGTTTTGTTGAACTTCTTGAAATTGTATTATAATGTTAAGTAGTGTAATTTACCCTACTTGAAATGTTGAGAATCTCTGAACAGTTTTTTTGCACATTTTGTCTGTATATATCACCCCATATTGTAATGTGGAGAATTTTCTTTCTCAGCTCTGTTAAATAAGATAAACAGAAGCCATATTCACAGAAGTGCCTGTTCCAGTAATTTTGCACATAATATTTAGGCATTGTGTGGTACAATCACAAACAGCTAATTTACAAAGTGCCTGTATATTGAGGAAACTTATGATATAACATTGGTTTACTTCTTCAGCTCATATAGCCATACCAGAAAAATAGTGAAAATCACATGCTATTCACATTCCATTTAACTGAATAAATATAATTAATGCATTTGACATCACAGTTGTTTTGCTGAAGCTGAATGCTAACTTTTTTCCTGTAATAAGTTTCTTACAGTGTGTGCCACAAGAATCCTTACACTTCTATTTGTTTTTGTAAATAAAATGAAAATAAAATTGTGATAGCAAAAGATTATATATATATATATATATAAAATAAATGTTGTATATATGGATAGTTTGTATTCACACCCAGAAAATTATAAAGCAATTGTGGTGCTTTGTGATGTACTTTTTAAAAGAAATTTAAAGACTTGTTTTATGTGTCTGGTGTAGATAAAGCTGTTATTTGGAATATCACCATCTTTCCACTGTTAATGTGTGTTGTGTAGGTAATGTACTCGATTTTGAAGGGACCAGAGGTACAAAATTTGTAACTTCAGAGTTTATTTTGGATTGCTTGTGATTTGATTAAAATGTTCTGTCATTAGAACAATTTCCTTTAATTCATATACTGTGATTCACTGAATTTGTATGGAAGTATGCTTACTGTGTACTTGGAGATCTATAGTCTCTCATTCATATTTTAATGGAAAAGAAGGAAAACTTGTGAAATTTTTCATTAATAGTATTCTAGTTGAGTATATATACATACACAATACAAGGTGATTGATGCAGTTTGTATGAGATGTGATCCACAGAATAAAAACATATTGAAAAATGAAAATATTTTATTTCTTGTGTTGTAATACATAAGAACAACAAATTTAAAAATATTTATTTTTTCTATGTTATTCGTATAACATTTGACAGCGAGAAGTAAAGAGGTGACATTGAGCTTCTCGAAGACGTTAATTTTGCTGAAACACTTTTTCTGAAAGTGTCCCTAACGGGTAAGAACAACGTGCTGACATAGTCCTAATAATACTATGGTGGCTAACGTAGATGGTTAAGGCATACGAAAAAACTACTCACTATCATCTCAGGAAAGCTCAAAAGTAATTTTCAAGAATGTGTAAACATTTTAATAATTGAGGTACTTGGGGGTAGATAATGGTAAGCCATAGTAAGTATATTTTACAGTATAGACATTTGAAAGTTCACAAAATTCCATAATACATACTTTAAGGTATTCTTTTCACATGAAACAGAACATTTTTAACTACTGCTCGTAGCAAAAAACATTTGAGTGTAGGGAATACATATAATTTTGTGCCGTGTCAGTTTAGATCACCGAAGTTTCAGTGCCAACATTTGGCTTCACTGATCACAATTCCCATCACTCTCAGTGTAACCTAAGATACTGTCATCAATTAATTCTGGTTCATTAATGTGCTCTGTGTCTTGGTACTGAGTCAGGGATAAATAATATCCGTGATGCACCGCAGGTATATAGGGAAGCAAGTGCATGACTTCAGACAGTTTCTTATGCTGTAGAGGATAGATATTTTGATGTTAAGGTCATAATCCAAGATGTCTGTATTGGATGGCCATGCTTTTTGACATTAATTTCATGTAAGTCTCCATTAACAGTGTGCAACAGGAAAAATGAATCAGGATTTGTGGCCAAAAATTTGAACACAGTAGTATCTAATAGGAGTCATGTGTCACCAGGTATCAAAAATCTGTGTTCAATATCTTCGAGTTTGTCACCACGTACTAGTGACAACTACAGGCATGTAACCGTCCAGTTCTTATTTTTTCCAGCACAGTTATCTTAATAGCATACTATTCTGGAAGCACCGCTGTTCGTCTGGAGAAATTTAAATATACAGCTACATATCACTGCCGCATTTTGTGACATCCTCAGTCCACGTGTACATGTATCTGATGCCTGTTCTACAATCATGCATACCCACATTGTACATCCATAGTTTTTGCGTGTAAAAAGCTGGACCAGCTGTAAGTTTTGGAACAGGGAGGGATTGCTGCAAGTCAACTGAGATGACCACGATACTGGAACGGGTTTGGGCTCTATCAATATCTGCTGCTGTAGTAGCCTGCATTGCCTTTGTTTTCCAGTGCTTTAGTTCTCATTTCTTCTGCAAGTCACTGACTTTTAGTGGCTCGTTGGTTAGGTTGCAACACTTAAATCACAGTATCAAGCTCGTCGCACACTTTACATGTGTCATCTTGAAGCCTATGTTGTTCTGTGCAAAAAATCCGTTTGTACTTACCTTCTGTAACAATGGAAATTTTCTATTCCTCACAGTAGGATAGGTGTAAAGAACTGATTGTCATCTCGCAGTCAAAATAAACCTTTGCTTCTTGTGCCTGCTGTAGTGACTTTGGTGAGTGGATATGCTTCATATATGCTCATGAACACCTTCCATCACTTCAGGTGGATATTTCTGGCGATTTGTATGGTGCTCCCTTTGATCTTTCTTTATAAACTCTTTACCACTACCAACTTGCTGTACAATGTTTTCCACTCTTCCTCGTGATTTGTGTAGTCCATGAACGTAGAGAAATGCCTTCTTCTAGACATTGATGAGTTCGCCTTGAATCTGAACAGAGTACGTAGCAGTGATCTTTCAAGAAGACTGCTATTTTTTTCGGGTAGGAAAGTTTTGGAGCTGCCATTGAGATACATGAAAAGATGTAGTAGTTTTGTGCATCAAAATTAATTAAGTCCCAGAAGCCATGGAATATTGTGGAAGCTGGTTCTCCTACCTTTGTCGTGCATTTCCAACAGTAGTCACATGGAGGTCCCATTTCTCTGGCAGCTACTTTTTTTTTGGTTGCATCACTCGTATACTCTTGACCCTTAAAAATAAAAATGATGTCATTGTTACAATTTGTTTATAAAAAAATTGTATTACTTACAATAATATAATATTATTCTCTACTGGCTCCCCAAAATAACAATATTAATAACTGGCATTATTTAAGTAAAATTATATCATTTTTCTAATTTTATTTGACTCTGGTGTCCGCTGCCACCGTTGATGCCTTCCATCCTTAGCAGCGAAGATAATCACCTCTCTAACTAAAGGTCTGAAGTCTCCTTTGTTCTGGAAGAAAAAAAGAATTCAAAAATTACTAATAGCATGAACCTACACTGAACAATAATGCATAGTGCAATTTAACAACTGTATAGTGGCAAGCCACAATAACCCCTAGAACAACATAGAAATTTAACACCTATATAATGAAAACCCACAATAACATCTGTAGTGGGCACCTAGAGATGACCGTTGGAAGTATGACAATTGTTTACGGGTAATGACCCCCATATAAATATCTTAGAAAGTGTCCCATAGTTCATGGTTCCAGTAATTATTAGTGTTAAGAATGTTTTGCACTGTCATGGTAATCCACTTTGCCACATGATATGACATGGCATGCCACATAATTACAATTTGTGATACTTACCTCTAACAATGATGAGATATCGCATATAACTGGCTGATAATCCACATCTGCAGCACTGTCGGAGCACAAAGATCCAAAAACCATCTGCTTTCCTATCAGTTCCACAATGCATCATCACATCTGAACAAGTCACACTGTTTCCTCTGCAAGTTGCCATCTTGGCTATGGCTTACCATACTAAAAAAAAGGAGGCGTGCAGTGTCTAGGGGCAATATCTAACCCGGAGCACCTCAAAGTAAAGCAGTTATCAGTGGAAAATAATGGCAGCTGCTTGTCAAAATTTGGTATTGGTATAAATGTAGCTGTAGGCTCCACTAATTATGTAATAATGTTGAACTTTAGTACATGACTGCCACAGGAGGAGGAATAACACATTTGAGTGTTATTTTCGTGCAAGTACCATTTTGTTATGCAAAGGGTTGCTATTATGGTATAGCAAAATAGTTTCTACACCTTGTAGATTGCAGTAAAAAGAAAGCCCACACACTGACTGGGACCAGATAAGAAAGGAAATGGCCCATGTCATTTTCAAAGGAACCATCCCAACTTGGTTTATTTCATTGTTCTCTCCAAAAATATGTCCGTGCAGAAATTATATGTACTTTGAATTAATCTGTTTTGGCTTATGGAAAGAACGTTTACTACAGAAATGCAGTTTCTGGTTCATGACCAAAATTAGCTATCCTTTACTGGTGTTGGAGCCTGACAGTGCCGTAGAGAGTACAGGATAAACAGACTGCTGCAGTTTTATTATTTTTGTTGTGATGGTCATGGTACTGACATAAAAATATTATTTTTAATATTTCCTCCTGTCAAATTATTGGGTACACTGTCACTACAAAGCCTGCTATCACTGTTCAGATGACACTCTTTCCCCATTTTCTGATTTATAGCAAAGAATATGCATTAAAGGCAGTGTGGTTAATATTTAATAAGTGTATGTTTGGGCGAAGTGTGGGGGCGTGAATTCGTGGTGGTTAGTGCTGTTCCTCTAGCAATGTAAATATTTTGCTGATTTTTGCGAGTCTCACTGTGACAGTAATTGTTTCAGATAACAGTGAAAAGTGATCTCACTTTTGTTGTCAGATCATTAATTTTGCTGTTGTAACAAAACTGGTGTGATACTCTGTTCAATTTGGAAAATAAACTTTTAGAGATGGCAAGATGGAAATTCTGTATGATGGCAAGAAGTAACAGATAGTTTGGAAAAAAAAGCATGTGGATGGGAAAAAAGGTTAGTGAAAGTTAACTATTTTGCAACGTGTGTTTTATGTTTTTATGTTTATTAATTTCGAGACAAAAGGCTTTGAGGCAATCTTTAACCACTCACTTTCAAGAAAACATAAGTGTAACTTTGAAATTATATGTGGAGCACATCAGATACATTTAGAATGTTCAGCTCAGAGACAACTTTCAAGTTTGGTGAGTGCACCAGCAATACAGATGTTAAGTACCAAGGACAGTGCCACTAAATTGATTCGGATGATGAAATCACTGATTTTTAATTTCTCTGTGGATTTGTCGAGTGATATTTGTCACATTGTAAAGATGATGTTCTCTTATAGTGTTCCTAAACATTTTTCACTTTCATTTAAGAAGTTGAGATGCGTAATAACTGATGGCCTGACATAATTTTTCTGGGTACATGAGTTAGAAGAAGAAGCATATTCATTATATTACACATTGAGTTTCAATGAAACTACCAATGTTAAGGAATTACAAACAACCTTTACATTTTGATCAGAGAGTAAGTGTAGCATAACAACGCACCATTTAAGAATTTGTTCAGCAAAGGAGGTGGTGAAATGTTATATCAGAAATTGTGTGAGCACTTTCTGAAGCTAACTTATCACTAAATAAATGCCTTATGCTGGGATCAGATGCACCTACATCAATAAAAAAAAAGTGTTTTGGATCTTAGATAGTAATCTTCAGGAGATCCAAGGCAGACAACTTACGAACATCAGAACTTACAACATGCAACATGCCTATGTAAAGGCTCTGGAATGTTTAATTGAAGAAGCCTCTGAATTTCTGGTCAATATCACTATATTATTAATACATCATTTAAAACTGGTGAATTCCCTTCTGCACTTATAAAATCAATAGTAAAACCACTTTATAAAAAAGACTGTCCAGATACCATACAAAATTATAGACCATTGTCACAACTTTCAGGTTTTGCTCAAGTAATTGAGAGGATTATGTATAAGAGACTGTTGAGTTTCCTAAAAAAATGCAAAATTCTAACCAATGGACAGAATGGATTCAGGAAAAACAGGTCTACAGGAACAGCTGTATATCACTTCTTGGAACAGGTTTTAACTGCAATAGATAATGAGGACTTATACTGTGGAATATTTTTAGATCTATCCAAGGCATTTGATCTCATCAGCCATGATATTTTGCTAGAGAAACTGTATTGCTATGGAGTACGTGGAAAAGCATACAGCTGGTTTCAATCGTATCTGTGCAACAGATATCAAAGTGTTGAAATAATACATAATGGCACAAAATATTACTCAACATATCTGAAAGTCAACTGTGGTGTACCCCAGAGTTCTGTTCTAGGCCCTCTGCTCTTCTTAGTTTTTATTAATGATTTTCCTAACCATCTAACAACAGCAGAATCAGTACTTTTCCCAAATGATACGAGCGTTTTTATTAAGTGAGTTAGTGAAGCTGACCTACAAGAAAAAATAGCTTCAACAATGAATGAGGCAGCTGAATGGTTCAAGGACAATTACTTAGTTATAAATGAAAAAAAAAAACACTTGGATGAACTTTAGGCACATAAGGAACAAAGTAAAAAATAACATAAGAGTAGAGATTGGGAAATGTCTGATAGAACAAACTTCTTTTACAAAAATTTTAGGTGTATGGCTGGACAATAACTTGAGATGGGAAAAACATGTTGAACTATTGAATAAAAAAAACTTAGTAAATACTGTTATATATTAAGAAAACTTAAAGAAAACTGAAAATTTTGAAATAGTACTATGTACCTACTACTCTTACATTCATAGTAATCTAAGATATGGTGTTATATTTTGGGGGAATACAAGTTTCACAAAAAGCTGTTTTAAGCTCCAAAAGAGAGCTATTCGTATTCTGAAGGGTGTTGCCTACAGAGATCCATGTAGAGGACTCTTTAAGGAGTTGAAAATTTTGACCATCCCTAGTTTATTCATCTATGAATCAGTATGTTTCCTAAAGTCAAATCAAGAATTCTCTTCTCTAAACAGTGAAGTACACGACTATCTGACCAGAAACAGGCACGATTTCCATAGAAACGTACATTCAAAATCCCTGTACCAAAATAGTGTGATGTATCTACCCAAAATAATGGTCAATGCCTTACAGCCTTACCAAAAGAAATAAAAAGCATACAAAACTTACATATATGTAAAAAACAATTAAAGAGGCTACTATTAAGTCAGAGTTTCTATAACGTCGATGAATTTCTTTGCTATCTAAACAGATAGCGCTCATCTTTTGATTTTTCTGCATAATCCTTCGTTTTTTTTCTAACTTGCATGTAAATAGAAGACAAAATATGTGAAGTTTAACTAAGAAAAATATTAAAGAGTAATTAAGAAAATTATATTCCCCTCAATGTATATTTCTTTGTATAAACTTTGTAAATTTTCTTTCTCATCTTTCATGTAAAAAGAAGACAAAATATGTAAAGTGCAACTAACAAAATGTTATTTCCCTTAATGGTTAAAAATATAAATGATGCTCTCTCTCTCTCTCTTTGTGTATGACAATTCCTATATCATGTATATGATAAAATGGATGATAATCAATTGAATTGAATTGTATTATTTTGACTGGTGGCCTGTTAAGCTGGGAAGAATTTGAAGAAATTTTGTCTAAGTTTAACATTCTACATCACATGTTTTTGACATGAAGACCGCAAGGTGGCTTGGCTTGCTTTACTAAGTTAAGCCAACAGAATTTTGGAACAGTCGAGTGGTATTCAGTATTACTTTCTTAAGCATATACTTCTACAGAAAAAGAATTCTGCTATTGTTCAGTCCCCCAGTGCTACAATGCCATTGTGAATGCT
The DNA here is from genome assembly GCF_023864275.1 of Schistocerca cancellata. Taxonomy (NCBI): domain Eukaryota; kingdom Metazoa; phylum Arthropoda; class Insecta; order Orthoptera; family Acrididae; genus Schistocerca; species Schistocerca cancellata. The sequence continues at coordinate 728,992,407 of NC_064629.1, forward strand.
TTAAAAAACCTTCAATGAAAGCCAAACTTCATTTCATAATTTCATGCGCAGAAATATTATGTAAATTCACCCAACATTTTCAAAGCCAAACATCTTTGATTTAAACATTGCACACAGAAATAGAAAAGACACTTCAAACTGTTTTGATTTGTTTTTTGAAGGGTTGTGCTTTGAGAAAAAATGAGAATATTTTTGAAGTTCTTCGTAATGAGTTTTTTACATTTGATAATTTGCTTCCTCTTAACCAACTTCCAGTAGTAGTTAGTGGGCAAGTAACCAATGAACATACTAAATTGGAAGAATGTGACAAGTTGTGGTTTCTATAAAGTGCCCAACATGTTAAATAGCAGCCTGCAAATATGTGATAGAAAAGACAAGCTTACCAAATGCAGCACTGCAGAGTTTTAGGTTTTTGGCCCCAAAGAAAGAATAAAGAGCAGAAGCTGCAGCAACAGGTTGCCATTCGATGTCCAGCAAGATTACTTACTACATGAGTGGAAGATTCTACGGCAACAGCACATAAAAAAATCATCATCCATAGAGCTAATGTATCCAAATGTTTCAAAACATGTTAAGACTTCATTATGTAGGATTGCATTGGTTTGGTTGTGCCCCATGACTGTGATGTAATCCAGGATGGAAAGGTGGTCAGCATTGGTCATAACATCATCTGTATTTTTTATTGCATAGCAGATCTAGATTTCAAATGAAATTGCAGCTATCATTGGTGTATTATAAGCAGTCATGCGTACCAAACATAGTTATAACATAAGCATTAGGGGCTAATGTTTGTGCATGCCTGAGTTACATTGGAATATATGTCATTATAATTACATTCAGTCTACACAACTACTTATAATACACTAATGATAGTTGCGCTGTCAGTTGAAAACTAGGCCTGTGTTGTGACAAAAAAGACAAATGACATTACGACTGACATTGACCTTTCTGCCCTTGTTAAGGCTTCTCTTACATAGACACATGCGGACATAGAGAGATGATATTGCATTTTGAAGCCCACATTAGGAGAAGACAAGGCTGCGATGACTTAAAAGATTTTTTGACAGTGTTTTGACTGTGAGGGATGCGTTGGGACACTGCCCCCATTATCGTTCTGTGCTCACTGACTCACAATTCAGCAAGTATAAACAGCAAGCACATGCAAATTGTAATGCTTATAAGGAAGAATGTGAACGAAAAAGAAAAGTTGAGTTAGAAGAGAAGAGGAACAAAATCAAAAGCATCTTGAAGAGGAGATTAAAAATATGAATAATAAGGAAAACATAAATTGACTATGAGACAGCTGCTCTGAAAGTAAAGAAAAAAGAACTCGATCTGCCTAAGGAGGAATGAGAAGAACTTCTCCCTCAGGTGTCAGCTAAACTGAAGAAAGCATAAAAAGACAATGGTTTAAAGGCAGCAAAATTGGTCCAGGATATGTCTGAGGGTGCACAAATCCAGAAAATAGAAGAAAAAGTGAAATAAAGAGCAGGGCGATTCACACATTTATTGACTAGTTATCTATATGAGTAGACTTCCAGCATTTCTTTTGTATTAAGGTATATCCACATGCTGCCTCTTTTGTTGTGCACGATCGGAGACGCACGGGAATAAAAGGGTATGCACACAAATTTGTGGAAAGAATGCATCTACACATGAGCATCCTCCATGTTCAAACGTTGTCTCACTGCGCAACGAGTCTGCTATGAATCTCCTTCGTTGCTTGTGAGCTTGTGAAGAAAAGGTGACAGAAAAAGAAAACACAAAAGCTACTGTAGATAAAGAAGTATATGAACAACAGACACACAAGAAAGATAAAGTGATGACTACAGTGGTCTCCAAATTTCAGGAGCAGGTTACAACAAGATTTTAGATTTTCTACTTGCAAAACTTCAGTGATAAGGCTGGCACTGAAATTTTGTTAGTAATAGACACGTTACATACTCAACTGAATTATTTATTCCTAATTTCAAAACAAAGCATTTCAAGTCTACCAAATTTGAAGCTTGTAATGTGGAAGGATTGTAATTTTATTATTATTATTATTACACACTTTTACCGCCAGGATAGTGATTAACTTGAGTGATATACTATTATTCATTTTTTTTTCCTTGTTTGCTTCTTTCTCTCTTTCCAAAACCTCTTCATTCTTGTCTGTGTTGCTGTTTGCTTTGATCTGTCCTTATTTTGCCTGTTTTCTTCTTTTCTTTTACTTCAAATTTTGTGTTAATAGTTTGTTTCTGAATTTCTCCTTCTTTTCAATACTGACCCCTGCGTGTTTCAGGTCTTCTTCTATTACTTGAAATCAATTTTTTTTATTGAACTATTTATTACATCAAAAATCCTCTTTGTAAGTCTGTTGTTGTTCATTCTGTGTATATGTCCATAGATTGTTAGCCGGCATTTTCAGATCATCTCAGTATGTTCATACAATACTTCGGTTGGTCTCTTTATCCATTGCCATCTCTGCGTACTGCTCCACAAATTTTTCTGAGGACTTTATGTTCTATTTTTTCTGTTGCTGTTATGCCTAATGCTCTGACTGTGGTTGTTTCTGATGCATAGAGCGCTTCTGGTAGTGCAACTGTACTGTAGTGCCTGAATGTAGCCTGTCTTGAAATATTTCTTTTATTATAGTGCGCCCATGTCAGTTTGCATGCTTTCTGAAGTTTTTTGTTCTTTGCCTTTTCGATGCCTTATTTGTTCCTCGTGTTTGTTTATATTCCCCAGGATATCTGAATTTTTTCACTCTATTGACCTTTCCGTATTTTGTGTACATGGCTTGGTTGTTGTTGTTCTCTCTCTCCATGTATTGCATCTACTCATACGATACCGGTATCTGTAGACCTATTTTTGCAGACTTCATGTGCGTGTTCCAGCGCTTCTTGTTTATTGTTGCTTGGTACTGCGAGGTCATCTGCAAACACCAGGCATTTAATTATTGTCTTGTTTGCACACGTTCTTCCTAACTGAATTCCTATTACTTTTTCTTCCCATTGTTTCATAATTTTGTACAAGCCAATGCTGAATAAAAGAAGTGAGACGACCTCCTTGTCTGAGCCCTGTATGTATCTCGACTGGGCCTGAGATTTCTTCCATAAATTTTATTTTGAATGTAGTGTCTGTTGTCTGTGTGTCCTAGTTTTTCTGTGTATTCCGTATTCTTCTAATGTGTTAAAGAGAATCTGCATGTCTACGGAGTCGTAGGCCTTCTTAAAGTCCACAAATGTGACTACAGTGTCGTTCGTCTGGCAGACCTTCAGGCACGTTTGCTGGTTCCAAATTTGTTCAATACAGGACTTTCCTTTTCTGAAGCCTGCTTGGTATTTACCTATCTTTGTATCAGCTTGTGGTTATAGCTGTTGATTAATGTGTAGGAGAGAATTTTGTACGTGACCGGTAATAATGAGACACCTCCGTAATTATGAAGGTCTCTCTTGTCGCCATTTTTGTTGAGAGGGTGGCTCAACGCACACGTACATACTTGTGTAATTTTTCTGTATTCCATATTTCTGTAGGAATTTCATGGATTTTCTTTATGATGGTTTGGTCTTTGAGTGACAAGAACTCGAAAATAATGCCGTCGTCTCCTGGGTTCAAAATGGCTCTGAGCACTATGGGACTCAACATCTTAGGTCATAAGTCCCCTAGAACTTAGAACTACTTAAACCTAACTAACCTAAGGACATCACACACACCCATGCCCGAGGCAGGACTCGAACCTGCGACCGTAGCAGTCCCGCGGTTCCGGACTGCAGCGCCAGAACCGCACGGCCACCGCGGCCGGCTCGTCTCCTGGGGCTCTGTTGCTTTTCTAGTTGTTTTATGATCTCTTCTACCTCTGTTACCGAAGGTGGCTTTGAGTCGACGTTTGGTACTGTTTCCGTGAATAGTAATTTTTCTTCAGGCTTCTCGCAGTTGAGTAGCTTATCAATATAATTTTTAAGAATTTCGCAGATTTCTGTAGCATTTGTTTCCAGAGATCCGTCTGTTGTTTTGAAGCAAATATGTGGAGGCTGATAACTCTTTATATTTATCCTGAGATTGTTGTAGAATCCTTTTGACTCTTCTAATATATTTTGAGGGTTGTTTCTGGACAATGTGGAAATTGTAATTTATTATTTGATTGTTTTATACCTCTTTTCACTGTAGGAAATGCTCAGGCTTGTAATTATTAGCGTATTTTGTGTCTATACAATATTAAAATTTATATCTATTAGCATCTATAAGTACTGTTCCCGTGTATAATTATGACTCGTTCCATATCGATGCAGTTCTCTTGCGTACTGATCAACGGAACACGAACAAATAAATAAAACTAAAAGCGATTATTCCTGAAAGTGAGAAATACTTGTGGGAGTCGTTGAGTGAAAGTTAATTTACTTTCAATGCGTCATTCATATCATGAAACATGACACGAAGATTAAAACCCGGGACTCGACAAATTCGGGAATTTCATAGACGCCAGAATCCATTAGAACCGAAGTTGTGTTATTCATTTTCTTATTTTTTGCATAATCACTGTGCTTCATGTCTATTTTTAGTAGTTTGTTCAGAAACAACATATATCCCATCACTCCTTTTCTTCAGATGTCAGGCTCCTTACTTGTGCTTTTAAGTTGCCATAGCACGAATATTCGTCTACAGTTTTTATATACACTTTTCACAAATTTTTGGCATATTCTTCTCAGTTCTCCTATGTCGAAACTTTACGGTATCTTATTCTTCACAGAAATATGATCTGAGACTTTTTATCTAATACGTGACACTCAGGGTAACACATCTATTTTATATAGTGCCCATATTATCACATTCATGGTATTGGACTTGTCAAAGTACAAAACAGCATAAAATATATATTTACAACATGTACAAAATCTTATCATTCTTATCAACACATCTTTATAACAAAAACATTATTCCGCTTAATTATATTATAAAATTATATACAGGGTGATTATAATTAAAGTTAAACTTTCAAACCGCTGTAGAAATAACACCACTGGTCAGAATGACATTACAACAGAATACTTTCGGAGAAGGGGGAAAACGCATGGAAAAAGAATATAAATAGTTACAAAATGTAGCAATAGATGACGCTGTAAGCTTCATAATTTAATAGTGGTCGATTACAAATGACAAATGAATCATACAATAATGCCTATGGTGTATGTTTGACGTTAAACAAACTGTACTACTCAGTGTGCATGGGTGTACTGGTGTGATACTGTTAGTTACGTAAGCCCATCCACCACGGCAAGGTCATATCACATCAGATGGGAGAAGGCGGTTTATACGAGGGTTGCAACTTAAATAGTGGCAACTATTTATTCACAACTGGTACAAAAGAGTTACATGTTTTCACCTGTTAATGTCCTTCAAAGTAGTTCAAATAGCTCTGAGCAGTATGGGACTTAACTTCTGAGGTCATCAGTCCCCTAGAACTTAGAACTACTTAAACCTGACTAACCTAAGGAAATCACACACATCCATGCCCGAGGCAGGATTCGAACCTGCGACCGTAGCGGTCGCGCGGTTCCAGGCTGTAGCGCCTAGAACCGCTCGGCCACTCCGGCCGGCTTCAAAGTAGTCATCAGCGTTGTGTAGAACCCGTTGCCAGCTATGTGGAAGGTGTAGTATATCATTAGCAGAGCAATGTTGATGGTGTGAATGGAGCAGTCTACTGCCTGTCGAATCCCTGGAACAGTTCTGAAGCGAATGCCACGAAGTGGTTCCTTCATCTTTGGAATCAAATCAAAGTCACAAGGACTTAAAGTCCGGGGAGTACGGTGGATGGTACAGTACTTCGCAGTCCTATCGACCGAACAGAGCAGCCACAGCTTGCGCTGTATGGGCCCGCACATTGTCGTGAGAAATGAAAGGTGGGTTGCGCAGGAAGTGTCGCTGCTTTTTTCGCAAAGCTGATCGCAGGTGATGCTACATAAACGAACAGTAATATTGTGCACTGACGGTCTGCTGTGGAGGAACGTAATGCGTTAGGTTAACACCATCACAGTCGTATACGAGAAACATCATAACTTTCGCGGCGACCCATAATGACGCCATTCGTTGGATTGGCGTTTCAATTTTGGTTTTGTGACATTCGCTACAGAATTGTTCTAGAGATTCGACAGGTAGTAGACCGCTCCATTCGCACAATCAACAGAACAGGCTCTGCTAACGGTATACTACAACTTCCACATCGCTAGCAACGGGTTCTACACAACGCTGGTGACTACTACTTTAAAGGACAGTAACAGGTGCAAACATGTAACTGTTTTGTATCGGTTGTGAATAAATAGTTGCCACTATTTAAGTTCCAACCCTCGTAATTGTCCTGAGGCATAAAAAGCATCAGTCACATTGGTTTTTAAGTACTGAGGCCAAAAACTGTATAAAAAGCATCAACCAAAATCAAATCGGATTATTAATTTCCGTGTGACTGGCGCAAAACATGTTCAATATACTGTCCACCGTTTTCAGTAAGTTGGAATCGAGAAACAGCATGTTCCACATCTGATCAAAGTGTTTCCATCTTTAAGGTAGCTCAATGGCCAGAAGTCACGCCGATTAAGATCCGGTAATTGGGACGGCCAGGCTGTAGGGAAATGGCGGCTGATAATTCTAGTATTTCCGTAATGGCGCTTTAGCAGCTGCTTAACTGGATTTACAATGTGCAGAGGTGGGCCATCTTGCGTAAAAATGATCCCATTCACACACCCACGCTGTTGGAGAGCTAGAATGACGTGGTTGTGCAAAAGACACTCATAGCGCTTACCAGTGACGGTAAAGGTAACAGGACTGGATACACCTGTCTCTTCGAAAAAATATGGCCCTATGATAAACCTGCACCACACAGTGACCTTTTCACGATGAAGTGATACTAATTGATTTGCAAGTGAATTTTCAGTTGCCCATATTCGACAATTCTGTGTATTGACATATCTTGTCAGATGGAAGTTGGCTTTGTCTGTCTGCATCATTGTCCACTTCCATGCGAGCAAGAAATTTTAAAGCAAAGGTCTCTCTTGGAGGCAGGCCAACAGTAAGCAGCTCGTGCACATGGATAATTTTGAAAGGATAGCAAAGAAGGATGTTTCGTAGGATTTTATGCACCGTGCTGAAGGGTATGTTCAATGTTCGGGCAATTCTCTGTGCACAATATGTTTGCACACCACCACTCATCTCCTCCTCCATTGCTGTGGCCACTGCTTCCACTGACGTCGAATCAATTCATTTTCTCCCTCTACCAGATTGCGCTCCAATAGAACCCGTCTTTTCGAATTTACAAATCATTTTCTCCAGACCCACAGCAGTCATTGGACCAACGCCTTTTGTCAAACCCTTCAGTGTCCGGAACTTCTGCAGAGCGACGTGCGCACAGTCATCATTCTTTTAATACAACTTTACAAGCAGAGCATGATCCTGTATTGAGACAGTCATGGCGAACGTGACAGACGCAAAAGGAGGAAAAGCCGAGTATGCAGCATATTTATACCAAATTCAGTGGGTTGTGCGCATGATAGGTGTTTTCATTTAAGTATTCTGACACATATAGTACCATCTATTGATCAATTTTCACACTATTTTTTTTCTTCTGCCATACATTTTCCCCTTCTCCTATAACATTCCGTTGCAATTTGACGTCATTCTGTTATTTCTACAGTGTTTTGAATGTTTAACTTTAATTATAATGACACGGTACATAGATACAGATAAAATAAACGCTAGCGAAACACCTTGGTCGATTTTACTAAACTATTAAATACCAGAACTTTAGTTAAATAGGCATAGTAACATATGGCACAGAAGTCAGGTGCATAATTAGATACATACATTGATGAAAGAAGTCTAATTTTATCTAGGAATACTTTGATAATTATGAATTTTTATTTAGAGAGATCATGAGGCAGACCTACATATTTGAACAAAATTCCAGGTATTCATTAATGATGTAGACTTTTTTAGTTCCTTTTTAGGTGCCTTAATGTTTGGTATTTTTCTGATGTTATCAGGCAATGTGCTGTAGAGAATTTTTGGTTTGTAAACAACAGTGTTCTGATATATTGATTTTTTGTGCACTTCCCTATGATAGTCATCCCTGTTCCTTGTTTGATAATTGTGGATCTCACTATTCAGAGCTGAAACATGGTGGTTTTTAATGAAACAGATACTTTCAAATACAAAAATAGATGGTAAGGTCATGATTTTTAACTCCTTAAAAATACCTCTACATGATTCTCTGTAAACAACATCACTTAATAATATTACAGCTTTATTTTGTAATTCAAAAAACTGCTTTGCAAAAGAGGTATTTCCCCAGAATGCTATACCATTCCTCAGTAGACCATGCACGTATGCATAATATGCACTTAAAACTGTTTTGGTATTGCAGCAATCTTTAAGCATTATTAATATGTAACAGTACTTGCTTAATTCTTTGTTAAGCATTTCTACATGTTTCTTCCATCTTAGATGTTCATCCACCAATAGTACTAAAATGTTTATGTGATTCTTTTGCTGAATTTGGCTATTCGATAATATGAATGTTACATTGGTTCTATTTTTGTCCCTTATATGGTTGAAGTTCATCCATAGTTTCCTTGTCACTGACAACTAGACAGTTATCTTTAAACCATTTTTCAGCCACTTCTGCTGTTTTCTCGATTTTTTGCTGCATCTCATAATAATTCTTCCCTTTTATAAAGAAGCTGGTATCATCAGCAAATAATATAGTATCAGCTGTTGAAAATTGTTGTGGTATGTCATTAATAGAAACCAAGGATAACAATGGTCACAATACCAAGCCCTGGGATACCCCATAATTAAGTCTTTCATATTCAGAATGGTGCAAACTCCCATCCTGAGAAATTTGCACTCTTTGTTTCCTGTCAGTTAAATATGACTTCAACCACTTGTAGAAAACACCATAATTATATAGTTTTAACAGTTGCAGAGTATGTTTCCTGTCAGTTAAATATGACTTCAACCACTTGTAGAAAACACCGTAATTATATAGTTTTAACAGTAGCAGATTATGTTTTATAAAATCAAACGCATTGGAGAGGTCCAAAAACAACCCTCAGATCAGTTCCTTGTCCTCAATAGCTCTGTAAACAAGTTTTAGGAAATTGAAGAGAGCCATTTGCATAGATTTGCCTTTTCTGAAACCATTTTGTGCATTAACAAGAATTTTTATTTTTGTTTAGGAAGTTCAGCAATCTGTCATACATTGCTCTTTCAATTATTTTCGAAAGTGCAGATAATAATAATAGTAGTCTGAAATGTTTAATTTCAAACTTGTCACCACTTTTATAAATTGGTATTACTGTTGACTACTTAAGTTTACCTGGAAACACACCAGTTTCAAAGGAGTCATTTATTATGTCCACAAGTTGAGAGACAACATTATCAGTACTTTATTTAGTAATTTTGTCAGAGATACCATCAAATCCGCAGGTCATTTTACACTTTATTTTACAGATAGCCCTTTTTTTATGTGTTACAGGATAGAGGTACATTGTCCTTTCATTTATTGTAGTTATTATCTTTGTCTTTGGATTATATTTACCTGTGATCAGGTTTTGGGTAATATTAATATAATGACCATTAAATATATTATCTATTAAAGTGGATCATCAACAATTTAAATTTCTCTGTTTTATGATGATTTCATGACTTGCATTTTCATGCTAGCCTGTATGACTAATAATAACTTTCCCCATTGGTTTCACTTTGTTGTTCCTCTTTCTGATATATGAATCATTGTGCATCGTTTTTTGCAGCAACTATAGCTTCCCTGTACGTTTTCCTATAACACTTTACATATGGTTTCATGTTGTATTTTGCTTTGCACATTTGTAGTGCATTCTAAGACTTTCTGATGATACTTTGATTTCACTTGTTATCCATGTATGTGATTTTTTGTTTATTTTCGTTCTCTTCAGAGGGAATGAAATATCATAACAGTATTTATAATTAGAGAAGAACTTGTTGAATTTTATATTTACAGAACTATTGATTTCGATGTTCCAGTTTACATTTTTAATATGAGATTAAAGACCCTGTTGCTGTCAACATTAATTAATCTTCTCTCAATATATATGTTGGAGTCATTTTTCTCATGAGATTTCTTTAAAATCAAGTTAATTGCTTGATGATCAGAGAAACCTGTATCCAATACCTCATATTTAAAGCCACATTTTTTTTTGTCAATGAGTATTTGGTCAATAGTACTTTCACTGCTGTATCTGGTGGTATCTTATACACATATGTCATTATTGTATGTTTTTAGTAGATTAACCAGTTTCTGCCATTTTTTACAGTTGTCTTTGAAATTAACAATGAAATCCCCAAGCACAGTTATGTATTTCCACTGACTATTTAGGCAGTTAAAAAGATTTCCAAAATTTCAGAGAACAATTCAAAATTGAACGTGGGGACCAATATATACATGCAACTATAATTTTACTTTCTGTTAGTTCACATAAACAATATTCAAAATCATTTTCAATATAGGAGGCATTTTTAAACCTAATTTCCTTTGAATTGATAGATGCATCTATGCATGTTCCACCCCCTCTCGAATATTTACTCAAACTACCTTTAGAAGCTGCATTACACATGACTGTTTTCTCCTTTGGAGTCAACAGGCATTATTGCACATAAATCGCTTTACAGCATTACCTCAACTCACTATACAAACAAATATGGGCCTCAGCTGCCTGTCGTTTGCTAAAAACCGCAAGGATCTCCAATGAAGGCAGGTAGCAATACACGTTAGTCACGGCTTCCATTTACAGTAAATTACGTATGCCCAAATGCCCTTGCGTAGTTATGCTGCTGGACATTTATGCGCATGTGGAGAGCTGAACACAAGTGTGGGCGCACCTTTAGAGTAAAATCATGTGCGTTACATAAATTCAATTCGAAAACTTAGGTACAAAAGCCTGACATAAAATTTAAACTCGGTTTTGGTGCTATTTTTTTTATCAAAACTCGTGTGGGTATCGAGATATATTGTGTAGTGTTATATCGTCAGAAATGTTGTACACAGTATCCTCATTCATTGCTATATGTTCCCAAATATTGAAGTGAGAAAGAAATACCTTAAGAAGTTTTGAACACTTTCAAAGATTTTCGCAATTTACGAGTTTTTGTATAATCTATTTCGTAATAAAACGGTGTTAGTGATTTACAGTTACTGTGAATAAGTAGTATATCATGTCATATTAGTTCTCTCTTTCGAAATTCCAGCATGCTGGAGTAGCTGTGGGCCAGCAACTTATGTTAATCAGTACAACGAAAAACCTGTCCAAAGTCGCAAATTTTACTTTTTTCATTCATTTGATAACTAGTTTTGGTCTGAGACCCATTCTTCAAATCATCGTAACATAGTCAAAAATGGTATTTCCAAAGAATAAAACCATGCCAAAAATATGTAACAAACAGATAGCTCTGTGCTGTCTTTCACTGAAACTGAAACTGAGCCAGTCAGACTCACTTCACCTTTTTTGGGGAAACCTTCTTTCTCCCATGTAGTCCCGGATATACGATATTTCCTAGCTGGAGCAAAAACTTGATAGTGGCGTACCCCCTCCCCCTCGAGCGCTTGAGAGAGGATGTCAAAAATTTTAAACAATCGATTTTTCAAAATATGTTCGTTTCGTAGCGAACATCTTTCTGAAGAATTTGATATACAAAACATTTATGTTCGAGGAAATGTAAGTCATGTTATTTGGTCTTAAGTGTGCCTAAGTGCAGTGTAACGCCTCTTCACACAGCATTATTCTATCTCATGTCACTGTATTTCATTCAGGGCAATGGAAATTAAAATGTCCTTTGGTGCTTCTCCTGCTCCGAGTCGGCCGGTTTGACATTAAAAAAAAAACTTATAATTAATACTGGGTGGGATTATTTGTGATGGAGAGAATAACAGTTCTTCATAAAATTTACACTCTTTATTGTCTATTAGCTAACAACTTTCTCTTTTGTATGACGTAAAAGTAAATATAGGAAACATAAAACCACTAGAGTCAAGAGACAAGCAAGACACAATTCTTCAATTGTTTTGTCCCAGCATTTTTTCTCTCTAATCTTGCTTTCCTTTCTGCGAAAGAATCTATTACTTCATCAAAGGTCGTCAAACGTTTTGCTACATGTAAAATTAAAATGTCGTCTAGTACTGAAAATGCTGTTAATACGAACAGTAGCCAAGAATGGTGTGGTTTCTCAATTTAATTACGGCTATTTGTCACTGTCTGCTAGGTAAAAAGAAATATGCCTGACTAACATTGCAGCAATTTAACACACCAAATAAGCGAGGCTGTTTTGGGACAAATGGTTACTTTTATCTATCTCATTTTATTGGGCCTATTACAAGCAAAAAATTTTATGTTAGAAAATATTTTCACATTTCATTCATGTGCTCCAGTTTCTCAAGCATGAGCCCAAAAAATAGCAGTAGTACGAAATTTTTATATAAATTTGGAATCGTCATATTCTTTCATGTAATTTGTGTGATGTCCCTGTTTCTTCTCCTTCCACATTCTAACAAACAATCTTGTCATCACTAATTCTGTAAATATTCCTGCCATTGTAAATACTTATTATCCAGGTACCTTCACTAACCCTGCCAGAATCACCAGTTTAGTTATCCCGTGTTTATTCTCTAGTTAGGCGTTATTAAGTGTTTGCACAAAGCGTTTTTCGCCTTAATCCGAGAATAGAACTTATGCAGCTGGTAACTCGGCACTGTACAACTTGTCATTAGTAGCCTAGTGATCTGGCAAAAATTTTCTATCAAGATAATATGTAATCGCTCTTGTTATTCCTGCTAGTCGTTTATATCCACTTGGCAGTCTAAAGCTGTTTATTTCGCTAGTAATTATAACAATGCTTATCATTCGCATACCCAATGAACCACATGAACAAACAGCGACTAATATTCGCTCGTTCGGGTTTATTTGGCTCAGCTCATAAGGGCTTATCCACTTATGTGTGTGAGAAAGCTTCTTATTTCTAGATGCGATGGGGATTCCCCTGGCAGAGAGGTCATGTACACTATGCATGCATTCAAAAATCAACATATGATTCGTTCAGAAATCAACTTAGAATGTGTTCAAAAATGTTCAAAAACCTACAGGGATGCGTTTCAAAATCATATGAATAATCGATAGACCAACATGCACTGGATGCTAGGCGCATTGTGAAACAAGGTTTTTTCCTTCAAGAATATGAATTTGGCGCCCCCTGAAATTTCCACCTGGGGCAGTTACCCTGCTTTGCCCCCTCTACAGTTGGGCCTGGTCCAATGTCAAGAGAACGCCAACACAAAAGGTTAGGGGTCTATTAATTGTCAGCAGTTCAAACATATGGTGAATAATGGTACCCTGTAGAGAACTGGCAACAAGGTATAGGAAGCAACACCTGTGCGTATGCCGGGAGGCCTCATTCAGCATGTTGAAGAGACTATTCCAGCAGCCATTGAGGAAACAGAGTGCAACAAACTACAGAGTGTGTGTAACAAACAATGTGTGTCATCTGGGCTCTTAGGTCATACTTGGATCATTCTAGTGACTAGCAGAGATGACTGAGAAAATCAGCTTTGCTCACAGAGTTTCAATGAAGCTCACAATCTGCAGCACTGTCTCCAGAACAGATTGTGGCTCTCATGGTTCTTAGTCAAGTGGAAGGCTTGAACCAGAGAGTCTGAGGGTTTTGTGAGAAGCTAGACTGTGATAACTTCCTAGACTTGCGCCATAGTGTTGAGAATTTTAGGGTCCCCATATATAGATCAGATGTGCACTACATGTCAGAGGCAGATACCCAAATAGCTGACTGTGTGTGGGGTGCACATAAGGATTTTTTTTATATTAGATGACTTCCATCCAATCCATATAATGATAGCTGTGGGACCAGAAGTATCAATGTAAGATTCAAACAAATGCCTCCCACATACGTATGAGAGTATCAAAATCTTAGTGGTTAACTGCCAAAGCATTCACAACAAAGTGATAGAGATCAAGTCACTCCTATTGGGCACAGAAAGCTGGTTGCAGTAGACAAGAAACTTAAATCCACCAAAATGGAAGCTGAAACTGCATGTGAGACCGTCAGGGCAAGACTCAGTATCAACGATAGGTAAAAAATTATAATATGGTCCGTCTACTCACCAGCAGATTCTCCTAATGATGTAACTGAAGACTTTAGAGGAAACCTCACTTTGCTTGTACATAAGTTTCCTAATGATACTGTAATCATTGGAAGAGACTTTAATCGTCCAATAATCGATTGGGATAGTTATCGTTTTGTTAGTATCTTGTGAAATGTTGCTAAATGGTTCAAATGGTTCTAAGCGCTATGAGACTTAACATTTGAGATCATCAGTCCCCTAGACTTAGAGCTACTTAAACCTAACTAACCTAAGGACGTCAAACACATTCATGCCCGAGGCAGGATTCGAACCTGCAACCGTAGCAGCAGCGTGGTTCCGGACTGAAGCGCCTAGAACCACTCGGCGACAAGGGCCAACTGTTGCTAAATGCCTTCTCTGACAACTACCTACAACAGAATTCAGAATGCCAAACATTATGGAAATGTACTAGATCTAATGGCAACAAACAGCCCTGACTTTGAGGAAGTCCACATCGAAAGTGGAAGTCACAATGGGGCAGTTACAGCAACAGTGAGTACTAAAACACAAAGAGGAACTAAAACAAGTAAAAAGATTTATAAGTTCAGCAAACTAGACAGAGAAACAGTAATGTCATATCTCAATGAGGAACATGAAACTTTTAGCTCAGGACAATAACATGTAGAGGATCTATGGATCAAGTTTAAAAGAATAGTTAAACATGTGCTTGATAGATATGCACCCAGTAGGACAGTTTGTAGTGGGAATGATCCTCAATGGTACACAGTCACTGTAAAGAAACATCTGAAGAAATAGAGACTACTGCATAATAGGTATAAAGCAAAGCATAGGGTTATAGATAGACAGATGCTGAGTGATACACATTTGGAAGTCAAGAGAGCAATGTATGAAGTCTTCAGAGACTACTGTAGCAGAATATTCTTAAATTACCTTTCACAAAACCCAAAGAAGTTCTGCTCATATGTAAAGGCTGTTAATGGCACCAAAGTTAGTGTTCAGTCACTCATGGACGAGACTGGAACTGAAGTTGAGAGTAGCAAAGCAAAAGCAGAAATTCTTAACTCTGTTTTGAAATGTTCCTTTACAAACGAAAATTCAAGACTGTTGCCACAAATTAATTCTTATACCACTGAAAGGATGAGTGAAATATGTATCAGTGTCAGTGGGGCTGACTAACAGCTGAAATCTTTAATACTGAATACAGCCCCAGGGTGCAACTGAATTCCTATCATATTCTATACCCAATTCGCAGCGTGGTTAGTCCCTCTGTTAACTATAATGTATTGTAGGTAAATCAAACAAAATACTGTGAACAGTAGCTAGACGAAGGTATAGGTCACATTTATCTGTAAAAGTGTGCCAGGAGTGATCCACAGAACTGCCTTCCAGTGTCTTTGACATCCATTTGTTATAGAAACTTAGAACATATTCTGGGCTCAAGCGTAACGAGGTATGTCGAACAGAATGACCTCTGTGTGAACCAGCATGGATTTCGAAAACGTAGATAAAGTGAAACTCAACTCACACTTTTCTCACACAACATCCTGGAAGTCATGGATTAAGGCAGGCAGGTGGACGCAGTGTTTATCGATTCCCGAAAAATGTCACTGGATTGAGGATTTCTTCGCAGGAGGACACAGCATGTTGTATTAGATGGTGAACCATCTATAAATGTAGAAGTGACTTCTCGTATACTGGAAAGTGCGTTGGGTGCCTTGTTGTTCGTATTATACACTGCCAGAAAAAACAGAACACTTGGAAAGGCAGTGTCAACTTTGATCCAATGACAGTATGTGCCTCCTGGGGGTAGTAGATATATTTATAATGGTTTCAACAACGTCTGTCAACAGATAGCGTAGTGGCATAGCTACCAGAGCAACATTGTGTCTATCCTTTAATAGGGAATACTCACAGCCAGAAGGATCAGTGTGGTGCATACGTATGAAGCAAGCAGGCAACCATGCCACATAGATGCACTTGTGCTTCCTACAGCCAACTGAGCGAGTTCGAAAGGGGTCTAACTGTGACCCTCGAAGTGAAGGGATGGTTCTTTTGGAGAACTGTCACACGAGTTGGACATGCTGCATCAGTTGTGCAACAATGCTGGTATCAGCAGTCGTGATAACATTCTCACACCCATAGATGAGGTTCTGGACAGATGTCCACCAGGATCATAATATTGTAAGGGCAGCAGTGGCAGATCGTACAGCTACCACAGCACAGGTAAGAAGGCTTGTGAGCCCAGACGTGTCATCACGAACTGTTGCAAATCGGTTATTAGCAGTGGGGCTACGGACATGCACAACTCTAGCCTGTCTTCAAATGGTTCAAATGGCTCTGAGCACGATGGGACTTAACATCTGAGGTCGTCAGTCCCCTAGAACTTAGAACTAATTAAACCTAACTAACCTAAGGACATCACACACTTCCATGCCCGAGGCAGGATTCGAACCTGCGACTGTAGCGGTCGTGCGGTTCCAGACTGAAGCGTCTAGAGCCGCTCGAGCCTGTCTTCTACTCATGCTACAGCATCAATATGCACAGATCGACTGGTGCTGTTAGAGGACCATTTGGAAGACGGAATAGTGTGCTGTGGTCTTCAGGTGTTCCAAGATGGCCGCCGAGTAAGTGACGCCAGAAACTATTTCCAGAAAGTTAAGTGATTTAGACAGGAATATAATTTAGTTTAACACCGACAACAAATTTAATACGTGCATTAGTGTATTGTTTAGTCTTGCCGTTAAAGGTTTCACTTTTCTTTGCGTATTTTTTCAGAAAACACGAAAAATCGTAACTTCGCGAAGTCGCGTTTAGGCTTAAATTTTGTAAATGTGTTTGTTTCTTGTTTCACGGTAATTTGACTAGTTTCTCGGTAACAAATAAGTAAACTACAGTAAATAGCGTATAACTTCACTGTTTTAATACAGATTTCAGAAAAACAGCGTAACTTTATATCAGAAACTTGCTTATATTCATTTGTTTATAGGCCTAATTCTCGTAACGGTTTTGGAGAATCAAACTTAAAGTATCTCGTTTAATTGTCCTTTTTTCATTCCATCGAGTGAAATATATAATAAATAGCGTATACCTTCATTGTTTTAATGCAGATCTCAGAAAAACAGCGGAATTTTAAATCAGAAACTTGCTTATATACATTTGAGAATAGGCTTAATTCTTGTAACGTCTTTTTTGATTTTCGGTAATTTAATTGATTTATTCTAGCTAAAGTATTATTTTTGCCATGAGTGAGAAGTGCCTGACTTGCCTTAGAATTGTTAGTTCTGGGGTTTGGTGTGATGGATGCAGTAGTTTTTTTCATTGGGGGGACTGCAGTGGCGTGGGTGTCAGGAATGTGGATCGGGCTCATCAGTGGTTATGTAGGATTTGCAGCAGAGATAGGAAGATAGTGTAACAGAAGGGGAAAATTGCTGCCCTTCAGGCAGAGCTATATCAGGCTAGGGAGGATCTGGATAGGTTCAGGAGGGAGAAGGGCAAAGAGAGGTCGGAAGTGGCAACAGGTAACAGAAGTAACAGGCCTAGAACTAAGTCTGACAGTTTTGTGGTGAATGTCAAAAATAAGTTTGACCTGTTGCTTCAGTTAGAAACTGATGAGCCTCAAGCAGAGGTAGGTGTAGACACGATACAACAAACTTTCAATAGGAAATTGAAAAAGAATGTAGGAAAGTCATCGAAAAGGAAGAAAGTTTTGTTGTTAGGCAGTTCTCATGCCAGAGGTGTAGGCCAACTTCTGCAGGAGGAATTAGGACCAGAATACCAGGTCACAAATTTTTTCAAACCAAGTGCTAGTCTGGATCAGGTGACAGAGGATTTAGGTTCACTCTGTAAAGGATTTACCAGGGAAGACACCATGGTTATTGTGGGAGGCCAGAGAACAGTATCGACAGAGATCCTGGGTACAGTATAGAGTGTGACCTGGTAAAGATTGTGTCGGCATCGAGACACACCAATGTTGAATTTGTATCTGTCCTGAGATGAGAAATTTGAACTCTTCTGTTGGGAGAGTTAATTTGGAGTTGGAGCGGCTGCTTGGGTCGGGTGCGGGGGCTCATATTGGTGTGGTTCCTGTTGATTCTCTCAGTAGATGGGACTATACCAGGCACGGCCTACATTTCAACAGGAAAGGGAAGGGTAAACTGGCTGGGGTAATAGCAGGAAATTTAAGGGGGAGGAGGCACTGCCATGAATGGTAAAATACCAGTGGTTACGGGTGTTGGAGCAGCACCTTTTCTAGAATAGGTAAGACAGAAAGATGTCAAGTTCTATGAGAGGTCAGGATTGAAACAAACCTTCAGTTTAGGAAAGAAATTAAACAGCACAATTCTAGCACATTGGATCACTAATCACAGCTGTCAATTATAAATTTTCACCAATCACCAGAAATTTTATCTCCACCAAGTTGAATCTCAGTCCTAGGTAATTACATTGATGAGTTAAAGTCACCCAACCCAGTTGACATAATCTGCCTCTCTGAACACCATGTGACCACTGGTATAGGAACTAGGCCTAAGCACAATGAGAAACTCAGACAGGAGAGTACTGCAAATGTTAGAATAAGGAAAGGTTCTCATAAAAGTATAGTTAAAAATAATGTAGTTATAATATATGACATAGCTCCATTCAGCAGTACTTAACAGTCCTCCAAAGTAGTACGTTCAGTCAATGATTTAACAATTGCAAATTTCAGGGAAAGCCTACAGCAGTTAGACTGGGATGAGGTGTACCGTGAACCTGATGCCAATTTAAAATATAATTTATTTCATGACACTTTTGTAAATGCATTTGAAAACTGCTTCCCCAAGAAAATAGTTAAATATACTCGTAAGAAACCATGCAACAAACCATGGCTTACTAAGGGTATAAAAATATCTTGTAACCGGAAAAGGGAAATTTATCTGACAGCAAGAAAGAGTAGTGACCCAGAAACTATCAAACATTATAAAAACTACTGTGCTATATTAAGAAAAGTTATTAAAAAATCCAGAAGTATGTGTATCATGTCTGAAATCAGCAACTCTGATGATAAAATTAAAACGATTTGGAATATTATTAAAAGAGAAACAGGTCAACAAAGAGCACAGGAAGAATGAAAACTTAATGAACAAAAAGTCAGAAGTTGAATATATTTTTAATAATCATTTTCGAAATGTTGTGGATATAGTAGGTTCCAGGTATTCATTAGATGATGCTAGGCTGTTAATGGAAGTGACAATACCTATGCAATTTGATACAATTGAAATCTCACCCACTTCTCCCTCTGAAATTAGGAAAATAATAAACTTGCTTAAAACCAAAAACTCAGATGGAATTGATGGCATTTCCAGCAAAATACTAAAAGCTTGTTCTCAACAGATAAGTAAGATTCTCAGCCACCTGTGTAATAGCTCTCTGGAACAGGGCATTTTCCCTGATAGACTGAAATATGCTATTGTTAGACCTTTGCATAAAAAAGGGGATAGATCTGATGTCAACAATTACCATCCAATCTCCCTTCTAACAGCTTTATCCAAAATTTTTGAGAAAGTAATGTATTCAAGAGTAGCTTCACATATCTGTAAAAATGAAGTACTAACAAAATGTCAGTTTGCTTTCCAGAAAGGTTTTTCAGCAGAAAATGCCATATATGCTTTCACCAATCAAAATTTGAATGATCTGAATAAACGTACACCACCCATTGGGATTTTTTGTGATCTCTCAAAGGCTTTTGATTGTGTAAATCATGAAATTCTGCTAGACAAGCTCACGTATTGTGGCATGAGTGGGACAGTGCACAAATGGTTTAATTCGTACCTAAATGGAAGAGTGCAGAAAGTTGAAATAAGCAGTTCTCATAGCATGCATAGATCAGCACATTCCTCAAAGTGGGGAACTATCAAGAATATCGTTCCACAAGGGTTGGTCTTGGGTCCTTGGTTGTTTGTAATATATATTAATGACTTGCCATTCTATATTCATGAAGAGGCAAAGTTAGTTCTCTTTGCTGATGATACAAGTATAGTAATCACACATGACAAACAAGAATCAACTGATGAAATTGTCAATAATGTCTTTCAGAAAATTACTAAGTGGTTCCTTGTAAACGGACTCTCACTAAATTTTTATAAGAGACGGTACATACAGTTCGGTACAGTAAATGGTATGACACCATTGATAAATATAGGCCTTAATCAGAAGCATATAGCTAAGGTAGAATATTCAAAATTTTTAGCTGTGTCCATTGATGAGAGATTAAATTGGAAGAAACACATTGATGATCTGCTGAAACGTTTGAAAATGGTTCTGAGCACTATGGGACTTAACATCTTAGGTCATCAGTCCCCTAGTACTTAGAACTACTTAAACCTAACTAACCTAAGGACATCACACACATCCATGCCCGAGGCAGGATTCGAACCTGCGACCATAGCAGAAACGTTTGAGTTCAGCTACTTATGCAATAAGGGTCATTGCAAATTTTGGTGATAAACATCTTAGTAAATTAGCTAATTCCCCCAATTTCACTCATTGCTTGCATATGGCATCATATTTTGGGGTAATTCTTCACTGAGGAATAAAGTATTTATTGCACAAAAGCATGTAACCAGAATAATAGCTGGAGTCCACCCCAGATCATCCTGCACACATTTATTTAAGGATCTAGGGATATTCACAGTAGCTTCTCAGTATATATACTCTCTTATGAAATTTGTTATTAACAACCAAACCCAATTCAAAAGTAATAGCAGTGTGCATAACTACAATACTAGGAGAAAGGATGATCTTCACTATTCAAGATTAAATCTAACTTTGGCACAGAAAGGGGTGAATGATACTGCCACTAAAGTCTTTGGTCACTTACCAAATGGTATCAAAAGTCTGACAGATAACCAACAAGTATTTAAGAAGAAATTAAAAGAATTTCTGAATGACAACTCCTTCTAGTCCATAGAGGAATTTTTAGATATAAATTAAGAAAAAAAAACAAAAAATAAAAAAGTTGTTATATTAACTTAATTATATTATTAAATTAACTTAATTATGTTGTTAAATTAACTTAATTATGTCATGTATTGGAAAATTTGACTCGTTCCACATCATTACAAAATATCGTATTCATGATCCATGGAACTAGTATTAATCTAATCTAATCTAATCTAGTGATGAAAGAAGATTCTGCCTGCACGTAAGTGATGGTTTTTTGCACGTATGGTGTAGACGTGGTGAGTGATGTCTGGTAGAGTGCATTCCTCCACCCCAGATCTTACAGTCTACAACAGTCATTCACCTTTGATGTTCCTGGAGGGAACACTAACTACCCCTCAGCTATTGCAGAATGTTGTTAGAACCGTTCTCTTGCTGTTTTTGCAATAGGAAGGTGATGTGTTGTTCCAACAGGACGATGCTTGCCCATATGCTGCCCGTGAAACTCAATGTCTCTGCAAGATGTGCAGTAACTTTCCTGGTCATCACAGAGAAAACGAGCAACCATAGGTGGCACAAAACGACCTCCTGGGCGTTATGAATCTATTTCTCCATTTGTCGCATCAGAAGGCATTGCAACATGTATTTCATTTGCAGACACAATAACATTCGGTACAGAGAAGCATGCCCTCAGGATGACAATTTCATAAATGACAAATGCTGTTGATAAAAGACAAATTAATAAAAGCAATAAAAACATAATACTGACAATCAAGTAAGCATAAACATTTTGGAGGAATCGAAGGACTTAATTCTACTTGCTTCTTCAATGAAATTTAACTCATTATATGAAGAGATTATATTTTCATGGATGTCCTTAATCAAATTATTGTCTTCAGAAAAACTTGATAAGGAATGCTTTCCATATGTAAATATGTATGAATCATTGTAATAAATAGATAACATTCTAGTAAATTGCAAATGTCCAGCTGCATGAAATGTAGTTGGCAACACACTAGGCATATCAAATACTTCACATGATAAATCACACTGTGTGGCATTCAAGACTAATCCACTAATTAACAAGATTAATCCACTAATGTTCAATTTTAGTGTAATGGGTAGCTCAGGTGTATCATAGTTTTTACATGTGAATGTGACATCAAGGATGGAGTTAAGTGAGAAAATTATACCTTCAGAACATCATTTAAGAAATGGATGATAAAGATGCGTTAAAATTCTAGGGCAACCATCTTTGGGGGATGATTCATAAACAATTCTTTCTCACAGCTGTACACTCTACTGTCTAAGAATACTGCCGATTCAGGGCAAATTAACTTATGACTACGTTCACACATATACAAATCATTTTCATTTAAGGACACTAAATATCTTCGATCCTTGCTTATCAGTAGATAATCATTCAGTAAATACTTTACATGAATACCTGCCTGTCTCCATTTCACAGGGCAAGTATAAATCTTATACATTACAAAATTATGCTTTGATCTAGCAATGGGAATAGAAACAATAACAGTTAATTTATCTTCAATCATTAAGAAGTGTGTGGTGGTTAACTTATAGTAAGCATATAAATTGTAAGACTTAACAGGGTAAATCATGGTAAATGTTGCATCTAGCTTTCGTTCAATTGATAGTAGGATCTGTAAAAATTGTTCTGGATGTAGTAGCACGCTGCTCAGACAATCATTTGAACTACTTTCTAAGGCTGTTCTTAAGTTAAGGGCATCAATTCTAGCATTTGATAAACTTTCAGTAATCCTTAACAAAAGAGTGTTTAAATCTAAGTGTGCACTCACAGCATTTAATCCTTGAAATAGTTCTTGGATATTTGTGTTTGTTTCATTACAAAGTACGAGGAAATGTGGGATAAATTGCTTTACAATCTGTTCAATGAAAACTGTGTGGTTAGTAATGGTTCTTTGCATATTCCTTAATACGATAATTTCATTAGAGAGGTTAGTTTAATCTGTACTGGACTGTTGTTCAAGAGCTAATATTTTGCCTTTAACTTCCAGTAGATCTCGACTAGTTAAAATACCAAATACTGTATGGAGGATACTACCTCAAAAATCAAACCAAGCTTGTTTATGCCTAATTAAAGTTTTATGCAGCAAAAACTTTAAAAAACAGTAAATCTCTTATTCATAATTAGCATTTGGCTGTGATCCACTTATTATACCAAGATGTACCCATTTCCAAAATTGTATCATTACCCTTAACAGAACGAATTAGGTCAATTTGCCTCTTCACAGAAATGAACTGTTGCTGGATTTCACTCAGATTGTACTTGAGGACAAATTTTGTATTACTTGTTAAAACCACCATGTCTGATCGTGGTTGAAACAAAACACCTGTACTCTTTGGTACTATTATCACAGCATTAGAAGAATACGCTATCATAGTAAGCATTAGAATGAAAATGAACATGGTTAATTAGTTCTAAGTACTAGAGTTAACAATGAACATAAAATAAACGAGTTTCTTGGGGTAACCTGTGGAATAAAAGGTTTAGCTTCACTTGTGCACTCGTGCAATAGCTTCAATACTAAATTTTCACAACACATTCACATAAGCACATGGTGGAAATAAACACACACATTACACTCTCACACACTACACACGTTTACACAGATTGTAGGGATGTCTGGAACAGGATAGCTCGGAACGTGACAATGCCTCGGCCTCGAAGTATGGACTGTGTCCTCGCGATCCTCGCTTCCTGGGTTTGAGAACAGCAGGTCTGCCTCTCGGTCCGTCCACGTCGTCTTGCGATGTTACAGGAAATCTACACAGAAATGGCTTTACACGACTGACATGAACGACAATCGAACGAAAGGGCAGTTGGAGCTTAAGAGTGACTGGCGACAACACCTCCAAGATTTGATATGGTACTTTCCAAAACTTCTTAAACTTTTTGACTTGACTTTTATTTAACACCACGTTGCTCAGATACACAAGATCTCCAACTTGATACTGTGGCACTGCTGCTTGGCGGTCATGTTGTCTTGCTTGCTGAAGAAAGGATTGATGATTCTGCTGTTTCACTCCCCTCCATGTTTCCTTTAACTTGCGTGCTAGATCCCTTATGTGTTCATTGCTGATTCCAGCAGTCGATCGTGCAAAGTCCAAGGGTGAATTCTTCTTCCGTAAACGACCTCATATGGACTTAGGCCAGTTGAGCTGTGCATTTTGGCATTGTAACAACTTACCAAGTATGGTAAACAGACATCCCAACTGTCGTGTTTGCTGTTCACATAATGGCTAACCATTTTAATAATTGTTGTGTGGACTCGCTCGACTCTTCCATTTCCTTCAGGGTGTGCTGGTGTAGTCCTTAACTGAGTTATTTGTATGAGCTTACAAGTCTGTTTAAGTAATTCACCCACAACATTCGTTTCTTGATCACTGATTATACTTAATGGTGATCCAAACTAAAGAATCCATTGTTTTATAAAAACTTTAGCTATAGTCTCAGCGCTCTCATCAGGTATTGGTGTAATGAGAATGTATCTAGAGAAATGATCTAACATTATCAATATGTATTTGTTACCTTCTTTAGTCTTAGGCAATGGTCCTACGACATCTATCCCTACTCGTTCAAATGGTTCACTTCTTTCTGGCAGTTCTTACAATGGGGCTCTACTTTTTCCTACAGTGTTCCGTCTGTTACAGGAATCACATTGTCAAACAAACTCGAAAACTTCAGCTATGCGACTCGGCTGCCAAAACATTTGAGTTATTTTAATGTTTGTTGCTTTTTTACCACAATGTCCTGATAATAAAGAATCGTGTTGCTCTCTCATGATTTGCTCTTTCATGCTTTCTGGAATAACTAGGCGGTTTCCTTTACTAATGATTTTGTACAATAATCCATCTATTTCGACAAAACGTTGATCATTTTTCCATAATTTGCATTGTGGATCTTCTTCTTGAGCTGCCTTTAACTCTTCTTGTTGACTTATTGTAACACAAATATTGACTTTTCAACTCATTGCATCAGCATTCCCATGTTGTTTACCAGGTAGGTGAATAACCTTAAATTGGTACTCACTCAGTCTTAATGCCCATCTTGTTAATCTGGAACTTGGATCCTTTAAGCTCAATAACCATTTAAGTGCTGCATGATCTGTAATAACTGTAAATTCTCTTTCTGTTAAGGAACATATGTTATGTGTTATACCAAAAACCAAAGCACAAAGCTCCTTCTCAGTAGTGGTATAATTACATTCTGCTTTGTTTAATTGTCTGGAAGCAAATGAGATTGGATGTCGTGAACATCAACTTCTTGAGACAAGATTGCACCTATGGCAAAATTGGATGCATTGGTTGAAAGAATAAAAGGTTTACTGAAATCCGGATAGGCTAACACTGGGGCTGCGGTTAGAGCAGTTTTAAGCTCTTCCATTGCCTTTTTGCATTCTGTTGACCCATTAAATGCGGTTCCTTTCTTCAGTAGCTGTGTCATTGTATGTGCTATATTTGCATAACCAGCTATGAATCATCTGTAGAAATTTGACAGTCCCAGGAATGATTGTAGTCCTTTCAAATTCTGTGGCCCAGGAAAATTCTTTACATCTTCAATTAATTTTGGATCAGGTCGAACACCTTAACTGGTTATTACATGACGAAGGTAGTTAACTTTACTTTGTGTAAAATGACATTTATCTATTGATAAAGACAGGTTTGCACTTCTTAAATGCTCAGAAACAGCTTGTAGTCTCTCAGTATGCTGCTTCATATTTTCACCAAAAATTATTACGTCATCAAGGTAAACAAGTGCTTGTGTTGGGGTGAGCCCTCGTAAAAATGAATCCATCAGGCGTTGAAATGTAGCTGGAGCATTACGAAGTCAAAACGGCAGACGAAGATACTTGTATACTCTTGTTGCTGTTACAAATGAAGTTTTTGTTTGATCATCTGTATGCACTGTAAACTGGTGATAACCACTTGTTAAATCACATACTGAAATAATTCGACATCTGCCCAAGTAATCCAAGGTTTCCACTAATTCGATAAGGTGTAAATGTCGGTTGTGGTCACAGCATTCAATGATCGGTAATCAACACAAAATCGGAAATGTGGTTCTCCTGAAATTGATTTCTTCTTTACAATTAGAACAGGCGTACACCACGGTGGGTCTGAAGGATCTCTTGTTGTTATAATTCCGGCTTATAATTGTTCTTTAACCATGTCTTCTACCAACTCTCTTTGACTAATGGTACTCGGTAAGGTTTCTGTGTGATTGGGGTAGCATTCCCTGTATGAATACGATGTTGAACTTAATGAATGACAGGTAAATTTGCACGTTCTCGGAATAAATCTGCATACTCCAGCAAAACAGGCGCTAAAATCTTCTGTTCATCAACTGTCAAATGTTCTATCTTGTCCCAAATCTTTCGCTTCAGTTCTTTATCAACTTCGACTCCTCGTTGAAATTTTGCGGTACTGGTACAAAAATCTGTGTTTATAACTGCAGCATTTTTTACCTCATCTGGAATATCTATTACGTCATTTTTACTTACGCTCGACACTCCAGCAACTTTCGTTCCTCCTGGCAAAACAACATTCTCATTGCTCATATTCGTTATTGTAACTGGGACTTTTGTGACATTCTGTCTCACCATTGTAGCGACACCTACACTTCTAGCAACGTAACAATGCATTGTATCCAATAACTCACTTTTCTCGGATCGCTCAATTAATAACAAAGTTCCTACCTTGCGTTGGGGTGACTTAACTTCAGCATAGATTGTCTTTCCTGCTCCCCTGGGAATTTGCTGAGGCTGATCAATTTGAACATCGACTCGGACGGTTTGAACTGATGTATCGTTTGGGCAGTCCATTGTCACGACGCCTTTCAGTAGGATCTGAAGAATGATTTCCTAGGTTCTAGTTACTATGGCCTAGTCTGATCTGTCTTTCTGCGACAAATTTTTCTGCTTCGTTAGCGAACAAGAAATCAAATCCAAGTACACCGTCGTAACGCGTTTCGTTATTTGAAACTACTTGCACCCTTGCTGTGTATTTATCTTTATTTTCACCTTCATCTTGGCGTTGGTCAAGAATTAATTCTACGTCAACTTCTCCATAGTTAGGTAGCTTTCCACCGTTTAACCCTCGCACTTTTAATAGCGGCGGTTTCAATTTATCCCGTTTATCTATGCAACACCACATTAATGAGGTCTGTGCTCCTGTGTCAATAAGTAGCTTGATGTTTCTCCCCCAATATACAGTACCTATCACGGAGTCATTTTCGGTCTGATTATCGCTAGAACTAACAGGAATCCGTGTCTCTGGCGAGGGCCGGACGGAGTGGTAGCCTGTACATCCCCGTACTCGTTTAAAGATCTGGCAGATTGTCTGTTGTTCGCAATACCTTTCTTCTTGTTGCGACAATCTCTAGAAACATGACCCTGCATACCGCAATGATAGCAGATTCGATTTTCTTTACAATCCTTACGCTTGTGACCCAACTTATTGCATCTGTAGCGTTGTACTGTTGTGTTGAAAACTCTACGCTCTTGTTCCTGCATCTCATTCGGTCGTCTTAGTGCTTCAACGAAACCAACAGCTGATTCTACTGCTTCCTGGAACGTTTTACATCACACAAATCTAACAGCTTTGCTTACTTCCTTTCTGTGCAACCCATGAATGAATGTGTCGAAGGCTCTCTCGTCGGCTTCGAACAAATGAATTCGATTTTCATTTTCATCTTCTACTAACTCGTACGTCTGAGTGTTAATGTTCCGAATTCTGTCAGCAAACTGCTTGATAGATTCTTCTCGTCGCCTTCGCAAACTGTGAAGCTGCTCTCCGTAAAATCTGATCGCGTTTTTACGTTTAAATCTCTGAACAACAATCGTTCTAAGCTCATTGTAAACTTCTGTTTTCACGCAAGTAGGCTCCGCGCTAATGAAATCCTGTGCTGCTCCCTGAATTCTTAATTTGGCAACCACTAGCTTATTGCAATCTGTCCATGATTATAAAAGGGCAGCACCTTCAAGTTTACGAAAAAACACTTTCAAATCATCTTCGGCTTTCCCGGTAAACACTGGTACTGATGGCAATAATGAAAAATTCTTTATTGTAGTTGTACTTGCACTGCATGAACCATCATTTGACAAGTCTCTCGGAATGTTACGCTCGGTTCTTTCTGCTTTTAACTGCTGAATCTCTTCTTGCAGTTCATTAATAACAGTTTGTAGATCAACAATGTCACTCAGACTGGATTGCGACATTTCGACTAATTTAACGCAGTGGGTCACTCAAATGTAAAATAAAAATCCATCACTGCCTTTCGTATTCTAGTCAAACTGGAGTAGAGCAACCTGAATTCCAGCGTTGGATGTCCCCGCGTAGTCGGAAGATGTTCACGCTGCTGCTGCTCGAAGTTCACGTTGTACTGTGCCCCTTCAGGACTGTAGATGCCGGCCGGTGTGGCCGTGCAGTTCTAAGCGCTTCAGTTTGGAACCGCGTGACCGCTACGGTCGCAGGTTCGAATCCTGCCTCGGGCATGGATGTGTGTGATGTCCTTAGGTTAGTTAGGTTTAAGTAGTTCTAAGTTCTGGGGGACTGATGACCACAGATGTTAAGTCCCATAGTGCTCAGAGCCATTTGAACCATTTTTGACTGTAGATTTTCCATAATTATCCCTATGCCCGGATGATGATTACACGAATATTTTGTCAGGATTTGAAAGCTGTGGGTCCTTGAGGTACAGCAATACGCAAATACGAGAAGTAAGTTTAAACAGTTTTATTAACAAAGGCGGATTATAAAACACGCACGCTACGCTCACCCATCATCACTGTGTCTGACATCCTAACACCAGCTAATTACAGTCGTATCAGAAGGCTCCATGGTGAGCTAAGAAAAGATACATATTCGCGCCCCAGGCCGTCCTGGTTAATACTGCCCACTGCGGACGGCGGCCAGTCGCATACTCCCTGTCGCAGTGCGGCCGGACGCGCATCTGCTGACCAAGGAAATTGTCAGCATTCCAGACAGGTTGGCTGGCGAGCGGGTGCTAACGTACTGTGCGGCTGCACGCAATCCGAAGACCCTTACAATATGGAAGTAAAACAATGCGTGAAATTCGAAAAAGGTTGCAGTGAAAAATAGGGATAGCTGTGATTTTGCGTTTGGTGCATATTACATAATATGACATTTAGCTAACATCACCATCAGTTACCAATCTCGAAAAAACTGATTTGATGTAGCGCACTCATTTGCGATCGCGCCACGCCAGCGATAAAGCCTGAGTGAAATATTCACAACATTCCTCATCATTCAAAAACTGTTTGAGAGTTTGGCAAAAGTGAGCACGCCAACAGGAGAGTATATTGCCGTATGGTTCTTATGCAAAACATCATTAACTACTGTGTTATTCCACAACTACAGACTTTTTCCATGAAAGAATGTATTTTTTAGGTTCCATCAGTAACTGGTGAAATTAGAAATGCTATGGGTTTTAGAACAACATAAATCAAGAGATTACACATTTACTATGACCGAGGATGCGCTCTTTCATAAGCTACAGACCTTACATTTCCTCAGTTCCTCTCTTAATAAACTTCATAATCAACTGTTTCACAATGCTCTCACATTTGAGTTTGAGAGAGCCTGCATGTAACCCCCACCACTACTGCTCTCCCACACATACCCTACTGAGTGAGCATCTACCAACCATGGTATTCTGTGTGGACTCCACACGCACCATCAGTA
Source organism: Schistocerca cancellata (assembly GCF_023864275.1). NCBI lineage: Eukaryota > Metazoa > Arthropoda > Insecta > Orthoptera > Acrididae > Schistocerca > Schistocerca cancellata. Next base: position 729,022,228 of record NC_064629.1, read on the forward strand.
CTCACTTTTCACTACAAAATTCATCATTTCTAGCATCACATACTTCCACAGCTCCTTCAAGGAAGCCAGCCACTGATACTCTGGAATCCTGACCAAGGAGGTTACAGTCCCAACTCTTACTTCTTCTTTACACACCAACAACCGCTCTTTAGGCACCAAAACAATAGAAATGCAGTGTGATTATCAATGCCAAGGATAAGATACAGTATGTAGCCTATAGTCTCAACTCTCATCTAGCATCTGACATGCAACTAGACTTCACATTTAAGGCCCATCCACATACAACAATCTGTCTGCACAAATACCTGCACACATGTCTGTGCATGCAATAAATAGATGCAAATGTGATGTGTTCACATGATGCAAGTTCCAATCAACTGCTCACCTGCCATCTGTCAGTCTAGAAACTAAATTTCAGTGGCAAATGATTACATTCTCACAACCTAAAATTTTGTTTCATTTATTCAGAAATTCGTAATGGAGGGTATTTCACTATTTTCTGTGTTCAAAACTTGTGTTGGAAGAAAAAAATACAAACAAAATGTAAGAAAAATGAAATGAAAGTTCTAGAAAATGGCTCCTCAAATGAAGGCAGTTTTCACAAACAAATTTATTTCACAAGGCACAGGGAAAAACTGACGACTGGCATAATTATTTTTTGAATGGATTTGGAAACATGTAATTATATTTTGATACACATAACTTCTCACATAATACAGAAAAATGCTTGTATCAGGAGAGCAAGTTCTCCACATGAGCAACTGTTGATGATGTTAAGATTCCTGCCAACAGGAAGAGGCTACAAGCCTTGAGTGAAATTAACCTAACACATTTAAAACTATTATGTTGTCCTGAAGGAGGAGATCTCGATGGCAAGTATAACACCTTAGCTCTGTAATATGCCAATTATGACAAGTTAAAAATAATATTTTTAGTTTTAGATGTGTTTGAAACTCATTAAATTCTAAGAAATTATAGACATGGACAATGAATTATAGTTTTGTTTATTTCTGAGTTGCACTTTTAACTCCCTACCTGAAGTCTACCAGCAACCCATTATAAACTTTTGCATCAGTTTAATCTATCTGGGAAGTTTTAACTATAGTATTGTGGTAGTGAATTCTACAGTTCATCACTAATTCACTCCTGTTATGAACCACATATTATATTAGGATTTCTTTACTTTGCTTAGCTGTTTGCAATAAATAACCTGCCTTTTTATTATTGTTTCCTTGTTTGCCATACTGCGAACCACTCGTATTTTCCCTATTAAATAATCATAAGCTGCTGCCTTCTTATCTCAATCGCTGTATTCTTTCCTTTTAACTTTCTTCAAACGTGTGTGACTCCTATAAATGTCAATAATCACAGCAATAAACTCTCTAGAACACTGGTGCATAGATGTGATTTTAAAATTCAATGTGTACACACAGATGGGCAACATTAGACCCAACAAACATCTGACTGAAATAGTATGCATTAACGGCAGAGTTATAGCACTGTTAAAAAGAATAGACTACTACATCATATCGGTACTGGTACTATCTTGACTTGATGTGGCAGACACCATAACGGTTTCAGTTTAATTAGCTGTTTCGTATTATAACTTGCAGTATGTCATTTGAAGGTAATGACACATTGAAGATTTATCAAAATTATCATTAAATGTCAGTTAATGATGCATCAGCAATATCAATTCTCAAGAGATACTATATTACATCAATAATTGTTCCATAGATCATGAATACGACATTTCTAAATTATGTGGAACTTATCAGTTTAATGTAATTTTTCATTATATAATTTCTTTACAGTTACTACTTCATATATAAAAATTCATCTGTTGAGTAAAAGGAGTTGTCTTTTAGAAAGTCTTCTAGTTTTGTTTTTAAGTGTTGATTGGCTGTCTGATAGATTATTAGTACTATTTGGCAAATGACCAAAGATTTTTGTGGCAGTGTAATTCATCCCTTTCTTTCCCAAAGTCAGATTTAACCAAGAATAGTGAAGATCATTCTTCTTCTAGTGTTGTAGCTATGCACTTCACTATAATTTTTGAATTGAGATGGGTTATTAATAACAAATTTCATAAGTGAATATATGCTTTTTGAAGGTACTATGAATATACCAAATTCCTTTAATATATGCCAGCAAGGCGATCTCAGGTGGGTTCCAGCTATTATTCTGATTACACACTTAAGTGCAAGGAATTATTCTTCTCTTAATGATGAATTACCCCAAAATTATGTCACATGAAATCAGTGAATTAAAAAAATGAATAGTAGGCTACTTTAGTGATATGTTTATCACCAAAATTTGCAATAAACCTAATAGCATATGTAGCTGAACGTAGCCATCAGTGTGTTTCTTCCAATTCACTTTCTCATTATTGCGACACCCAGAAATTTTGAATATTTTGCCTTAGTAACAGACTTCTGTTCAAAGACTATATTTATCAATGGTGTTATGCCATTTACTGTACAGAATGGTATATACTGTGTTTTCTCAAAATTCAGCGAGAGTACAATTGCAGAGAACCACTCAATAATTTTCTGAACGACTTTAGTTACAATTTCCTCAGCTAGTTTCTGTTTGTTGTATGTGATTATTAAACTGTATCATCAGCAAAAAGAAGTAGCTTTGCATCTTCATGAATGTATAGCAGCAAGCCTTTAATATATATGAAGAACAATAAGGAACCCAAGGCTGGACCCAGTGGGACACCATTCTTGATATCTCCCCAGTTGGAGGACTCTCCTGATTTTTGCAGATATCTGTGATGTTAATTTCAACCTCCTGCGTTCTTCCAGCAAAATATAAATTAAACAGTTTATACACTGTCCAACACATACCACGATACTTAAATTTATCTGGAAGGATTTCATTATTCACACAGTCAAAAGGCTTTGAAAGATCACAAAATCACAAAATATAACAGTGTGTATGTTCGGTTATTCAGAGCATTTAATATTTGATCAGCATATATAACACTTTCTGTTGCAAAACCTTCCTGAAAACCTAACTGACATTTTGTTAGTACTTCATTTTTACAAATATGTGAAGCTGCTCTTGAAAACATTAGTTTTGAAAGAATTTTGGATAAAGCTGTCAGAAGTGAGACTGGATGGCAGTTGTTAGCATCGGACCAATCCCTTTTTTATGTAATAGCTTATCACCAGCATATTTGAGTCTACCTGGAAAAATGCCCTGTTTCAGTGGGCTACTATATATGTGGCTGAGAATCCTACTTACCTATTGGGAACAAGCTTTTAGTACTCAGTTGGAAGTGCCATCAGTGCCATGCAAGCCTTTACTTTGAGTGAATTTATTATTTTCCTAAGTTCATCAGAAGAGGTGAATTTCAATTTTATCAAATTACATAGGAGTTGACTCTTCCATATACAGTCTTGCATTTTCTAATGAACAGCTGGATTCTATTTTCTCTACAACACCTGAAAATGATTATTAAAAATATTTTCTTCTTCTGACTTTTTGTTATCAAACTTTTCATTGAGTTTGATCGAAATGCAGATTTCCTGTGATATCGGTTGTCCTGTTTGCGTTTTAACAATATTCCAAATTGTTTTAATTTTATTACCAGAGATGCTAATCTCAGACATAATGCACGTACTTCTGGACTTTTTAATAACTTTTCTTAATACAGTGCATCTCTTTTTATAATGTTTGACTGTTTCTGCGTAATCACTCCATCTAGATATAAGATACACTTCCCTTTTCTCTTTACAAGGTATTTGTATCGTTTTAGTATGCCATGGCTACTTAAATGGTTTTCTTAGGGAAACTGTTTTCAAATATACTCACCAAGTTATAGTTAAATAGGTTAAATTTTAAATGAGCATCAGGTTCCCTGTACACCTCATTCCAGTCTAACTGTTGCAATCTTTCCCTAAACTTTGGAACTGTTATATTGCTAACGAATTCACTGTTTCGGAAGACTGTTTTGCATTACTGGATGGAGCTATGTCATATACTGTAACTAGCTGTGCATCATTATCAGACTGACCATTCTTATTTGATTAAATTTATCTTGATATATAAAACTTTATTTGTCGCTGTGCTGCTTTCCTGTACCACCCAAACTGGAGAATCACTAACTGATGTCAAATTCAGAGAACCATGCAATACTACAAGCTCAGCCTTTCTATTGTACTCTTTCAGACAATCTACAATGAAATCCCCACAAGCAATAATTTGCTTCCCTCTGTCTGACAACACTACAATAAAGACTCTAAGCTTTTAAAAAATAGCTGAAAATTTCCCAATCAGGAACTATACACAACTACAATTATAAAAATACCATTTTTAGTTTAAGCTCACAGGCATATGCTTCTATACATTGCTGCACACAATTTTTTTTAGTTTCTAAAGTTTTCACACTGTGATAAATCCTCTCTCCATAGTGTGTCTACTTACATGTGCTGAAAGCTTATATCCGCCTGCATTTACCTTTTCCACATCAGTGATATTCAGACAGGCCTAGTACATCTGTTCCACTCTCAGTTATTAAATCTTCTAAACAAACAAGAAGCTCATCTACATTGTTTTTAATCCCCTGATATTCTGATGCAGTAGACTAACATTATTTTTCACTGTGTTTTATGAGAATCTTGTGCCATGCTAACATTATTTTTAACTGTACTTTTATGAGAATCTTGTGATATTTTAACATCTCTAGTACCTGCCTGTCTGAGCTTCTCACTAAGCTTAATTTCATTCGATGTTGAATCATTAGACACTGATCTTAGCCTAAGAAAGGGATACTCTCATGAGTTTCAGTGCCCCCCCTTAACGTTTTTACTATTATCCCAGCCAATTTACCCTTTCCTTTCCTATTGAGACCCAAGCCATACCTTGTGAAGTTCCACCTACCAATAGCATCAACAGAAATCAAACCTATGTCTGACAAAGTAGCCACCCAAAGCAGCTGATGTAGCTCCATATTGACCCACCTGACAGAGCTGTTCAGTTGGGGCTGATCACACTACATGAAACCAGGAACCAAGCCAACATTTGCATGGTTCGTGCAGACGCTATTTTTACCGGCTCACACTCAATATGTAAGTAGGCTGTTTAGGTTTTTATATTGGTAACGTCGCGTAGCACTCTCTATGAAAATCACTGACTGTGCTGTGTGCAGTCTGTGGCTGGTTGGCATTGTTGGAATATTTGCTATTGTAGTGTTGGGCAGTTGGATGTGAACAGCGTGTAGCGTTGTGCAGTTGGAGGTGAGCAGCCAGCAGTGGTGGATGTGGGGAGAGAGATTGCAGAATTTTGAGAGCGGACGATCTGGACGTGTGTCCATGAGAAAGAGTAAATTTGTAATATTGGATATCATGAACTGATAATATATATGATGACTTTTGAACATTATTAAGGTAAATACATTGTTTGTTCTCTATCGCTGTATTGTAGTAGTTAGAGTAACGAAGATTTTGTGAGGTAAGTGAATCATGACAGGTATAGGTTATTGTTAGTCAGGGCCATTCTTTCGTATGGATTATTGAAAGTCAGATTCCGTTGCGCTAAAAATATTGTGTGTCAGTTTAGTGTTGATCAGAATAAGTAAAGAGCGAAATGTCTGAGTTCGTCTGTTCTGCTCAGCTGCTTGAAAGTCAAATAACGTAAGGGGTTTCTCAGCGCAGTCATTCATAAATTTTTCAAAGGGGATGTTTCAAATATTGTAGGCCTGTTTCTTATCAATACTGTTTCCTGTTCCTGCTTTCTAAAACCCTTGCACAATGCTCCTACAGCTATATGATAATCAAGACAAAAGACGAAACTCGTATGACATAAGAATAGTGTAACGGATAACGTCGTGCATAACAGATTCGAATGGAGTATGCTCACGTCCTATTAGGTGAATAGGTGCTAACTTTTTTTTTAATTTTGGCCTTAGAGATCTTAACACATTAGCATGTTCAGAGACCTTATAAACGCAAGGCAAGTGTGTCCTGCAATATTTGATATTTACATTTACGTCTGATTAGAAAACGAAAAATGAAATGAATATTTGGCTGCTTATTTCCGAATATGAGGCGATTTGCTAGTGTGTGGTTAGGCAAGAACCTAAGAGGACAGCTTAAATTGCAGGGTGTCAAACGAGGACACTCTTCCTTTTCTCAAATATTTGACCGTTTATTTCTTAGTATATGCAAAGATCATGAAGAGACAGTTACATCACATACTGCAATCATGTCACAACGGACTACTTGCTAGTATATTTCTGCCACTAACTATATGTGTCTGAAACACATTTTGTGCGCCAGATTTGTGGCGAACTCCTATCCACACACTATGATTTATCTGTGCACATGTGACTGGTAGCCCAGATATGAGGAATTTTCCTCAAACTTCCAAGTTCCAGGTTTGTAAATATTCATATCTGTACAAATCTCCTGTGCATACGCAATGATCGTCTGTGCAGGTGTGACATGCACAGATATTTGCACAGACAGATCGTTGCGTATGGAAGGCTTTTAAGTGAGAAATACGAATTTCAGAGATTTTTGTGTGGCACACAACACAAAGTCATCTTGATCTTTACAGCTGACATTTAAACCGTATTATCAGTGAAAGCATTTATAATGTGTAAAAAAGTAATAATAATTAATTATCTTGTCTAAAGAAAACTTATGTTAAAGTGACACGTTCCACATCATTACGAAATGTTATGTTCATGATCTATGGAACAAGGATTAATGTATGAATGTATGTACGTAAACGCACTGAAATTAAACGCATTTCAAAAGGGAAAGTTTTTTATTATACGTATTGTGTTACGTTCCCATTCTCTGCTGGTCACAGTATCTGATTCTAACATTGTGCTACTCAGATTAGCTTCTTCCTGCGTATTACTGCCCCTCGGGTCACTTAAGATGAATTTACTCTTTTAACAGAGAGAGTAGCAGAAAATACCACTCTTCAGAAACAGAGAAAAGCATACTACTGTGCTGTAGAAATCAAAACAGAAATTCACGTTTTTCAAAAACAATAACTTGTCCCTCTTGCATCAGACTTCTCACTGTATTATACACTTCAGTTTATCTTTCCACCGATTTAATTTTCATACTTAACATTTTCTCTATGCATGTACTTTGTGATTGTGCCATGAACATTACAGTTTTCTCACATATTCTTCTATCTGTGAAAGCCAAACATTGTAAAATACTTCAGTTCAATCTAATATACACATCTCAGAACATATTTTACGCATTTCAGTTCTTATTTCATCAAAAAACAATGATGGTATCTCATGAGCCGATCTGGTCGAAGTAAGGAAAACCTTGTCTCATGTCGTCAAGCACAAGGGTGTAAATAAATTCTAAACACAAGTGTTGGGTCTGTTGATGCAAATACAACCTCTGTGATACTTTCTCAGCATTTCATGTAGTGCACAATTAGTAATAATAAGAACAAAGCCTTCTTTTCTCACGAGTGAGTGCCTTAGGCTGCTTACATCTTCTGGCTTGTAAGACAACACATTAGAGTTGTCGCAAACGTTGATCTCATTGACCTGCTGTTATGTTTGATGCTTATGTCTTTATGTGCTGTGACATTTGAATGTAAACTATTGTATTGCTTAGTGTTATACAAATCTTTTTATTACCAGATGAATTCGCGCTAACTTTAATGCAGATAGAGTTTCTTTTATTTTGTCATGTATTGCATGGACTTGAATTCTATGGGCCGTTTTCTCAAGTTTAAATGACTTATGACAGTCTGTTGTGCCCTGATAAAGTGAGGGGGTTACAGGCCAATCTGTAATTTCCAAGTGGTTAGGGGCAAATGCAGAGAGAAATTCTTATTATGGTACGTTGGTTGCTTAGATCAGCTCCACACACACTGTCACAGGGCACCTGCAAGAGGTGCAGATTTGGGACTTGATAGGATATTCACAGCAGGAGATTCAGGGAGCTTGGAGATCTGAATAACCCTATTTATTTACATTTAGATTAACTACTACGCTAAAGTATAATTCTAAGCATTAGAAAAAACAAAGAATGCATTTGGTTACACAACATAAGTCAGTGTTTTGAGTCCATGGGGTGAGAGCTAACAGAAGTAGCAATCACAAGCAGCACTGTAAATGAGCGACTTGGAGATGGCATCACAGCAGTTTGACTGAGAACTCTCTTAAATACAAAAAACCCTGGGATTGTTAAAGGATTGTGGTGGTACACTATTTCTCCCTATCTATAGTCAGCCTGTCAATCCAACAGCACTTACAGGCATTGGCCAATTAGACATGGGGCTCTGTACCTCCCCAGTCCCCCAGTCAAACACATTAACAGACTTTCTCTCCACCTACTCTGTAAGTGGGGATATTTTGGGACTTTATATTAACAAACTACTCCACGTTTGGTAGCAACAACGTTCAGCTCATAGCTAAACATCATTGTTAGCAACACAAGGTTCAGTTTCACTTGGCGCTGCCGTGAGGTCTCTCGTGTTCCAACAGCTCTGTTCGAACAATTTGACCCATTTCCCATCTTATTCTAGCCTGTGTAAACCCACTGATGTTGCTGTTTTCAGGAGTAAGTATGAAGCTTGCTGCGTATGCTAAGACACGCTTGTTTGCCAACATCTACTGTGACACCTTACAACAACGTCTATGTCGTGGATGGAATTTCTGCTTAATTCTCTGATGTGGAAGTTCTATTCTGGGTGCCTGCAAATTGCAGGCGCCCCCCGTTAGTGTTTACTTCTTGTAACGTAAATGCTAACACACTTTCCTACTCTCTGCTGTGATTTCCTATCTCTGTGTTCCCTCGCTGGCCTCCAACATCCTTAAGCATAACAAGTCAATTAGTCATCAATAGATAACAAATTCTGATGTCACACATGAGTAGTCACATATTTGATTTTGCAGCTGTCATTTCCAGTCTTGGCTACTTCAATACTGAAAGGACAGACACTGTCCTCTTCTACATGTCATGTGACATTATCTGAAGTATAATATGGTCTGCCCTTTTTTATGTTAAGTCACAACATATTTCGTTCACTCTGCTGCTTGCAATCACTAAACTTCTTGAAAGATTTAAATTCATTCTCTTTTGAGGTGATCGACACATCATGTTCAAATGCAAGTGATCAAAATAGTATTTCTTAGAAATGACTGAAAGATCACATAGCAGAATTTTATTTTCGTACTAATACCATTTTCTGATGCATGTTTATTTCTTTTGCAGCACATTAAAATACGATACTCGTTAACCCAGATAAGGCTAATTTATGTTTTGTTTGCATTTTGATAAAAACTTTATTTAATCACTTAATTATAATGAAAATTACATGTATATAGTAGTTTTACAATTTTTATTTGCATGGATTTTGAAAAACGGCCCATCCTTCTTGAAGGATTTTAGCTGAATATACATTCACTTAACACAATGTCGCTATTTAACTATTCAAACAATACTGCTTTACTATTTTGTGTGAAACAGTATGAAACATGATACATGAAGTGGTACACTACATTTAATGCACTGCATTGCAGATTTTTTTTTACGTTGGTGACAGTAAAATTGTTTCTTCTTTCCTGTGGGTCTAGTGGCAAATTTGCAATATAATGTTCCAGCTTGTCATATCTAGAAGCAATATTTACCATTTTAGGTGGTCTTCGTCTCTGCGTAACAACACAGCAGTTTGATTCCAGAATTGCAGTGACAGGTATTCAATGAAATGCCTCCCAAAATGAGGCACCATGCTTTCGTCGACTGAATGATTTTGCATATCAGGCGTATGTTCTCTGCATTTTTTATTTATCATGGTTATAAGGGGTCGAACCTATCAGCACTATCAAGTTCATCGTTGCTGCAAACATGAATATTTGACATAATGAACTTGAAGCGATCCCTAGATATTGCATTAGAAACTAAAATGTTGTGTACATCTGTTGAAATCTGCCAATACATCTCTTTCCTTGGCAGGACGACGTAACAACTAAGCAGCAAAATAGCTAAAAAACATATCATTGCCTCTTCAGATCAATCTCCAAGTCGGTTCCTCTTCGTTGTGTATTGGTTGGCATGTTTCACCACTGTGCTTATAACATCATTATCACAAAATAGTTCAAAATATTATAATGGTGACCTCAATGAATGCTAAGCAGTACTCATTTGTGGCCAGACTGTGGTTGTAGGTGAAAGTGTCTGTTTTACGAAGTTGTATGTATGAGACGGTTTAACTGTTTTTTTTTTGTTTTAGTGCAGTGGATTTTTTGGTGTTGCATAGGATACTGCAGCAATGGATGTGGAAGGCCAAGAATCTCTAGTTTATGAGAGGTTAGTATCTCCATAATTGGTAAAGATAGATGGAACTGGAATTTCTATGTTTTTAGACATAGCCTTACTGCAAATTGCAGATGGAAGTTTCAACTGACTTGCTGGAACATTATCAATATTTGGTGCTTCTTCATCACCATAATCTTCATCTGTCAGATCATCTGTAACGTTCTTGGGTGGTAACAAAGTAACATCCAAACCATTTTCAGGAATGCCATCATCAGTACTCTCTATAATTTCAAGAAGTTCATCTAATGTCAAACATTCCCTGTAAATAGCTGTGCAGGAAATGTAGTTTTTTGCTTATATTAGCGATACTTGTAATAGTATTTACTCTTACTGCTCCACTTTATTTGCATATAAGTAAATAAGAGTAATCCTATACAAAAGGGTGGCTTGTAAAAAGTACTTTCGTAAATGGGATTTTTATATCAGAATTTATGAAAAAGTAGTATAAACATGGGGTCTCAATTCTGATATTAAAACAACGAGAATAAAAAAAACTATGTGATGTTAAATGTGTTTAAGGGCATATTATATACATTTTAGTGATTAAAACCACAAACTTTGTCGCTAAAAGTTTGTATAGGTACACGTAATTACGTTGTAACGAAATGGAAATGGCATCAAACACTATGTCTGATTTTTATATGCAATAAGCTAATGTCCTTTTAGAAGGATGTGCTTAAATAGATGGTCATGGAGGTAATATTTGGCAAAGAAATATCTATATTATCATATCTATATTATCCTTTAGTAATATAACACAATATTCTGAGATTTTATGAGAATAATTATATCTCTAATAAATACAGGGCTATTACAAATGATTAAAGCGATTTCATAAATTCACTGTAGCTCCATTCATTGACATATGGTCATGACACACTACAGATACGTAGAAAAACTCATAAAGTTTTGTTCGGCTGAAGCCGCACTTCAGGTTTCTGCCGCCAGAGTGCTCGAGAGAGCAGTGAGACAAAATGGCGACAGGAGCCGAGAAAGCGTATGTCGTGCTTGAAATGCTCTCACATCAGTCAGTCATAACAGTGCAACGACACTTCAGGACGAAGTTCAACAAAGATCCACCAACTGCTAACTCCATTCGGCGATGGTATGCGCAGTTTAAAGCTTCTGGATGCCTCTGTAAGGGGAAATCAACGGGTCGGCCTGCAGTGAGCGAAGAAACGGTTGAACGCGTGCGGGCAAATTTCACGCGTAGCCCGCGGAAGTCGACGAATAAAGCAAGCAGGGAGCTAAACGTACCACAGCCGACGGTTTGGAAAATCTTACGGAAAAGGCTAAAGCAGAAGCCTTACCGTTTACAATTGCTACAAGCCCTGACACCCGATGACAAAGTCAAACGCTTTGAATTTTCGGCGCGGTTGCAACAGCTCATGGAAGAGGATGCGTTCAGTGCGAAACTTGTTTTCAGTGATGAAGCAACATTTTTTCTTAATGGTGAAGTGAACAGACACAATGTGCGAATCTGGGCGGTAGAGAATCCTCACGCATTCGTGCAGCAAATTCGCAATTCACCAAAAGTTAACGTGTTTTGTGCAATCTCACGGTTTAAAGTTTATGGCCACTTTTTCTTCTGTGAAAAAAACGTTACAGGACACGTGTATCTGGACATGCTGGAAAATAGGCTCATGCAACAACTGGAGACCGACAGCGCCGACTTCATCTTTCAACAGGATGGTGCTTCACCGCACTTCCATCATGATTCGGCATTTCTTAAACAGGAGGTTGGAAAACCGATGGATCGGTCGTGGTGGAGATCATGATCAGCAATTCATGTCGTGGCCTCCACGCTCTCCCGACTTAACCCCATGCGATTTCTTTCTGTGAGGTTATGTGAAAGATTCAGTGTTTAAACCTCCTCTACCAAGAAACGTGCCAGAACTGCGAGCTCGCATCAACGATGCTTTCGAACTCATTGATGGGGACATGCTGCGCCGAGTGTGGGAGGAACTTGATTATCGACTTGATGTCTGCTGAATCACTAAAGGGGCACATATCGAACATTTGTGAATGTCTAAAAAAACTTTTTGAGTTTTTGTATGTGTGTGCAAAGCATTGTGAAAATATCTCAAATAATAAAGTTATTGTAGAGCTGTGAAATCGCTTCAATCATTTGTAATAACTCTGTATATGCACACAGACATTGTACTTACCCGTCGATGAGAAAGTCGGACAGATAATCCATTTTCAGCACACCAAGTTTTCACATGCACACAGAATAAGCGTGACTCAACAATGGAAGCTAAATTATGTTTTAAACAATGGGAAGGGTCTATTGGATGAAGTGTATACTAATGCCATCTATTGACAAGCAGAATAACTAAGTGTTATAAGCAGTTTTAAGCGCCACTGTAAAAATCCTTCCAGGAAGACAACAGCCGTATCTGGGTTAAACTTTTTGCCACATTAACTGTAGAAATATCTGTATAATATTTGGACCCTTCATTGTATACTTATACACTTAACTTTTCTGGATGTGCCTGTAATACGTTTTCCTTAATTTCTTGTTGTAATCAGAGCCTCTTCTGCACTCTAAACATCAGACATAATGCCACGGCTAGGCACAGGTGCAGCCTCACAGTGGCAGTTTCTTAAATAGGAAAATTTCAAAACACTTTTCTCCTCATAGGTTGTTAGGTTTGTCGTCACTTTATGCACTTAAGGATAGACTTACATAACAAGAAAATTTGTAGTCTGGCAGATTTTTACATTGCTATGACACAGTTTCTATTATTTTTCACTTATGTTGATGACAGCTGATACAAAATGGAAATACAGTTTCAAGAAATTAATCCTATCCAATCACAATGTAATGGTCTTCTCATTCTTTAGTGTAACTTAGTACAAATACATCTAAAACAAAGTAAAGCAAAGGATATGTTTTAGAAGACACCAGAGCAGCGAGGTTTTGAAATATATTTCAGGGAAACAATGAGTGTTACTGATGTGTATAATTCCATAAAAATATTGGAAAGTGTCACCTTGTAACTATTGGAGTATCATTTCCAGTAGGTATATGCTGTCTTACTAAGTTTAAGACTCTTGACATTCTGCTTTCATGTACCAGGCTTTCTAATGATGAGCTTGGGAATCAGCATTGTAATTCTTAAAATCTAAGAGATTAATAACAGTGAGTTGAATGGGAAAAGACCTAAATTGGTGTACACATGTGACCATATTAGTTTCTGCTTTACTGCCAGGATATTTACATATGCAATAAGTGTGTGAAAAATGTGGCATTGGAAGAAATATTTCGTAGGAAGAGGTACATATGGGCTATGTAAAATATATCTTGCTCATATTTCGGCTTTTGTTCACCATTTTGTGCCTAACCAGCAGTAGTGGAACTCCATTTATGAGAGATAGTCGTTGAGTGTGTGTTGAAATCAACAAGAGTCGTAATGTATGAAAATGTTTGAAATCACTGAAATTCAGCTAATCTTTGGCTGAAGGGATATGTATATCTGTGAAACTGTAATTAACTCTACTGAAATAAATTAAATACCACAGCACTTCCATTTTCAATATCAATGCTCTAAGACAAAAAAGATGCACCATGAAAGGATTGGGAGCCAGTAGGTGTGATGTATATGTACAAGCAAACAAACTATTACAATTTCAGAAAATCTGGATGATTTATTCAAGTGGAAGAGCTTCACAAATTGAGAAAGTCAGTAAGTCATATGTCTACATCTGGCCATTATGGAAGCACTTATTCGGCTAGACACTGATGGACAGACTTGGTAGATGTCCTTCTGAGGGATCCCGTGCCAAATTCTGCTCAATTAACGCATTCGATTTTCGACATCTCAAGCTGATTGGAAGGTCTTGCTCACAATGCTCCAGACTTCCTCAAGTGGGGAGAGATCCACCAGCGACCTACCTGACCAACGTAAAGTTTGGAAAGCACAAAGACAAACAATAGAAATTCTCACCATGTGCAGATAAGCATTATCTTACTGAAATGTAAACCCAGGATGGCTTGCCATGAAGGGCAACAAAATGGAGTGTAGAATATCGGCAATGTGCAGTTGTGCTGTGAGGGTTCTGCGGATGACAACCAAAGGGGTCCTGCTATGAAAGGAAATGGTACCCCAGACCATCACTCCTGGCTGTTGGGCCATATGGCGGGCGACAGTTAGGTTGGTATTGCACCACTGACTGTGGTGTCTCCAGAAACATCTTCGCTGTCCATCAGGGTTCAGTTTGAAGAGGGACTATTAACTGAAGTCAATTCTGTTGCAATAATTGAGATTCCAGGCCGGTAAGTGTCTGTAGACACCATGGTAAGTGGTGGGAAATCAATCTGACTGCCGCCTGTCATGCAGCCCGACAACCAGGAGTGATGGTCTATGGTAACACTCCTTTTCATAGCAGGACTGCTTTGGCTGTTGATGATGTTATATGCACCATTCCTTTTCCCTTCATGACAAGACATCCTGAGATTACATTTCATCAAGATAATGCCTGTTATTGACTGCTAAATTTGAGAGTAAATCATTCAAGTTTTTCTGAAATTGTAATTATTTGTTTGTTTGTACATTTACATCACGTCTGTCGATTTTCGTCCCACTCAGATAATTCCTTCATGGTGTGTCGTTTCTTTTTTTGTTTTATAGTGTAGTTGACTAATGCCCACAGCGATCTGTCTTCTTTTCTCGACAACTGGCCAAGGAAAACTAGTTAGTTCAACTTTGTTAAGCCAAATAGTCTGTTCATTAAAGGAGGCGATAGTACTAGGCGACATTGCATTGACTTTCTGGATAGTGTGAATTCACCACCGTCTGAGGCAATGGATACATAAGCGTTTTCTTAACACGCATTTGTGCTGGAATTTATGCCAACAATATAGACCACTGTTTGTTTAATGGGACTGCCTGCACAATGCATTTTCGGACACTGCATGCTCATAGATAGCTGCATTCCGCATGTTTTTTATGCTGTGGGCCATTTAGCACTGGCTACATGTACATGATCTGTCTGTAAACTGAAGAATGTGCAGTGCTGGGGGATGTGGCGCTTCAGTAAGATCTGTTGTGTCTTGTGATATTTAGGTCTAGGTAACTGATGCTCTTGTGTAGTTCTTATACCAATGTTGAAGTAATTTATATTTTCATTTTTATTGAAACAGTGTAGAATATCCACTATGTCTTTGGCATCCCCTTTCACTAGCAATAGTATGTCATCTACACATCTCTTATAATGTCAAATTTCTTTTAGACAGGGTCCTTGCCTGTTAAACAATTTTTGTTCCAAATGATTTATGTATATGTCAGCTGTAGTACTAGATGAACTTTACCCCATTGCGAAGCCATGTAGCTATTTATAGATGTTGCCATGAAATGTAAAATAGCTCTAACTTTGGATTAGCTGGAGGAGTTCAATAATTTCAATATTACCTGTGTATGCAAGCTTCTTATGATTTGTAAGGTTCTTTTGCATTACTTGTACAGCTTCTTGTATAGGTATGTTTGAGTCAAAGGTGTAATGTATGCAATACAGACCCACCTGCAAAAATAAAAATCTGAACCCTCTAAAATATTATATATAACTTACCAGTAACTGACATAACTTTAAATAAAGAGGGCAGAGTAAAAATTTAATGCAGTTTGTTGTTTTTATCCCATGTAATATAAGCAAAGGGAGTATTTGTTCAGATTATCAAAGTATTAAACAAAACGCCACACTGTTCTCACCTTGATTTCTGGTGAAACTGGACTATGCAGGTTGCTTTCTGTGATGCAAAGTTATTGATGATTTCCCTGACATCATTAGATCTAGCTCTGTCACTTTTGATACTGAAGAGGCTGAGTTCAGTGAGTCAGTCTTGGGCCATAGGATCCCACAGATAGTTCTTTATAAGTCGGATATTCGAAAATGAGTATTCAGCTGAAGAAACAGCAGCAGAAATAGTTAAAAACAGGTAAAATATTGTACATAAATCTGGAACACTAGTAGAATTCTCTGTTACTTATAGTTTTATTATGTCAACTACAGAGATTAATGAGGCTACCTGAAATTTTCTTAAAGTGTTTTTGAATGTATTTCTTGGTTTGGGAATTGCTTGGATAAATTCTCATATTTATTTTGAAAAATTGCCATTGTATAGTAAATCACATTGTTGAATGCAGTATTTTGAAATTTTGGAAAATAATTTTGTAGAAATGGTTCGCATTATGCATACACTCAAATCTGATTTTCGACTGGTCTAAGATAATGTCCAAACAGACATAAAAAACAGTGATACCTAAGTACATATGTTGACCCACTAGCCATTCATCTTGACACAGTTCATCAAAATGATTTTTTCCTTTATGAATTCTTTTATTTTCAAATGGTGGTGAAATGCCTAATGACATTGCTTCTTAAAAATTGTTTTAATAGCAATGTAAATTACCAGCTGCATTATGAACAAGAGAACTTGCTTCATGAGACTCTACATTTTTCGACACCATAATTTGAGTTGCTAAATTAGTAATCTTTGATTACAGCACTATCTGGAAAACGAATTCAAATTTATGTAATTGGTTTTTCAAAATAACAGCTTGTTCTCCTTCTCCTTCCTTAGAATCAATATTATTTTTGAGAGAGAATTAAGTATATGGACATAAACATAATGAAGAGCTTTAACAGAAAGTATCTCAAAGACTAACTTGTTGGACAAAGGCTTTTTAATGGGTTGGTTCTTGAACTCATGGGGAAATCTTGAAAAAATTGTCACTTTTCGAAATAGTGTAGCTCAAAGAAAAAGAGTTGTGAGCCCATGTGATGCTTACCATTTTTAACAGAGATTTTGGGAACGATTTTTGATGTATGAACTACAGATTTTGGTCTCATATTTTTTTCTGAATTGCAAGTGAAATTAAGTATGTTAATTATTTATGTACAGCATAGATGCTTGTGCTGTACATAAATAATAAAAAAGTATAAAGTAGAAGCTTGAATTTTGTCTGGAAGATCTTTACACTAGTATGTTTAAAGCAAACTTTTAAAAAGCTGCTGCAGTGATAAATTATGGTTCAAAATTTTTTTAGTAATAATTGTTAAAAATGTCAGTAATTAACTCACACTTTTTCTTTTCAAAGGTCTCCAGTTTTCAATTTTAAGTCATAAGTATAGTTTACTTTTTAATTAAGTATGTAATAAAACAGTATACAAAATTTCAACCATTTATCTTTAATGACTTTTAACTATTGTGTACCAGATCATAAAAAATCGGAACTTCTGAGAAATTAAAATTAAAGCTTGTTTCTCTACCAACTCTGTATAACACTAATGCATCCCAGGTCTGTATTCATCATGTTTCTGGTGTTGTTCTCAGTCCCTTTTCTTTTTCAGACTTCTTCTTATTCTTGCTTCTTTGATGGCTTTCAACACTGTTTTCTCTGCTTTGAAGACTCTCTTCCACTCAGTGGCGATTAATGCGCTTTGCATATTTAGTCCAACAGGCATCACATCAATTCCATAACCTCAAACCTCGACACTGCACCATCATTGAAACATAGCATCACATCCAACACACCTATTTTCAAAGTATTTAGTCCTTCCTGAACAGTTTTTGGTATTCGTTCCTATATACAGTTGTTAAAACTCTTGTCTAATAATCTTGAACCACTAAGACATTAACGGCTAAAAAGTCGTAATAAACAAACAAGTGAGAACGAAATTATGTGAGACTTTCTTCAGTACAATTTCCTTGAAGTAAACTTTTTCTTATTTAGAAAACCACGGATAATTCTTAAGACAAAAAGTAAAAATAATCCATTTTTGACAATAACTCATATACTAGCCCTCTTAAGATACAAATTATACCTAAAGCTGACATCTTTTAGTACTATAACTCAAGAAAAGGTACAACGTTTCAACTGTGTAATAAAAGGACCTGACTTCTTGAATTCCACATGCATTATCGTTAAGCACTAGATTTGAATTATGCACGGCACAATATACATATTTTGCAGTTCTTTGTCTTTGTTGAATTCTCGTTACACAACTGTGATCAGTCTGACATGGCATTTAATTAACAAGAATCCGTTTATGCCGGTTGTATTTAGTATTTTCTTTTGTATTCCTAATGCACTTTGATCTTTTATTTCAGAGTAACCTACAAATCTTTTATTTATCTTCATGTCGCTAGGCTTTCCAGTGACATCATGTTAAACTTAACATATCTAAGTATCTGAATTAATTGATCTCTTTTTGTAATGTCCTATGTTGTATCTGTAATTACAGAAAAGAATGGGGTACCTGTAATGTCGTTAATAATTTCTTTTTTAACTCTATGGTATAGGACATTAATTAATACGTTTTTAATTTAAGGGCTAAGGTACTTTGTGCATACGTTTTAGTTTGCTTATTAGGTCAGGTAATACCTGATCATACTTTGTGAGAATTTTGATAATTGTTTTAAAGTCTCCAATGTTCAATTTTACAGTTTCCTTCCTATATCTGAAAGGGCTATATTACTGGATGTCAATGTTAATGTCTCATTCACAATGTGTTTGAGAACCTGTTTCCATATATCCTCACTTTTCTTTAGTAATATTTAGTGGAGAAGGACCTGCTTCCCTGCATAACATTTTTGGGGAATGTATTCACTGACTAACAAGGATTGTGTCTAAGAAAGAACTTTTTAGTTTCATCATCCACATCAAACTGATAAACTGCAAAGTAATTTGAATGGTTTGCGATATTGATATGAATTATATTTATCGCGATTTTGTGACAATATTCTTTTCCACTTTCACAATTGCTGTTATCACTCTTCACTTCAGAAGTGCACTCACTTATGGCGCTGTAAACTTCAAGAATCATTGACCTAGCACTACCACTAGGAAGAGACAATACATTTTCACTGATTTATATGTTTCTTTTAGTAATTCTTGATTCCTTCTTTTTTGTGTACAATTTAGACGTTCATAGTTAATTATAAAAGTTTCATATTTCTACAGAAGTACACAGATAAATACGAAAAAATGTTTAAGTTTAAACTCTTCAATTCAAGTTTGAAAATATCACAGCACTTCACGAAACAGCTGTTATTAACCTCCTACACACAGAGCTCATCTGAGTTGTCTGTCATCTGCTCGTTACTACATCACAATACGAAACTGGATACTTGACATTGTTGTAGAATAAAGGTGTGACAAAAGTCAAATATTTAGAAAAAATACGCATTATACAGTCTCTGGTACACTACACAACAGCAAGGAGTAATTTTCTACCTAAATGTGATACTTTGCTTTAAATTTTCATTGTTGTCATTGTTTTGTAAAAACTAGTATGCGCTACTCTTTTGTGATGTCCAAGGAGTATGCTGCAAGCCAAGTGTTACGAGAGACGGCAAGGTGAAACATTTTTCACACACTCTTAAACCTATGCTACTGACCGACTCTATGAAATCCTTGTGATCTGATCATTTCTGTGGGGCCTGGCATTTGAGTTGCCTATTTATCTTATGCATATACCTGTATTTATATTTCTATATATGCTTTAATCTTATATTCATTTAATATTAATACGAATAATGATATTAACAATAATATTTTATTTGGTTTTCGTGAGTCCCTAAAGTTCGAGGTCTGCATGCATTCGTTACGCCTCTGGTTTTCATAAAGACTGACAATGTCTGGCGATAAAAACTGAGCATCTTCAGGGAGACTTTTGGCTTACAGTTCATCAGCTAAGACCATGCTGTTTTTTTATGGAATATATTGTTTCATCTGTACAATTCTTCGTTGGTATTTTATTCAGTTTCTGTGAGAGCTTGTATACTTGTTATGTACACAGGCTGTAGATGACATATAGTGTTCCTTCTGTTGTCTACATATAAAAACGTCTTTGCAACCGTTTGTTTATGTAATTTTGCTAATTTCGTTGTATACCTTGTACAGAAAATAGTGTGAGATATTCAATTTGTGTGAGTTTCTGCACAACTGTAAAACAGGAAAACTGTAAGTAGAAGCTCTTTCCAGATCTCGCCATTAACTCTATACAAAGATCAAATATTAATTTAAAACTGCACGTGTTTTTATGCATTACAGTAAAGAGAACAAAACAATGCAACATCTCACACATCGAAAACATCACTTAGCATACCGAAAACTGAAATCATTACCCGAAACGTGTCATGCAAAATATAAATAAAAAGAAAATCTTGACTTATAGCAGAAAAATTCTTTCGTAAGTAAATCTGTAAAATCGTTTCATTTTAAATAGCAGCTATTACATAAGCAGGAAGTAATTACATAAATTTGTAACGCTTTTATTGGTGACCTTCTGGGGCAGAAGTACAGAAAAGATGGAAAATCAAGAAGGATTCGTATATGAAATATGTGAAAAACCAACAAGGAAGAAGTGGTGATTCTGCTAATCTAGCGCTGTATCACAATGTGCCGAAGAAATCGAGACAACCAGCGAAGAACCTTTTGTTTCACTATTTGATTTGCAGTGATACGTTTTGTAAGTTGTTTGAGAGCAAAGAATTTTAACATTGGCAAAAACTATTTAAAGAAATATTTCTCCTTAAATTATAGAGAGAATAATGGAAAACAAGCGTACCTTTTTTTAAAAAAGGAGGATTGCGGTTTAGTGTCCCAGTGGCATCGAAGTCATTAGAGCAGAAGCAAAGTTCGGATCGTTTCAAGGGAGCTCCAACGTTAGGCGGGTGACGGAGCCCCTTAGGGAAATAGCGGGAAGTTCGGGGAAGAAGGCCAGTGTTCACTCTGTCTGCTTGCCGGGGGGGGGGGGGGGGGGGTCTCATCCGAGATGTGGAGGAGGCCCTACCGGCGGCGATAGAGAGCACTGGGTGCACCCGACTGCAAATTGTTGCTCATGTCGGCACCAATGACTCCTGCCGTCTGGGTTCAGAGGTCATCCTCAGTTCGTACAGGCGGTTGGCGGAATTGGTGAAGGCGGAAAACCTCACTCGCGGGGTGGAATCAGAGCTAACTATTTTTAGTATCGTTCCCAGAACCAATCGCTGTCCTCTGGTTTGGAGCCGAGTGGAAGTCTTAAACCAGAGGCTCAGACGATTCTGCGGAGATCTGGGGTGCAAATTTCTCGACCTCCGCTATCGGGTGGAGAAATGTAGGGTCCCCCTGAATAGGTCAGGCGTGCACTACACGCCGGAAGCGGCTACAAGGGTAGCGGAGTACGTGTGGAGTGCACATGGGGGTTTTTTAGGTTAGAGAATCCCCTCCCTAGGCCCGACAAGACGCCTCCTGAGACGCGGCAATGTAGGAGTAGGCAAAATGCAACAGGGAATAACAATATTAATGTGCTAATAGTAAACTGCAGGAGCGTCTATAGATAGGTCCCAGAACTGCTCTCATTAATAAACGGTCACAACTAGGGACAGAAAGTTGGCTGAAACCAGACGTAAACAGTAATGAAATCCTAAACTCAGATTGGAATGTATACCGCAGAGACAGGCTGGACAGTGAAGGGGGAGGCGTGTTTATAGCGATAAGAAGTGCAATAGTATCGAAGGAAATTGACGGAGATCCGAAATGTGAAATGATTTGGGTGAAGGTCACGGTTAAAACAGGCTCAGACATGGTAATTGGATGTCTCTATAGGCCCCCTGGCTCAGCAGCTGTTGTGGCTGAACACCTGAAGGATAATTTGGAAAATATTTCGAGTAGATTTCCCCACCATGTTATAGTTCTGGGTGGAGATTTTAATTTGCCGGATATAGACTGGGAGACTCAAACGTTCATAATGGGTGGCAGGGACAAAGAATCAAGTGAAATTTTTTTAGGGGTTTATTTGAAAACTACCTTGAGCAGTTAAACAGAGAACCGACTCGTGGCGATAACATATTAGACCTTCTGGTGACAAACAGACCCGAACTATTTGAAAAAGTTAACGAAGAACAGGGAATCAGCGATCATAAAGCGGTTACGGCATCGATGATTTCAGCCGTAAATAGGAATATTAAAAAGGGCAGGAAGATTTTTCTGTTTAGAAAAAGTGACAAAAAGCAGATTTCAGAGTACCTGTTGGCTCAACACAAAAATTTTGTCTCAAGTACAGATAGTGTTGAGGATCAGTGGACAAAGTTCAAAACCGACGTACATAATCTACATCTACATCTACATCTATACTCCGCGAGCCACCTTACGGTGTGTGGCGGAGGGTACTTATTGTACCACTATCTGATCCCCCCTTCCCTGTTCCATTCACGAATTGTGCGTGGGAAGAACGACTGCTTGTAAGTCTCCGTATTTGCTCTAATTTCTCGGATCTTTTCGTTGTGATCATTACGCGAGATATATGTGGGCGGTAGTAATATGTTGCCCATCTCTTCTCGGAATGTGCTCTCTCGTAATTTCGATAATAAACCTCTCCGTATTGCGTAACGCCTTCCTTGAAGTGTCCGCCACTGGAGCTTGTTCAGCATCTCCGTAACGCTCTCGCGCTGACTAAATGTCCCCATGACGAATCGCGCTGCTTTTCGCTGGATCATGTCTATCTCTTCTATTAATCCAACCTGGTAAGGGTCCCATACTGATGAGCAATACTCAAGAATCGGACGAACAAGCGTTTTGTAAGCTACTTCTTTCGTCGATGAGTCACATTTTCTTAGAATTCTTCCTATGAATCTCAACCTGGCGCCTGCTTTTCCCACTATTTGTTTTATGTGATCATTCCACTTCAGATCGCTCCGGATAGTAACTCCTAAGTATTTTACGGTCGTTACCGCTTCCAATGATTTACCACCTATGGCATAATCGTACTGGAATGGATTTCTGCCCCTATGTATGCGCAATATATTACATTTATCTACGTTTAGGGAAAGCTGCCAGCTGTCGCACCATGCATTAATCCTCTGCAGGTCTTCCTGGAGTACGTACGAGTCTTCTGATGTTGCTACTTTCTTGTAGACAACCGTGTCATCTGCAAATAGCCTCACGGAGCTACCTATGTTGTCAACTAAGTCATTTATGTATATTGTAAACAATAAAGGTCCTATCACGCTTCCTTGCGGTACTCCCGAAATTACCTCTACATCTGCAGATTTTGAACCGTTAAGAATGACATGTTGTGTTCTTTCTTCTAGGAAATCCTGAATCCAATCACAAACCTGGTCCGATATTCCGTAAGCTCGTATTTTTTTCATTAAACGTAAGTGCGGAACCGTATCAAATGCCTTCCTGAAGTCCAGGAATACGGCATCAATCTGCTCGCCAGTGTCTACGGCACTGTGAATTTCTTGGGCAAATAGGGCGAGCTGAGTTTCACATGATCTCTGTTTGCGGAATCCATGTTGGTTATGATGAAGGAGATTTGTATTATCTAAGAACGTCATAATACGAGAACACAAAACATGTTCCATTATTCTACAACAGATTGACGTAAGCGAAATAGGCCTATAATTATTCGCATCTGATTTATGACCCTTCTTGAAAATGGGAACGACCTGCGCTTTCTTCCAGTCGCTAGGTACTTTACGTTCTTCCAGCGATCTACGATAAATTGCTGATAGAAAGGGGGCAAGTTCTTTAGCATAATCACTGTAGAATCTTAAGGGTATCTCGTCAGATAATGCGTTAGATGAGTATGTGCCAAGCAAGATCGTAAGAGATGGAAAAGAGCCACCATGGTGCAACAACCGAGTTAGAAAACTGCTGCGGAAGCAAAGGGAACTTCACAGCAAACACAAACATAGCCAAAGCCTTGCAGACAAACAAAAATTACGCGAAGCGAAATGTAGTGTGAGGAGGGCTATGCGAGAGGCGTTCAATGAATTCGAAAATAAAGTTCTATGTACTGACTTGGCAGAAAATCCTAAGAAATTTTGGTCTTATGTCAAAGCTGTAGGTGGATCAAAACAAAATGTCCAGACACTCTGTGACCAAAATGGTACTGAAACAGAGGATGACAGACTAAAGGCCGAAATACTAAATGTCTTTTTCCAAAGTTGTTTCACAGAGGAAGATTGCACTGTAGTTCCTTCTCTAGATTGTCGCACAGATGACAAAATGGTAGATATCGAAATAGACGACAGAGGGATAGAGAAACAATTAAAATCGCTCAAAAGAGGAAAGGCCTCTGGACCTGATGGGATACCAGTTCAATTTTACACAGAGTACGCGAAGGAACTTGCCCCCCTTCTTGCAGCGATGTACCGTAGGTCTCTAGAAGAGCGTAGCGTTCCAAAGGACTGGAAAAGGACACATGTCATCCCCGTTTTCAAGAAGGGACGTCGAACAGATGTGCAGAACTATAGACTTATATCTCTAACGTCGATCAGTTGTAGAATTTTGGAACACGTATTGTGTTCGAGTATAATGACTTTTCTGGAGACTAGAAATCTACTCTGTAGGAATCAGCATGGGTTTCGAAAAAGACGGTCATGTGAAACCCAGCTCGCGCTGTTCGTCCATGAGACTGAGAGGGCCATAGGCAAGGGTTCACTGGTAGATGCCGTGTTTCTTGACTTCCGCAAGGCGTTCGATACAGTTCCCCACAGTCGTTTAATGAACAAAGTAAGAGCATACGGACTATCAGACCAATTGTGTGATCGGATTGAGGAGTTCCTAGATAACAGGACGCAGCATGTCATTCTCAATGGAGAGAAGTCTTCGGAAGTAAGAGTGATTTCAGGTATGCCGCAGGGGAGTGTCATAGTACCGTTGCTATTCACAATATAAATAAATGACCTGGTGGATGACATCGGAAGTTCACTGAGATTTTTTGCAGATGATGCTGTGGTGTATCGAGAGGTTGTAACAATGGAAAATTGTACTGAAATGCAGAAGGATCTGCAGCGAATTGACGCATGGTGCAGGGAATGGCAATTGAATCTGAATGTAGACAAGTGTAATGTGCTGCGAATACACAGAAAGATAGATCCTTTATCATTTAGCTACAAAATAGCAGGTCAGCAACTGGAAGCAGTTAATACCATAAATTATCTGGGAGTACGCATTAGAAGTGATTTAAAATGGAATGATCATATAATGTTGATCGACGGTAAAGCAGATGCCAGACTGAGATTCATTGGAAGAATCCTAAGGAAATGCAATCCGAAAACAAAGGAAGTAGGTTACAGTACGCTTGTTCGCCCACTGCTTGAATACTGCTCAGCAGTGTGGGATCCGTACCAGATACGGTTGATAGAAGATATAGGGAAGATCCAACAGAGAGCAGCGCGCTTCGTTACAGGATCATTTAGTAATCGCGATAGCGTTACAGAGATGATAGATAAACTCCAGTGGAAGACTCTGCAAGAGGGACGCTCAGTAGCTCGGTACGGGCTTTTGTTGAAGTTTCGAGAACATACCTTCACTGAGGAGTCAAGCAGCATATTGCTCCCTCCTACGTATATCTCGCGAAGAGACCATGAGGATAAAATCAGAGAGATTAGAGGCCACACAGAGGCATACCGACAATCCTTCTTTCCACGAACAATACGAGACTGGAATAGGAGGAAGAACCGATAGAGGTACTCAAGTTACCCTCCGCCACACACCGTCAGGTGGCTTGCGGAGTAGGATGTAGATGTAGATGTAGAAGGATGGGGAAGGAAATAGACCGTGCCCTTTCAAAGGAACCGACCCTGCATTTGCCTGGAGCGGTATAGAGAAATCGCGGAAAACCTACATCAGGATGGTCAGGCTCGGATTTGAGCCGTCATGCTTCCAAATGAGCCTATGTTAGGTTACTGGGAGTTTTTCCTCTGCACTGATACATTCTATCATGGTTGTGTTGCTTTTAGAAACACCGACTCTAACAATGCTCAAAGCATTTCAAACGGGTTAACAGACGTACTGCAGTATTCGAAAAACTTGTCTTGATTTGCTTTTCAGTTTGGTGCATAGAAGCGCAGACTTTCCGTATATTGATCTCTCGTTTAATAGCGGATTAACCCAATATTTTTACTCATGCCGTCATTTCCGACGTGTATGTACAATTATCACAGAATATAATGCAAGGACCGCAGTCTTATTTAACGAAATTTAGCCCATAGTGGATATAAACTACGCACAGTAAATGTTGCCGCAGCTCGCCCCGACGCACTACGGGTAGGATTTCCCAGGTCGGACGTGTTGCGTGAAACAAGGGCTAGCTGCTGCATATAAACACGGTCATTTGGCCGTTTTGTTGACGTCGAGTCTTTAAATAGACCTTAATCAACCACTATCTCTATTTTATTCGGAGATGAATTTTACAACATTTGTTTCTAAAACGTATAATTGCTATCGTCTTATTGTTTGAGAGCTAGTTAGTTAGTGAGTTGGTTGTGTGTGCAGTCTCGCGTAGAGATTAAATACAATTACTTTACATATCTTGTTGATAACTTGAGAAGGATGTCTTATTGTTGGTATATGAGAGCAGTCTCACTGAGAGATTTAATACAGTTACATTACATATCTTGATAATTTGGTGGAGTTTTGCCGTAGAAGCACACCCCGATGAGTTATCGATTACTCGAATTTGTGTATTGGGTATCGTTTTGTGAGTGCGAGAGAAGCATTGTTTGTTTACAAACTTAGTTCTACCGGTAGAAAGTAGTGAAGCTGTAGTTCTATTTGGGGCGGTAGTATGGAAGTTTCAGAAGATTCTTATTCAGTGGTGATAGATGTTGGACATTATACAGTGCGAATAGGGTGTTCGCAAGATGATAGTCCAAGAATGGAATTGCCATCTCAAGTTGGAATTTTAGATCATTTGAGTTCGACGGAAGCTGGAAAAGCGTCGTGTTCCTACGTAACACAACCGAAAAAATATTTGTTTGGCAATGATATTAATATACCCCGGGGCGGTATGGAGAGCGCATCTTTCTTTAAGGATGGTATGATTGACGATTGGGACTCATTTGAAAAAATGTTGGAGTTTGCTTATGACACATGTTTTCACTCACGTTCCGAACACCATCCCATTCTCATTTCGGAACCGGCGTGGAATGTAAGAAGGAAACGCGAACAATTGACAGAACTTATGTTTGAAAAGTTCAAGGTTCCAGCATTTTTTTTAGTAAAAAATGCTGCCTTAACCACGTTCGCAAACAGACGCACGACTGCGTTAGTGATTGACAGTGGAGCAACTCATACCTCAGCAGTTCCAGTCCAAGACGGATTCGTTCTGTCACGTGGCATTGTGCGAACTCCACTTGCTGGCGATTTTTTGACTACACAGTGTGGAGAATTGCTGAAGGTTTGTATAAATGTAATGTAATAAACATTCCCAGCGCAGTGAAAAAAAAAATAAATAAAACGTCAATAACTACTCCACCTCGCAGTTTCAGCCAGCTGCTGTTCGTGGTTGTGATCCTCTTTGTGTAAGATTGAGCCAAATTGGCTTTCATTGGGATGGAACGTGTTTCAGATATAAATGTAGCCGTGTGCATAGAATTATCTTTATTTCTTTAATTCACCTTGGATGAATGCTAGATAGTTCCCTTGATAGCCCCTTTCCCATGATTTGCACTCTACAAATCCTGGGGGGAGGGGGGGGCACTTTTTATTGAATCATACATTAAGATTTGTTCCTATTCCATTAATTAATGAACTAAGATGGGACTGCATGTTTGCACACGTCCAACCAAGCTGCTATTACTCTAAGTTGAACGTATGTATAATACTCGTAGCTCTTGCCATGAAATGTTGGGACCGATGACCATAGCAGTCTGATCCCTTCAATCGTCCAAACCAACCAACCATGAAATGTTCTTGTATTTTCTGAGTAGATTTTCAGTCAGTGTTAAATATGTTTGTTTGATTTATGCCAGTTATGATTCCTCAACGTTTCTGTGATACTCTTCTACAAGTCAAACAAGCCCGCCATTTGTAGTGCAGTTCATTTTAGAGTCTCATGTGGTGTATAATTTGTTTGTGTCACTACTGTCAGTAAACTTGAGGAGGATTCCTGCTTACTATATACTTAATAATTCTAAGAATTATTTATCGCCTGTAGTAAATTATAAGGTTGTCCCCCTCTGATTTAAATCATTGTTTATCCTGTTCACCACTCTGAGATGCTGTAAATATTGGGACAAAGCTTAATTCATTTATGGTGAGTTTTGAGTTTATAACACCATCAGTGTAAAGTATGATCTAACCATTAATTCAAAGTTACGAATTTCACTTGTCATGACTGTACATAATGTAAACACATCATGAACAAACAGGATTACTCTGCTGTTGTGTCTTCTGTAGCCTATTGTACACCTTTGATTTACTGTCACAATTATTAGTAGTATTTATTGCCATTTGTCATGCATAACCTGAAGTACATATTCCAGCAATTGTAACGTAAGCAAATCTGTTTTCACTTCTCTGCTTCAAAACCAGCTCAAACATTGCCCATCAATGACAATACTACCACAGATCATCTACAGTGTTCCATACATGCTTGGTCAGACCTAAGCCGAAGTTTATACACATGCGTGATAAACTACAACTGAGCAGACCTATCTGTAGTTGTGTTACTTGTGATACAGTCATCTTAGAATAAAGTTGCCCTGGAACAGTATTTAGACCACTGGAAAGACTTGGTGATGTATCTTCATAAGTCTTGATCATAATTCTTCCTTGGAGAGCATCAACAGAACCAATATACTACTGGTAATGGCATCACAGAGCTATCCCCATGTGTAGGGCATTCAGTTTGTGCAGCTCATGGTTGAATGTGAGTGTAGAAACAATTTTACAAGGTGGCAATTATACTAAAAAAATGTGAGTGTCATACGGCTTCATTGGCTGTGATATCCCAAGGGGAAATTTCAGCCACCTATTGAAAAAGATGTTCTTCCTCTGTACACATTCGCCCCTTTACTTGCGGATGCGTGAGAGATGTGTCCGATGTATGTTTGTGGAGTGTAGGTGAGTGTAATGGATGTGTGTATAGTGTAGTGTTATGTTTGTGTTCTGGTGTTTCTTAAAACTTTGTGTCATGCCCTTGATACTGCGTTGTCTTCATTGTTGGAATGCCCGTAATATTGCAGGCTCATCATCTTAGTTAGGACTGCCATATGTGTAATATTATAGGCATGGCAGTCCTTGTGCCCATAGAACTATGGGGATGGCATTCTTTCTTGCTCTGAACACAGTGTACTATTACAGGTATGGCAGTCAAAGTGTTAAGTCACATTACATTTACTTTCATGTATGGCAATCCTCTTCAGTGTCTGGTGTTTCTGATCTCTCATGATTGGCTTTTGCCTTCTATTAGTCACTGTTAAAGATGTGTTCCTGTGATTTGTATGTAGCTTGTTATTCTTCTAGGTATATTGGACGAACCACCTAAATTTGCACCTGTAAAAACATTTGGCTCTTTAAAGAAATTGGCAATCTCTCTTCACAAACATAATGATGAGTTACTCATAAAACAAAGACCAATGTACTTTTACAACTTCGTTTATCACCCAGATACAGTCGTCAGCTTTTTTAATGTGAAACTGTGGAATATTTTTTGTTCCAGAATAGCAGATCTGTATGGGACAAATTCAGTGATACAACTCTTTTATAGGTCTGGCAAGAAATTATGGAATAAAAATGCGTGGAATGTAAGGATTTTGTTGTTTTAGCAGTTTGAATGGCATCTCGCTTCGAAGTTTGCCCCATTCTCAATTGAGAGTGGCTCAAACATCATGCGTGGATCACACTACTTCTCATGCAGAGAGCCATAAGGAAACTAAGAAATTCAGTCTTCTGAGATAGAAACTGAGGTTGTATGCAAGATTATGTGGGCAAGAATCAGTATCAGGAGAGGGCATAAAAATATAATTGGATACTTCTAGCAACAACCAGACTCCTCTACTTATGTAGTCAAAAACTTTCGAAAAACCTCAGTTCGCTAATATGTAAGTACACCAATTATATGGTAATCAATGGAGGAGACTTTTGACAATCCAACAGTCAACTGGAGTAATTTCAGTTTTATTAATATGGGTGTGATAAGATATTCTACAAATAAATGCCTTCTCAGAAAACTACCTAGAACAGATGGTTCGGAACAGTGTGTATGATGGAAATATATTGAACCTGGTGGCAGCAAATAAACCTAATCTTTGAAACTGGTATCAGTCACCAGGAGGCATTTGTTGCAGTAATGATTACAAAAGCATGTAAAGGATATGTAAAAGAAGTAGAAATATTGGTATGTTCAATAAACTAGATAAAGAAGCAGTGTGTCACATCTCAGTGAAAAACCTGAAACTTTTAGCCCATGACAGGAGGAGGCTGAGGAACTGTGGCTTAAGTTCAAACTCATAGTTGATCGTGCAGTTGATAGATATGTACCCAGTAGAAGAGTTCATGATAGGATGAATCCTTCATGGTAAACAGTCACTGTAAAGAAACAGAGACTATTGCATAATAGGTGTAAAACAGTGTGTAGGGCTACAGATACTGAATGAAACCTGTTTGGGTGTCAAGAGAGCAAAGTGTGATGAGTTCAATGACTAGCACAGCAGAATATTATCAAATCCAGGATGGACTAATGACAATGTTCAAGGATGGAGAACATTGAAAATGTGAAACCCAATTTGTACTTTACACACGACATGCTGAAAGCCATGAATCAAGGCAGTCATGTAGATGCAGGATTTTTAAATTTCTGGAAACATTTTGACTCGATACCATACCTATGCTTATTATCAAAAGTGAAGTCATATGGGGTATCAAGTGAAATTTGTGATTGGATTGAGGATTTTCGATAGGGAGGATGCAGCAAGTTATCTTGGATACAGAGTCATCAACGGGTGTAGAAGCAGTTTTGGGTGTGTCCCAGGGAAGTGTGTTGGGGATCCTTGCTGGTTTTTATATATATTGATGGTGCTAAAGACACGTGTTGGAACACGTGAGGCAATACTGACCTTACGACTTATCTTAGAAGAAAGATTAAGAAAAGGCAAACCTAGGTTTCTAGCATTTGTAGACTTAGAGAAAGCTTTTGACAATGTTAACTGGAATACTCTCTTTCAAATTCTGAAGGTGGCAGGGGTAAAATACAGGGAACGAAAGGCTATTTACAGTTTGTACAGAAACCAGATGGCAGTTATAAGAGTCGAGGGGCATGAAAGGGAAGCAGTGGTTGGGAAAGGAGTAAGACAGGGTTGTAGCCTCTCCCCGATGTTATTCAATCTGTATATTGAGCAAGCAGTAAAGGAAACAAAAGAAAAATTCGGAGTAGGTATTAAAATTCATGGAGAAGAAGTAAAAACTTTGAGGTTCGCCGATGACATTGTAATTCTGTCAGAGACAGCAAAGGACTTGGAAGAGCAGTTGAACGGAATGGACAGTGTCTTGAAAGGAGGATATAAGATGAACATCAACAAAAGCAAAACGAGGATAATGGAATGTAGTCAAATTAAGTCGGGTGATGCTGAGGGAATTAGATTAGGAAATGAGACACTTAAAGTAGTAAAGGAGTTTTGCTATTTAGGGAGTAAAATAACCGATGATGGTCGAAGTAGAGAGGATATAAAATGTAGACTGGCAATGGCAAGGAAAGCGTTTCTCAAGAAGAGGAATTTGTTAACATCGAGTATAGATTTAAGTGTCAGGAAGTCGTTTCTGAAAGTATTTGTATGGAGTGTAGCCATGTATGGAAGTGAAACATGGACAGTAAATAGTTTGGACAAGAAGAGAATAGAAGCTTTCGAAATGTGGTGCTACAGAAGAATGCTGAAGATAAGGTGGGTAGATCACGTAACTAATGAGGAGGTATTGAATAGGATTGGGGAGAAGAGAAGTTTGTGGCACAACTTGACTAGAAGAAGGGATCGGTTGGTAGGACATGTTTTGAGGCATCAAGGGATCACAAATTTAGCATTGGAGGGCAGTGTGGAGGGTAAAAATCGTAGAGGGAGACCAAGAGATGAATACACTAAGCAGATTCAGAAAGATGTAGGTTGCAGTAGATACTGGGAGATGAAGAAGCTTGCACAGGATAGAGTAGCATGGAGAGCTGCATCAAACCAGTCTCAGGACTGAAGACCACACCACCACCCAAAGACAATACTAAGAGTAACATCAGACTTGTCTGAGAGAGGGTTCACACATGTTCAACCAGTTCTTAATAACATTTCAAAGCAGTGCAAAGATTGATAACTTATGTTAAATGTTCAGAGACGTATAATTGTGCATTTTGCAAAATGAAAAAAATGTGGTACCTTATGACTCAGGCTCAATCATAAATAAAGTGAGTGGCAGACTGCAGTTCAATGGTGGAATACCAGGTAAGTGTAATCAGTCTACATAGGAGATTGCATCCAAATCACTTTTGTAAGCCATCCTAGACTGCTGCTCAGTGTGTGGGACCTGTACAAAATGGGACTGAAAGCAGATTTAAATACACTCCTGGAAATTGAAATAAGAACACCGTGAATTCATTGTCCCAGCAAGGGGAAACTTTATTGACACATTCCTGGGATCAGATACATCACATGATCACACTGACAGAACCACAGACACATAGACACAGGCAACAGAGCATGCACAATGTCGGCACTAGTACAGTGTATATCCACCTTTCGCAGCAATTCAGGCTGCTATTCTCCCATGGAGACGATCGTAGAGATGCTGGATGTAGTCCTGTGGAACGGCTTGCCATGCCATTTCCACCTGGCGCCTCAGTTGGACCAGCGTTCGTGCTGGACGTGCAGACTGCGTGAGACGACGCTTCATCCAGTCCCAAACATGCTCAATGGGGGACAGATCCGGAGATCTTGCTGGCCAGGGTAGTTGACTTACACCTTCTAGAGCACGTTGGGTGGCACGGGATACATGCGGACGTGCATTGTCCTGTTGGAACAGCAAGTTCCCTTGCCGGTCTAGGAATGGTAGAACGGTGGGTTCAATGACGGTTTGGATGTACCGTGCACTATTCAGTGTCCCCTCGACGATCACCAGTGGTGTACGGCCAGTGTAGGAGATCGCTCCCCACACCATGATGCCGGGTGTTGGCCCTGTGTGCCTCGGTCGTATGCAGTCCTGATTGTGGCGCTCACCTGCACGGCGCCAAACACGCATACGACCATCATTGGCACCAAGGCAGAAGCGACTCTCATCGCTGAAGACAACACGTCTCCATTCGTCCCTCCATTCACGCCTGTCGCGACACCACTGGAGGCGGGCTGCACGATGTTGGGGCGTGAGCGAAAGACGGCCTAACGGTGTGCGGGACCGTAGCCCAGCTTCATGGAGATGGTTGCGAATGGTCCTCGCCGATACCCCAGGAGCAACAGTGTCCCTAATTTGCTGGGAAGGGGTGGTGCGGTCCCCTACGGCACTGCGTAGGATCCTACGGTCTTGGCGTGCATCCGTGCATCGCTGCGGTCCGGTCCCAGGTCGACAGGCACGTGCACCTTCCGCCGACCACTGGCGACAACATCGATGTACTGTGGGGACCTCACGCCCCACGTGTTGAGCAATTCGGCGGTACGTCCACCGGGCCTCCCGCATGCCCACTATACGCCCTCGCTCAAAGTCCGTCAACTGCACATACGGTTCACGTCCACGCTGTCGTGGCATGCTACCAGTGTTAAAGACTGCGATGGAGCTCCGTATGCCACGGCAAACTGGCTGACACTGACAGCGGTGGTGCACAAATGCTGCGCAGCTAGCGCCATTCGACGGCCAACACCGCGGTTCCTGGTGTGTCCGCTGTGCCGTGCATGTGATCATTGCTTGTACAGCCCTCTCGCAGTGTCCGGAGCAAGTATGGTGGGTCTGACACACCGGTGTCAATGTGTTCTTTTTTCCATTTCCAGGAGTGTAGGTGCAAAGAAAGGCAGCACAACTGATCACAGGTTCAGTCAACTCATTTCAGAGTGTCAGGAAGATGTTGAAAGGACTGAGCTGACAGACTCTTGAAGCTCAAGAGCAATATTCCTAAGAAAGTGTACTAGCAAAGTTTCAATAACCAGCTTTAAATGATGACTCCAGGATTGTACTACAACCCCCGACATATCACTCCCATAGGGATTGTGAGGACAAGATTAGATTAATTACATTATGCACAGAGGCATATAAACAATCATCCTTCCCATGTTCATTTGTGAATGGAATAAGAAAAGCTCCAATAACTGATACAGTTGGCCATACCCTCTGCCATGCACTTAATGGTGGTTTGCAGAATGGAGATGTAGATAAACTTCCTGGTGGTATGACATTCAAATAGCTGCAACAGCAGCAAAGTTTGCATGTTCAATGTATTTTTACTCTTTAATTTCTTGTCAGGCCAAAAAAAAAAAAAAAAAAAAAAAAAAAAAAAAAAAAAAAAATTTAAATCGCCTAATTTCACTCACATAGATCTGCTCTTGCAGTGCAAAAATACTATCGTTCCATTTAAAATTGAAAAGCAATTGTAATACCTGTAATTTGGTGGTTAATGAATCTATGAAAACACATTGGCCTTCGTTTCATGATGTCCTTGTCACTTTTGAAAAGTGAAAATGATTGCAAGTATCTTTAATGGGTCAAAAGTTAGTTGAGGTGAAAAAGATAGGCATCACTGGTAAGCAGTAGTTATCCACCACACATGTTCACACAGTGGTGCTGTTCACTCACATGCTTTGAGAGAGTGGCTAGCTTTAGTATTTGGAAGGAAACCACAGCAATACTGAAAATTTGAGTCAATCTGTTCTTAACTTCTGCAAGCCATGTTCCCCACATTTCCTTCCATTACCAAACTGATAATACCTTGATGCCTCAGGATGTGTCATATCAGCTGATAGCTTCTTTCAGTCAGGCTGTGCCATTAATTTCTTTTTTTCCCCAATTCAATTCAGTACCACCTCATTTGTTATTCATTCTACCCATCTAACTTTTAACATTCTTCTATAGCACCACATTTTGAAAGTGTCTATTCTCTTCATGTCTGAATTGCCTGTTGTCCACATTTCACTTCCATGCAAGGCTACACTCGAGACAAATACTTTCAGATAATACTTCCTGACACTTAACTAATATTAGATATTAACAACTTCCTCTATTTCAGAAATATTCATTTTGCCATTATCAGTCTCCAATTTATAGCTTCCGTACTTTTCCCATCATCAATTATTTTTCTGTCCGAATAGCAGATCTCTTCTACAACTTTACTGTCTCATTTTCTAACCCAGTTCCCTCAGGATCATCTTATTTAATTAGACTCCATCCATTAAATTGCTTTACTTTTATTGATGTTCATCTTATAATCTCGTACAGCACACTATTCGTTCCGTTCAGTTGCTCTTCCAAGTCTTTAGCTGTCTCTGGCGGAACTAAAATGTCATTGGCAAACTGCAAATCTTTTATTTCTTCTCTCTGAGCTTTAATTCCCTTTTCTAAAGAGGATATTGTTGTTCATATATCGCTCTGCACAGATTTTCATACATAATTATGTATTGACTCAGACGTGGTCTCACAAGGGCTTTGTAACAGTCCTGTATCATACATGAAATACCAATAGGATTCCTCTGATAAATCTGACATCTGCTTTTCCCACAGCTAGGGGTATGGTACACATAGATACTGATTTCAGTACCTGACTGTTAATTATGTGACTACATTTTTTTCTCCTTCTGTCATGTATGGAGCACGAGAAAAATGATTCTTTAAATGTGCCTGTAGTTATTCTAATCTTATCCTCACTATCCCAATGAGAGCAATATGTAGGGGTTTGTAGTATATTCTTAGTCATCATTTACAGCTGGTTCTTGAAACTTGGTTAGTAGACTTTCTCAGGATAGTTTCCATCTATATGCAAGAGTCTGCCAGTTTAGTTCTTTCAACATATCCATGAAACACTCCTGCGGGTCAAACGGACCTGTGACCATTTGTGCTACCGTTTTGTGTATACGTTTCATGTCCCCATCTAGCCCCATTTGGTATGGGTCCCACACAATTGAACAATATTCTAGGGTGGGTTGCACAAATGATTTGTAAGCAATCTCCTTTGTGGACTGATTGCATTTCCCTAATATTCTACCAATAAACCAAAGTCTGCTCCCTGCTTTACCCACGACTGGGCCTATGTGATTGTTCCACTTCATTACCATACTAAGTGTTACACTCAAGTATTTGTATGAGTTTACAGATTCCAACTGTGACTCAGTAATATTATATTCATAGGATACTATGTGTTTTTTGTTTTGTGAACTCCAAATTTTTATTTTTTTGAACATTTAAAGGAAGCTGCCAATCAATGCGCCACTTTGAAATTGTACCAAGGTCTGACTGAATATTTGTACAGCCTCATCCAGACTGGATTTCATTGTAGATAACTGCATCATCTGCAAAAACATCTGAGATTACTGTTAATATTGTCTGCAATTTCATTAATAAAACAACATGAACAGCAAGGGAGCCAACACACTTTCCTGGGTACCTGTAAGTTACTTCTACATCTGTCAATTACTATCCATCCAAGATAACAAGCTGCATCTTCCCTAACAAGATAACCTCAGTTGAGCAACAAATTTTGTCTGATACCCCATATAATCATATTTTTGATAATAAGCGTAGGTGTGGTAGTGAGTCAAATGCTTTTCAGAAATTGAGAAATGCTGCAGCTACCTGACTACCTTGACCCATGGCTTTCAGGATGTCATGTGAGAAAGGTGCGAGTTGGGTAGATCTGAATTTTCGAACCCCA
This sequence comes from Schistocerca cancellata, assembly GCF_023864275.1. Lineage (NCBI taxonomy): Eukaryota > Metazoa > Arthropoda > Insecta > Orthoptera > Acrididae > Schistocerca > Schistocerca cancellata. The sequence goes on from NC_064629.1 coordinate 729,059,145, forward strand.
TGCTGATTGTCAAGGAGGAGGTTGTTCTGTTTGAGATGCCTCATTATGTTTGAGCCCAGAATATATTCTAAGATTGTACGACAATTGGATGTCAAAAGTATTGGACAGGAGTTTTGTGGGTCACTTTTGCTACCCTTCTTGTAGACAGGTATGATTGGCGCTTTCATCCACCTGCTGGATGCTGTTTTTTGTTCGAGGGCTCTACAATAGATTATACGAACAGAGAGGGTAATGCAGCTGTGAATTGGGTATAGAATCTGATAGGAACTCCATCAGGCCATGGGGCTTTGTTCAGTTTTAACGATTTCAGATGTATCTCAACACCACTGAAACTAATATCTGTTTCACACAACATTTCTTTAGTGGCACAAAAATTAAGTTGGAGCAAAGGAACTCTTGAAAACAAGGTTAAGTATTTCTGCATTTGCTTTGCTACTCTCAACTTCAGTTCCAGTCTTGTCTATTAGTGATTAGACACAAAATTTGGTGCCACTGACAGCTTTCACATATGCACAGAATTTCTTTTGGTTTTGTGAAAGATGATTTGACAGTATTCTGCTACGGTACTCACTGGAGGCTTCACACATTGCTCCCTTGTTTGCCAAATGCATTTCATTCAGCATCTCTCTATGTATGTATGACTTGTTTATGCATATTAAGCAATAGTGTCTATTTCTTTAAAAGTTTCCATACAGTGCCTTTGTACCATATAGGACCTTTCCCATTTTGAACTGCCCAGCTGGGTACATATCTATCCAGTGAATGTTCAACTCTTCTTAACTTGAGCCATAGTTCCTCTACATGCTCCTGTCCTGAGGTAAAGGTTTCTAGTTCCTCATTGAGGCAAATGATATAAGTTCATTTTATCGATCTATGTACTCTAAATTACACTTGTTTCTTTAGGGGGAGGTCAACTGCAAGTCTTTTCTATCTTCACATTTTTCTGCAGTTTTTAGACAATATAACTTCCCTGTATACAACTGCTGTCATCTGTGAATTGCTTCAGAGGGGCAACTTTTCCATTTACAGTACTCCCATTAACCCAGACACTTAAGTGTCAAAAGTAGTGCAAAAATAATGCCTGATGTTAAGCTATTTGCATTTTTAGTTTTTTTTATTTCAAATTCCTCTGTAACTGTATGTAAAATGGAGGTCAGCCTTATGGATATCTTATTTAGTATAGTTTAACAAGTAATGTTTATTTTAATTTTGTTATGAACCTTTCTTTTAGTGTCCTAATCAAGAGTAGCTCTTTTAGAAAGTGTGATTGTTTCAAAAAAATTTAGTCTGATTACATTCTCTGGTTGATATCTCCTCTCTGGAATGTATTTCTTATTTTTAGTGTCTTCTGTTGTGGCAGTTTGGGAAGGAGGAATGCATTAAAAATATCTGTTTGTATTTCATTTTCCCCTCAAATGTGGCTGATGTAGGAGATGCAGCTGACAGTAGTCAGACGTTAACTCTCCAGTGACACTGATGTTCCACCTGTCTAAGCCATTGTGGATTGTCACTGGACCAATAATGCTTGTTCCTTGTATTTACCTAGTCTTTGTTTGAGAAGGGACATTCATCTGTAAATAGAACATTGAAGAAGTAGTTTGGGTTGACGAGGATTTGCAGCCGTGCCCACTGACAGAACTGTACACGATTCTGGGAATCATTCCCATGTAACTCTTGATGTAGGTGTACATGGTAAGGATGGAACCGATGACATGTAAGAATACGATGTACACTGGTTTGAAGAATACCAATCTCGTGTTCAAGCTGTCATGTGTTCACATGTGGATTCATAGCAACAGAAGCGAGAACAGTAATTTCGGCAGCTTCGTCTGTGCTAGTGCTACAACAATTGCATTGTCGTGGGTTGAAACATCCCTTTTCCTGAAGCGTTGTAACAACAAGATGATAAAACATCCATCGGGAAGGTGGGTTCTTGTCAGGACATTGCTCTCTGTACAGTTCCACTGCCTGCATAGCATTTCGCCTACCTTCAAGAACAAAAACAAAAGAAATGTTATGTCGATGCAGTTTGTAAGAAGGGCAGCCTTTACTGTATGACTACTCTACACAACAATATTTAAAAGAACTAAACTACTGTACTAAATGTACCTATACATAAGAAAACAGTATTGCAATTACTGTTCTGGTAACTTACATTCCCCATAGATGAGTAGCATTTCTACCTTCGCTTTGTTGGTTTACATTCTACTCACACAACTCTTCAACTGACGATGGTTGATGGAATGATGGGTGTGCATTCTACTGATGTATACATTTGTCCTCTGTCAACGTCAGCACGTGGATGTGTTCCATTACCCCGAGTACCTTCCCTAAGCACTGGGAGCATCAATGTTGTGTTATGTAATTAATAATGTATTTCAGTGAATGGTTCATTGTGATACATTTTTGAATAGGTCTTTAGGAGAGGAAATGAATTACCAAATAAAAAATACAGGGTGCCATTTAAAAAAGTCATACCACTGTTCATATCTTTGTAAAAAACAAAGCTACAACAAAGGCAATTATGCTGATTGATGTCACCGTGAAGGCTAAAGAACATTTGCTTGAAACATTTTGTAACTTGCATCTGGACAAATAGTTATTTAGAGTGGTCAAGATAAATGGGACATCCTGTATACCACATAAATTAATAAGTAATGATACTGATCCTCCATGACACACAAAACAGGCCAGAACACTGTTGCAGAAGGGGTGGGGGAGAACACGCCAAATTTGAAAGTATGCAAAATCTCTGAGATTGGCAAGGCTTTACAGAAGCTTGAAATTTAGCACACACTTCAATGCGAGATGCTTCTAGTAGTTTCCACAACGAAACTGTGTCTCAAAATGTGGCAGAAAACCCAAAGATATTGTGATGATACGTAAGGTACACCAGCAGCAAGATGTGACCAATACTTTCACTGTGCGATAAAAATGATGATGTCATTGATGATGGTTCCACTGAAGCATTATTACTAAACATGGTTTCCCAAAACTCCTTCAACAAAGAAAAAATGTAGAACAACTGCCAAGATGACTAACTTTGACCTAGATATCCTTGGTGTTAGCAAAGCCACTTATATCAGTTAATAAAGGCAAGGCAGCTGATCCAGATTGTATACAAGTCAGGTTCCTTTCAGAGTATGCTGTTACAATAGCTCCATACTTAGCAACCATGTACAACCACTCATTCGTAAAAAGATCCGTACGTAAAGACTGGAAAGTTGCTCAAGTCACACCAGTACCCAAGAAAGGAAATACGGATAATCCACTAAATTACAGACCCACATCACTAACATTGATTTGCAGTAGGGTTTTGGAAAATATACTACGTTCGAACATTATGAGTTACCTCGAAGGAAAAGATTTATTAACAGATAGCATGAATTCAGAAAATATTTTTCTTGTGAGAGATAACTGGCTCGTTATCCTCACGAAGTCATAAATGCTATCAATATGGGGTGTCAAATTGATTCCATGTTTTTAGATTTCCAGAAGGCTTTTCTCACTGTTCCTCACAAGCATCTTCTAATCAAATTGCGTGACTGAGGAGCATCACCTCAGTTGTGTGACTGGATTCTTAAGGTCCTGTCAGAAAAATCACTGTTCATAGCAACTGACAGAAAGTCTTCGAGTAAATCAGAAGTAATATCTAGCATTCCCCAAAGAAGTCTTATAGGCCCTCTACTGTTCCTGATGTACATAAATGATATAGGAGACAATCGGAGCAGCCCTCTTAGGTTGTGTGCAGATGATGCTGTCATTTACCTTCTTGTAAAGTAATCAGATGATCAAAACCAATTCCAAAATGATTTAGACAAGATAATCTGTATAGTGTGGAAAGTGGCAGTTGATTGTAAACAACTAAAAGTGTGAAGTCATCCACATGACAGTTACATGATAAATCACGCACATCTAAAGCCTGAAAATGCAACTAAGTACTTAGCAATTACAATTATGAATAACGCAAATTGGAAGGATCACATAGATAGTATTATTGGTAAAGCAAACTGAAGACTGTGGTTTGTTGGCAGAACACTTAGGAAGTGCAACAGGTCTACTAAAGAGACTTCTTGCACCACACTTGTCCACCTTCTTCTGGAGTATTGCTGTGTAGTGTGGGATCCACATCAGACGGTACTGACAGAGAACACTGAAAAAGTTCAAAGAAGGGAGCTCGTTTTGTATTATTGTGAAATAGGGGGGAGGGGGGGGGGAGAGAGAGAGAGAAAGAGAGAGAGAGAGAGAGAGAGAGCGAGCCATGGACATGATATGTGAGCTGGGGTGCCCCGATTGTGAAAATATTCTGTTGCACCGACCTGCATAAGGAGAAATGATAATCATGATAACATATGATAAATCAGAGCACACAGAGAAAGATTTATGTGCTCATTTTTCCTGGATGCTGTTTGAGAGTGGAACAGTAGAGAAAGTCTTAATACGCAAAAAGTGTTAAGGAAAATGAAATCATGGTGTAAGAAAGATTTCCCTCTTTATGCGTTTCCTTCACTATTTTAAATGTATTTCTGTGTTCTTGTAGGTAAGAAGTAAGTTTAGAGTTATATCCCTGTAGACTCAAAACCAAATGAGTTAACTATGCACCTTTCATTAGATTCCTTCCTCGTAAATTTACAGACAGTTGTGGAACATTTGGTTTTAGCAAGAATACCATAAAAATTTACCCACGCTTCAGAGAGTTTGGTACATATATCAAGCTAGCTGTTTCTGAAAAGTAGCACATGTGATTAGTGCTGATCAAAATTAATCATTCATAATTAAAAGTCACATCTGTTTTATAAATGTGCAGGCCTACCCCTGAGAAAGTGTTTTATCTTTATTGAATGTAAGGAAATTGAAGTCCCTGAAATAGTAAACCATATCATTTGAGTAATGAAAGTGAATGTACATATATCTCTGCTACATTCTACACTTCAGTCCTCTGAGAACCAGTCCCAATTTGTACAAGAAGTACAGTCACTGACAGTAACCAGTAATATGTGAAAATACGACTGTGTACTCGGTACTGCACATAAATAAAAAGTTGGCACATAGAACTTAATGCTGCCACCCCTCCTCATCTTGCTGGTCATACTGACAGTGAATATATTCCTCTACTAGGTTTCGAACCAGATTACCTCAGAATCGAGTGCCACCACATAGGTGTGTGTTAGTGACTGCGGCTATTGAGGGGGTAACTAACTCCGTAAGTTTTAATAAATAGTGATGTAACTCAAAAAAACTTGGCACTGCATAGTCGCAAATAACTGAACATTGAATCATCACCCAATGACCCAAACAAAATGTAACTTTTTCTTGACTTGTTCGTAGCCAGCAGTGTCTGTCAGCATTTTAGCATCAACTTGATCCTTTGACTGTGTAACAATTGGGACTTGGTACGGGCGCTGATGACCCTGCAGTTGAGTGCCCCACAAAGCAAACATCAGCTTGATCCAAATGTTCTTTGACCTTTTCGAGTTGAGTTCTAGTTTGGAATATCATAACGTCTGTTCAAGATCTAGTGTTTTGAATTTGTATCAAGATTGCCATAGTCAGATTTGTGTTTCTGTAGCTCATCTTTTACCCAAAACCACTTCTGAGAATGATTTCGTATATCTGTTGCATGTATACGAGACAGCTTTCTCAAAAAAGAAATCAATCAAAATACATTTGCCATTAAAGATGCCTATATTCAATGTTGTTCTGTCAAAAACTAATGCTATACATAGGACTCAAAACTGTATTCAGCCAGAGTTTCATAAACAGCCTGTTCTTTTCCACAATATTATGGGCACAGATATACACAATTTACTAGATTGTTGGGTTTAATATTTGCTCCAATCTTGGCCTTTTGTGGCACCCTTTGCTTGCTCGGCGTCTCTGTTTTGTCAAATAACTGGTGTAAATGGTGGTAGATTCCATGTATGAACCTTGTCTTCTTTCAGTCATTGCTAGACCAAAAACTGTGGATCTTCTACAATAGTAATTATATCCAAAGCATTTGTATGTGTTATCTCCTTGGGTTTTTACAAAAGAAACTTGTTTTTAACTCCAGCGAACTTTTAGAATGCTTTTTAGGATTCTGCACCTCAATCGGTAAAAGCAAACCCTTATAGGATCACTTTGTTGTCCATCTGTCTGTCTGCCTGTCTGTCATCTGAGACCCCTTTTTCTCAATAACATGTAGAGGTATCAACTTGAAACTTATGTTAAATACTAAAGTAAGCAGTCCCTTGCTGATGTGAACTATTATTTAAGCTTCTAAGTCAATGCAGTTAAAAGCTACAGCCATTTATGTCACATATTATGATACTCGCAAACTCACCCATTGAAACCTGTAGGTGGATTATCTATACACATAATTAAGTTTGTACAGAACCCTCAGAGTTAAAGTCCTACTCATTCTTTGAGTCTTGTAGCTACCTCTGTCTAATTTTGGTCTGCAGTATCTCAACCTTTGTGTCAAAATTCATGCTTTTCCTAATATATCTTTACTTCTTACACAGATAATGTGTCACTTTGATGCACAATTAATCTGCACAATCACAAATTAAATGATTGATTAAATTAAATTAAAACCAGTAATGTTTGTTTGACATATGGCAATTTGCTTTCAGTTTGTCCATCAAAACACTGCCTGTGCAAATAAATTATCTCTTATAAATTAACAAAATTCAAACACATTGTATTTGGTATGATTGATAACATCTCTCAAAATCGAAAGACAACTAGGATGGTTGGGGCAGGGTTGTAAAAAGGAATATGTCTGCTGGATGTGCCCTCGGTTTACCTGTTTTGGAGTCACTGACCCATCACCTCATCTGACCAATGTGATAATGTGAAACACAAACCCATTTTGTCCTGGGGTTAAGAAGACTGTAGTAAATACCCTGTATACATTAGGTATTGATTGAATTTTTCATGCAGAAGTACTATTTTACAAAGTTGATTTTTGTTTCTCCTGGACTTTGGTCTGAGGGCCCAGGGGCAACTTTTCTCCTTATCATACTGACCCCAAATTTCTCACAGCTCATGTTTGCATTGAATTAAAGCATTAGAGAGTACCCAAAAATAATCTGAAACATGTAAAAAAGTGCCATATGTACTAGCCACACTATTGTACATGTTCCTCATGTGTCTCCTGTATTTATTGCAACATATCTTTTAATATCTGATATCATTCCATGGTCCGCCCCAGTAGCTGAGTGGTCAGCGTGACGGATTGCCGTCCTCCGGGCCCGGGTTCGATTCCCGGCTGGGTCGGAGATTTTCTCCGCTCAGGGACTGGGTGTTGTGTTGTGTTCATCATCATTTCATCCCCATCCGGCGTGCAGGTCGCCCAATGTGGCGCCGAATGTAATAAGACCTGCGCCAAGGCGGCCGGACCTGCCCCGCGAGGGGCCTCCCGGCCAATGACGCCAAACGCTCATCATCATCATCATTCCATGTAATATATGGTCACTCAGTGAGGCACTTCTCATTATTGTAGACATAAGATATTTTAGGACATTAGAAGCTCTCATTCTTGATGGCAAATGTGAAATTTATGAAACAATTGAATCGCGTGGAAGTGAACAAAGTGCTCAAAATTGTTTCCTTAGTATACATTTCATGCTACAAGCATTGCCATTTGCAGCCTCAGTTAAGTTGTCTTGTCTCTTTTAATGACTCGTTGCTGCATATACCCTCTATGGTGTGGAATACTTAATCAATGTAATATTACTCGATAGCCAAGACTATCTAGATTACTGGATGCAGATGTTCATATTAAGCAGATATACTGATAACTTTGTTAATGAGTGCCCTAAAATCACCACCACCATCAATATTGCAATGACCCATCTTGGAAATAAAAGTTACCTGTCTAGTAATGTGTCTGTGGCTGTACGGCCTACAAAAAATAAGAGTGTTACTTGTCTTCATCTCTCCTATTCAGGTTACCCACAGTATCCAATGCCAATAACTTTGATTGCATCCAGAGGATTGCTGTAGTACAATGCACAACACATTTAACTTATTAGGAAAATGCTAGAGTTTGGTACTTATTTATGTGCATTCATAGATATCATTGTTTCAAATTCAGTGTGATGCTTTTACAAATACAGTGTGGGAATTTCTGGCAGAATGTAAATTATTTAGGGGTAAAGGTAACAAAACTTTCAGACAAATCCTTTTTCAACCTAGAATGCACACGTGCACATACTTGTGCTCTCTCTCTCTCTCTCTCTCTCTCTCTCTCTCTCTCTCTCACACACACACACACACACACACACACACACTCACACACACTTGTATGTCACTTATACCACTTTCCATAATTCTGATATCCATATTTGTCATGCACTTTTGTTCTGTATGTTCATAATACCTGCACTTCTTTCTATTATGATACGAGGGAAGAGGAGGGTATGTACGATGATTAGAAGGAAAGAAGTGTACAAGGTAACTCATTAAAATAATGGATTAGATATGCTTCTGAGAGGCATAGAGATAAAAGATACCGTTATACTTAGGTGAAATGAAGAAGGCCCAGTTCTTAAAATGCTGAACTATAATTTAGGAGAGAGCACAATGAAAACCTCATCCTGATTTTTTAGATTCTCTGAATCACTTTAAAACAAATTCCAGCATGGTTCCTTCAAAAAGACCATAGCCAATTTCCCTCCCCAATCCTTGTCTAAATGACTTCGTCCAATGTCCCTAATGATTACACTATTCATGGAAAACTGTAATGTTCAAGCTTGATTTAATGTACCTTTTTATGCAGTCAATAGCAAACAGTGCACATGATCATAATGATCATTAAATTTATAAAATTTTGGCTTTATTTTTAAGACAGCGTCCTGAAGTAAGCTGAATATATACATTTATGGTTCCAAACCCTCTGACCTTATTAGAATAGGCATAGTAGAAGACTGGTAACAAGAATGACTAACATGCAAGAATTTGTGTGTGTTCCAAAGTCTATAAAATATCTTCCACAGAACATTTTCTCAAACATCATGTGGACACATTTCCATTCTTTAGAGAAGAGGAAGGGAGAAATCTCTTTTGCAGTAACACAAGATGTGAAATTATAGCAGTCCTTTTACAGAAACTTATGAACTTCGGCTCTCAGGTGTAGAATAGAAATGGGAAATGCTGAAAGTGCAAAATGTAAGAAATTAGGAAAAAACCATTAGAGAATCACATTACTAATCATTTTATGTGAAAGGATGAAAATTATGATAGTTTCACATAATTTGTATTTTTTGACACTTTTACGTGTAACAAGTTTAGAATTTTAAAAAATATATATATAAATGAAAATTTAGGTAAAGATGTAATTGCCATGCTTCACTTCCAAGAAAATACTGAATGTGCACAGTATCCCTTATTTCTGAACAGTAGGAAACAGTATTTATGTCGCTGACACAATGAGAAATAAAATTACCTGTATTCTGATTCAAGAAGATTGACCTTGGCCAATAGTTCCTTCTTTTTTTCAGCACTTAATTTGTTGGCCAATAGAAGATGAAGAACATTTCCTAGGATGGGAAGATCATACAGTTTGAATTGCAAAATTATGTGGTATTCTGTTTTATTTCATTTTGCTGCTCAAGACACAGTTCATTTCTAATGATTTCAATTTACATCACATTGTGGCGGTTCTTTGTGACCAACAGCTGTCCTTTATTTTGTTACATATGGTTTTCTTTGAATTCTTAGCTCAGTATTCATTATGTTCCATCATAAAACACTGGACACAAAAGATTCTTGTCAAAAATAATTAAAATGAAGTAAAATGTACTATAGCTTGTTGCGTGTAGGAAAGTGAGTGAGATACAGGTTGAAATATGCATACCACTGTGGTCAGACATGCTCAGCACATTCAGCGTTCCTCATGTCATGAACAAAAAAACTTACACACTGCTAAATATAATGGAGGTATTTTGAATTACAAGGATGCTTCTGTAGTACTTCCAACAAGTCACAGTTTATTAGCCATGGCGCATTAAACAGTGTGCAGGAGAAAAACAAAAATATCCAATTTCAGCCTGCTCAGCATTTCCCATTACCAGTCTTTAGTTGCTAATTTGTGTGATGACTGTCAGCATCCATTCACCAAATTTACAGCATGTTCTTCAGATAAACTGTCAATACAGACATCAACATCTGGTTCTTAAAACGTAATGCAGCCAATGGAGTAACCAAAATTGTTTTTTTTAATTTATATTTATATTGGTGAATCAAGACATGGCCAGATGACAGTGTAATTTTGTATATATTCACACCATTGGCAGGTATATAAATGATTAGAGTTGTAATTCTCTGTGCCATGTAGCAACAGCTTTCAGAGTCGGTCAGTGTTGTCCAAGTTTAATGGTGTCACCAGGTCTGGTAGGGTATATAAGGAGCATGACCAACGTCAAATGTTGAATGATCACTGTGAAGGACACAGGTATTATGCGTACTCATGTGAAACGTATTATTGACACCTGACAGAATTTAAAATGTACCTTGTTTTGTGTATCCATTTGGCCAGCTGGGCAAATTGTGGAATATTCACATTTGTGGGGCATTTGGATTTAGCAGTGGCCCAGTGTTGGACTGCATGGGAATGAGAGCAGGCATAGTAGTCATAAGGGTCCTGGTTGACCCTGTCTGACTACCACAAGCGAGGATCGCTATATTCTGCAGAAAGCACATTGTAACCCCCTTCACATCTGCATCTGGTATCCAAGAACAAGTAATCCACTCCCTTCTCATTTTTTGTCATCCTGCAGCATTTGTTGAAGAGCACCAGCAGGTGGCTAATGAATTACCATCTCATGTAAGCTGCTGCTAACAACGCAACACAAACAACTGCATTTGAATTGGTGCCATCGCCGGGAAGCAGTGACTGGTGATGACCAGCGTCACACTGCACTACCTCAGATGACTATTTTTGACAACTATGGTGGCAACGTAGGAAGAGGTACCATTCTTCCAATGTTTGGAGAGGCACAATGACTTCAGGCATCATGCTGTGGGGAGCCATCATGTATCACTTAAAGTTGTGGCTGGTAGTCATTGAGGGAACTCAGATGGCACAATGGTACATCACGGACATCTTATGTCCTCGTGCGTTACCTCTCATGCAAAAGCACCATCTTGACATTTTTTTAACAGGACAGTGCTTGTCGACACATGGCTCCTGTGTCTGTAAATTGCGTGCATGACACAGAGGTCTTGGCCAGTAAGATCCCTAGATCTGTCTTCCATAGAACATTTGAGAGACCAGCTTGGATGTCGTGTCATTATCCAGAATATCAGGGAACAGTTACAACAGTTGTGGGCCAGCTTTCCACAGAAGAGGATGCACTGGCTTTTATACCCTTTACAACCAAATCAGTGGCATGTCTTCAGGCTAGAGAGGTACATCATCATACTAGTAAATGGGCTCATACCGCAAAGTTCTTCATAAATTTGACTCGATAATGTAAATTCATTTCATTTCCTGCACTCCTTCTGGGTGTTTGAAATTTTTTTGTCAGGCAGTGATGTTGTTGTGTAGCTGTCCACACTCAGCAGTGGAAAACAGCTAGTTATACAAACTTTTGTGTAAAATGTTGACATGTCAGTAGTGGTTGTTTCACTTACTTACATTTTGTAATTTTAGTGTGACATGTACGAATATGACTGTAACATCACCCAAATGAATATAAATCCTAATGTAGAAAACCATATTGAAGTTGAGGTATTAAGCCTTGAAATTAATGCAAAGATAAGACTAGTTTTAATCTTTTATACCACTATCTTGCATGGTCACATTGGGTCAAACATCAAAATACATGCTTTCAAAAGAATATTAATGAATTTTGCTTTACTGATACTTCAAATGGTTAAACCGAGGTCCCTAATCCCTGTTGTATATAACATTCTATTGCCGAATTTTAATATTTATTTATTGAAATTGTCCTTGTACACAGTACATTAAATCGGTTCTTCACTTCTTCCTGTGTGCATTCTTATTCCTCCTTGCCCACATTCGTTTCATATGTTCCAATCTCTGCTTCTGGAGCTGTGCAGTGTTATAAGGCTGTTTTATTTTTCTTTCTTATTTGTCACTGAAAATCACTTTTTGAATTTTGTTCTTAAATAAATCCTTGTAATGTGTGTCAATTATGTTGCTGTTTGCTTCTTCGAGGTTATTTAGTGTCAATGTAAATCATGCTGTTGTCCTTTCAGCTTCATAATTTTACTAAAGATATACTTTGTCAGTCTGTCAGTCCATTCTAGCCAATGTCCGAAGAACAACATTCTTCTTTTGTACGTTGTGTATTTTATGTTCTCTACACGTTCATAGATCTCTTTGCTAGGTCATGGCGTGTTTTAATCTGTCCCTGTTGTCCTTGGGCTAAGTATGCTTCAAACCAGCCTTCTCTCTATTTCCATAACTTTGTTTACGCCACCTTTCTCCAGTAGTTTTAGTGTTTCAGCATTATACAATGCCTCAGGTCTCACTGTTGTATTATTATATTTAATTTTTGTGTCCCACAATAAAGCTGTCTTTTCCAATATGTTGCTGGTGTACTGGTATGGAATGTTCATCTTATTTGCTCTTATCTTTAGACTATTCTCATTGTTGTGTGTGCTTAGCCATTCACCTAGATATTTGAATGAGCTGACTTTGATTTTGTTTTGATTTGTGAGTAATTTCTGTGGAAAGTCTTTAATGTTTGTTATAAATTCTGTCTGCGGGGGAAAAAATAGTAAATTGATTTCTGCTTGTACAGTTAGGTTTTCGATCTGGATTTTGTCATTTTCTTGTTTGTTTGCTATCAAGACAATGTCATCTGCAACTTCCAGGCAGTCCACATAGATATTATCTCTTTGGTTTCGCAAATTGATTCTTTTCTTGTTGGATTTTCTCCTCTCGAAGTTCTCCAGAGTGCAGTTGAAAAGCGAAGGTGACAGTCCATCCCCGTGACTGACTCTTGTTTCTATGTCAAAGTTTTTGGAGAGTTCTCCACAGAACCTGACTTTTGATGAAGCATTTGTTAATATATATTGGATATTGTTTGTAGTGTTTGGATCTAAACCAGATTGTTTCATAATTTTGATGAGGGATTTTCTGTTAATGGGATTATGTGCTTGCTTGAAATCTACAAATGTAACTGTTGTATCTTTGTTTTACAGTTGTGTTATTTGCAGGATAGCTTTTAAATACCAGATCTGTTCTCTGCATGCTCTATTTTTGCAAAATCCACCTTGATATTCACCTAGTTGTGGGTCCAGTTGTGCACAGTCAAGCAGTGGTTTAGATAAAATTTTGTGTCACTGCCAAAAGTTGATTATGTAGATTTTCCTGGCATAATTAGCATTTGACATGGTGCTCCATTGCAGGCTTTTAACGAAGGTATGAGCTTACAAAATAGGTTCCCAGATATGTAAGTGACTTGAAGACTTCTTAAGTAATAGAACCCAGTATGTTGTCTTCAGCGGCGAGTGTTCGTCAGAGACAGGTGTATTATCAGGAGTGCCTCAGGGAAGTGTGATAGGACCACTATTATTTTCCACACACACAAATTATCTGGTGGACAGAGTAGGCAGCAATCTGCAGTTGCTTGTTGATGACACTGTTCTGTATGGGAAGGTGTCAAGGTCGAGTGACTTAGGATGATATAAGAAGACTTAGACAAAATTTCAAGTTGATGTGATGAATGGCGACTAACTATAAATGTGAAAAAATGTAAGTTAATGGGGATGAGTAGGAAAAACAAACCCATAATGTTTGGATACAGTGTTAGTAGTGTTTTGCTTGACATAGTCATGTGAGGATTGTAGGAGGGAGGGCAAATGGTTGACTTTGATTAATTGGGGGAATTTTGGGAAAGTGGTCCATAAAGGAGATGGCATATAGGATGCTAGTGTGGCCTATTCTTGAGTACTACTCGAATGTTCGGGGTCTGCACCACACTGGATTAAAGGAAGACGTTGAAGCAGTTCAGTGATGGGTTGCTGTAATTGTTTCCGGCAGGTTGGAGCAACACACTAGTATTATGGAGATGCTTTGGGAACTGAAATGGAAACCCCTGGAGGGAAGGTGACATTCTTTTCAAGGAACACTATTGAAAAAATGAAGAGAAGCAGCATTAAAGCTGTGCTGAATGATTCTACTACTGTCAACATACATTTCACATAAGGACCACTACGATAAGATATGAGAAATTAGGGCTCATATGGAGACACACAGACAGCCGTTTTTCCCCTGCTCTATTTGCGAGTGGAATGGGAAGGGAAATGACTCTTAGTGGTACAGGATACTCTCCGCCACACACTGTATGGTGGCTTGCAGAGTATGGATGTAGATGTAAATGTAATGGCTGCTCTAGTACATGAATGCATTCATTTTACTCATGGACAACTGAATTTTATATCCAAAGATTTATATACTGAAGAGCCAAAGAAACTAGTACAACTGCCTAATGTCGTGTAGAGGCCCCGTGAGCACTCGAAAGTGTCACAACGCAACATGACATGGACTTGACTGATTTCTGAAGTGGTGCTGGAGGGAATTGACATCATGAATACTGCAGGGCTGTCCGTAAATCTGTAAGAGTACGAGGGGGTGAAGATCTTTTCAGAACACCATGTTGCAAGACGTCCTAGATGTGCTCAATAATGTTCATGTCTGGGGAGTGGTGGTGGCCAGCAGAAGGTGTAAACTCAGAAGAGTGTTCCTGGAGCCACTATGTAGAAATTCAGGATGGGTGTGGAGGTGACATTGTCCTGCTGGAATTGCCCAAGTCCATTGGAATGTACAATGGACATGAATGGTTGCAGGTGATCAGACAGGATGTTTACGTATGTGACACCTGTCAGTTGTATCTATACATATCAGGGGTCCCATATCACTCCAACTGCACATGCCCCACACCATTACAGAGCTTCCACTAGCTTGAACAGTCCCCTGTTGACATGCAGGGTCCATGGATTCGTGAGGTTGTCTCCATACCCATACACGTCCATTTGCTCGATACAATTTGAAACGAGACTCGTCTGACCAGGCAACATGTTTCCAGTCATCAACAATCCAATGCTGGTGTTGACAGGCCCAGGCGAGGTGTAAAGCTTTGTGTCATGCAGTCATCAAGGGTATACAAGTGGGCCTTCGGCTCCAAATGCCCATATCGATGATGTTTCATTGAGTGGTTCACACGCTGACACTTGTTAATGGCCCAGAATTGATATCTAGAGCAATTTGCAGCATAAGGGTTGCATTTCTGTCACGTTGAACGATTGGTTCCGTTCTTGCAGGATCTTTTTCCTGCCGCAGTGATGTCAGAGATTTGATGTTTTAGTGGATTCCTGATATTCATGGTACACTCGTCAAATGGTCGTATGGGAAAATCCCCACTTCATCGCTACCTCGGAGATGCTGTGTCCCATTGCTCATGCGCTGACTACAACACCACATTCAAATTCACTTAAATCTTGATAACCTACCATTGTAGCAGCAGTAACTGATTTAACAACTGCGCTATACACTTGTTGTCTTATATAAGCATTGCTGACTGCAGTGCCATATTCTGCCTGTTTACATATCTTTGTATTTGAATACACATTCCTATACCAGTTTCTTTTGTGCTTCAGTGTGTTAATTGCAATTGGAGATTTCATCTTGGCTTTCGGCCGCTTCGTGGGAATGGATGGATAGTTCCTTGTGGGCATTTTCAGACTCATTGCAGAGGAGTGCTATCAGTAAACAGTCATTTTACATTTTACCAGCTTTGTGCTTAATCCACTATATGTGATGATGACAACACCCATCGATGGATTGTGATGAATCTCACTAAAAAGGAACTGGATGATAATCATGTTATCTGTCATAGAAAAAGGTATAAATGTTACTCCCACACATAGGAGTGTTTTTATTACTGATTTCCTGCAGATGTAGTGGAGGTCTCCCATAAGCTTTGACGAGCACCACCCCTACAGAGCAATATTTTATCTCGTATAAAAAGGCGACCATCCAATCCATAAGAGAAGATCAGAATTTACTTATTCTTCCAGGCAAAAAAAGCAGTGCCATTGCTTTTCCCTCTCGTGGAGGTTATTTGGCTAAAGTGGATCTTTTATGGGAGGACTTGGCATATCAAAGACTACACCAAATGAATAAAATGAAGACTCTTTCACTCCTTAAGAAGAACTCCTTTCCTGATGAAGAGGTGCTTAGAAAACATCATCCTAGAGCTGTTGTTACTCTAAGATTGTATGGTTTCACAAGCATGTGCTTCCTCTTTAGCCAATGTGAATAATCTGGGTACTCCTAGCAACAATTTGGCCAAATATTTAGCTTTTGTTCTCAGGCCCCACATTGAAAAATGTGAACATTACATTTCTAGTTTAGTGGTATTTATCAGCCCGGTTTCCCCTGGATGAGTCCTTGTTGTTAATTAGTGAGAAACTCAACAATGAAACAACTAAGTTATGTCAGCATGTACCAACATTGATACATTTCTTATTTAATGATTCATACACCGACACAAAAGAGGCAACATCCAGAAGTAGTAGTGTGACATAAATGTAAGTTTGTAGACGTGTTTGTACATCTGGAAGATGATGTCTAAATGCCACTATGAGGATGCAAATCAGGTTTATCATAAGCGTTAGTTGCCTTTGAGATTGGACATGGTGAGTTGTCGTTTGTCAAGAATGCCTTTAAGGCAACAGATGACATTATCAACAGGTCACTGAGTTTGGATGAGGTCATGTAACAGGGCTGCAAGAAACTGGATGTTTCTTTTGCAATACTGCAGAAAGTCTTGGCAGGAATGTAGCCACTGTACACGACTGCTGGCAGTGGTGGTCACAAGAATGAATGTGGTCGCAAGAAGACTGGGCTCTGGATGGCCATGTGACACTACCGAGAGGAAAGACTGCCGTATTTGGCTTGTGGCTCTGGCACATTGTACTGCATCTGCAGCAGCAATCTGGGCAGTTGTTGGCACCACAGTATCACAATGAACTGTTACAAATAGGTTACTTCAAGGAAAGCCCCGAGACAGGTGCGCTGAAGCGTGTGTTCCACTGACCCCAGACCACCGCCGTCTTTGACTTCAGTTGTGTCAAGCGAGAGCTCGTTGGAGGGCTGGGTGGAGGTTCTACCTTGGTGCCAGTGATGACTGTGTGTTGGTTAATGAGACCAGTTGAGGGCCTGCAACCAACCTGTCTGCATGCTAGACACACTGGGTCTGCACATGGAATTATGGCAATAAGACAGCAGGAGCGCTCTCGTGGTTATCTCACACACCCTGGTGGCAAATTTGTATGTCAGTCTGGTGATTCAATCTTTTGTGCTGCCATTCATGAACAGCATTCCAGGGACTGTTGTCCATCAGGATTATGCTTGCCCATATACTGCTGTTGTATCCCAACATGCTGTATAGTGTGTCGACTTGTTGCCTTGGCCTGATCGATCACCAGATCTGTCTTCAGGCAAGCACATATGGGACATCATTGGATGACAACTCCAGCATCATCCACAAACAGCATTAAACATCCCTATATTGACCAACTAAGTGCGACAGACATGGAATTCAATCCCACAAACTGACATCCGGCACTGTACAACACAAGGCATGCATGCATGCATTCGACATTTTGGCTGTTATACAAGTTATTAATGTAGCAGCATTTCACATTTACAATGGCTTATCTTGCACCTACATTAACCTGTGACCTTGCAATGTTAATTAACCTGTGATCTTGCAGTGTTAATCACTTAAATATGTGGCCTAGACTAATGTATTCCCAAAATTTCATTACTGTACAATAATAATTTTTTGGTGTTGCAATTTTTTTACATCAGTGTATTTTGAGCAAACTGACATGGCTATTTGGAGCCTCCTTTTCCTCCCATAGTCACCAATCTTTTGATAAAAGACTTTGAGTAAGTGGCGCTCAGGGTTTCATTTCATAAACCCATTTGGTTTTGGAGATAGATTGATGAAACTTTTATGGCATGGCCTCATGGATTCATGCTGTGAAATGCTTTTTGGATCATGTTAATTGTCCTCATCCTAGTATCAGATTTAGGATGGCAATTGAAAAGGATGGCAGACTTCCTTTTCTTAATGTTTCGGTTCACAGAAATGACAATGGGACTTTGGGGCATAGTGTATATCATAAACCTACACATACCGATTATTGTCTTCATGCGACCAGCTGTCATCCAACATACAAGTGCATGGGGGTCTTGCACACTTTGGTGCATGCCATTTCTGATGCAGAAAATTTGATGCAGGAATTGGATCATCTTAAAGTTGTTTTTAAGCCGAATGGTTGTCCTGACCAAGAAATATGTCATACTCTTCAGTTCAGACTGCTGGGTAAACCATAAAATAATACTTGTAAATCTGTTGCTTTTTTTTACTTTCACTGGGAGTATATCCTTGAAAATTTCAAGAATTTTAGGAGGATATGACATCAAAAGTGTATATATACCAGCAACTAAGGTTACAGCCCTTCTTGGGTCAGTAAAGCATGACTTGGGACCAAGGGTTGCCCATACAGTAGTTTGTGGGGGGGGGGGGGGGGGGAGATTAGGGGCTAGACCTGGTTGTGTGGACTGTTTTTAATATTTTGAAAGATGAATGGACACTTGTAAGTAGCGATAAAAGAGTTCCAGTTCCGACCCTGTTAAAATCTTGCATAATGCTGACTTTTTAACCATTTTCTTGAAAGAAAAACACCTGATTACCTTTTTTTTTCTTTCCCTGAGAGCTGTGCGGAGGAGGGTGGACCTGGCTCCCCCTTGCCCCCTAGTATGGGCTTCCTTGCTTGGAACTGAGGAAACTCAGAGTATACAAAATTCCTTGTCATTGTGGGATGGCTTATATTGGCCAGTCTATCCGTACTATTCAGGACAGATGTATAGAACACCATTGTCACACTCCAGCCAGAGAAATCCATAGTGGCAGAACACTGTCTTAATGAGGGACATAAGATGATGTATGAGTTAAAAATGATCGCTCCTGCTTGCCGCTGCTGGAAATTCATTCTAGAGGAATCTATTGAAATTTGATTATCTGATAATATTATTAACAGGATAACAGTTACACTTGAAGTAAAGACATGGAACCCAGTTTTATCTGGTATTAAGCAATGGTCTTAATTCCAACCAGAAGATCATTTTAATTAGTGTTCTGCTAGTGGTATATCATTTTGTTTATTTCTTTCATGGGTCTGATACTAGTTGACATGCACTTGAGGGCAGCAGTGGTGCAGCTCGCACACATGTGGTGGGCCAGTTGCAGAGTATAGAGGAGCTGCTGATTCTTTTGGGAACTCAGTTCTGCTGAGATTGTGCATCAGCATACTCACCTGATGGTGGTGGCCAGTTGGTCTGTTGAAATACTGTGTCAAGATGACTACATTATCTGGCTGCATACCCAAGAAGAATATCAATATATGAGGTTTGTTTTCCATTCCTCTGGTATTTCTTCTTTCTCCCAGATTTTACCTATTAGATCTTTAAGTTTAAGAAGGACATCATCATTGAGGGAGTTCCATAATTCTGCCTTAATTCCATCCTCACCAAACTGCCTGATTGTTTTTCAGTTAGCATATAATTTCTTCTAAATCTGGGGCCACTGAGTAATTGTTCTGAATACAGTGTTTGCTAATGATAAATTTTTATCCAGTTTCATGGCATTTTAGTAAATCTTCAAAAAAGGTTGCCGGTATCTCAGAGTTTTTCACTTACAGTGAGCCATCTGGTTTATTTTTGAGTTTACAAGTTGAAAAGTTGGTGATATAAATTTGGTCTGTTGTTTCTTAAACAGTTGATAATAGTTTCTTATCTTATCATGTATAAGATCTTCACAAAGTGGTGCTGATGAGTAACTTTCTGTCTCCTTTAAAAGACTAGTGGCTTCTCTTTTTTTTCCTAGAAGGTGGTTTCTGTTTTCCTGACTTATTTTCATCCCAGTTTTCCCATACCTTCTTTCTTTTTGGTAGAGACTTGTCATATCGATCAATCCATCTTGTTTGTTTGTTTGTTTTCATTTAGTGGGTTGTACCATTTTAGAAATTATGAAACCTATGCTGTAAATAGGCGCACTTTTTAATCTGCTGCTTTTGGATTTCCTCTGTAGCTTTTGTATCTGTTTGATTCAAAAGGTTCATTGTCCTTGTAGCAAGTTTCCTATACAGCTGCACTCATAACGCTCTTTTATGTAAGAAATCTGTTATTGTTTTTAACTTTCCAAGTTTAATGAGAGGCTGGACTTTTAAAGTTGCATTGTAGTTCAGTTGCTTGGATTTAATTTTGCATGTGTGATTGTCAGGGTGCTCCAATCCATCCAAAACTTTATGCAGTTGTCCCCCCAGACCCCCAGAATCCACATGACTATTTGACACTTTACCCATGGGTATGGTGGAGAATTGGTCCCATAGAGTATTCTGATTGCATAAAGTTTTCTTATCCATACTGATTATTGGTTTCGTGATTAGACTATGCTAACTGGAACCAACTTTTACTTTTGATGGTAAGATGTACAGGAAAGATTGCATCTCACATAGTGAACAGATCCCTACCAGGGAGCAGCTCAGTATAAGACAGGTACTGCTGGATTTAATCCTCTTCCTAGAATAGATAGTGTTGCTTCTTCCACGAGTTTCTCCATACCAAAGTCCTTCTCTTATACCAACATTGTCATTGAGATCTTCATTGTAACCCCCATGAGGGGCCTTCACGAGGTACTGCCACCCAGAGCCAGCTGAACCAAGGGTTTTTATAGAAGTGTTCCTCCTCCTCCTCCTCCTCCTCCTTCTTCCACAGCCGGGTTTGGGACGAGTTAACTTTTATCATACGCATTATAATTTATTTAGGCTTATTAATGACTTTCAGCAAGTATGTGGTGAAAAAATCATTGTTGCTATTGTTTTGTAGAACCTCATAATTTACTGCAAAGCTGTGGACTTATAGAGGGTGTTGAACATAAGCAAGCACACTTCCTCTATGAGTAATACCAAGTCACAGCAAATGTTAAGATATCATATGGAATTACTTATTAATCATGATTGAAACGTTATTTTAGTCCAACCTCCATTGGACTTGAACTGTTGTGCTGTAACAGTAGCTGTAGCAGAGGGTCATAATTGTTTGCACTGGAAAATCATACCATCAGTTTTGTAGCCAGTGTTTTTAACTGGCTGGCTGCTGCTGAAGAATAACAGTGGGAAGGAGATATAATTTGTGGCTTCACTGTATTCAATCCTTCCTTCCGATAATGTAGTAACATGCAGTTACAAATGGTTTAGTGAAGCACGTGTGCCATACTCTGAGTGTAGTTATATGCAACATATTGCTTATAAAATGCCCATTTTATGGTGTTCTTGGTATGTGTGGCATCTTGGAGGATGAACTTCAGGCCTCTTCAGTTTGATTAATGCATGGTAAGTCTCTGCAGGGTCTGAAAGGGTTATTCATCTCATGTGCCGTATTCCATAAGACTGCAATCATTTTCGTCAGTAGAACTAAAAACCAGATAGGCCAGATGCAGTCAGCTAGTTATGCCATTTTAAGCACATAATGTAAATATTCAAAGACTTGACCTCGTCCAACGAAGAAAACTTTATGGATCAATGTGACAGATCAAGTATCAGAATGAGAGACCTCTTTTTGTCTCCTTTTTTAGTGTACCTTAATATCACTGGTGCTGGGGATATCTCTCTCTCTCTCTCTCTCTCTCTCTCTCTCTCTCTCTCTCTGTGTGTGTGTGTGTGTGTGTGTGTGTGTGTTTGTGTGTGTGTGAGCGCGCGCACGCGCGCTTGCATGTTTCTCCAAATGGAAAACCTGTCAAAGTCTACAGTGATTTTTGAGTCCACGTTAAACAGTAACTTGCAGAACCAGTTCTCAGATGGGAGGAAGGAATGGGCATTTGACATCTAATAGGACCATACTGAAATAAGTGCTATGACATTCAAACCAGCTTTGTTGATGGTTGCTTTAATTTCTACTTTTAATTTGGTAATATATGAAGTATTCAGTTGCATAAAGTACTAAACATAGAACTAAAACTAATCTCCATCCGAACAGGCCTCAGAAAGCCCAACAGTACTAGCCGACCGCCTTGTCATCCTCTCTCGACAGGTGTCACTGGATGCGGATATGGAGGGGCACACCTCTCTCCCAGCCGTTGCCTGTTTTTGTGACCGGAGCTGCTACTTCTCGGTCATGTAGCTCCTCAATTTGTCTCACAAGCGCTGCACCCCACTTGCCAACAGCGCTCAGAAGACCGGACGGTCACCCATCCAAGTGCTAGCCAAGCCCGATAGCACTTAACTTCGGTGATCTGATGGGAACCAGTGTTATCACTGCGACAAGGCTGTTGGCTTCTAAACATCGGGCTATCTGATTTTTATTGTAAATATGAATATTGTAAGAAAGCAGTTGTGTAATGTTTGAAAATTTTCAAGTTAAGTGCACCCTCATCCACTCAAAAAACTATTTTCATGTTGTCATATGTTGTTTGTGGGCCACCAGAGGTGAAGCAATAGCACACGTAGGTAAAGATGGGGAAACTGTCAACTGTGATTGCCTTCACAATACAATTGCAACTTTAGTTTGACGTACTGTAGATTAAGAAAATGTGTCAACTTAAATTGGAATGAACCAGATCCATAAAATAGACTTTAAATTTTTTGTTATTATACCACTACAGTTAGTTGATGTGATACATTTTTGTAACAATCAAATGAATGTCTGTACAAAATGTCATTAACTCTAGTCATTTGAGAGTAAGGGTATTTGCATGAGTCAGGCCGCAAACATTATGATTAAAAATTGTTTCATTTATTTTATCACCAGATTTGAGCAGTGCTGCCAAAGAGACATTTATTCCATAGAAGAATGGGATGATTTTGGAACATGTAGGGAGCATACTTAAATCGACAGTCTGTGAGGGGCCATGCAGCATTCTCTTGTGCTTACTGCCAGAGATCTGCATGCAAATAACAGAGGTTTTCTCGCAGATCACTGCTTGTGACCTATGATTCATGCATCATGTTTATTGACATGTGGGACATCTCAGAATCATTATTGTACTGATTGTTCATTGTTTTACATCTTTATTGTGTATTAATGACCCCTCAGCTGAGGAACAGCTTATCTGCCCCATTTCCTAAACAATGAATAATTTATTCATTGCAGTGCCACTAACAGAATCTAGGAGCATGAGACACTTCCTTTGAGGCCTGATTAACTGCTTGAGTTACGAAGTTATAGTTTCCTACAAATTGTCTGTGTTCCTTAGTGGTGCAAGGAGATCATTAATACTTTGTTTGCAGTTCAGGGGTTTGATCAGTTTTGTTTCATTTACATGGGTATGCATTTCAATTATGTGGCTTTGTAATCATATTGAATGTTAATTGTTACTACAATGATGAATGGTAGTATACTGAGTTGTTTTGTGCAGGATTGTGCTGTAGATAACTTTCTTAATGTTCTGTGTAGCCAGGAGTGTACTACGTGCGGATAAATAGTGTTTTATATGTATCGCTACAAAGATATATTCATAAATGACCTTTCTTTCATTTTTCATGTGTTTTTTATCTTGACAAAGTGTAGTTCAGCAGTAGGTTTGTCTCTTGTATGAACAGTATTTATGGCGTGTTTCACATACAATGCATACACTGCATCTGGTGTTGTGTTGGAACCAATAAGAGTAGGAAAGCTCTGATTGCCACATATGCTTCAGATCCTTCCTTGGACTTCAGCAGGTGGCATATTAGGTTTAGCTATACAGCACTTCAAACTAGTGTTTGTTGCATCTGCTCTGACCTGTACACAAAATCAAACTGAAATCTTACAAAATAACTTTAGTGCATCAACTGAAGAATTCAGATACTGATACTGGCTACTGCAGTCTGTGCATGGTGGGGAGGATTGATACTTAAATGCTCCTTTTTTCTTATGAAGTGTGGCTGCATTTATCAGACTACATGAACTTAAAAAACAGTTAATGTTGGACTTCTGAAAATCCTTATCATTTCTGTGTGATGTGAAAACAGGAGTTTAGTGTTCAGTTGGAGCAACACACATTACTGGATTTAGCTTTTCCCACTAAACTGTAACTTTTGATAGGTTTGTAAACAATATGCTGTAAACTTTTTTTATAACTAACAGCAAATGAAAAGAGGGATTGTTATTTCATACAGGACAATGCAAGAGCACACAGCAGTGATGTGTGTATGAGAGTATTATGAGGATAGTTCTTAATATCAGAAATACTTTCCGCTACTGGTTTAAATACAATCGTCTGAGAAGGAGGAGGAGGAGGAGGAGGAGAGGGGAGAAGATGCAGAGAATGTTGCAGTATATTGTTCATATAGTTTTCATGTCATCCAAAGGGCCCTTAATGTAACTGATGAGGATTTTCAGACCTTCAACACTGATTGTTGTAAAAGTTCATGTATCCCAATAGATGAAGCCCTACTTTACTAGAGCATTTCAGGATCAACCTCTCCATCATGCACCGACTGCAATAGCCAGTTGCAGTACTGATGTCAGGCAACAGTATCTGCAGCCATATTTATCAGAAAAAGGACATTTTGGGATAAATCTCCTGATTAGTTTGTAAGGTTTCAGTTTGATTTCGTACACACCTCTGTGAGCAGGTGCTGCCAACACACTAGTCTGAAGAGCATTTTCCTCTTTCCAAGGCCATGGCTAATTTGACTAAATCCGATGTGCCATCTGCCAAAGTGTGAAGAATGGACCAAAGAATTTGCAGCAGTTGGAGGCTCCATGCTCAATATTAGTTCCTGTCTTATATCCCTTCGAACAAGCCCGTACAGCTCATACACTCCCTGCTGCACTGCGGAGCACTCACTACTCCATGGAGTATTGTCACTCACAGTGAACAATCGAATGGCCATCGTGGCAGAGTCTTGTAATCTGCCGGCTGTACCTTACACAATCACCAGTCTCATAGTCGTGGTCACTATGAAGTAGCATCATGCTATGTCTGAGAAATAAGGAAATTAAGGAAATAAGAAACAATTGTTTTAAAAGTATTGAATGTTTTTATTGAGCTTTTGAAATCTGACATTTTCTTTTCAGATTAATGGTGGAAATATTGAGTGTCAAAGTGTTCGCAGTGTGAATGCGGAAGATGCTCTTCATTGTCAGGTCCTGAAGAAAAGATTGTACTTTCGTTTTTGTTCTTTTCATTGCTCAGAAACGCTGCTCACAACAGTATGTAGACACAAACATCTATATGATCTATGTGGCATTTTTGTGCAGCTTGGGAGATATTTTTTGCTGTAATGGATGATACCACCGTGACAAATTCAGCTTGTTGTACTATCTGTCTTTCATCAGATTTGAATTTTTCTAATCTGTAACTTCTAACTGGAGTGATGTTGATAAATCATTGGGTGATACCAAGAAAGGAGTGCTGAACAATTTTATTACAGAATGGTGAGCTCTTGGCGTTTTATTTCAAAAGACATGATGAATTGCATTATCTCAGTTTGGTGCTCACAAAAACTGGTACCTTCAGGAAGTTTCAAAGAAGATTGAAGATTGTTAAACTTTCTTTACTCATTTGGGTCTCAAACAAATGTAACTCTTCCATGAATGCTGATTTTGTCGTGAATGTCACCTATTAGCTGCACTTAGCACTACCATTATATATTTAAATTTTTGAGATGCATAGTTATGCCTGCTAGGAATGCTAAGCCTGCAATCCATTTTAAATCTTTAAGTTAATTTCTTCCTCTTTCATTTAAAGTAAAACAGATATTTCCTCCAGAATGGCAATGAAAATTCAAGAATTTTCCTCTGACTAACACAACAAACTGTTCTGTGGCAAGGCTTCCATATCTTCCAGCAATCGGAATCAGCAGTGACTTACGCTGTGATATGTAAAATTAAGACATTTGACCAGAACTATAATTACATGACTGAGCTGCTCTGTTTCAGTACACAACCTCGTGCTGAATGAAGCAGTGAAGTCACAAGGTCTTTCTCAATTTCACTTTTGAATTTATTTTTTAAACAAGAAGCGTAACCCTGGTGATGCTAGATAATTTTAGATGCACCATCTGTGGCTACAGAATGGAGCTTGCCTCATGGCAAATACATACTATCCATTAATCACAAACAGTTTGAAGGATGGGTAACTGAGCAGTACCACACCTGACAGCTCATCAGTTACTAACAGCGCCATATCGACACCACAAACAAATATTGAAAGCTGAGCGCAGTCAGTTATAAGCATCTGTACTTTCATCAAGAGTGAGCAAAAATGCAAGACAATTTTCCTACTTTTGCTGAGCTGTTTGCCTAAGCCCACTGTCATATCCAGGATTCGACAATCCACTGGTTGCTTCGAAAGGCAAACACCTTCAACTGCCTGCAACTCCCTTGGAAATAAACGTTTTGTAACTGCTGTCATACACGATTTTATGAGAATGAAAAGGCTCACCCCTCATTGCTGTAATGCACTTGCTTGAACTGTTGAGGAAAGTATTAATACTTGAACTAATGCTACATAGTTCTACAACCTCTGTACTATGAATTCTGTTTTAAACTTATGCCTTGATGTGTATTATTTTTAAGCCTAGCTCAGTGTATGCTCTGCTTTCTACCTGCTCGTAATGCACTGCTTGCAGGTGTGTATAATGATGCTGTAAGTTACACTTATTAGCATAATGAGTACTTTGCTACAAGAGGGCCATTGCAGTCACTGTTTTAACTAGGATTTTTCGTAAATTATAGCTTCATGCGGTCAAGAGCAGTGAGGTTGTTTTCCCCCAACAAACAGCATCTGACAATGGGAAGGCCCCAGACACTGCCAACTGATTCGGCTCAAATTTGGCAGGTCGCTTGTGTACAACCTAAGACGAAGGACTCTAAGATAATTTGGGTCAGCACCCTCCCGTTCTTGTGAAACTCATCCCTAAATGTTATGACGAACAATCGATTAAAAATTGGCGGGATCGATAGGTAATTGTAAATGGAGCACTTTTCATCAGTAGGTACGGGGTCCACAAATGCATACTTTTCCAGAAATCGAGGAAAGAAACTTTCACAACTGCCGCTTGTTTACCCACATGGTAAACGCTTTTCGGGGAGAGCGCCGATTGCGCAACGGCCAAGGTAACTAGCTGGGAAGCAGAGAACCCATATTCGAATCTCGAAGAAACTGTAGGATTTTCATTTTTTTTATTGTAGTTTTTTGTATCAGAATTCGTAGGGATAGGGGGCTTAATAAGGTACGCAACTCAACCCAGAATAATAATTGTAATAAGGTAGGCAAACCAATTTCCCAAACGACGTGAATAAACTTTAAAGCCGCGCGGTCTGGGCGCCGCAGTCATGAACTGTGCGGCTGATCCTGGCGGAGGTTCAAGTCCTCCCTAGGGCATGGGTGTGTGTGTTTGTCCTTAGGATAATTTAGGTTAAGTAGTGTGTAAGCTTAGGGACTGATGACCTTAGCAGTTAAGTCCCATAAGATTTCACACATATTTTTCTGAAACTTTTTTAGCCTTGTCACATGAAAACAACTCTGAGTAAGAGTGCGGCGATTTCCTCACTACGGACCACAGATAGCCAACCGCGCGAAGCTGGTTTACAGCGAGGCACGGGACAGAATGTACGCGGGGAGAGTTATGTTGTCCCGGTCGTCTGTTCATCATATCATAGTTGTGAACCTCGAAGAGTGAGGGTGTTCAGCACGAATCTTATAGAAGTTAATCGGAAAGAGTTGTTTTCCATCTTCAGGCTGCCGCGAACCTCGAGGATACACGTAATGGTTTTTCATCGTTAATCCGGCGAATAAATAAAATATGTTTTGTGAAAGAATACAGTGAACTTCCGTAAATAACATATGACTTGCACTGTATGTATATTGCAGTAATTAGCTTTTCTGTTTTTGCCGTAGTAACTAGTTATTGTTTGTTGTGTCATATCTTTCAACTGCATAATCTGAATAATGGAGGATGTACACTCTTCGACCAGTGCTGAAATATATAGCTGGGGGCCTGTCATAGACGACAGCAAGCGGGAAGTTACCGACGCTGTGTTTTGGTGTGTAAAAGTATTGCAAGACAGATGTATTATCAATGCACTACCGGAAGCAGGCAGTCTGTTTCTCGGCGTTCCAGATTGGCTTCCCAGCCAGTTACCTTGACGGCGTTCTCTCCGAAAAGCGTTTTTCACGTGGGTAAATAAGTGGCAGTTGTAAAAGTTTCTTTCTTCGGTTTACGGAAAAGTATGCGTTTGCGGACACCATACCTGATGAAAAATGCTCTGTTTACGATTATCTATAGATTCCGCCAATTTTGAATCGATTGCTCGTCATAACCTTTAGGGGTGAGTTTCACAAAAACGGGAGGGTGTTGAGCCAAAATATCTTATTAGAGTCCTTCGTTTTAGGTTGTACACAAGCGACCTGCCAAATTTGAGCCGAATCGGTTGGCCGTGTCCGTGGCCTTTCCCATGTGAGACATTTTGGTGAGTGCTCCTGCTCTGTGGGGCACTGTTGGAACAGCCTGTCCTAGACAGACATATTTTAAGAGCTTTTTTAATGGTATAAATTGTAATTTTAAAGATATCAAGGGTAATGCCTTAAAACTTCGTGGAGATTATATTGTGTGTGTGTGTGTGTGTGTGTTTTACTGTAAAACATATACATTCAAAACTTCAATCTTTTTGTATTTTATTAAGCGTTATTCATAGAATGTCTGACCAAATCCACTAACATAAGATCTGTGTGTAAATTTCTAAGGCTTATAGTGGATATGGACAATGTAACGTTTGAATAAGCATTCTTCTCCAGAAAGGCAGAATTACCCTATTAAAATTACAGCAGGTGAAATTTTGCTGAGTCAAAGAACTGTACGCCATTCTTATTTATAGAATGCAATCAATTTTTAAGGGATAAAGTGATTTCATAGTGTGATGAGCATCAGATAATGTAGCATGTCTTAACTTCTGCTCTGAACTGGAATTCAGATAATGTTGAATTTTTGGTGAAAATGTTTAAATTTATAGGAAGTATTCCCTGTCTCTAGCAAAAACCCAGTGTCGCATGCTGTTTCCCCGCCACCTCCGCACGCACACACCTGCCCAGGGGGCACTGTTGGAACGCCCTGCTCTAGAAAGACGTATACTGCCTCCTATAGCCTGATTGCCAAAATTGCTCTTTTTTCTGCAACATCTTTCACAATTACAACCAAGTTGAACTCCCATAAAACAAACTACAGTGAAACCTCGTTTTTACACTTTTCCAGGGACTAGAAAAAGGTGTAAAATGTGGGAAAATATAATATGTTGGAAATAATGTTTTAAGCAATAAAAGTTACGTACAGGACCCCCTTACATTTTCGCACATAATAAGCATGACAACTCTAGTCTGGGACTTGTTTATTATCTAATAATGCTTTATCATCTAATAAAAACCGCTGATGTAACTGGAACTGGTAACTGTCTGGGAAGTACAAAAGTTTGACTTAATTACATACATGATTTTCGATGTTTCTGGAAAGCCTGCAGCTGTCATTCATCACATAAATGCGTTGGAATGAAACACTGCACCAGTTACGTATTTTTTCATGCTTAACATGACATGTTTCGAGAATTTATTCTTGTTGTCAGGTGCAAATGTTTACATAAGTATTTTGTGTGGCGCTTGCATATTTGTTGTTCTGCGTCTTCTGCACTAATCGTCTTTTTGAGATTATCAGGTACTGTGCTGTCTCGGTGATTTGGAAAACCACATACACGCAAACTATCACTCACATTGTTTTTTTAAACCATCGCAAAAAATACTTACATTAATATTTGCATTTGATAACGAGAATTAATTCTTAAAACACGACTTACTAAGCATTTAAAAATGTGTAACTGGTGCTGTGTTTGAACCAAAAACATTTGCCGCAAGTGAGCATGGGTGTAAACTAGCCCTATTTTTATTCATATGGTTCGAATAACGCAAAGGATTTACGACGAGAATAATCTCGAAGCTGCGCGTGCGCAGTAGAGTTGGCCACCATGCTGACAAGGGAACCTCCCCATCGCACCCCCCTCAGATTTAGTTATAAGTTGGCACAGTGGATAGGCCTTGAAAAACTACACACAGATCAATCGAGAAAATAGGAAGAAGTTTTGTGGAACTATGAAAAAAATTAGTAAAATATACAAACTGAATAGTCCATGTGCAAGATAGGCAACAAAAAGGAGAACGTAAGCTCAGGAGCGCCGTGGTCCCGTGGTTAGCGTGAGAAACTGCTGTATGAGAGGTCCTTGGCTCAATTCTTTCCTCGACTGAAAATTTTACATTCTTTATTTTCGCAAAGTTATGACCTGTCCGTTCGTTCATTCATGTCTCTGTTCACTGTAATAAGTTTAGTGTCAGTGTTTTGCGACCGCACCGCAAAACCGTGCGATTAGTAGACGAAAGGACGTGCCTCTCCAGTGGGAACCGAAAACATTTGATCGCAAGGTCATAGGTCAACCGATTCCTCCACAGGAAAACACGTCTGATATATTCTATACGACACTGGTGACGGCATGTGCGTCACATGACAGGAATATGTTGTCGACCCACCTAACTTGTACACTTAGCGAATGGGTAAAAAGATTCTTCTACTTTGCCCGATTTAGGTTTTCTTGTGGATGTGATAATCACTCCCAAAAAAGTGATGAAAACATAAGAGTTTGTCACATAAACTGAAAATAAAAAACTAAATTTTTCACTCGAGGGAAGACTTGAACCTAGGATCTCTTGTTCCGTAGCTGCTCTTACTAACCACGGGACCACGGCGCTCCTAGACGTTCGTTCGCCTCGATGTTGCATATCTTCGCATGGACTACTCAGTTTGTATATTTTACTAATTTTTTTCATAGTTCCACACAACTTCTTCCTGTTTTCTCGATTGATCTGATTCCGTTTTTCAAGGCCTATCCACTGTGCCAACTTATAACTAAATCTGAGGGGGGTGCGATGGGGAGGTTCCCTTGTGAGTAGCGCTTGACAGAAGCAGGAGATACAGGACGAATTCTTCCGACTTCTATCCATTTATCGCCTCAGATCTGCTGAGTAGAGTTACCTGGTGTCAAGAAACGTAACCATGTAAAGTCTGTAAACAATAATTGACGGCCAGCGTTATTTAACGTAAATTTCGTGAGTTAATTTCTCCATAACTCGCGGGAAAATTATAAATGCTAAACGCTAAATCGGGTGCGCGTCAACATTGTGAACACGAGAAATTTGACCCGATCGAAAAAAAATGTCGTAAACGTTAATTCTGGGAACAGGGTTGGCAATGTTAGGCTGCGGTGACAGTGACACCGATATCGGTTGATTCCGCCGACGGCCGACATCGTCCGAAGACGGCGGATCTTTTCAAATCAGTACGCCATTACATGCGCGGTCACTGAGCGTGCAGATTTCGGACGACAATCTGTGAAATTCAAAACAGTTTGTTTTTCCAATCTTAATGGCCGACACGACACGAAACATGGTTTGTGAGAAACTGATACGTTTGGTCAAAGGAGCAGCTTGTGCCATCCTGGGGCAGAAAAATTTAATCATTACATAATTCGGAATCTATGAACTGAAATCGCAGGTTTAAAGGAAACCACTAGTAGGGAAAATCTTAATCGGAAATTTTAGGTGCAGATTATAATCTCGAAAAATAATTTGCTCAAGTGACAGGGATAGAGTATCTTATGACTGAAGTTACTGTAGTTGATCTTTTTGTGTTCTGGAAGGGGGACACAAGCTGTCTACAAATTATTGTTATGTTTACTGGCATTTTTATGCCAGTAGGCTGGAAATTCTGTTACAGAAGTAGTTTCCATATGTGGAGCACATGTGTGTTTCTACTTTACAATGCTTTAGGTGTTCAGGGTATCTTATTCCACAATTTGTGTTTGTCTTTCACAGGTATGCTGAATGATAGTAATGGAAGGTTAACTGACATACATCTGCACAACTTCAAATAAATTCAACGAAATAGATTTCGAGTGCTTGTAGAGGTGTAATTTGAGCTCTATTAAAAAAATTCATTCTCACATTACAGATGCAGTTCTGGCTCAGGTAAAACTAGAAGTGACACTTCGATATTCAACATCTGGAAGTTACATCTTTCCAGTGATTAGGCCTATACCGCTTGCTGAAAAGTACATTTCAAAGTTTTTACACGATATGTTGGATGCTATTTACGATGCGCTAAATACCAATTTTAAAGCCTGCCGCGGTGGTCTAGCGGTTCTAGGCGCTCAGTCTGGAACCGCGCGACTGCTACGTCGCAGGTTCGAATCCTGCCTCGGGCATTGATGTGTGTGATGTCCTTAGGTTAGTTAGGTTTAAGTAGTTGTAAGTTCTAGGGGACTGATGCCCACAGATGTCAAGTCCCATAGTGCTCAGAGCCATTTTAACTAATTTTAAAGTAAACATTTCCACTCGTACGCCCCAAATACTACGAAATTTTTAAAATTTTGGAGCTATGCTTCATGCACGTGCCACAAAAGACACTGTAATAGTCGATATTCTTTATTAAAAGCTTCACTGAATCTGAAATAATAGTCTACTGCCCTCAGAAATCTTGTTAGTCCTTTCTCATATCCACTGGGCAATTGTTCAAAGAGCAGTGAGGTTTTCAGTATTAAAATCTGATGATACCAACTGCCAGTATTGCATTAATATTCACCGTTTTTAGAATAAAATGAGCTACTGTGAAACCACAAGTCTCTCTTTCATCAATTAAATAATACTTGCTTACTCACACACAAATTTTGTACATTCATCATATAATAGAAACATCCACTTTCACCATGTAAATTCACAATTATCTGCTCATAACCTCATTGACAAAATCTTTATACACTGAAGTCGCCACTGTATACTAATAATAAACCATATTGTGAACAACGCGTTTTGTCGATATCTTAGTGCGATGTACCATTGAAACTACGTATTTTCGTACTAGATAGGTATTTCGTAAAACTTGTCTGGTAATTCAAATAACTGAAGAGTGTGTGTACAGTACTCGACACGTTCTGTTCGAGACAGATCTCTCATTCGTCACATTTTTAATAGCAAACGCCGCATTGCAACACTCTTCTCCAATCACAGAAGCGCCGTGGTATCCAAAATAAATTTGAGGTTAAAATCTAACGTACTTCATACACAGAATATATTCTATAGTAACCTAACCTGCTCGGTCCCGTCAGAAACTGGCGAATGATATCGGACGCACCGTGACCAAGCTGTCGTCCGATGTTATCGGCCGACCTTTCGCGTCGCCGTCTGACGACCGTTATCGGTGCCACTGTGAACGCAGCCTTAACTGGAGCCAAAACTGAACAATTGAAAAATGCATTGTTATTATTGTTATTCACAACACATTACACAATACATACATTATAGCTGCTGCAACGGGAAGCACACATTTATTTAACACGACATTCACAGTTAATACTGCGGATCCAGCCATTTGTGCGAGTCTTTTAGTTTTTTTGCTGTATTTCTTTCCTTACTTCACAGCTTTAAAAAGTTCTTTCCTGTTGTCGGATTTCACAAATTTAGCAAATTCAGAACATTTCATACGGTAGTTAAAATTCACAAATAGTTCGGCTTTCACAATTTCCACTTTGTCCGTTGCTTGCATTGCTCCGGATATTTAGCATCACACTAAAAATCGACTTTACAAACGCATTGGACGTTGGCACTGCTAACGCAAGTTGAACAACTTTCAGCAAATTATGTGCCATTTCATAAAAAATCTTACCCATTTGTCGGAATTGTTTGCGTCTGGTAAGCCCTTAATGAATGGCAAGAAGTCGTTCAATGCACATATTTCAGAAAATAGTTCGTCACCGTTTACATTTATGTTGAAATAATCTGCAAGTTGCATTATGTTCTCCATTTCAAGGAGCTCTTCAAGACTGAACCGAGAGCTAAGCTCGAAAATCTTGACTGAAGTCAAACCATTTTTCTAGATAGACCAGAATCCTAGTATGGACTTGCTGAGCTTCTCTGAGAAATTTTGCTTGTTCATATAATGGACATTTTTCAGCTTTTGTATCCCTTGAATCCAAAGAAATTATTTCTTTGTCTATTAATAATTTCTGTACGCAACTTCAGGAATGCAGAATATATTACAGTTATATGTATATAATCACTTTCCACGCGTTGTATGTTTGTATTAAATAAATGTATAACATTGTGGACAAAATAAATGTAAATCTCTGGGAGTGTTACTTCATCGTTCACTTCACTGCCATTTTCATGGGCTTAGAAAATAGGACTTCAACAATTGCCAGTTCTGGAGCAATCTGTCTACAGCAGAAAAAAAGCCAAAAAGCGTGTTGGAACATGCCGGACAAGTGTGTAGTACTCGGGCTGCAGGGACTCAAGAAAGTTCTTCAGCTCACTTACCTTCTATGCGCTTGAAGAAAACTCATTAAATATCTTAACCACTAACGATTCAACAGTTTTAGACTATATTTCGCAGTATTGTGCAGTACATGCTTGTGACAATGCCCTGTAATAAGATGTAGTGCTTCAAACATATTTTCAATTCCACGAAAGCAGATTGGTTTCTCCCGTAATTGACAGAACAGTTGCCCGCACCATCTACCGTCGTTGCGATCCTGAAAGGCCAGCCTGAATGATGCTCTCTTTAAGCCTCGTTGCTATAGAAGTTGAGGTTTCGTCAGCAACTTCGTAAAAGTCTGTAACAGCTGAAGTTCTCGTTTCTTGTTCAAAGTACTGAATAGCAGTTTGAAATAATCTCATATTTCCTTTGTTTGAGGCATCACATGCAATCGAGAATGGAGTTGTACCAACTTTCTTCAGAATTTGTTGCAGAGAATGTGTAGCCAATACATCCTCTACTACTGTAGTTTCAGCTTTAGTCCGACAATAGTGAATTTTTGATGATAGTTTCGAATCTTGAAGAAGGAAAAAAGTGAGATAGAAGTGCATTATTACAGCCTTGTGAAAGGTAACTGTGATATTTCACTCCATGAATGTTAATATTAGTTCCGTTGCTGACACCTCCTTTTCCTGACAAGTTCCCGCTGTCAAGAAATACCTTGGAACAGTGGAGTTCAACACATCCTGCGCCTTATCAATATAAGTCTTAGTAATCGCATGATGCTTTACTGCTTTCACTGAGTCGTATTTCACTGTAAAACTTACATGGCATGTTTTACAATATCCGGTATATTCGTCATGTTTCGAAAGCCACCCCAAGAAGTCTGTTTCTTATAGGCATTTGTCATTTAACTGACACTCACGGCACTGTTTTTTTTAGCCTGCTGCATTTGAGCTCACCATAATACTGTGTTATATATGTACACGTATCACCCAGGGACTACAGTGTCGTTCTTAAACACTTCAGTTATAAATAAACGCTTACCGTGTGCGGTTCACCTAATACATTCACGAAAAAATACACTCCTGGAAATGGAAAAAAGAACACATTGACACCGGTGTGTCAGACCCACCATACTTGCTCCGGACACTGCGAGAGGGCTGTACAAGCAATGATCACACGCACGGCACAGCGGACACACCAGGAACCGCGGTGTTGGCCGTCGAATGGCGCTAGCTGCGCAGCATTTGTGCACCGCCGCCGTCAGTGTCAGCCAGTTTGCCGTGGCATACGGAGCTCCATCGCAGTCTTTAACACTGGTAGCATGCCGCGACAGCGTGGACGTGAACCGTATGTGCAGTTGACGGACTTTGAGCGAGGGCGTATAGTGGGCATGCGGGAGGCCGGGTGGACGTACCGCCGAATTGCTCAACACGTGGGGCGTGAGGTCTCCACAGTACATCGATGTTGACGCCAGTGGTCGGCGGAAGGTGCACGTGCCCGTCGACCTGGGACCGGACCGCAGCGACGCACGGATGCACGCCAAGACCGTAGGATCCTACGCAGTGCCGTAGGGGACCGCACCGCCACTTCCCAGCAAATTAGGGACACTGTTGCTCCTGGGGGACCATTCGCAACCGTCTCCATGAAGCTGGGCTACGGTCCCGCACACCGTTAGGCCGTCTTCCGCTCACGCCCCAACATCGTGCAGCCCGCCTCCAGTAGTGTCGCGACAGGCGTGAATGGAGGGACGAATGGAGACGTGTCGTCTTCAGCGATGAGAGTCGCTTCTGCCTTGGTGCCAATGATGGTCGTATGCGTGTTTGGCGCCGTGCAGGTGAGCGCCACAATCAGGACTGCATACGACCGAGGCACACAGGGCCAACACCCGGCATCATGGTGTGGGGAGCGATCTCCTACACTGGCCGTACACCACTGGTGATCGTCGAGGGGACACTGAATAGTGCACGGTACATCCAAACCGTCATCGAACCCATCGTTCTACCATTCCTAGACCGGCAAGGGAACTTGCTGTTCCAACAGGATAATGCACGTCCGCATGTATCCCGTGCCACCCAACGTGCTCTAGAAGGTGTAAGTCAACTACCCTGGCCAGCAAGATCTCCGGATCTGTCCCCCATTGAGCATGTTTGGGACTGGATGAAGCGTCGTCTCACGCGGCCTGCACGTCCAGCACGAACGCTGGTCCAACTGAGGCGCCAGGTGGAAATGGCATGGCAAGCCGTTCCACAGGACTACATCCAGCATCTCTATGATCGTCTCCATGGGAGAATAGCAGCCTGCATTGCTGCGAAAGGTGGATATACACTGTACTAGTGCCGACATTGTGCATGTCTGTTGCCTGTGTCTATGTGCCTGTGGTTCTGTCAGTGTGATCATGTGATGTATCTGACCCCAGGAATGTGTCAATAAAGTTTCCCCTTCCTGGGACAATGAATTCACGGTGTTCTTATTTCAATTTCCAGGAGTGTATTTCGTGACAGCAATCAGCCGCGTAATGGGTATACTCGGCACGTTCATTTGTTTCGACAGCGGTATTTCTGTTAAAATTAGTATGTCTTTATTGCAAGCACTGATAATAAAATGAAAATGCAATACTGTCGCTTAGTTTTTTTTTACCCGCTATATAATTTAACTGTACAGAAGAATAAATAGTCGTAAATTGATATTGTAACTCTGCCCTATTGTCCACGTGGAAGTGACATGCAGCTGTCATAAGAAAATAAAGCTATTATTGGTCTGTCTTTCCTGGTTCATGCTTATTCGGGCGGACTTTAAATGACTTGACGACAGTGGGCACCACGGTGTAATATAAGGGGCGTTCAAAAAGAAACTAGCCGTGCCTAGTCATTTCAATTTGATTGCTTGGTGAAGGGTGGTCAAAGTTTGTGAGTAACACTGGGCATTCACTGTTGTCCCATGCTGCAGGAAGTGAATCAGGAGGAGACCATCTCGTTCAAAGAAGAACGTCAGCATAGCCTTTTCTGCACACATGTGAATGGCCTTGGCTTTTTTTTTTTTGTGGTGGTGGCCCTGGATGCTTCCACTGGAGACTTCGTCGTTTTGATTCTGGTGCGAAGTGATGACACCATGACTCTTCTGCAGCCACCACTCGTGCCAGGAATGCATTCCTTTCCCGAGCATAGCACTGCAGATGAGCAAGACAGTGGGCCATTTGACATGCTTCCAGGTGTGGTTGAAGACTGTACTGCGCCGGCCGGTGTGGCCGAGCGGTTCTAGGCGCTACAGTCTGGAACCGTGCGACCGCTACGGTCGCAGGTTTGAATCCTGCCTCGGGCATGGATGTGTGCAATGTCCTTAGGTTAGTTGGGTTTAACTAGTTCTAAGTTCTAGGGGACTAATGACCTCAGAAGTTGAGTCCCATAGTGCTCAGAGCCATTTGAACCATGACTGTGCTGCACTCATTGGGCACACACTTTGCGCATGTGCAGTCTTTCCTTCATGATGGTGTAACTTTTCTGATGCTCAATCCGACCATGACTGCCATGGCTTTCACTGTCACTCAGCGGTCCTGGGTAATGAATGTGTCCACCAGCTAGATGATGTCATTGGTAATATAGTGTGGTGCTCCAGACCGTGCATCATCGGCTAATGACACCCATCCTTGCCTGAAGCGCTTGTACCATGCCTTGACCCTTGCAAGGGACATGCAATGTTTGCTGTACACTTGTGACATTTATTGATGAATGTCCGTTCCTCCTACTCCTTCCACTGTTAGAAAATGAACACCACCTCTATGCTGATCTGTGTCACTGTTTGCAATCCGACTGGCAGCGCTTGGCCGATTGATGCATGCTGCTGCTAGCTCTGTATAGTCATGTGATGTGCACGCGTGCTCTCTAGCGACGGGCTTTAAACTTCCTCGCTCTGGTTGGAACCACACCTCATTACACATGCCATGATATTACCCTCCTGCCACTGGTTTGTGCATTCCAGACTCCGGCTCGTTTCTTTTTGAATGCCCCTTATAAAAATGCAAAGCCTCTTTGACAAGGCTTGTCAAACAAATGAATGCGCTAACTTACATTGGGAATTCATAGCAACAAGTCCACAATTCTACAAACTTGTGACACACTCTGATATAAAATATTGAAACCAAAGAATAATCAAATTGAAAAGTTTAACTGACTCAATTTTCATTATTTGGCTTCTGTAAAAAGTTTTTAAAAAATGAACTTAGTAAATATGAATTTAGCCTAATTTAAGGGGGCCCAAAAACTGGACTTTTGATGTTCAGTCAGGACATTCGACGAGACACCACAGGTTTTATTAAAAGAACAGACTGTCTGGTCTAAAACCGGACAGTTGGCAACCCTGTCCAGGGACATAAAAGTGTGGTTATACTAGTTTTGTGAAATTACATTACATGACTTACATCTGCTTCCTGTTCTGTTATCCTAAATTTCCATGTCCCAGATCAGAACCCTTGCCTGCCAACATGTACATTGCCACCTTAAAAAGACCTCTAAATCCGTACCTTGGAATACCACCACCCACCAAACTCTCAAACCATTAAAACTGGTGTGCTAAACCTGCCAAAACCTCAGAGATTCTTCCCTCCACCCAATAGAACCCGTAACACAAACGGATCTGTAATGTATAGTCAACCCATCTTCAAAAAACCCCAGTTTCAATACTGAAACCGAGCGAGGTGACGCAGTGGTTAGACACTGGACTTGTATTCGGGAGGACGACGGATCAATCCCGCGTCCGGCCATCCTGATTTAGGTTTTCTGTGATTTCACTAAATTGCTCCAGGCAAATGCCGGGATGGTTCCTTTGAAAGGGCATGGCTGACTTTTGTCCCCGTCCCTCCCTAATCTGATGAGACCGATGACCTCGCTGTCTGGTCTCACAGCCCAACCCAACCTCATCACTGAACACTGTCTCTTAGCTTTTACCTCTATTTAAATGTGAAACTCTCCTACCCCTACTTAACCATCCCTTGGTAACCTTCCAGGAATTCTCATTCGCACCACTTCTTGGACACCCAGTTTCTACGTTCTTCCTAAAATCTGTAAGTCCAACCTCTTGGGAAATCTATTCTGCCTAGTTAATATCCACCATTGAAAGTATCACTACAATTGTTAACAACCACCTTCATTTTGTTACTGAAAACCTACCTTCTTATATAAAATGCACTAACACTCTCTCTACTTGTTATTCACAGGTTCTGTTTCTTTACCACCACGTGGTTTGCTTTACATTGTCAGTGCCTCCTATCTCTATAGCAATATCTACAAGGCCCATGGTCTTTCTAAACATGAACTCTCTCAACACTTGGCTGACTTCAAACCCAGAATGTCTTTTTTGGTAACCATGACCACTCGCAATTACTACTACTTTGAAAAACACCTAAAAAAATATAAATAAAATAAAAATAAATTTAAAAAAAATTGACACCTTGCTGTTTGCTCTTGAATGGCGTTTCTGTATACAAACCTGCTCATGACATATCTTGAGGCATGCTTTCAAGTCATCCAGTCCTTGGTTTGTTGAGTAAATTTTGTGGGAGATGACTCCACATCACTGACTTTTTCATAAGTACCTCTGTTCACATCAAACCTACCAATCACCAGCAATGCCCCCACTTTGATTGCTGCTACCCATTGCAAACCACAAAGTCTTTTCCATACAGCCTGTCCCTCTGAGGGTACTGCATTGTAGTGACAAACAGGATAAGGGTAGCTTCTATGCTAAATGTCTTGCCAAAGCCTTTACAGACCAAAACAACCACCCAAATATCATGTACCATATTCCACACACACACTCAACATTTGTTCCACTCTTTCTATGAAGGAGTTTCCCCTGGCATGGGGAGCCTTCCCTCCCCTTCCCTTCCTTAAGGAAAACTGTATTTAGTAACTCTGCTTTAGTGGCGCCATCATCGGTAACATTTCCATCGCTATTGCGCAGTGACGGTATTGACTATTTTTTGCCACTGGTGTACTTTACGTACAATCAGAATCTCCTTGGGTTTTCTACCATATTTTGAGACAATGTTTCATTGTGGAAACTATTAAAAGCATCTGACATTGACATCTGCACTTAATTTCAAGCTTCCGTGATACTTAGCCAGTCTTGGGGATTTTGCGGTCTTCTGAATTTGGCATGCTTTTTTCGTTGCTTCTGCAACAGTGTTCTGATGTGTTTTGTGTCCCATGGCGGATCAGTCCCATCTCTTATTAACGTATGCGGTATGAATCTATCTGTTGTTGTCGATACTGTATCTTTGAATTTGAGCCATATCTGGTCTACACTTACATAATTAGCTTGGAAGGAATGGAGACACTCTCTTAGGAAGGCATCAAGCAGAATTTTTATCTGCTGTTTTAAATAGATATATTTTGTGTTTATTTTTAGTGGTTTTGGTTGATATTGTTTTGAGCCGCACTACAATGACCTTGTGTTCCCTAAGTTTGTATGTATAGCCTAAGTTGGTATGTATAGCCACTTGCAAAATGCAGCTAAGGTTCACAGTAGAAAATAATGTGGTCACCTTTAACTGCTGCTTCACAACTCATGCTATCTTGCAGTCTATTTCTTGTTCCTTCAGATCTCTCCTCCTCAGCTTGTCACTATTACCTATTTTCCTCCACCCCACCATGCCCCATTCCATCCTCAAGTTCCCACAGCAATCTCACAGTCCCTCAGTCACTTTCCTATTCAGCCCTGACTTTCACACTGTAACTTTCCTTCATCTCTTTCTGTTGCACTGAACCCTTCCTCTTACTTCTGTGCTCTTTTTCTTAATGTTTCTTCCAGTGGACCTCTACAGCGTATCCTGCTTCACTGTATGTGGGTATGTGCCAGACACGTCCCCTGCAAGCAACTAAATATTTCGCAGTGAAGCAATCTTTGCTAAACACCTCCCATTCTATTCCTCTCGCTTGCCACCTTACAACCCCTTCCTATTCTCCACCACTTATCTCAGTCAAAATCATGATGTTCACCAGTTTGGATTCAGTGCTTGTGTTAGCTCTGTAAAGTGACCATGTCCAAAATCTAAGCAGTGTTACATCCTTCGACATGCCTGACCTGCCTCTTCTATTTTGGTCATATTAACAGTAGATGGTTTCATCCCAGTGGCACACAAGCATACTTACTCTTCTCCCTCCTCCAAACCCTTCCCCCCCCCCCCCTTCCCCCACAGTCACCAGACTAATCTTATTTGGTTTTTTCCCTTTAGGGCAACATGAAGAACATAATCGGCAATTTTTTTTTTGTTTTTTCCCTTTAGGGCAATGTGAAGAGGGCAACATGAAGAACATAATCGCCAAAATTTTGATAGTCAGTGGCGGGAAATCTTGCACAGTTTCTTGGTGTGGTGGACGTGATAAAATGGAAGCCAGTGCAACAAAGAAAGTGTAACAGCTTCATGGTTCACATCAAATGACATTGGATAGATGCCCTTTCCAATAGGAAAAATGTGAAAACATTTGTAGCTGGACGTTTAATTTGCTCTGGTTTACCGTTTAACTCAGCAGGAGCTGGAGACATAAACATTTCATTTTGTGTTGCTTTTAACAGGGAAATGATATATTGCTGGACATCAAATCATTGGCACATCAACACCAATGGTGATAGTAATTTCAAATTTTCATCTAGTGTAAACTCCAGGTACAACTAATTAATCATTCAAATGCAGTTTTATTACAGCTGGATTTCTTTCCTCCATTTAGTTCATTATCGTTGCTACAGTCATCTATGCCAACAACACAAGTATCATTTTGCTGATTTCAGCAGTTTATAGAATTAATTTTGAGTTGATAGTGTATGATTAACTAAGAATTACTACCCCAGTCTCTTAAAAAAAATTCTTATTTTTACCAGGAGAAAGTAGTGATAAACACTAGTCACAGGATGAGGTACAACATGACCTCCGCTTCTCCATGGAAACTGACTGTCATTCTAGAGGACAAGAGCCAGTCATCAGTCAGAATAACGGAAGGGAAAAAGTGCTCAGTGCTGGACATCTTATGATTAAATGCAGCCGAGACAAGTGAAATCACATCTTTCACTTGTAGAGTTCCTGCTTTTGGTGAACTGAAAACTGCTATGCGTGTGCAGTCTATCAATGCACTTCAAATTCAAGGTCATTCACTTTGCATTACCATTACTAAGTGGGATGGTTTTATCTTCATGCATGCTTTATTATCGCACCTAGAAATTCCGTACATTCTTTAACAGGGATGAGCCTGCTTTTATTAGAAGATTTTGGTTGCTCATATGGTGAAGGAATTGGCTTGCATACCTATTTTTAAGCATCTACATACTAACTGAAGTAAATGGGGTTGGGTAAACAACTTATGTAAAGGGAAGAGAGATCATTGAGGTGTACCACAGTTAGAGAGAGAGAGAGAGAGAGAGAGAGAGAGAGAGAGAGAGAGAGAGAGAGAGAGAGAGAGTGTCAGACAAATGATAATGAAAGCACTCGTATTGGCTAGCTTTTTAAATAGGCATAACAAAGACTAAACTACATGTGTGAGTACACACAGACAGTGTTTGCCTATTCTGAAAACTCACAGTGCCTCATGAAAGAGTAAAAACTGTGACACAGCTGCCATAACCTCATTACTTGCTTCACGCTACAAACAACGTGTATATTTGAAACTCCCTGCCGGATTAAAACTGTGTTGTGAACTGGGACTTTTGTCTTTTGTCTAACTGTCTGCATTATATGAGCCCAAATCGTGATCCACCCTCACAGCTTTATTTCTGCCAGAACCTCATGTGCTATCTTCAAAAGAAACACAGCATTAAGAAAAGGATAGATTGCTACTCACCATATAGTGGAAATGTTGAGTCATAGACAGATACAACAAAAAGACTGCTAAATAAGTAAGATTTTGGCCAAAAGCATTCTTCTAAATTAGACAACACACACACACACACACACACACACACACACACACACACACATATTTGTGTGAATGCAACTCTCACACACATGACCACTGTCTCTGACTGTCAAGGCCAAACCTGGGTTTGTTTTCCAGCACAACGGTTACTCATTAGTAATGTACTATATATGCTTGTAGTTTTCACCCCATGTAAATCTCTTATAATTATATTTGATAACTCTTGCAGAAGAAAATAATACTCTGAATTATTTATTCATTTTACTTTAACACTCCAGCTGCATATTACTGAGTTCTAGAACATCCACCAGATTTTATTTGTGCTTTCCCAAAAATATTGTAGACCTTCACTCAGTTTGGAGGCTGCTTCCTGGCTATCCCACAACTTATTTCAAAATAATAATAATAATATAACAAGCATTTTGTTTCAAATGTAGTACTGAACTTTTTTAACTGTAATGATTGCAAGGAATTGGTAGGTGGTCAAGTTGATGATGATTACTGTGGGTACTGTGAACTTGTGCCTCACTCTGCCAGCTCCTGGGGCTACAACTAATGTGTGTCTTTGGCCTGCTCACTTTCGTGCTTGATCTTCTAAACTCCTCTAAAATATAAATCTTTACATTATATGTGTAACAGAAAAATGTATATACCATAGTGTTGGACATAGAAAGGAGGACAAAACACCTGTAAGAAAACCATATCGTATTATATTTGCCTTAGGTATTTTACAGGAGAATTTTGTGAATTTATATAAAACATACAGGTAGCAAAAATAAATATCTTCTGTGTGTTAAGAAGCAATTTTTGTAGCAACTCCTAGACACACACAAACTGCTTCTGCTTTATATTCCTGTATGACGTTGGCTGATGTAATTTAATTCTGTAAACACTGCTAGCTGTGATGTCTGCTAATTGCACTGTTATTGAGTCAGTTCCACCTGCACTTTGGCTCAGTACAGCCAACTTCCATGTGAAAAGCTGTTCACTTTTTCCAGTGGCACCTACTGTACCTGAACTGGTTTCTTTGCGTGGCATTTGTAATTATCTATTCTTGATGCACAATACAAAGGAATTACCGTACATATAAACATAAGTTGACATGGATACACTTACTTAAAAATTAAATTTGCTTTATACATGTATTTAACAACACAATGATGGTCTTTATGGTTTACTAAAGTGCACAATCTCTCTTAACACCACTCACAGCAGTACCCTCCCAACAAGAACCAAGGGTCTTTTTTTTTTCCCCCATGCAAGATCCTGAACTATGGAAATAGACTGTAATGTGATTCTTCCTTGACCAAACAGTATTTTGTGACCTTCTCCATTACTTTTGAAGGAGAACTTGATAGGGGGGTTCATAACTGATAAGGTATTTGTTTTGGAAATAGCCACACTTTGCATTTTCAACTAGTTTCAGGGTTGCAGGCTCATTCTGAAACAATTAGTCATTCCATTGGCCAAACTAAAATTGCACTTCCTGTGAAATAGCTGTGACCAGTGGTGATGCCATATCCCAGCCTGGTGGCATGAATAATTGCTTAAGAATGAGGTTATTGCCCTGAAACTAGTAGCAAAGAATGAAAGGTAAATAGATAAAACAAACGGAAACAA
The DNA here is from genome assembly GCF_023864275.1 of Schistocerca cancellata. Classification (NCBI taxonomy): domain Eukaryota; kingdom Metazoa; phylum Arthropoda; class Insecta; order Orthoptera; family Acrididae; genus Schistocerca; species Schistocerca cancellata. Next base: position 729,104,030 of record NC_064629.1, read on the forward strand.
AGTGTAGCTGTGAAAAAAAAATAAAAATAAAAAAAAAGACAGCTTGATCAGCTATTGGTCTTCCAATAAATGATCACATAATACATCACTGTTCATGTTTCATGTAACATTCTAATCTAAAGTTAATGGTTTTACCATGGGGTATTTCCTTTCTCCACTAGAGATATCGTGGGCTTGCTCCTTCATCCAAGATATTCTGTGAAACAGCCATATATACATGTAGACTATGATTACGCAACTGCAACTCTTAGTTTGCAGGCTTATATCATGGGGTAGGTACTCTGTATGGGAGGCACGCACATGTGTGTGCCACTTTTGAGTTGCAATGCGAGTACCGTGAAGTGGAATGCTTAATTTCCCAACCTGAATATTCTGAAGCATGTTTGGGATGCTCACACTAAGTGTGTTGTTGCTCACACTCTTTCCTAGATCCATGCCATGTTGAGGGCAGTTTTGTGAGAGGAATGCCGTCCACTTGCTATGAATCTCTGACACCAACAATAACAGCATCCTCCCCTGTTCTGACCTCATTTATGAACTAACAAACTGACATGTCCATTCTGAATATTTCAAATGTATTCTTCATCTGACCATAAATTCATTGTCTTGGATTGGTTTGTAATATTTTATTTATGTTATGACACATATTCTGCACTATGATTTGTCACATTCAACACATTACTTTTTGAATTGCTGCTATTTTTGTGAATTGTAGTTGGTTTAAGGATACTGACATACATAAACTGTTTTCCTCTTGCACAAGTGCTGCAGATCTATATTAAAGTAGCCATTAATAACTACTGGGTACATAAATAATGAGCAGTTTCTAGTGAAATGTCTGTCTGTGTGTAGAACTGTAGATGCAGTTTACTGGATTCAGTATGAATGATCTGTTTTTTTTTTGTGTGTATGTTATTCTAATGGCAGTAACTAAATTCCCAGTCTGGATTATGAACAGTATTTCTTTACTGCATTCATGGTAATATGTCGTACCACCTCTGTTTGTTCCTGGAATCTAGTAATTTGCTGCACCAGCTGTAGTTTCTGTTTATTGTGAGATACAGCTGTTAATTGTCATGAAATGTCTCATCTGCCTTTCAGGAGTGTGGGAAGTATGCTTACTACCAAAGTAATTTTTCCACAAAATTAATATTTCTTTTTGTGGACTGCGGGAAGCATACTTACTTCTAACTTAATTGTTTTACTATGCTTATGAGAGCATGTCTTACCACCTCTGTATGTGCCTAATATCTTATGGTAATACACTGTACAAGATGGATAAAAACTGCAACAACAGTCAGTTTCTTTTTGTCATGAGATCACTTGGGAAGTTCGAAAACATTGCTTTGTTTCTACAATATACGGATTGAGTCTCTAACTATTGCCACCTAGAATAACTCCGAAAGTATGATAGTAGCTGAAAAGTTTGTGGGACAAATGTTGTATGGGACACCTGGGGCCATAATATGACGTTGATTTTTTGTAGCTATATGGGGTCGCATCAGAGATATGAAGGTCAACTTTGTTTTTTTTTAAATGGGATGCTATAGTTTGGTACTTATTTTCTGATAGCGGCTATCGAGGTAAATCCAGGGATGTGTAACAGTAAGGTCTTTGAAGGTCAACAAAGGTCAAAAAGGTGGCATGAACATCTATTTGCAGAAGGTGTTCAAAGTGATGACCATTGGTACCAGTGCAGTGCTGCAATCTTCTTATCATGGATTGAGTGGTATTGCTTATCACTTTGGCAGTTATTGTGCAAATAGTAAATATTCGCTAAATATGACGTATCCATCTACCGTGCCATTGACATGTAAACACCATTTGACAGTTTGACAATACAACACTGATAGGAATGGTAAGACTAGTATCGTCAAATCAAGCAAATGTGAATGATTTATTCCTTTGAAGAACAAGTCGATATGCTTCTCATTTATGGAGAATGCCAACGAAATTCAGAGGTAGAGACTTATATACTGAAAGATATCCTCAACATACTCATCCTACATGTCGTACATTTAACTATGTGTGTGATAAATTGAGAACAACTAGATCTTTAACACATCGGAAACATATCAAGCAAAGGAAAGTTACTAACAAGGAAACGGAATGTGGTACTCATGCCACTGTGGTTAGAGATCCTTGTGTTAGTTCACATCAAATCGCAAGGGAATCTGGCATGAGCCAGAGTAGTTTTGTTTGTGTTCTGCATCACCACAAGTATCATCCTTACTGTATCAGTCTCCACCAAGAATTAACTGGTACGAATTGTATGTGTCGCATTGAATTCTGCCGATGGGCTCAACTTCAGATTCAGAGGGATGACACATTATTAATTTGATTTTATTTACTGGTGAGGCTACATTCACAAACCATGAAAATGTTAATTTGCGTAACATGCATTATTGGGTAACTGAAAATCCATGTTGGCTGCGGCAAGTTGCACACCAAAAATCGTGGTCACTGAATATATGGTGTGGGATTCTGGAGGACAGAATTATAGGTCCCTATTTCATTGAAGGAGATCTTATTGGTAGGAAGTACGCCACATTCCTGCAAGAAACATTGGAAGAAATACCTGTAGGAACAAGGAACAGAATGTGGTATCAACATGATGTTTGTCCAGCACATTTTTCGCTGATGGGTAGAAATAAATTGCAGAGACCATTCCCAAATCATTGGATTGGATGCGGAGGAGATGTGTCAGGGCCACCTCATTTGCCAGACTTGATGCCTCTGGATTTTTTCTTGTGGGAAGATTCCTAAAAGACATTGTTTATAAAGACGTTCCAACTACACCTGAAGATATGAGAGAGAGAGAATTGTCAGAACATGTTCTTTGACAAGTGCCGATGTGGTAAGGAATACCACTCAATCCATGATAAGAAGATTGCAGCACTGCATTGATACCATCGGTCATCACTTCGAACACCTTCTGTAAATGGACGTTCATGCCACCTTTGTGACCTACGTTGATCTTCAAAGACCTTACTGTTACACATCATTGGATTCATCTCGATAGCCGCTATCAGAAAATAAGTACCAAATTATAGCATCCCATTTAAAAAAACAAAGTTGACCTTCATATCTCTGACACGACCCCACCTAGCAACAAAAAACCAACGTCATATTATGACCCCCGTTGTCCCATGCAGCTTTTGTCCAACAAAATTTTCAATTCATTTCATGCTTTCAGAATTATTCTTGGTGGCAATAGTTAGTGACTGACCCTGTATACTACTGTGACTTGCTGCATATTGATACACTTATTGTAATGAACAAAAACTGCATAATTTTTGTATATGGTGCATAGTGAGTTGGCTTCTTATATAATGGCAACCCATAAAAACTCACAAAAGGGCAGTGGGAAGAATACTTACCATTCTAAATCTCAGTAGTAAAATTATCAAAAATTAAATAGTCAGTTGATGACAATTCTAGTATGGTTAACAAAAAAACACTGGGGGCTACTGCTTTAATTTCATTTATATTGCAGTTTCACTTTTTTGTGATAATGTTATGTGAGAAATCTGTTGCCTTGATTGTGTGGCTGGGAAGGGAATAATGTTTAGTTGATAATGAAGGACTTCGAAGAAACTGCAGTTTACCTTATTACACATTGCTCATTTCATGTGTATGTGGTAAATCACACTACTTGAAACTTGAAGCAGTTTGCAAGTGCAAGCTGTAAGTATTCTTGTACATGTCACGACCAATTTTAATGATATTATTAAGTAAAGACAGAAATTGTTTAATAAGTGACAAGGTGTTTCCACAGGGCAGTAAAATTAGCAATATTTGCGAAAAACAGCAATATTATTATAGTATGACATCTCGGAACATATTAGTATGTATCCACCTCATTTAAATATGTGATTCTCAATTTTATTTAGTTCTTAACTTGAATGTTTCTTTATTCTTCAATTGTAATTCCAGGGATTTGCTGTTGAAGTTGTCCCACCCTACATGGTTGCATCAAAGGAAGCTGTTGCCAAAAACGAGAAGTCCAAGTGGATGAAACACTCAAATCTGCCTGCAGTCACTACATCATGGCATAAATTTATGATTAAAAGGGTATTGCAGGATTTTCAGGCAAAAGTTTTAGAAGTGAGCAGATCACAGCTGCACGAAGAAATTTATGCCTGTATACCACCAGCAACATATGAATTTCCAGATGGGTACTGTCAGGTATGTGCAACACTGACTTTGAAAATGTCAGAGTAAGTTATCTGCATTTAATACACATTTTTCAGTATGCCGTTTGCTCTGAATTTTCTATTGTTGTTGTTGTGGTCTTCAGTCCTGAGACTGGTTTGATGCAGCTCTCCATGCTACTCTATCCTGTGCAAGCTTCTTCATCTCCCAGTATCTACTGCAACCTACATCCTTCTGAATCTGCTTAGTGTATTCATCTCTTGGTCTCCCTCTACGATTTTTACCCTCCACACTGCCCTCCAATGCTAAATTTGTGATCCCTTGATGCCTCAAAACATGTCCTACCAACCGATCCCTTCTTCTAGTCAAGTTGTGCCACAAACTTCTCTTCTCCCCAATCCTATTCAATACCTCCTCATTAGTTACGTGATCTACCCACCTTATCTTCAGCATTCTTCTGTAGCACCACATTTCGAAAGCTTCTATTCTCTTCTTGTCCAAACTAGTTATCGTCCATGTTTCACTTCCATACATGGCTACACTCCATACAAATACTTTCAGAAACGACTTCCTGACAGCTAAATCTATGCTCGATGTTAACAAATTCCTCTTCTTGAGAAACGCTTTCCTTGCCATTGCCAGTCTACATTTTATATCCTCTCTACTTCGACCATCATCGGTTATTTTACTCCCTAAATAGCAAAATTCCTTTACTACTTTAAGTGTCTCATTTCCTAATCTAATTCCCTCAGCATCACCCGACTTAATTTGACTACATTCCATTATCCTCGTTTTGCTTTTGTTGATGTTCATCTTATATCCTCCTTTCAAGACACTGTCCATTCCGTTCAACTGCTCTTCCAAGTCCTTTGCTGTTTCTGACAGAATTACAATGTCATCGGCGAACCTCAAAGTTTTTACTTCTTCTCCATGAATTTTAATACCTACTCCGAATTTTTCTTTTGTTTCCTTTACTGCTTGCTCAATATACAGATTGAATAACATCGGGGAGAGGCTACAACCCTGTCTTACTCCTTTCCCAACCACTGCTTCCCTTTCATGCCCCTCGACTCTTATAACTGCCATCTGGTTTCTGTACAAACTGTAAATAGCCTTTCGCTCCCTGTATTTTACCCCTGCCACCTTCAGAATTTGAAAGAGGGTATTCCAGTTAACATTGTCAAAAGCTTTCTCTAAGTCTACAAATGCTAGAAACGTAGGTTTGCCTTTTCTTAATCTTTCTTCTAAGATAAGTCGTAAGGTCAGTATTGCCTCACGTGTTCCAACATTTCTACGGAATCCAAACTGATCTTCCCCGAGGTCGGCTTCTACCAGTTTTTCCATTCGTCTGTAAAGAATTCGCGTAAGTATGTTGCAGCTGTGACTTATTAAACTGATAGTTCGGTAATTTTCACATCTGTCAACACCTGCTTTCTTTGGGATTGGAATTATTATATTCTTCTTGAAGTCTGAGGGTATTTCGCCTGTCTCATACATCATGCTCACCAGATGGTAGAGTTTTTTCATGACTGGCTCTCCCGAGGCCATCAGTAGTTCAAATGGAATGTTGTCTTCTCCCGGGGCCTTGTTTCGACTCAGGTCTTTCAGTGCTCTGTCAAACTCTTCACGCAGTATCTTATCTCCCATTTCGTCTTCATCTACATCCTCTTCCATTTCCATAATATTGTCCTCAAGTACATCGCCCTTGTATAAACCCTCTATATACTCCTTCCACCTTTCTGCCTTCCCTTCTTTGCTTAGAACTGGGTTACCATCTGAGCTCTTGATATTCATACAAGTGGTTCTCTTCTCTCCAAAGGTCTCTTTAATTTTCCTGTAGGCAGTATCTATCTTACCCCTAGTGAGACAAGCCTCTACATCCTTGCATTTGTCCTCTAGCCATTCCTGCTTAGCCATTTTGCACTTCCTGTCGATATCATTTTTGAGACGTTTGTATTCCTTTTTGCCTGCTTCATTTACTGCATTTTTATATTTTCTCCTTTCATCAATTAAATTCAATATTTCTTCTGTTACCCAAGGATTTCTATTAGCCCTCGTCTTTTTACCTACTTGATCCTCTGCTGCCTTCACTACTTCATCCCTCAGAGCTACCCATTCTTCTTCTACTGTATTTCTTTCCCCCATTCCTGTCAATTGTTCCCTTATGCTCTCCCTGAAACTCTGTACAACCTCTGGTTCTTTCAGTTTATCCAGGTCCCATCTCCTTAAATTCCCACCTTTTTGCAGTTTCTTCAGTTTCAATCTGCAGTTCATAACCAATAGATTGTGGTCAGAATCCACATCTGCCCCAGGAAATGTCTTACAATTTAAAACCTGGTTCCTAAATCTCTGTCTTACCATTATATAATCTATCTGATACCTTTTAGTATCTCCAGGATTCTTCCAGGTATACAACCTTCTTTTATGATTCTTGAACCAAGTGTTGGCTATGATTAAGTTATGCTCTGTGCAAAATTCTACAAGGCGGCTTCCTCTTTCATTCCTTCCCCCCAATCCATATTCACCTACTATGTTTCTTTCTCTCCCTTTTCCTACTGACGAATTCCAGTCACCCATGACTATTAAATTTTCGTCTCCCTTCAATACCTGAATAATTTCTTTTATCTCGTCATACATTTCATCTATTTCTTCATCGTCTGCAGAGGTAGTTGGCATATAAACTTGAATTTTCTAAGAGAAAGATATTATTGCACATGTCCTCTGAATTTCATCCCCCGTATAATGATAAACAAGAGTATTAAGTCAACAACTAGTTTGACTAATAGATGTCTTAACTGAGTGTTATTTACTTTCAACTAACAGAAACCACTTTTATTGTAACATGCTAAAAGTAATTTGATTACAATGCCCGAATGAATATTTGTTTTTCTAATTAACAGACACAAATATAGATTCTTGCCAATAAGTCAACTGTACTTATTGTTGTGAAACACTGCACAATTCATTTTAAATTCCCATTTATAACCCTTGTTTTTTATCATTATCTCTTAAACTGCTGGTATGAAAGCCTGGTATGTTCTCCATCATTGAGATTTGCTGCTAACCAAATTCAGAAGGGAAAAAAAAGGAACACAGATACATTTTTGTGAAAAGATGCACTCATTTCACATTACTTCTTTTTGCATGTTTCCTGAACAACATAAATTTTTACCATTTTTGACAAATTCATTGCAAGAGAGTCCACAGTTGTGTAGATATTTATAATTTTTCATTTGTTTGTGTGGTTTTAAATGAAATGACCAGTTTTGATGAAAGTCATAATCAACAAGTGCCTAAGGTACAACCAGTCATTGTTGTATGTGAGGAATTGACAGTAAATTGTGGCTCATTCAGCTGAAGGCTTTATGATGTGTTTATGCTGTCACCTTTCTCTTTGCTGGTATGGCTCAGCATTGATGAAAAAAACACATTGAGTCTTACCAGCCAGTTTAACCTGCATTGTCATTGCTCTCCATGCTGCTCGCTACAATTCTTGCCAGTTGATGATGTCGAGTTGGTTTGTGTTTTGCACCACGACCATTGCCATATGTCCTGAAACTTGAGCCATGGTTGGCTGCTTCAAGGTCACTCCAGCAGTGACGTGTTTGAGTATGTTAGCAATGTGAACAGCTGCAGGTTAATTACTCCCAGCAAGCAGTGAGGCTGCAGTGTAAATGTAACAAGTCTCCCAACGAGCAGCGAGGTGCAGTGTGCCAGAAGCAAGCATCGAGATGCTAGCAGTTTGGTTGCAGCATAAATATACCCTTAGTTGTCTGCTGAATGATGACTGGAACAGGAATACGAATGAATGAATCGTCTATAAAAAGTTGAGATGCAACCCTCGTTACTTATCTCACCATCAACCACATTCACTGGTGCTTATTATAATCCATGATCAATCAACATCCAAATTCTTACAGACTGGATGCAGTGCAGTCCAAGATCTGTACATCCCCCTCAAAAGCCTCTCAGAGGTCATAAGTAGGACTGAGTTCAGGTGATATTTTGGGGCCAGACAAGTACTCCCATTTCTGTGGAATGTTCATCAATATCTGCACTGTTAAGATGTAATTGGTTGGTGCACTGTTTGAATGTACTGGTCTCCATGATGGCACTGAAGGTAGACAAGCAGGTGCACATAATATGCCAACACGTATTATTCACTTTTGGGAGATGATGCAGTTGTACCAGATATTCCATTTCATTCTATGTAAACATTCAGATGCACTATCCCAGAATGTAGCATCGGGTCAAGGGGGATCCACTGGCCCATGTATTTTTGGTTACATTCATCTGCATTTGACGTATACCAACATGTATCATGGCTTATTAGGAGAGACATGAAAAAAATGTTTTATGTTATGACCAGTTTCATTTTACTTTTTGCCAATTTTGATGTTAGTTTCTGACTGCTTGTTTTTCAAGTAACCTGTGTTCTTTATATTTGTCTGTTTCTCAGCATTACGTTGAAAATGAAAATATACCTACCAATTACATTATATTTATTGACATAACATATATTTACATTATTAAAAAAGAAATGTCTATGTCACACCTATTATATCGTATTAAAGAAAAAAGGTAACTGCACACTGTTGAAAGTTTTTTTTAAAAGAAACAATTGTCATAACTTTGAAGTTGTCTTCTTTGACATTATTCCATCAATCCATCAACACTTCACTATACTGGAAACCAGCTGCTCGAAGTTTGTATTTGAACATTTCAGCACAATGACAGACATTTGACTAGGTACAGATTTGCTTCTGGCATGGGAAGTTGCTTTTCCAATAAATTCTGAAGGGGTTGGTGTCCTTTCAAAATACCTGCATTGCTGAAACCTGCCATTCCAGGCATATGTAGCACTCTTTGCCATGTCAGCATTAATAGAGTTCACCACCATCATCCTAATGTTGAACAAGAACCTGGGACTGTGAACATAGACTTGAGTGGATCTGTGGCCATAATACTTGTCAACCTAGTTTGAAGGTGTAACCCAGTGCACTTCAGAGTTTCCTTAACCTCCATGTGCGGTGGGACACTACGAATGTGGTGTGTGGACATACAAGGTGAGAATGTAGGTCTCGCAGGAGGCATGTGCAAGATAGTCCCTGCAGTAGCGCTATCCTCTGTGCCCTCGGTGGCTCAGATGAATAGAGCGTCTACGATGTAAGCAGGAGATCCCGGGTTCGAGTCCCGGTCAGGGCACACATTTTCACCTGTCCCCATTGATATACACTCCTGGAAATTGAAATAAGAACACCGTGAATTCATTGTCCCAGGAAGGGGAAACTTTATTGACACATTCCTGGGGTCAGATACATCACATGATCACACTGACAGAACCACAGGCACATAGACACAGGCAACAGACATGCACAATGTCGGCACTAGTACAGTGTATATCCACCTTTCGCAGCAATGCAGGCTGCTATTCTCCCATGGAGACGATCATAGAGATGCTGGATGTAGTCCTGTGGAATGGCTTGCCGTGCCATTTCCACCTGGCGCCTCAGCTGGACCAGCGTTCGTGCTGGACGTGCAGACCGCGTGAGACGACGCTTCATCCAGTCCCAAACATGCTCAATGGGGGACAGATCCGGAGATCTTGCTGGCCAGGGTAGTTGACTTACACCTTCTAGAGCACGTTGGGTGGCACGGGATACATGCGGACGTGCATTGTCCTGCTGGAACAACAAGTTCCCTTGCCGGTCTAGGAATGGTAGAATGATGGGTTCGATGACGGTTTGGATGTACCGTGCACTATTCAGTGTCCCCTCGACGATCACCAGTGGTGTACGGCCAGTGTAGGAGATCGCTCCCCACACCATGATGCCGGGTGTTGGCCCTGTGTGCCTCGGTCGTATGCAGTCCTGATTGTGGCGCTCACCTGCATGGCGCCAAACACGCATACGACCATCATTGGCACCAAGGCAGAAGCGACTCTCATCGCTGAAGACGACACGTCTCCATTTGTCCCTCCATTCACGCCTGTCGCGACACCACTGGAGGCGGGCTGCACGATGTTGGGGCGTGAGCGGAAGACGGCCTAACGGTGTGCGGGACCGTAGCCCAGCTTCATGGAGACGGTTGCGAATGGTCCTCGCCGATACCCCAGGAGCAACAGTGTCCCTAATTTGCTGGGAAGTGGCGGTGCGGTCCCCTACGGCACTGCGTAGGATCCTACGGTCTTGGCGTGCATCCGTGCGTCGCTGCGGTCCGGTCCCAGGTCGACGGGCACGTGCACCTTCCGCCGACCACTGGCGACAACATCGATGTACTGTGGAGACCTCACGCCCCACGTGTTGAGCAATTCGGTGGTACGTCCACCGGGCCTCCCGCATGCCCACTATACGCCCTCGCTCAAAGTCCGTCAACTGCACATACGGTTCACGTCCACGCTGTCGCGGCATGCTACCAGTGTTAAAGACTGCGATGGAGCTCCGTATGCCACAGCAAACTGGCTGACACTGACGGCGGCGGTGCACAAATGCTACGCAGCTAGCGCCATTCGACGGCCAACACCGCGGTGCCTGGTGTGTCTGCTGTGCCGTGCGTGTGATCATTGCTTGTACAGCCCTCTCGCAGTGTCCGGAGCAGGTATGGTGGGTCTGACACACCGGTGTCAATGTGTTCTTTTTTCCATTTCCAGGAGTGTATATCAATGCCTTATTAATATAATTGTAATTCCATGTGAAGTATTTATCTGTTCATGTCTTGGATGGTTTCATCACAAAAACTTTTTCCCTGATTATGAAGCCACCTTCAAACTCTCTAACTTGGAACAGAGGTAACAGTTTTATCCACTGATACCCCTTTTTCTGATACTTCTGCACAACAAATCATATAAAAATGATGTTTTCCAAATATCTTTAATGCAGTGCATCAGTTACACTGCATATTTTTGTTGTACACAAGTGTAAATACAAAACCATGAAGTACAACATTTTTATCTTCACAAGCACATAGAGAAACATGGCATCAACTTGGTATTCTGTGCTGTGATTGGTTGCTAGAAGCGCAACACATAAGGAAACAGTTCACAAATGTCATAAAAACTACTGATTTCACATTATTTTTCCCTTTATAGTTTCCATGAAATTTGCACATCCTTCCTCATCAGTGCAGAAACACTGTCCCCAGGTGCTGAGTGCTCATAAGTATTCCTGCTTCAGTGTGACATGCAGTTTGTGAGGGTCCTATATCGTTACGTGTGAAGATATTTGTCATTATGTGTAACATTCAATTATAAATTTATCAGTCTTCTTTATTGCAAAGTGTATATTGCAGCTATGTTGGGTTTTACTGTGGTTGAATTCCAAAGTAATCACTGCCCACTGACAGTGCTTTGAATGATGTACGATTGTTGTTCCTGGGTGAGAGCACTTAGCGTGGCAGTCTAGTGGAGGGAGTAGAGTCTGAAATCCACAGTTGAGTCAAGTGTAACTCAGACAATGCACTTTCTGGCATTGTTCAGATGAAATTGGTAATTCGCTTTTGATATAATAATCTACACCATAATTGGTTGGTTTAGCCCTTTGCGGCACATTGATATCAGTCTGAAACCATATTTTTACTTCGGTTGCATATCTGGCCCACTGGTTTTATCTTGACGCCAGCACTGCACAGTGTTATGCAAATTAGATGTTATATACATAATTTGTGATGTTTCTGCAACAGACTTTTGGAATATCGGGTAATGATTCATTCTTATACTTCATTTACAGAATTTTGTAAGATTGTTTTTATTAATAATTATAATAAGCAGTTTCGTTTCTTCCAAAAGTACAGGTGGTTTCATTCTCAAATGACCTTCATAAGTATATCAAAGAGTAGATTTTTTTATTCCTTATAGATTGTCAGTATGGATAGTAAACTACCCTTAAGAAGCAACCATGCTAATGGACATACTACCAGAAATTACAAGTGATCCAGAGTTGACTGCTTCAGACATTGAAAGTGAATCAGATGAAATTGATCAACAACCACAACTTACTGTACCCGATGCGAACATAGTTTAACGTGCAGGCAATGTGGGTGAAAGTGTTTCTGTTGAGAGTGACTCTGTTCGCATTAGTGACTTCAACAATGACAATAGGGTGTTTGGTGATACTGTAGAACTAATAAAGCATGTAGAGTGGGTGTAAGAGACACTTGGAAAAGAAACTGTCAAATTTTCACATAAATATGGTTCAAATATTCTTTCTGGCAAAACAAGCTGCATTGAAAAATTTGGCTGCTTATTTCATAATGATTTACTAGAGCATCTTGTGTTTCAAACAAATTTATATGCGACTCAGAAACTTGGAGGTTCCACTACTTTCAAACCAACTGATGCTGAGGAAATGAAGAAATTTATTGCCATCAATTTATTAATGGGGATCAAAAAATGTCCTCCATACAGGGATTATTGGTCTTCTGAACCAGCTCTCCGTGATTTGTACATTACAGCTCTCATGCCTCTGAATAGATTTTTATGGTTGCTACGTCAATACATGTGAATGATGATAATCAGCAGCCAAAAAAGGGAGAAAAAGGTTATGATAAACTGTTCTAGATACACCCACTGCTGAACTATCTAAGTAAGACCTACTCTGAAAATTATTTGCCAACAGAACACCTTGATGTAGATGAATCTATGATTTGATTCAAAGGTAGGTCAAGCCTAAAGCAGTATATGCCACAGAAACCTATAAAATGTGGATACAAAGTTTGGGTACTGGCAAATGAAACTGGCTGCATTTCCAAATGTCAGATCTATACTGGGAAACTTGGGCAGGAGACAGAAAAGTGCTTAGATTCCCGAGTTGTAAAACATCTTAGCTCAGAACTTGCAGGAAAATATCACAAGTTGTCTTGTGACAGCCAGAGCGAGAGCACCAGCAGCAGCGAGTACTGTTTGTATAAAGCGTTTATTTTGCATTTTGTTTACGACCTTCCACTAAGGAAGGGATTCTATTTGTGTTTATCTGCTCTGCATAGTAACTAACAGTTCTTGATAAAACTTTACGTAGTTTTCGTGTTAGATTTCTTAGTGTTTTCTTGATCGTTTAGAACAGAAAGCGCCCTAAAACCGTCTTTTGTTTGTTTCGCGGCCGTTAGCCACTAGTCACTTGAATCAGCAGTTGTCTTGTGACAGCCAGAGCGAGAGCACCAGCAGCAGCGAGTACTGTTTGTATAAAGCGTTTATTTTGCATTTTGTTTACGACCTTCCACTAAGGAAGGGATTCTATTTGTGTTTATCTGCTCTGCATAGTAACTAACAGTTCTTGATAAAACTTTACGTAGTTTTCGTGTTAGATTTCTTAGTGTTTTCTTGATCGTTTAGAACAGAAAGCGCCCTAAAACCGTCTTTTGTTTGTTTCGCGGCCGTTAGCCACTAGTCACTTGAATCAGCAGTTGTCTTGTGACAGCCAGAGCGAGAGCACCAGCAGCAGCGAGTACTGTTTGTATAAAGCGTTTATTTTGCATTTTGTTTACGACCTTCCACTAAGGAAGGGATTCTATTTGTGTTTATCTGCTCTGCATAGTAACTAACAGTTCTTGATAAAACTTTACGTAGTTTTCGTGTTAGATTTCTTAGTGTTTTCTTGATCGTTTAGAACAGAAAGCGCCCTAAAACCGTCTTTTGTTTGTTTCGCGGCCGTTAGCCACTAGTCACTTGAATCAGCAGTTGTCTTGTGACAGCCAGAGTGAGAGCACCAGCAGCAGCGAGTACTGTTTGTATAAAGCGTTTTTGTACTTATTTGCTGCGCTTAGCTTTTAAATAGTTTTTCTGGGAAAACCTAGCGTAGTTTTCGCGTCTCGTATTTCAGTGAGTGTTTCTTGATTATCAGAGTAGCTCATCAGAAGATTATCTTGGGAATTTGTCATCGTATAGAGTAGGGTAAACATAGTCATGTGTAGGGACTGTGGTTGTTGTGAGCGGACGCAAGGAGAATTGGCCACTCTTCGGGGGCAGGTGGAGGCTTTGTCTGTTAGGCTCATCGAGCTCGAGGCGCAGGCGTCGGCTCGTAGTGGCGTTGGGGCAACTGTGGTGAGACCTATGCCTACTTCGGTGGCCTTGGAGTCACATGGAACCCCTGATGTCGCTGCGTCTTCCGGCAGTGAGCATCTTACCGGTCAGCCATCACTCCAGGGTGAATGGCGGACAGTGGTGGGCTCGCGCGTGCCTGGCCGAAAGGCGAAGGTGGGATCTGGCCGCGTGGCAGCTGCCTTACCCCTTTCCAACAGGTACGGGGTGCTTCCTAGTGGTGATGACATCGTTTCCGAGCCACCACAGGATGCCTCGCCTGTTGGGCCAGTGGCCGATTCTCCGGCAAGGTCCCGACAGTCACAGAGGGCGGGCCTATTAGTTATAGGGAGCTCCAACGTTAGGCGGGTTATGGAGCCCCTCAGGAAAATAGCGGGTAGGTCGGGGAAGAATGCCAGTGTGCACTCGGTGTGCTTGCTGGGGGGTCTCGTCCGTAATGTGGAGGAGGCCCTTCCGGCAGCTATTGAACGCACTGGGTGTGACCGGCTGCAGATAGTAGCACATGTCGGAACGAATGACGCCTGCCGCTTGGGTTCTGAGGCCATCCTTGGTTCCTTCCGGCGGCTGGCTGATTTGGTGAAGACAACCAGCATCGCACGCGGAGTGCAAGCTGAGCTTAATATCTGCAGCATAGTGCCCAGAGTCGATCGCGGTCCTCTGGTTTGGAGCCGTGTGGAGGGTCTAAACCAGAGGCTCAGACGACTCTGCGACTATAATGGTTGCAAATTCATCGACCTCCGTTATTGGGTGGAGAACTGTAGGGCCCCCCTAGACAGGTCAGGCGTGCACTACACACCAGAAGCAGCTACTAGGGTAGCAGAGTACGTGTGGCGTGCACACGGGGGTTTTTTAGGTTAGAGGGACCCCCCCTTGGGCGAAACGATAAAATACCTGACGGCTTACCAGAGAGGACATTATCATCGTTGATAAAGAATGTCCGTCCTCAGAGACCAAAAACAGGAAAAGTTAACGTAATATTGGTAAACTGCAGGAGTATCCAGGGCAAGGTTCCTGAATTAGTATCTCTTATTGAAGGAAATAGTGCGCATATAGTATTAGGAACGGAAAGTTGGTTAAAACCGGAAGTGAACAGTAACGAAATCCTAGACACAGAATGGAATACATACCGCAAAGATAGGATAAACGCCAATGGTGGAGGAGTATTTATAGCAGTAAAGAATTCAATAATATCCAGTGAAGTTATTAGCGAATGCGAATGTGAAATAATCTGGGTTAAGCTAAGTATCAAAGGTGGGTCAGATATGATAGTCGGATGCTTCTATAGACCACCTGCATCAGCAACCGTAGTAGTTGAGCGCCTCAGAGAGAACCTGCAGAACGTCGTGAAGAAGTTTCGTGATCATACTATTGTAATAGGGGGAGACTTAAATCTACCAGGTATAGAATGGGATAGTCACACAATCAGAACTGGAGCCAGGGACAGAGACTCTTGTGACATTATCCTGACTGCCTTGTCCGAAAATTACTTCGAGCAGATAGTTAGAGAACCAACTCGTGAAGCTAACGTTTTAGACCTCATAGCAACAAATAGACCGGAACTTTTCGACTCCGTGAATGTAGAAGAGGGTATCAGTGATCATAAGTCAGTGGTTGCATCAATGACTACAAGTGTAATAAGAAATGCCAAGAAAGGAAGGAAAATATATTTGCTTAACAAGAGTGATAGGGCACAAATCGCAGAATATCTGAGTGACCACCATCAAACGTTCATTTCTGAGGAAGAGGATGTGGAACAAAAATGGAAAAAATTCAGAAACATCGTCCAGTACGCCTTAGATAAGTTCGTACCGACTAAGGTCCAAAGCGAGGGGAAAGATCCACCGTGGTATAACAATCATGTACGAAAGGTACTACGGAAACAAAGAAAGCTTCATCATAGGTTTAAGAGTAGTCGAATCATAGCTGATAAGGAAAAGCTGAACGAAGCGAAAAAGAGCATAAAGAGAGCAATGAGAGAAGCATTCAACGAATTCGAACATAAAACATTGGCAAACAATCTAAACAAGAACCCTAAAAAGTTTTGGTCATATGTAAAATCGGTAAGCGGATCTAAATCCCCTATTCAGTCACTCGTTGACCACGATGGCACCGAAACAGAGGACGACCGAAGAAAGGCAGAAATACTGAATTCAGTGTTCCGAAACTGTTTCACTGCGGAAAATCGTAACACGGTCCCTGACTTCAGCCGTCGCACAGACGCCAAAATGGAAAATATTGAAATAAACGATATCGGAATTGAAAAACAACTGCTATCACTTAGTAGCGGAAAAGCATCCGGACCAGACGAGATACCCTTAAGATTCTACAGTGATTATGCTAAAGAACTTGCCCCCTTTCTATCAGCAATTTATCGTAGATCGCTGGAAGAACGTAAAGTACCTAGCGACTGGAAGAAAGCGCAGGTCGTTCCCATTTTCAAGAAGGGTCATAAATCAGATGCGAATAATTATAGGCCTATTTCGCTTACGTCAATCTGTTGTAGAATAATGGAACATGTTTTGTGTTCTCGTATTATGACGTTCTTAGATAATACAAATCTCCTTCATCATAACCAACATGGATTCCGCAAACAGAGATCATGTGAAACTCAGCTCGCCCTATTTGCCCAAGAAATTCACAGTGCCGTAGACACTGGCGAGCAGATTGATGCTGTATTCCTGGACTTCAGGAAGGCATTTGATACGGTTCCGCACTTACGTTTAGTGAAAAAAATACGAGCTTACGGAATATCGGACCAGGTTTGTGATTGGATTCAGGATTTCCTAGAAGAAAGAACACAACATGTCATTCTTAACGGTTCAAAATCTGCAGATGTAGAGGTAATTTCGGGAGTACCGCAAGGAAGCGTGATAGGACCTTTATTGTTTACAATATACATAAATGACTTAGTTGACAACATCGGTAGCTCCGTGAGGCTATTTGCAGATGACACGGT
The DNA here is from genome assembly GCF_023864275.1 of Schistocerca cancellata. Lineage (NCBI taxonomy): Eukaryota > Metazoa > Arthropoda > Insecta > Orthoptera > Acrididae > Schistocerca > Schistocerca cancellata. Next base: position 729,121,171 of record NC_064629.1, read on the forward strand.
TGTCTACAAGAAAGTAGCAACATCAGAAGACTCGTACGTACTCCAGGAAGACCTGCAGAGGATTAATGCATGGTGCGACAGCTGGCAGCTTTCCCTAAACGTAGATAAATGTAATATAATGCGCATACATAGGGGCAGAAATCCATTCCAGTACGATTATGCCATAGGTGGTAAATCATTGGAAGCGGTAACAACCGTAAAATACTTAGGAGTTACTATCCGGAGCGATCTGAAGTGGAATGATCACATAAAACAAATAGTGGGAAAAGCAGGCGCCAGGTTGAGATTCATAGGAAGAATTCTAAGAAAATGTGACTCATCGACGAAAGAAGTAGCTTACAAAACACTTGTTCGTCCGATTCTTGAGTATTGCTCATCAGTATGGGACCCTTACCAGGTTGGATTAATAGAAGAGATAGACATGATCGAGCGAAAAGCAGCGCGATTCGTCATGGGGACATTTAGTCAGCGCGAGAGCGTTACGGAGATGCTGAACAAGCTCCAGTGGCGGACACTTCAAGAAAGGCGTTACGCAATTCGGAGAGGTTTATTATCGAAATTACGAGAGAGCACATTCCGGGAAGAGATGGGCAACATATTACTACCGCCCACATATATCTCGCGTAATGATCATAACGAAAAGATCCGAGAAATTAGAGCAAATACGGAGACTTACAAGCAGTCGTTCTTCCCACGCACAATTCGTGAATGGAACAGGGAAGGGGGGATCAGATAGTGGTACAATAAGTACCCTCCGCCACACACCGTAAGGTGGCTCGCGGAGTATAGATGTAGATGTAGATGTAGATGTATTTTGCTAATTATATTACTTCTGTGCCCCTCATGCTTGATCTGAGGAAACAAGGAATATATGCCTGTGGAACAGTGAGAAAAGGGAGAGTTGGGTTCCCAAAAGACTTTGAAAATGAAAAGCACATGTCCCGGTGAGAATTCCAGTTTCAATGCAGCAGCCAAGGCATCACAGCAATGGTTAAGAAAGATCACAAACCAATTACAGTTTCTTTTAAATTTTCACAATATTGAAAATGTAAGCATGGCATCTCAAATGTAAAGGTGGTACTCATGTAGAAATTTCATGCTCAGATGTTGTAAAGGATTACAATGCCTATAAGGAGCTTGTGGACAAATCTGACGTGTTAAAATCAGTCTATAAAATTGATAGAAAGAGCAAAAAGTGGTGGCACAGAATTTTGTAGCACTTTTTTGGTGTCACTATTGTAAATTCCTACGTCATTTATAACAAACATTGCAATAAAGAGAAAATCTCCTTGAAGCAGTTCAGACACTCTGTAATAGGTGGTCTAGTTGGAGCATCTTCATCATCTCCAAACTGCAAGAGGTCCCAGATCGAGCAGAATGGTTTCGAGCCATTTGTTACACCAGAAATGTGCTATGGAAATGTGTCCCATATGCCAGAAAGAGGACCATCCCAACTATGTGCACACTGTAGTACTGCTAAAGTACCACATGGCACAAGATCAGTGTGTAAAACATGCAATTTGGTTTGTATATAATGAAAATTAAAAAAAAGCTGTTTCACTGAATTTCACAAAAAAATGTAGCCATTAAAATCATCTGAATGTCCCAGTGGTTTCACTTTGAAACCACCCAAAATATTTTATTATGGAATTCAAGTGTTATTGTTTTTTTTTAACATATTATTGCTTTCTGTGACAATAAAGATAGATTTTGAAAGAAATTATTATATTTTTCTTCCTATGTTTATTCTTGGTCCACAGAGGGTTAGGGTTTCAGTGTTAACTGATCAACATTATTGGTGGCATGGGGATATTGCTAAGCTGTGCATATTTAAGTATTTGAAACAAGTAATGGTTTAAGTAATAAATCATACTGATGGTGATCCACTAACGGTAAATGTTATGAATCGAATTCTTCATTATCCACTTTACTACCAGGAATTGAAATAGATGCCATTAAATTCATGGAGTGGAGAGAGGCAGAATCGTCGTAATGTGAGACACCCAACTATCATGTTATAAACTGAGTCTTTGCCATCTGTACTCCGCAGTGTGGAGATAAATCTAGCTAATCCTGCTACTCTCATGTTATTTTTTAAGTTTTAAATTGGAAAGCAATGTGATGGAGGGTAGTGTCTGCATCTGATGTTAAAGTGTGAGTTAGCCAACAGTGGAATTTATCTTTGCATTTTGTTGGCTACATTATTTGACAATTTATGTTGATTTTTTTAAACCTGTAGTAGACCATTGATATGAAAATACTTGAGCCTGCATGATTGGAGACATGGATTGCAACCTGCATCGAACTTCAATGATCTGGCCATTAACAGGTGCCTTGATATCTGATCTTCAGGCAATTCTCTGTGTGACAATGTCAGATGTGACATTGGTATGACTATTTTCGCTTAGAGTAATCAGTATTATCATTTCTCTGAAGATAAATAAAGTCGTCCTTTATAGTCTTGGACTCTTTTCTTTTTATTTATTAAAATAGAATTACAGTAAAGAGGAGAATTGAAGTGCTGGACAAAAGAGCACTCAAGACATTCGCACCGGCTTTGTAGTGGGTCCTAGCAAGCTTAGATTTACTTCTGGAGAAGGCCAAGTGGATACTACAATGCAACAAAATATTAGCTCACATTATTAAAGCTTGAACAAGATAGAATACTTAACTTGAAAACAACCAATATCCACAGAAATGTCTATGTATGTATTTGTTGCTGTTGCTGCATTCTATCACTTACAACTTGACACAACAGAGAATTATAGTCATCTCAATATACAGTTGACGGTAAACTTCGATATAATTCTGACTCGTAATACAACTCGCAATGCAGGATCTGAAGCAAGACAATGCTGTCATCATAGGCGATGATTAGAGAGTGGGTGAGCAGTGCTGCGTTCTGACATAAGTAATCTTTCGGCAGTGGTGACGTATGGAAAATCTTGAGGATATGTCTTTGTTGATGTCTCTCATTTGTTGCTCCATCAGGCTGTGACCGTCCTTACTTGTGGTTCTGTTGTGAGGTGGTGCCAACTTTGACATGGGACCGTGTACTTCAGATGGCACCACAAGAATGACATTTACTTTACTTTTTTACAAAAATGTGGCAGTGTGTGTGATCCATAATAATGTAAGGAAATGTAAAATGGATTTCATGTTGTGCTCCACTTTGAGTCTTGATTTTATTGATTTCTTATTTCCAAGAGCCAAAAAGAATAACTGACTGTGACAGTGTTGTACTTTATACCACCATTGACACCTCAGTGGCTGTTTCTAGGAATTCTGGACAGGAACCTGAAGAAAGTGCAAAGAATGTGTTCTCATAGATGCAGTAGTGATACAGACTCAAAACTTAGCAATAGCTGCAAATAAAACTATGTATGTATGTTGCTTAAGGGCAATCAGTCCATAAAAAGGCATCCAATTTTTAAGGGGTGTAACAAGATTTTTTTTTGGAAGGAAAGATGATAAGAGAGAGAATACCTGGAGTAATTACTAAGTTGTCGGGAAATCTTACACAATGGCGACAATGCAGTAAGGCCCCCAAGGCATGTCGGATTTGAGACAATGTGCAGCACACACTATAACCTGTGTCAATTTGAATCTGAAAAAAAGAAAAAAAATCTATGTAAACTAGATAAGTGTAACTAGTGAACCACATCAGGGATTTTAGGAATACTGATTTTTGTGTAATTGGTGAGTATTTGAATAGTTGTTCACTTTTCACCAAAAAAAGGACAGTCATTTGTTAGTAAATATTGTTTAAATTAACTAACTGAAAATGCCATATGTGGTACACTTTGAAATTTTATTTCAAAGGTGTGGTTAAATATTTAAAAAAAAAGGATTGAAAATTGTTGGAGTTATTCTGCATGCTGTTTCGAAAAATCGTATTCTGACAAAAAGGCATTTGAAGTTTTTAAATGTGTTATAGACATGCATAAATGAAAAAATTCTACTTTTAGAAAACTCTTGCCATCAATCTGCTGATTTGGGACTGACTTGTCATACTGTTGCTGTTGCGATTGAAAGTATATCCACTAGTTTATCATAGAATGATTGAAATATTGGTCGTGGCAGTTCCATGAATGCACAAAACTTTACAACTCTGTTTAGCCCTATGCCAAGCAGGCACATTACTAGGACGATATGGGGTTGATTTTATATGCATTCCGTATAAACTTACTATTTGGTATAACAACTTCTGGGTGGTTTGGACAAGCCATAATTACTGTGAAGCCTAACCCTCGAGGACTTGCAAGATAATGTCTGCATTACATGTTTTACATTTCACACTTTAGGAAATAACAAAGAAAACAGCAAGAAAATTTATAATCCTATACCTCAATCTGTAATTCACTTAAAAATCCTAGTCACTGTGTTTCAATTTCTTAGCAAAGGCACTGTCTCATTCTGAACTGTTCTTAGCCTCATATCTATCCTTTGGATGCTTTGATGACATACTGCTTTGACACTGCGTTGGGTGTGATGTTTTCATACTTTTTCTGCCAGAATACACTTTCTTACCACACAAGGCAAAACTGTATACTATAAAATCACAAATAAACTATCAAAAGTCAATACTGCACACAAAAATTGAGAGTCAGAGTGAAAGAACTGTCTTTTTCGTACATGTACTGATGCTTGCTGATGTCAAGCTAATGTATTATTGTTTTGAAATGCTTCTAGCTATACCCAGACACTACAGGGGGTGTCAATTTGGTGTAGGTAGGCTGTTTCGGGTCATCCAAAGCACTTGAAGAGGTGCTCGGAATTCCATAGAACAAAATTTTTTTCAGGGATTAGACTTTTTGCCTCAAATTTTAGAAGGTTCAAACCATATTTTAAGCCAATAAAAAAGAAATGATTTTTTGAAAATTCTATTGTGTGCTAGATAACAGTGCAGTAATGGGTAGCCCTTGTTTACAGGTGCTGAAGAGTATTCCTGAACAACACAAGAAACTTTTCAGCACATGTGGATACAATCTGTCAAAAGGCAGATGAAATAATGCATAGAATTGCCATTGTGGCTTTCTCTTGGGGTCTTTGTAACTATAATGCAATACAATACTGACTGCAACTGTGGACTGTGTAAGAAGTGTAATGGGCAGCTGGTTTGGGAAGGTGTGGGTGATCAGTTGTCTGCTGGAGGTGGGTGAATATGGAGACGATGTAGGCAGCCAGTCTGTTGCCAGAACACGAATGTAGAACAATGTATTATTATTGGAGGTGTCTCAGTATACACATTTTCTAATTCAAGTGAAACAATACAGTTCCTAAGTCACTGCTATAGAGCTCGTAGAACAGTTAGTCTTCAACTGGGCTGTGGCCAGGCAGTGCGGCGCATATGTCTTCTGTGTGTAGATGCTGCTGCTGTCTCATTGTCGTCCTAGAGAGGGGTCGGTTAGCGTACTATTGGCTGACGTCTTCTTCACAGCCCTCTCTGCTTTAACATTCCTGGCTGGCATGCTGGCGCTTGACTTTACACCAGAACAGTATTGGGCCAATATAAAAACAAAGTTCCTACAACCAACAATGTAAAGGTGTGGACAGAAGTTGCTGTTGACTTTAATTTGCAGAACATCAGACCAGATTGTGACTGGAAGAGTTTGAAAATGTGTAACAAAAATGTTAAGAAAATGACCAAGAAAGCATTTGCACATAGTGAGATACAATTTTAAGATCCACTTTACAGTTATTACTTTTCATCTCTATGTAATTGCATTGTGGTTTGTAAACTGGAGCAAAAAGAGTGTCAAAACTTTTCATGTTTGAAATACATAAAACTTGAAGCTTTAATTTTGTCAGGTCTGCTTTTATGGAAAGTGGACAGAAGCTAATTTCAGCCCTGAAGCCACAATTTTTTGTTATTGCTAAGCCCTATGACGACAATTCAGATTTTCATCCCAAAGTTGTATGTGGTGGTTTGTAAGCATTTTAATATGCTTGCATAAATTTTTTGAAGCAAATTTGCCACTTAAAATGTATTTTATAACATTATTCATTAAGTTCTTGTTCCGATACAGATAAGGTAACACTGAAGGTTGCAGTTCTTTCACATCATCAGTAAATAAGAAGAAGATTGTATCTTCAACTGAAAATATTGTTCTTGCTGACTACTAAGAACAATAATGTACTAAAATAATGCACTAACTTAACTATGACAGCACATCACGTATATTGAACTAAAACTAATGGTCTCCCAAAACAAAAGAACAGAAAATGTTCTCAGTGAAATGAATATGAAATCGATGTTCAGTGCCTACTTACAGAACATGAAGTAAGAATGGAAACATTGAGAGTAGGTAAAGAAATTAAAGAACTGGAACTAAAAGAAATGAAAAGACAATCAGTCATTGAAACTGGAGGTTTGTAAATTCATTCCAACTTTTGTAAATATATTTGTGTAAATACATTTTGAATAAATTTTGCACTCACTTTATTGTGGCTCTTATTAGTCTCATTTTCTGGTGATACTGGAACTGCTTTGTAGACAGATTTTCATCCTGAAGTTATACATTGTGCTTTGTAAACATTTTAATATGCTCTGCTTAATGTTTTGAAATGAATCTGCTGTGTAAAAGATAGCTTATAATATTATTCATGACATCTTACTCTGATACAGTTTTAAATAACCAGTTAACAGAGAAATAACCATTTTTAACTTTTTACATAAATACAGTGTTAATTAACGCTGCCCTCACTGCATTGTGACCCCAGTTTGCCTCATTTTCTGGAGGTACTGGAATTTCTTCGTACACTCTTCTCCCAGGAAATACATTGTCATCCATTTCGGCCCCTTTATCTTATGCATTGACAGCAATATTATGCAACACAAATGCTGCAACTAAAATAACTGCCACGCGATTTACCCATATTCTGAGCCCTAAACTTAAACAGGGAAATCTTTTTGCCGCACTGAACATTCTTCCAACTGCTGACCTGTTTTTCTTGTGGACTTGATTGTAGGTTCACTCAGCCGCCGTTTCTTTGTGGACTACTGGCGTCAGCAGATACGTGCAACACCGATAGCCACTGTCTCCTGGAAGTATGCCTTCTGGAATTTCTCTCGTTTCCAACTCAGCACGTATGCGTGAGTTTCCAAAAATGTTACTCTTGTGGACAGATCCTGGCCATCTAGCCACTATATTTAAACATCTCAGCTTAGCATCTGAGATTGCTTGTACCTTTAACGAAAAGACCCGTGACTATTCCTACATATCTCTGCACTTTTGTCACCAGGAGATTTGGTGGGGATATGGGTACACTCAGTAGCTCCTAAAACAACAGGAAAATGCACCATTTGATAAAAATCACACTGGGTTTTTCTTGCATCATTTTCTTCCATAAGCCCTTTCATAAATTCATTCTTCATCAAGACAGTGCAGGCCAATACCTTGTGGACAGCTCTGCAAACAGTTGCTACATCTGTACTAAACACATTGTTGACCACCACATGAAAACTTCCGGTAGCATAAAATCTTAATGTTAATACCAGCATGCACATGGCTGGCTTCTTTTTATTTGTTTCAGCAGATACTTTCTCACCCTTAGTTCTAACTGCCACACAGTGATTTTGTTCGAGCAAAACCTCAGCTTAAATGGTTTATCATTTAATTCCAAAATGGGCCCATACTGTCACAGAACATGCAGGAAGCTTGTTGGATCTCATCATCTTCCTCAGTAGACACATCAGAATACTCGGATATCTGTAAAGTAAATGAAAGGAATCAATGTTATTTTCATTGCATAACTTTCCTGCCCATATAATGCTGAACATCCCACTGGCTCAGAGCACTCGGAAAACACAAAGTATGGTATGGTTTTAAAAGATAGTGCTGTTGTAATTACCTTTACGACCAGTACTGTAGTGAAAGTAGTATTATATGGGGAAAAAATCAGGAATTGAGTTGGGTTTGAGCTTCACATCATCTGCCTATGCTAAAACACTACCATTATGTTACCACACAAGTTACTTATGCTTGCTTATGTTATATTCATCAGTGTGCATGCAGTTGTCACAGCAGTTTAAGCATGTGTTCAGTAATTAAAAATTTAATACAAATTGTGTGGTTGCTGCTACTCGAGATGAGAGAGCACATTTATAGGAGATGTTTAATCATTATTGGTGCTGTCAAAATACACATACTTAACTGTTCACTGCAAATATTTTGAATTTCCCTTACTTACTATGCCACTAAGTGTGTATAAAATTTCTTTAAGCTAATTACATAAATTATGAGTTGTCTCCCAAGAATTGTATGAGATCAATTATCTACATTCATTACATACATAGCTGGTAATTTTCTTAACCTAACCTTTCAGATCGAAAAAGAAATTTCAAGCATGAGCAGTGTGATAAGGGGCATAGTTACATATTTACTTACCATTACTTATTATTGATTTTAATTTGTATTTTCTAAAAACAAAGCATTGTTTTGTAATGTAATTATATTGTAAACTGTCAATTACAGTTGAACCTGACTTTAAACTGTGAATTTCTGCCTGTCAAATATAGTCCTTCATTATGGCAATATAACCTTGGATTAATGTTTATACAATGCAGATTTCCAGTTTAAGCTTGATCTGAGGTCATTTTCTGTCTTAATCTAATGTTAAATGCTTTATGCAATCAGCCCTACTTATTATGAGCAGCCACAACTCATCTCCAAGGGTATGTATGTAGGGACAGCTGAACCAGTCCAGCAAGGAGAAGAAACATACTCCGTCCCCAGTGCAGACAACAAAGGAAAGGAAGTTACTATTGAAATGCAAAAATAATCTGGCCTGACTGAGCAACAACACCAGGAAGTGTTAACCATTCTGTGCCCATTTTTGGGTGCTTTTATATCGATAGTGGAGGAAAAAATGGACAAAGTGGGGTTCAATGGTAAAACATCATATCAATACTGGGGATCATCCACCAATTAGCAAGAGCTCTTATAGGATGTCACCAGCTGAATGACAGATAATCCAGTAGGAAGTGGAGAAGATGCTGCAGGATTACATCTTTAAACTGTCAGTGTGTCCTTGGCCTCTCTGGTGGGAGGAGTAAGGTACATTGTGTTGCTGTGTTGACTACCAGTGACTGAACAAAATCACAGAAACAGATGTCTACCCTTTGCCATACATTGATGACACCCTGGGCTTCTTAAAATTAGCAAAGTATTCCTGAATTACTGACATGCAGACAGGCTGCTGGCAAGTTAAAGTTGATGTGCCTAACTGGGAAAAGACTGTCTTTATAACTCCTGACATCCTCAATGAGTTAAAAATTAAGCCATTTTGAATATTTAACAGTCTACCTATCATCAGATGTGTAATGGACAACCTGCTTTCACACCTTAAAGGAATGACGTGTCTTGATTATCTGGATGACATGGTTGTTTTTGACTAGCCACTTGACAAACATGTTGAAGTGTTTGACTGCAGTTCAAAAAAATGGCTCTTCACCACCCAAAAAATTAAAATGTTGGGACACCTAATGAATGGCAGTGCAGTCTGGCCCAATACAGAGAAAATATGAGCAATCAAAGATTTTTTGATTCCTCAGCATATTCATTATGTGAAAAGTTTACTGAATGTGCTCATACAATTGGAAGTTCGTAAAGGACTTCTGTACCAAGACACGTCCCTTGCAAGAACTACTGCAAGGAGACATCAAATTTTCTTGTAAGTAGGTACAAGAACGATCTTTCCCCGTCCTTGAAGAGGAGCTGACATCATCCTGAGTCCTAGCATTGTATGACAAGAAAGCAGAGGCAGAACTTCACATCAACACCAGTGGTTATGGGTAGGAGCATTACTAGTAAAAATTCAGGGAGTTGCTGAAAAGATGATAGCATACTTCCAGAGTACTATCCAAGTCAAATTACTCTACAGCCAAGAAAGACTACCCTGCAGTTGTTTGAACCATCAATGAGACCAGTCATTTGTTCGACAGACCATTCACCATTGTGATGGATCACCAGTTTCTGTGCTGGCTGACTAACCTGAAGGATCCATTAGGTCAGCTGATGGGATGGACTTTGAGGCTTCAGGAGTACATAGTCACAGTGGTATACAAAGCAGACACAAACACAAGGATGCTGACTGCCTTTCAAAGAATCCTCTGGCATAACACATCAGTGTAGACAAATCTCAATTGCCACTGTATTAAATGACATTGCTGCTGAACAGAGGGAAGGTCCAGCAGTGCTCAAAACCATAGGAGCGTTAAAGAATGAGAAACTGACCAAAGGATAATTTTGATTAATTAACAGAACAGTGTACAAGAAGAACTATGATCTGATGGGACAGAAATGGTGGTTGCTCATCATCCTGGTTCACCTACATATAGCTATCCTAAAGTTTTTCCACTATGCTCCAACATCTGATCATCTGGGAATCATGAAGAAAGAATCAGACACAGGTATCACTGGCCAGGTTTGTGCTGATCCATTAGACATTTGTAAGCCACTGCAAGGAATCCCAGCAACAGAAATAGGTGTCATAATTACCTTTTCGGGATCTGGTAACAGTGCCACCTACAGCAGTGCTGTTCCACTAAATTCAAATTGAACTCTGTAGGAGGTTCCTTATGTTGCCACGCTGGAATCTATTGATAATGATCTTCAGTAACTACATCACCTGCTACACTGTCACCAATGCTGTTCGAATTGCCAAAGCTCCAGAAATTGCAAGATTCCATGTAGAAGACATTATTCTGAAGGACAAAGACATTATTCTGAAGGACAAAGACATTATTCTGAAGGGTGGAGCGCTCTGTGTGATGATCTCTGATTGTGGAAAAGTTTTTCATCAGAGATTAGTATCAGAGGTAATTTCATGTTATGACATTACCCGTAGGATGACAGCTGCACACCACTCACATAATGCTTTATTAAAACGCTGGCAGATATGCTCTTGATGTACATTGGTGTCGAACACAGAGATTGAGGTACAGTGCTGCCCGTCATTACACTCGCATACAAAACAGCAAAGCAAGACACTACAGGCTTCACACTGTTCTTTCTGTTCAATGATTGTGAGGCTGAAATGACAGTGGGTATATTTTCCCCCATTTCAAATGGTCGATACTCAAGATGACTACATGCAACACCTCATCACCAGGACTGAAGCACTGTAATGCCAAGAACTGGTCAGTGAGAGACAGCCTGGGAGACTAGTTACAAATTCTTACACCTGTGTAGAAAGTGGGACTATTGTAAAAATTACTAAAGTGCTACTTTGGGCCATATAATGTCCTTCGGTGCTTGTTGGATTCACAGAAGAAGTCAAAGATTGACTCTTTATCAAGAAGACAAATTTGCAGGGAAGTTATCCATGTCCTTCATATGAAGCACTACTACAGACCTGAAGCACAGATCGACGATGATGGCTTCCTGTTCGATTTAACTGATGAGCCACTCAACAATCAGGAAGCTCTGATGGGAGGAATTGTGACCAACGCTTAAACTGATTGTAAATCACATTCTGGAGAAGATTGTGCTGAGTTAGTGGATTAAGGATGGTTAGACCCACCATGGTTTAATAACAGAATTAAAAAAAAACACTGAGGAAGCAGAGACTGTTGCACCCTCAGGTAAAAAAAAAAAGTGGAAATGTCTACACGCAAAAATCAGCAGAAATTTGTGCTCCTATCAAAAACCGTTTTGTGAGCATACAGTAACTTCCATCATCATACCTTAGGGAAGAATCTTGGTGAGTACCTGAGAAAATTCAGGTACTATGTAGTAAAAATCAGCAAGTCCAAGGCTGGTATCTAGTTACTTGTTGACCAGTCTTGCATAGCAATAGAATACGGCATAACAAAATCTGAAGTCTTCAGTTTCGTGTTTTAAACATCATCATACACTACCTTGTATGAGGGACAACTGCAGCCATAAATGGACATCTTAAATAATAACTGCTTGGCTGCTATTGAAAATAATTTATTTAATGATTGGTTTCATGGCTTAGAAGCCACATCAGGTTAGAGCAGGTAAATTAGAACTGCGGCCTGTGTCCCCCTCCCCACCCCCTCCATTTCCATATTTCTTAAGATGCTGATGCTGAAAATTTTTCTTTTATGTGGGAGTGGTCGCCGGTGATGAATGTAGTAAACAGTGTGCTGCTTCAACACCTCAAGTGCTAGACTGTGCTGTGTTGGTGGATACGGTACTCATTTGGTTTTTCTTAGTCCTAAATAGAGTCTGAAAAGCAAAAATGTGTTGTGCTGATGATACCACAGAAACTGGAAATAATACACAAATTTGAAGAAGGCAGTAGTGTAAGCTGATCTGGTACTGATTTACGATGTGAGTGAAATTACGACCCGTGATATTTGGAAAAACAAAGCCAAATAATTCAGTTTGCTAGCAGGTCTGACTCACCTAAAGGTTCGTCAAAGTGGAACGCTATGAAAAGTCTCCATATGCAGAACTGTGTAAAGTCATGTTGGTTCATCAGAAAAGAGCAGAGAGCACACAAATATCTGGCCCAATATGTGCCAAACAGCCCAGTTCTTCTTGAAAATGTTGGAGACTGAAGGAGATTTTATGCATCTTCTGACTGGCTAACAAGATTTAAACCACATCATGATATCTGGGGATTGCTGTCCAAGGAGAAAAGTTAAGTGCAGATAATAAGATTGCTTCTGAATTTTGTAATGATATCCAGGAGTTTATTGCACGAGAAAATTTAGAACTGGAGCAAATATACAACATGGACGAATCTGGACTGTTTTGGAAGTGTATACCAACAAAGACTTCAGCTTTTGAGACAGAGCATAGTGCACCTGGTTATAAATCAAGTAAGGAAAGGATAACAGTGCTGTGTTGTGCTAACAATATGGGATCACATAAAGTTAAGCTTGGTGTAATAAGTAAAGCTAAAAACCTGTGCTGTTTCAAAGGAAAAGAAATGCACAATTTACTTGTCCATTATTTTCAGCCGAAAGGGGCCTGCATGAACCACACAGTATTTCAAATGGGGTTCCACATTTGCTTTGTGCCACAGGTGCGAGAACATTTAATGTTGAAGCATCTACCTGCAACTTTACTGGACAATGCACCATTGCATCCAAATGAACTTGTCGTAAATCGGATGACAGCTTTAATTCAGCCAATGTATCAGGTTGTCATTGCTGCCACGAAGAAAATGTGTAGAGGAAATCTGCTACAAAAACTTAATGGAGAGGGCAGCAATCTCGAATTGATGAATTCAGTGATTCCGATGATGATGAAGACTGCGTATTAGCAATGTTAACTGCTGTTTTGAAAAGTACTCCAGGGTGGAAAACTGTTGACAAAGAAAATATTTCTGAATGGATTGACGTGGACCACGCAGAGCCAGGTCATGAGATGTTGTTGAGTGACAGCACTATTTTTCAGCGAGTACAAGTGAAATCCTAGGAGGTGAATGACAGTGACAAAGATGACAACATTCATTTAATTCCAGAATCTGTAATCAGTCATGCATCAGTGCTTCAATGGGCTGAAGGGTTACTGGACTACCTGGAACACCTGGAAGACGCTCAGTGTTGTATAAAACTTGTAGTGTGATATGTAAAAGACAAGTTACCTCACTGAGACAGAAATCAATTCAAGACTGTTTTATTTCAAAGCAGTGTAATGTAGGGTGAAATTGGCTTGCACTCAATTCTTTGTGGGTACTGCACTCTCACACATTATGCAATGAGTAAAGTATAATTTATTGTAAACATTAGTTAAGTATTTTAATTATGACATTGTAATAAAATTTTGTTTTTGAACAACTCTAATTCATTACCATGTACTTTAATTGCGTGTTATCCATAGAATTTGATTATCCACAACTACTGTGGATAATAGAGTGCACACTGCACCTTTAAAATCACAACATTAACCTTGTCATGTGGAAGGGACGGAACATTCCTTGTCTCTGAATAAATTACTCAATTAGTGATTCATCAGGTAAGCAGAAGGCATGGATCTGTGAGTCCTCAAGTGTGTCTAAGAAATGTTTTAAAAGCTGTAAGAATCGTCAAGAAATATGCAACCAACCTAATGCGACCTAAAACCAGTAATGGTCTGTAATGTCCAATCATAATTAAAAACACATAGCATGAATCAGGAAAGGATGGCAGTAGAATGAACATAACTGGTTAACAAGTAGTTCAAGAGTCACAATCCATCAAAAGAGGCTAGAAATTAATAAAAAAGTGTAGGAAGTATTGAGAATAACATACTTAATAATAACAACAGTATAAAAATGATAACTGATGGGGAACTTTGTGTGCTGATGAAAATAACATACCATAAATACAGCAGACTGTGATACCTGAATATGCAGGCAAAAGAATGCTCAGGTATGGACTGAGCGAGAAGTAGTGTTTGTGGTGGAAACTGGGGCTGCGCATGTGCAATGGTTCAATCTGATCTATAGAAATATTGGCATGCGTGATAATATTTGTAGACAAAAAATATTAGTATCCTGCCCTTAATAACATAAAGTAAACATAATTGGACAATTACAGGTGACAAAGACCCATGAGCATAAATTAGTATGATTTGGTATATGTTAACTAGACACCTGATGAGAATAATACTGGCAAAAATCACTAGCAGAATATGAACGTATAAAATAATTATTTGAAGTGTGCTTGCTTGAGCATATTGTTAGAAATAAGTGATAAGTAAACAAAGCATATGACTGAAGATTTTAGTGAACAATGTTAACAGGTTGCTTGAATAGTAATGACATGGCAAAAAAACTTTTTTATGTTGTAAAAACTGTGTATACTGAAATCCAAACAATAAAGGATAAAGTAAGGTATACTGGAACAATAAAAATACAGATTCATTGGTGTAGTGCTAAAGAAACATGAAGTACATGTATAGACTACCTTATCTGACTTTTTTATTTAAAAACTCAAAGTTATTGAGAATGTTAAGATGACGTAGTTCCAGTAGTCCATTTACTGTCTGATCGGGAAATAGCTTAATGGCTCTCATAATTTCCACTTCCTCAAGGATGTTGAGTGTGTTCCCCTTACTTTCTCAATGTAAAATGGGCAAATTTTAGGTTGGATCAATAGCCGTGAGCCCTTGTTCCCAAATGTGGGCACTGACTGCTGATCTGGAACCTGAACTGTTATGCTGTTCTTTACATCTAATATTAAAACTTCTACCACTTTGCCCCCATAAAACATATTGGACAATCGTTACAAGCAACTCTGTACACGCTTGCTGCATTGAATTTAGAACTATATGCCTGTACCTGTCATCTACTTTATTAGGGATTAAAAAAAGCAAGATTCAGTATTTTTTCCCCTACACCTGTTGGTCAATTTTTTCTGAGATAGTATCAAAATAAGGGATCTTGTGATATGTATGTGTTTTTTAATCATCCATACTCATAAGGGTAGTAGATGGAATAACCTTTGAGACTGGTCGTTACATAAATTATTTACAAGAGCAGCCAAGCAGTTATTATTCACAATGTCTAAAGAATCATTCATATGGGAGGATCAGACATACCATAGTTTGACCATTGCATGGACTCCCATATGGAGAACATAGAAACAGGCATTGCTGAAACTGAGAAACAACTGAAAGAGTTGAAAACAAATAAGTTGCCAGGTTATGATTGAATTCCAGTTCAGCTTCACAGAGAGTACTCTTCCGCATTGGCCCCATTTGCATTTATTGCAGATCTCTTAATTTGCACTAGTCCCAAATGACTGGAAGAAATGGTACGCTAAGTCTGCATGTAATAGATTTCCTCGAGACAGAAAAGCTGCTGTCCACAAATCAACGTGGATTTAGAAAGCACCGCTCATGCAACACTTGGCTTGTCCTTTTCTCGCACAATATCCTGCAAACCATGGATGTAGGGAGACAAGCAGACTCTGTATTGCTAGATTCGGGAAAGCATTCACTACAGCACCTCACTGCAGACTTAATGAAGGTCTGAATGTACAGAATAGGTTCTCAGATATGTGAGTAGTTTGAGGACTTTCTAAGTAATAGAACCCAGTATGTTGTTCTGTACAGTGAATGTTCTTCAGAGACAAGGATATTTTCACATGTGCCCCTGGGAAGCGTGATAGTACAGCTCTCGTTCCCTATATACATAAATGATCTGACAGATAGAGTGAGCAGCATTCTGTGACTGTTTGCTGGTGATGATGATGTGTAAGGGAAAGTACCATTGTTGATTGACTGTAGGAGGATACAGGGTGACTTGGGTAGAATTTCTATTTGGTGTGGTGTAAAAATGAATGTTAATGCACATGATTAGGGAAAACAATCTTGTAACATTCGAATACAGTATCAGTTGTGTGCTGTTTGATGCAATTTCATTGATTAAATATATAGGCATGACATTGTAAAATGACATGAAATAAAACAAGCACATAAGGTTGGTAGTAGTGAAGGTGTATGGCTGACTCCAGTTTATTGGGATATTTCTGGGAAAATGCGCATCTATATGGAGACTGTATATGGGAAACTAGTGTGACCTATTCTTCGGTGATGCTCAAGTGTTTGAGATCCCCAACAGTCCAGATTAAAGGAAGACATCAAAGCAATTCAGAAATGTGCTGCTAGATTTGTTACCCATAGGTTCAGTCAGTATGTATTATGGAGGTTTCACGTGAACTCAGCTGGGAATCCCTTGAGGGAAGACAGTGTTCTTTCTTAGAAAAATTATTGAAAAAATTTAGATAACTTTAGAATGCTTCTACTGCTGCCAACATAAATTTTACATGAGGACTATGAGGACCAGATAAAAATTAGGACTCGTATGGAGGCATAGTCATTTTTGCCTCACTCTTTGCAAGTGGTACTGGAAGGGGGATGACTAGCAGTGATACGAGCTGTGCTCCACCGTGCACCACACGGTAGTTTGCGTAGAGCACACATATATGATGCTCATCATAGTGAAGAGGATCCACCAGTGCTGGCATACAGAGGACCAATGACAAGATCTAGATCCAGTGTGCTGTAATCAGTTCCAGTGATAACACTTGAAACTGCATGTCACTGTTGTTCCAGAAGAGGGTGCAATGCTGCAAGTTGTGGTGAAAGCAGTGTGGTGTAGCGGTTAACGTCGCCGACTGCCGTGCTGTGGGGCGCTAGTTCAAGCCTAACAACCAGCAATTATTTGCTATTTGGTGTTCATTATTCCTGAAGTGTTCTCAAATTTTCTTATATTTGTATATTATGGAATATTTGACGTTTGTGTAAATAACAGCCCTCTCCATCCAATGGTTCAGTTCTGCTCTGGTTGTACATTGATGTTTGTAATAAAGGTGCTTTCAGTACTAAGTATTGTACTTCATTGATGATCTACTTTCGGATTTGGACTCAATTTGGTTATAATGTGACAATATATTACCAGCTCTCTGAAAATTAGCATGTGTTGACAACTGGATCATGAAATTACCAAATATGCAGCAACCAGTCGCAAAATCATGTTTTATTCATTCACTTTTGCAAATCGCTTTTCAACTGATTAACAGCCATTATTGGTGCAGCCATCATCGGTGATGTTATTGTGACTTAGTTTGCATTGACGCCCTTTAATTGGGCTTTTGCTGTCTTGTCGGCTGCATTAACAGACATATGGTGTAAATTTATGTCTCATGATATATGAGCACACCGTAAGAGCCCCTACGAGTTCTCAATTCATCCTATCGAGCCAGTTTTAATTTTCCCATGTATGAAGTGTGCTAGCACCTTATTTTTGCATTTGGCCTTGTTTCATTAATACGTTTGTTTCGTTTGTGTCCGTAATTTTCTTATCTCAACTTAGTTTACATTACATGTGCATTCAGCAATGTGGCGCCATCAGCTGAAAAAAAGTCCGATCTTCCTGAATGTCATTAACTGTATGGTAGATGGATGCCAACCCCGCTTTACGTTTTGGCATTTTGATTAACTTTTGCTCTTGGATAAAAATATGATAAATAATTTTTAAAAAATTTTTAAATTTTTTCGATGGTTTGCTTCTCATCTATGTTTGTTCCTTTTTACTAATTTGTACAATTGCTTTTTGGCGTATATAACTGTATTATGTGATTGATAAAATCATTGTCAGTATATCCATTTCATGTAAATATTTTAGTATTATATCATGATATTTTACCTCACATTGTATGTCATACCTCTTTCTTCTTCTTCTCATTTTATTTTAGCTGTATCTTTTCGCATAGAGTGTGGATTTGCTTTGCAGTGCCCCCTTATGGTTTCTCTTTGTCATAGTCAATTCTCGATGTATCACTTTATGTTTGACCTCTGCTTAAGACAGTATTACTACTTAGGGCACATATTGGTTGAAAGGGAAATGTGTATGTTCATTTTATTGGTTTAATGCGTCTATATACGTTTAATTGGTTTACGTTGATTTATGTACATTTATTCATTTGGTCACTGTTATTAATTATTTTTATTCTTGTATTTGTAGCACTGATAATGGCTTTTAATCAGTCGAAATTGATTTGCAAAAGTGAATAAATAAAACATGATTTTGCGACTGGTTACTGCATATTTGGTAATTTTATGGTTTACGGTCGCTGCACGACTTGGGAACCGCATGGAGCCCACCATTCATAACTGGATCGTGATCATACCAATTCATTTCTGAATAATAAATATGTTTGTGTGTACTGATCCCCAGATAGGGATGCCATATTTAATCAGATGCGAAAGGTGTAGTAGAGGCTGCTGATTTTGCTCAACAGTTTATTTATATGTATGTTTTTCAGTAGTATGTTTTGTGTCTGCAGCCCAAGAAATTTAGTCTCACTGACCTGTTCAGTAGCTTTATTTTCGGTGACTGTTGGTTCCTATGTATGTTGTATGGTTCTTTGAAGGGCAGATCATATGAGCTGTTTTACCCATATTGCACAAGAGGCTACTGTCGTGGAGCCTGTGCAAGATCCTTCCAGTGCTGTTGATTAAGTTGCCTCTCATCTGCTGTGGAGAAATGATACACAAGAGGAAGTTTGTATCATCAATGAATAATGCAGTTTTCTGAAAGATCGCAAATAAAAAGAATGAAGATGAGTGAGCCAATGGTTAAGCCTGGCAAGACTCCTGAGGTGATTGATATTATATGTGAATGAGTTTTAGTTTAATCTTGTGCAGAGCAAATTCAGATGTTCCAAAAAATTGTCCAGTGTTTCTTTCCTGCCCATGTGGCCACAAGACAAAGGCCACTGCATGTTAACAAAGATTGTGACTGAACGCTTGGCACACTGACGGCACAGCACGAAGCAGGTTGTGAATCCAGTGACAGTGCAGCAGAAATTGAGGCCCCAGAGCATGTCCTCTCCCCACCCTCTCCAACCCCTTACCATTCATTGTGACCACTATTGGGGAGTGGGGGATACCCTTATAAAGGGATACACCGGTGGACCAACAGATCAGTAATCGGCATTACCTCAACGTAGCAGAAACTCTTATTACTGAAAATTAATTGAATTACTGTGACTGTACACTGCGGAACACCCAAGAAGAATTTAAATTAGTAATGTAGTTGTTATCAATTTTTTAACATTGCTCTGGTTAGAATATATTTATCATGTAGTTGACAATCATTTTTATTGTAATGTCCTGTCTGTGGTGTTGATGGGAGTGTAGGATTGATTATCTTTGATGTGCTGTTATTTGGCCAGTGAAGTGTTACAGTGGTTGAGACACTGAACTTGTGTTGAAGAGGAAGAGGTTGTTATTCCCACATGTAACCAAATATTCTCAACTGCAACAGCAGTATGAAAACCTCGTTTTTAATGTCGACTGTGTATGATTAAAATTAGTATGTCCAAAAAACTGCTGCAGTTTATAGTGGTGGTATTAAAATTTTATTATTATCATAATCATTATTATTGTTGGTATTCCACTGTTGTAAGAAATTCATCAGGTGAAACCCAAAATAGTTTTTAAGTTGCACTGTTTGTCATTCACATTACATGTTTTTGCACTTGAAAAAGGGTAAGATACTGAAGTTTGTGAAGTTTTTAAATGTATACTTGCATTTTAAATTTTTAGGTAAATATATGCTATTGCGCGTTTTTAATGCTTTCTGTACTTTTTTTTAATTTCAGGATTTTCATGAAGAACGTATGCAAATCCCAGAAGCATTATTTAATCCAGAAATGTTCCAACTAAGTCCATCATTGGGAATTGGCTACGTTGTTAAAAAAAGTGTGTCAAGATGCGAGGCAGATGTAAGAGCAGCATTGTATAGTAATGTAGTCATTGCAGGTGGTAATTCTTTGCTAAAGGTAGGTACTGAAATCCACAATGCCAGAACAGTATCAAACACAAGCCACTTATTACTTTCAGCCTTGTGAAAGTATTTGCTTTCTCCTCAGTATCTGTCCTTTCCTCCAGCTCATTTACCATTGTTGCCACTCTATAATGTACATACAGGGGTTGCCAAAAATATGGAATCACCATGAGAAATACATGCTTGAACATAATGCAGATGTCAGCCAAACCTGCAGGTGGCCCTCACTATGTTGCAAATGTCAGTCATGGTCAAAACAGTGTTCTTTGTAGTTTTGAGTACATTATGTCAGAGCTAAGTGAATTTAAGCATGGGCAAATTGGTGGTGCTTGTATGGTGGGTACTTCCGTATCCAAGGTAGCTGAAGTGATTGTGATGAAAAATAAGGGGACAGCAGCTGCAAAAGTCACTGCAGAAATGAATGTCGAATTTGCGAACCCTGTCAGCACTAAAGCAACATGAAGGGGGTTCCATAAGATGGATACTGCAGGGTGAGCTGGAATTACACAACCATGTATCTAAACTGAACTAAACTATATACCGGGTGATAAAAAAAGTCAGTATAAATTTGAAAACTGAATAAATCACGGAACAATGTAGATAGAGAGGTACAAATTGACACACATGCTTGGAATGACATGGGGTTTTATTAGAACCAAAAAATACAAAAGTTCAAAAAATGTCCGACAGATGGCGCTTCATCTGATCAGAATAGCAGTAATTAGCATAACAAAGTAAGACAAAGCAAAGATGATGTTCTTTACAGGAAATGTCCACCATCATTCCTCAACAATAGCTGTAGTCGAGGAATAATGTTGTGAACAGCACTGTAAAGCATGTCCGGAGTTATGGTGAGGCATTGGCGTCAGATGTTGTCTTTCAGCATCCCTAGAGATGTCAGTCGATCACGATACACTTGCGACTCCAGGTAATCCCAAAGCCAATAATTGCACGTACTGAGGTCTGGGGACCTGGGAGGCCAAGCATGACGAAAGTGACAGCTGAGCACACAATCATCACCAAACGATGCGCGCAAGAGATCTTTCACGCGTCTAGCGATATGGGGTGGAGCGCCATTCTGCACAAAAATCATACGTTCCAGCAGGTGTTTATCAGCCAGGCTGGGGATGATGTGATTCTGTAACATATCGGCGTACCTCCCACCCGTCACGGTAGCAGTTACAAAACCAGAATCATGCAGTTCCTCTAAGAAAAAAGGCCTGATAATGGTAGATGTGGTAAATCCAACCCATACCGTGACTTTCTCATCGTGCAATGGAGTTTCCACGGCATTTCAAGGATTTTTGGTAGCCCAAATTCTGCAGTTGTGGGCGTTGACAGACCCTCGGAGTGTGAAATGAGCTTCGTCGGCGCACAACACATTACTGAACCAATCGTCATCTTCCACCATCTTTTGAAATGCCCACACCGCAAATGCCCTCTGCTTCACTAAATCACCAGGTAACAGTTCATGATGGCGATGGATTTATTACGGGTAGCATCAGAGGGTACGCCTCAGTGCCAACCAAACAGTAGTGTATGGAATGCTTGTGTGATGTGCGACTGCATGAGCGCTGACTTCACCGTGCATAGATGAACCCGCTACAGTCTCCATTTCTTCCTGAACTGTCTTAGCAGCATAACGCCTTGGGCTCGATGGGCCACTACGGGGTTATCTAAACAACCCGTGGCTTCGAACTTCGAAATCATTCTCGCCACAGCTGCATTTGTTAGCAGACCTTTACCTTTTCAAATCCCCTTCCTATGGCAATAGGATCGTAACGCTGAACTAGCACATTCCGCATTCTGATAATACAGCTTCACTAAAAGCGCCTTTTCAGGTAACGTCAACATGCTGCGACTGCTGGCGCATCTGATTCTCTCTCTCATTACAGCTCCTTTTATGCACGATTGTCATGCGCAGTCACTGACGTTTTGCTGTCCAGCGCCATCTGTCGGACATTTTGTGAACGTTGTTTTTTTGTTCAAATAAAACCCCATGTCATTCCAAGCATGTGTGTCAATTTTTACCTCTCTATCTACATTATTCCATGGTTTATTAAGTTTTCAAATTTATACTGACTTTTTGATCACCCGGTGTGTGTGTGTGTGTGTGTGTGTGTGTGTGTGTGTGTGTGTGTGTGTGTGTGTTTATATATATAAAGGTGGTATCTGTTCTTTCGGACATGTCCATGCAACTCGTTGGAATATAAATCAACGGGGACAGTTGAAAATGTGTGCCCTGACCGGGACTCGAACCCAGGATCTCCTGCTTCGAGCACTGCTTATGCATCCACACAGGAGAAGATTGTCAAATGGCCGGTGACCCTTAACTTTTTTTTTTTTTACAGGAATTATCAAAAAGCTGTGAGTAATGAGTATAATGGGCAGAGGCGCTATGAATATAGTGCCAGACAATAAGTTGGGAATGTGGGGCACACGGGGGAGGGGCGGGGGTGCCAGAGATAAGTGTTTGCAGTCGCACTATCCTCTGTGTCCTTGGTGCCTCAGGTGGATAGAGCATCTACCATGTAAACAGGAGATCCCGGTTTCGAATCCCGGTCGGGGCACACATTTTCAACTGTCCCCGTTGACTTACATCAATGCCTGTATGCAGCTAGGGGTATTCATTTCATTGTAATTTAAACTAAACTAAACTAAACTCTGGCTGAAGAGGCCATGAAGGCCCAACGGTACTGACCAGCTGCTGTGTCATCCTCAGCCCAAAGGCGTCACTGGATGCAGATGTGGAAGGGCATTGGTCAGCACACCACTCTCATGGCCATATGTCAGTTTATGAGACTGGAGCTGCTACTTCTCAGTTGAGCAACTCCTCAGTTTGCCTCACAAGAGCTGAGTGCACCCCCTCTCCAGTAGCGCTCTGTAGACTGGACAGTCAACCGTGCAAGTGCTAGCCCAGCCCAATGGCACTTAACTTCGGTGATCTGACAAGAACCGGTGTTACCACTGTGGCAAGGCCATTGGCACAACCACAGATCAGTTATGCAAATGCTTATAACAGGAAAATGTGGTGCCTAAGCTACAAAACCGGGAATGTGGAACAATGGCAGAAATTAGTTGGGCGGATGAGTCTTGTTTCACACTGTTTCCAACTTCTGTGTGAGTTTTGCCAGGAGTGAAACATGACGGGGGTTCGGTGATTATTTGAACAGCCACATTGTGGTGTTCCATGGGCCCGATGTTTACTATACAAGGTCATAATTACTGCCAAGGATTATGTGACCATTTTGGCTGATTAAGTCCATCCCACGATGCAATGTTTGTTCTCCTGTAGTGATTCTGTGTTCCAAGATGACAGGACCCCTGTTCACACAGCTCACATTGTCCAGGACTGAGTTTGTGAACAGAAGATGAATTGTCACATCTCTCTTGGCCACCACAGTCACTATATCTCAATATTATTGAACCTTTGTGGTCTGCTTTGGAGAGAAATGTGTGTGATGACCATTCATGTCCATCATCATTACCTGAATCCGCAACTAGTTTGTAAGAAGAATGGTATAATATTCCCTTAAAAACCATTGAGGACCTGTATTTATCCATTTTGAGATGACTGGAAGCTGACCTGGATGCCAACAGTTTTCCTACATCATATCAGACATGATAATATGTTGTGATTTTGGTGTTCCAATATTTTTGTCCACCCCCTGTACATTATTGTGACCTGTTTTTGCTGATGCAGGTCAGTTGTATCCTTAAAATCACGGTTCATTTATCCATATCGTTCTTCACCTTCCTTATTCTTACATGCTTTCAAAAGTTGCTCCTTTAATGATCTTACCACACCATAGTGTGATGTATGTTTATCTAGACCCAGGAAATAGTTCTGTTAGTTCACCACCACAGAATTAACAAGAATTATGAATACATACCATTTGTTAATTGTAGATTTTTATGGCAACAGTAACAGTGTCTGCACATAGCATACTTAAATTCTCAGGTGTCCTTACCACATTTGGGTTGTGACATCACTGCTGGTTTTTTTTTGGTTTTTTTTTTGTTTTTTTTTGTTTTTTTTTTTAATATAAAAAAGCCCGAGGGCATTCCCATGAGGTTGTTAATTGCTCATCCATGTTGTCAGAGCTCACCTCACTCCCAGACGTATCACCTGTGCAACTGCTTACCAGTTGATCTATGTGTTGATGCTATAGGTATGCATCTGACAGACAGTGGTTTATTGTTCATATATAGATCTGGAATACCCTATAAAATCACAATGTAATTGAATGTGTTGATTAAATAACAACCATATTCAACTGCACAATCATCATGGGCTAATAATCCATAATAGGCTAAGTTTCACATTAATGCTTGTGTATAGTGTATTAAGAATTTATGAGGTTTGTTCATGCACTGATGGTCTGGTCTGTATCCATAACCAACAGCTCATGTCAGATAAGGGATTTGTTATATGTAGTACAGTAGGTTCAAGAGAAGGAGTTGTTATCAATGTAATAACTTTAAGAGAGAGATATGTGATCCACACTCGGCAATGCATTGGTGTAAGGTCTTCATACTGAATGACTACAGAGCAGTATGCTATATATTTCTCATCAGACTGAGAACATTGGTGCTGCAGCCAACATATAGCAATTGCCATTGGTATAATCTCTGGCCACAGGGAGCATCTTCACATCTCTACATCTGTGTATTCATGTCCTTTGTCAGTTAGTTGTTTTTGTGATGAAAACAATGCTATATATTGTAAAAAGTTTGAAATTATACCAAAATGTATGGATACTAGTTTACCAGAAATCCATGGTGGAAAGACTTTGTGGTTATATCAGCTTGAGTGGTTTACACCTGACTTTGAGGGAAGACAAATTACAGGATGACACTACAGAATGTGTGTCATGGTCATGATAGTGTAATAGGCAGCAGCTTTGAGATACGGTGACATTTCAACAACTGTCATACTCGTCATCTTCTGATGAAATGCTGAGATATTGTGGATGCCCCTGTATATACACATGGAAGACAGCCACCCCTCCACCTGGCTGTGGGCATCATGGTCTTGTGGAGTCAGTTGGTAGGGAGGGGGCAGAGCATTAGGGTGGAGATAGGCTGGAGGCTGCATTAGGCTTTGAGGTTGCATTCAAATCCCTGTGTTGACTCTCTTGATTCGCTTTGTATGCTGTCCACTGCTGGATATGCCCTCATTGTATAGCTACTAATGTGGGATCCTCATGTAACTTAGTTGATATCTTCATCCCTACTGCCAAAATTCATGTGGATCCTAATTTATAAATATTCCTCCATTATATTTTCCCAATAGCTAGTTAGCTTGGCACAAAAACTTGGTGTTTCCAAAATAAAAATTATGTTCTTCATGTAGGCTGTGCTCTGATGCTGCTGATTCCTTTATGCTTACATGTAATGTGTTCCTTGTAGCATTTTCAGGTACATAGCCTGTATTTGTTCAATGTGTTTGTGGCCACATTGGATGGTATCCTAGGTACCTCCAGTTTTCTTTGCAGAACCAAGAATATCTTTCAATCTTCATTTGTAGTCAGAAGACGGTTTTCATGTAGCTTTTCAAAGCAGCCTCACAGTCTTGGCTGAAAGTGGCCTCATATAGTGGAAAAAATGTGAGCCTCTTGTCTCCTTCCTCTTCTTCCTGGTTTGCTGTGTTCGTTCCTTCAATGCCCTTCTAATGTTACACTTTGCTGTACCCATTTTGATGAAACAATTTCTTTGGATATTGTAGCTAGGCTTGGAGGCTTCCTTTATCAGATCACATGCAGCCTATGGACCAGTGTGATTAGCACTGCATGCCTCTGTGCCAGACAGTGGCAGCTCATTACGTGTAGGTACAGTTCTGTGTGGCTGTTTAAGTGATCCAGAAACTCAGTCAGTGCCCATTTATCATGCATCCACACCATGAGTGTGTGAAGTGAAGTGCTTGGGTTTTAGCATGCAGTTTGAAGTGCCAGCTTCTCAAAGTGTTCCATGTAGAGATTTGTAATCCACATTCATGGATCTCAGTACTGCCACCTGACTAGAAAGCTGACAGCTTTTCATCAATTGTATACACTAAGAAAGTTTACATTCATGCAGTGTGAATATTTTGTTCATTATGTATTGTATATGTCAAATTTTATA
This sequence comes from Schistocerca cancellata, assembly GCF_023864275.1. NCBI lineage: Eukaryota > Metazoa > Arthropoda > Insecta > Orthoptera > Acrididae > Schistocerca > Schistocerca cancellata. The sequence goes on from NC_064629.1 coordinate 729,147,553, forward strand.
GTGCAGAATAGATACAAATAGTATCACATTAAAAGGCAATGATGGCTGTACAATATTATAATAGCAGCTTTCATTGTTCCATGCTGGGGATGATGCTATTATTGCCTCCAGTGTTGTGAAGTAGAAGCAGGATTACAGTGAATGGAAATGTCATTGAACCATGTCAACAAATGCTCATATTGTAGGAAGCATTTGTTGCGGTACCCACATACGGTATACTAACCCTTTGAATGCGAAGGTAATGATCTATCGCTACCCCCTAGGTCTTCACAGTATTGATCCTCAGTGTTTTGATTTACATGTACATTGATAGTTATTGACTTTTGAGTGTCATTGCAGTGAAGTAATGATGATCAATAACTCTGCTGCTGCACTTGTCATTTTTTGTTGTTCTTATGCTTCGTAATATTCATTTACTTTTCTTGTCAGCCAGCATTGATGTTTTTGTGCAGTATTGTTATTTAATATGGTTTATGTGCTATTTTTCCTTAAGTTAATGTTTTCAGTTTGGTTATTTCATTTGCTTTTGCGATTTATTTTTGTAAAATATGTCCAACTATAAAATTTATAAATTATTGGAAAATACTAGTGATACAAAGGATTTTAATGAAAATAGCAATGATTCAGAAACTGACTGTGATGGTCTTGCTGGTAATTTGATCGAAAATTAAGACAGACTGGAAAATACACAATGCTCTGAAGTAAAGTGATTGCACCTGAAACACTACATTTGCTACCTTATCCGTTTTATGAGGTGCTTGGACCAAAAAATATGACACCCATGAGACATTCTGCAGTTGAAAATTTTAATTTATTTTTCACTGCATCATTACTTCAGCTAATTCTCATAAAAACAAATCACTCAGCTAAGCAATTTATATCTAAACATGCTGCTACTTTGTACAGCCCATATAAAAACTGGAAGAATGTCAAAATAACTGAGGTAAGAGGTTTTATAGCATGCCCACTGAATATGAGACTCAACAAAAGATCTACATTGTTTTCACATGGGAGCACAAAGCTATCTAATGAATTTTCATGGTTTGGTAAAATGTATTCTGATACAGAGCTGCATACATTGGACAGACTGCAATGTACTGGACAGTTATTATAATTATTATCTCTGTAAATAATATTTGAAATTTCATTTTTCTTATATCATTTTACACAGAAATTTGTACGCATTGTATGGACATTAGTGAACTGCCTTTAAATCAAGTGTAGTGTAAATTACAAGGAAACAAAATCACATTTATATTATTTTTAAAAAATACGTCTTATTTCTGCAGTTATAAACAATATAAAGTGAAGAAGTATTACAATCTGGGTATACCATAATAAACTACATACTTTTGTGGGCAAGAGGTATTTTTTCATATTTTTAAATGTATGGCAATTCAAATAGAACACTGCATGACAGTTTACAACACGACATTTTTAGCATTAAACACTCAAATTGGCTGAATGAAAAAGGGTTAGACACTTTTTTTTTTATTATACTTTCTATCTCTCTCCAAAATATAGAATGTACACTGAAGCACCAAAGAAATTAGTATAGGCATGCATATAGAAATACATAGATATGTAAACAGGCAGAATACAAAACTTCCTGGCAGATTAAAACTGTGTGCCCGACCGAGACTCGAACTCGGGACCTTTGCCTTTCGTGGGCAAGTGCTCTACCATCTGAGCTACCGAAGCACGACCTACGCCCAGTACTCACAGCTTTACTTCTGCCAGTATCTCGTCTCCTACCTTCCAAACTTTACAGAAGCTCTCCTGCGAACCTTGCAGAACTAGCACTCCTGAAAGAAAGGATATAGCGGAGACATGGCTTAGCCACAGCCTGGGGGATGTTTCCAGAATGACATTTTCACTCTGCAGCAGAGTTTGCAGGAGAGCTTCTGTAAAGTTTGGGAGGTAGGAGACGAGATACTGGCAGAAGTAAAGCTGTGAGTACCGGGCGTGAGTCGTGCTTCGGTAGCTCAGATGGTAGAGCACTTGCCCGCGAAAGGCAAAGGTCCCGAGTTCGAGTCTCGGTCGGGCACACAGTTTTAATCTGCCAGGAAGTTTCATATCAGCGCACACTCTGCTGCAGAGTGAAAATGTCATTCTGGAAACATCCCCCAGGCTGTGGCTAAGCCATGTCTCCGCTATATCCTTCCTTTCAGGAGTGCTAGTTCTGCAAGGTTCGCAGGAGAGCTTCTGTAAAGTTTGGAAGGTAGGAGACGAGATACTGGGAGAAGTAAAGCTGTGAGTACCAGGCGTGAGTCGTGCTTCGGTAGCTCAGATGGTAGAGCACTTGCCCGCAAAAGGCAAAGGTCCCGAGTTCGAGTCTCGGTCGGGCACACAGTTTTAATCTGCCAGGAAGTTTCATATCAGTGCACACTCCGCTGCAGAGTGAAAATCTCATTCAGGCAGAATACAGTGCTGCGGTCAGCGAAACCTATATAAGACAACAAGTGTATGGTGCAGTTGTTCAGTTGGTTACTGCTGCTACAATGGCAGGTTATCAAGATTTAAGTGAGTTTAAACATGGTGTTATATTTGACGCTCGACATAGCATCTCCGAGGTAGCGATGAAGTGGGGAATTTTCCTGTACAACCATTTCATGAGTGTACTGTGAATATCAGGAATCCGGTAAAACATCAAATCTCCGACATCGCTGTGGCCGGAAAAAGATCTTGCAAGAACGGGACCAACAACAACTGAAGAGAATCGTTCAACGTGACAGAAGTGCAACCCTTCCGCAAATTGCTGCAGATTTTAATGCTGGGCCATCAACAAGTGTCAGCATGTGAACCATTCAATGAAACATCATCGATATGAGCTTTTGGAGCTGAAGGTTCACTCATGTACCCTTGATGACTACATGACACAAAGCTTTATGGCTCGCCTGAGCTCATCAACACTAACTTTGGACTGGTGATGACTGGAAACACGTTGCCTGGTCGGACAAGTCTCGTTTCAAATTATATTGAGCAGATGGACATGTACAGGTATGGAGACAAATCTCAAGAATGCATGAACCCTGCATGTCAACAGGGGACTATTCAAGCTGGTGGAGGCTCTGGGTATAAAGGTGTGGGATGTGAGCAGTTGGAGTGATATGGGACCCTGATACGTATAGATGTGACTCTGACAGGTGACACGTACCTAAGCATCCTGTCTGATCACCTGCATCCATTCATGTCTATTGAGCATTCCAGTGGACTTGGGCAATTACAGCAGGACAATGCGATACCCCATCCATCCAGAATTGCTACAGACTGGCTCCAGAAACACTCTTCTTAGTTTAAACACTTCCTCTGGCCATCAAACTCCCCACACATGAACATTATTGAGTGCATCTGGGATGCTTTGCAATGAGCTGTTCAGAAGGGATCTCCACCCCTTGTACTCTTATGGATTTATGGACAGCCCTGAAGGATTCATGGTGTCAATTCCCTCCAGCACTACTTCAGACATTATTTGAGTCCATGCCACATCATGTTGCGGCACTTCTGCGTGCTCACGGGGCCCTACATGATATTAAGCAGGTGTACCAGTTTCTTTGGCTCTTCAGTGTATTTAACATGCAATGATATTGCAGTCTTCGATGAAAATTGCGTTGTTGAGTATAATTGATAATTTGTTTATAAGTAAGTTCTTCAAGGTTCACGTAAACAGTAGGAACTCTTCAATATCCCTAATTTTGTTGCAGTTCTTGTTTCCTTTTTCATTTTCATTTTTAACCTTTAAATCAGACCACTTTTCCACATTTTGTTCAGATTCTGGGAATTTTGTATCCTGTATGTTTGGTCTCAGTAACAGTTTATTTGATTTTACTACAGCTCAGATTTATTTTCTGAACTGTTAACCAGAGTTGTATTTTATTATACTATGATCTGAAGCTGTATATTTTGCTATAAAAATTGTTTTTAAACCTTCAAATCATCAAGGTGGGCTTTCCAAGACTTGCTATGCTTTCTGTTAACACTGAGCCATCTACTATATGCATTAGAGTTCTCTGAATACATTTTCCTGTTTAAGTTCCACAACTATTGACTTTTCTTTTTTAGTACTATGTTAGATAAAACACTTGCATAAACAACTCTTCTTTAGAGGTAGCGCGTAAAGCAATAAGACTGTTGTTCATGTTTGCAAAGATTTGATCATAATAAGCATCAAGCACCTTTATCTTCCTCCTCTGGCCATAAAATTCGTGAATATTTTTAGATAACTGTAAACTCAGTAGAAATAGTTAATATGCTGTAGTTAAATAAAATATCATACCATTTTGTCCCACTTACAGATAACACTAATTTTGACATGTTGATTCTTCTTAGCTTATAAAGTAATAGTTATCTTTGAGTTTGTGTTTACATGTAGGTTCTTGCAGATCTGACAGAGGAACTGTAAAATACTTACTAAAGCAGAGAGCCATCAGGAAAACCAATAGTAATGTTCTGAAGCACTAGCTGTAACATTTAATAAAAAAATCGGTGAAGCAGATGGTGTCCTTCCTCATTAGAAGCGATGAGTACAGTGCAAAAATGACCAGTCCAGCTGCTTTTGTCAGATACTATGAAAGTCTTAAGAATTCATGGAGCTGAGAACAATTTTCGCATAGGAAATACGTCTTAACAGAGGTGAAGGAGATGACCCAACTCACAAATTTACATTACTACACTCTCGATCAACTTATAAAGAGAAAGTTTACACTCCATATTATCTAGACAATGATTTAAATATTCCAGAATGAGATTTTCACTCTGCAGCGGAGTGTGCGCTGATATGAAACTTCCTGGCAGATTAAAACTGTGTGCCGGACTGAGACTTGAACTCAGGACATTTGCCTTTCGTGGGAAAGTGCTCTACCATCTGAGCTACCCAAGCTTGGGTAGCTCAGATGATAGAGCACTTGCCGGCAAAAGGCAAAGGTCCCGAGTTCGAGTCTCGGTCCAGCACACAGTTTTAATCTGATTTAAATATTGTTATTGCATGGGTAAGATCTGGAGTTTCTGAAAAAAAAGGCTTTCCCATTCTCCTCATTTTTAACTGAAAAGCTTGAGGATGATTGCCAGTCTGGTACAAAGTGAGGCCATGAGAAACTAAGCACTCATTTGCTGGGTATAGGCTTTGTGGCCTTGGGCTTCCTGAGCTGGGGATCGGTAAGTGCCACCAGTCCTCTGCCACTGTAAACTCTGGGCATGCTTTAGTGATCACTACATGGTGTGGTGGTGGAACATTGTGTGTCACAGGGAACGGGGATCTTGGCTTGACTGTCTGGATCATGAGGATCATAAAAACATTTATTTTAAAAAGAAACCACCACCACCACCACTTAATCTCAAGGGGTGCTGTGCACCAATGAAATACATCGCTGTGGAGATGGAGCAGTCATTAGCAGGCAACCTCTGGGGAACCTGCTGCATAAGGCTTACCTAGGCATGCGGGGCTCTGTCTAGGTGGACATTTATTTCTCTAGCTGCTCGTGGGGCTGAGATGGAACCTTCAAAATTCTCTCTTCTCATCTGAGTAGAAAGGTGGGGGGGGGGGGGGGGGGGCGGGGACGAATGGTAGGTACCAATACCCAATCAAACTAGAGGGCTTGTGTAGTCAGTCCTCCTGACTCAGGAATTAATTCCAAAAGCTTTGTCTCTAGTAACAGAATGCATGCTGGTAATCAGAATGTGTTTTTAGTTGTGGAACAGAAAGAGAACACTTTCCAGACAGTTTTGCTTTTCTGTATTCAAAAAGGCTTAGAGGGCATTGCTGGCACTTCAGAATCAATCAAGTGATTGCATAATGGGACACTGTTGGTAGAAACTTGTAGTTCCCAAGAAGTTAAGACCCTCCAGAAAGCTCATTGCCATGGAGAATATGCCATCAAAACTGAGCTAGACACCACCTTCAATTACAGCAAAAGTGTTGTGATGTGCAGTGAGCTGGTGTAGATTCCCTAGGAGGAATAGAAAGATGAGTGGGGTCGAGAAGGTGTAGCCAATGTACAAAACATCATGAAGAGAGTGGATGGAGTTAATGTGAAATTTATCTTCTTTATCATGGAGTTCCATAACACAAAACCTCCTGAGCATGTCAAGGCAGGTTTCCTTCACCTAAGCGCGTGACCTTATGTCCTCAAGCCAATGCACTGTTCTAAATGCCAGTACTTTGGGAATACAGCTCTTGGTTGTAAGGGAGAGGCCACTTGGGGCAAATGTGGTAAGGTTGCCCACAAAGGAGTTACTTATTCATCTTCTTTGAAGTGTGTGAAATGCTCTGTGGCTTGCACTGTGTGGCGTAGGGACTATAGCATAAACCTTGAGCAGAACATACATGAGCTTAAAACTATGAAGCATCTCCCATTTGGTGAGGCCAAAAAGATGTAAAAATCCATACTGCACCCCCACATTCAGCTCTTAAAAAGCCTGTTCAGAAATTCAAAGCTGTTACACTAATGGAGGTTGCTAGTGTTAGCACTATTACCTGCATTTGTCAATGCACTTGTGCTGCTCTAGTTATTTCAAAGCCCATACCTCCCCCAGAACATCAGAGCTCTTCTGCCCCTCTTAAGGTTCAGTCTGGTCCACTGTCCAGCACTGCCACTGCCACTACCACCACCACTTCCACTTCCACTGATGGAGACAGGAAGTAAACAGTCCGACGATGTCGACATCAGCCTTTCTGATGATGTCTCTCTTCGAACTGTGTCGATCTTCTCACCATACAATTGAGCCTCCAGCCATAACAGACTCCCCTCCCCAGCATAAAGTCAAGGTGAAAGTATTACCCCTATGTATGTATGTATGTATGTATGTATGTATGTATGTATTAAACCGGGGACCTAGAAACGATGAAGAGGCTTTGTTTCGCTGTAGCCCTCAGCGGTACACAAACACACAACAGGCCAGAGCAGTCCACCCACTCCACCGCCGCTTCACACCGAACCCAGGGTTATTGTGCGGTGCGGCCCCCATTGGACCCCCCAGGAACGTCTCGTACCAGACAAGTGTGACCCCATATGTGTGTGTGGTTGAATAATTATGGTGTACGCATACATGGAGGAAACAGTGTTTGCACAGCAATCTCCAACACAGTGTAACTGAGGTGGAATAAGGGGAACCAGCCTGCATTTGCTGAGATAGGTGGAAAACCGCCTGAAAAGCCATCCACAGGCTGGCTGACATGCTGGACCTTGACACAAATCTGCCAGGCAGATTCATGCCGGGGACCAGAATGCCTTCCTGCTCGGGAAGCAGCGTGTTAGACAGCACGGCTAGCCAGGCAGGCGTTACCCCCATGATAGATGGCTCCAAAAGTGCAGTGGGACATTAATGGTTTCAGGACACATGTGGAGGAAATGAAACTCCTAGTGCAGGAAAGCCGTTTGTGTTTGAAGGAAACACATTTTAAAGTGTATGGTGCCCCTGTACTATGTGGCTATATGCTATCGCATGGATGACCTGATTGGGGAAAGGGCCAAGGGAGGGGTTGTTGTGTTTGTCAATAACATGTACCAGTCCTCTGCACTCTCCCGGCTACTGAGCTGCAGTTTAAATTTGTTTGTGACAAAGGATTACTATTTGCTCAATTGTATTTACGTGTGCAACATGTGATAGACTGTGAGACTCTCACAGATCTTATAGAACAAATCCCCCGACAATTTCTCCTATGGGAGACTTCAATGCCCAAAATGTATTGTGGGGCTCGACCTCCACTTCCCCTCAGGGTCAGGTTTTAGAGAGCCTCGTGATGTCTCACGAGCTGTGCATCCTCAGCACAAGCTCTCCCACCCATTCTTATGCTAGTACTAGGTCATTCTCAGCCATCAACCTCTCTTGCTTCTCTCAAGCCCTTGCGGACTCCATTTAGTGGGAAGTCACTGATGACCTCCATTCCAATGACCATTTAACCACTCTGCATTCACCTACTGTATGGAGCTCTCACTGAAAGGATGCTGTCACAATGAATGATCAGCAGAGCCAGCTGTATGCTGTTCAGCCAGTTGGCTGTGTTTGAATGCTTTGACAGCATCCAGGAGTGAGTGGACCACATCAAATGAGTAATCCACCATGCTGCTGGTTTCTCCATGCCAAAGTTCTCAGCTTATCTTAGGAGATAACTTGCTCCTTAGTGGACTGTTGAGTGCTACTCAGTAATCTGGCTCAGCCGTGAGGCTCTGCAACAGATTAAGTGCCACCCAATGGCAGAAAACATCATAGTGTTTCCATTGGTGAGGGCTAAGGCTCAGCGCATCATCAACAAGAGCAAGAAAAGGTCATAGCAAGCGTTCCAGATTCCATCAACAATTATACTTGCCCTACAACAGTATGGGAAGCTATCAGGAGGATTTCCAGTGAAGGCAGTTGGTCACTTATAGCAGTGTTGTTGAATTGGTGTTGTCAACAAACAACACCAGGAGACATCGCATAGACAATGGGAGAGAATTTCACAACAACTACTACCACTGCTAGCTAGGATCAAGCATTCCGTTGTTACCATGCCACCATGGAAAGGGCTGAGTTGGGCCTCAGGTCCTGCACTGCAGGATCCTACAACTGCCCAGTCTCGATGTGGGAGCTGGATTTGACACTGTCCAACACTCAAGATTCTGTGCCTGGTCATGACCAAATCTGATACAGCATCCTCTGGAACTTGAAACCAGCGTCAAAAGAAGTCCTTTTAGGATGTTTTAATTCGATATGGTAGACAGATCACTGTCCCAGCTCGTGGTGGACAGCAATTTCCATACCTCTCCCCAAGCCAAGAAAGGACCAAATGTGTCCCAGTAGTTACTGAAGCATCACCTTAATGAGCTGTGTAGGAAAGAAATTGGAATGAATGGTTTACCAAGTCTGGTCTGGATGATAGAGACCAGACAGCTCCTCAGTGTGATTCAGGAGATGTTGATTAATTATCAACAACCTGACCTTGCTAGAGGCAGCTATCCAGCAGGCTTTCCTATGGAAACAGCATTGTGTAGGTATATTCTTTGATATGAGTAAGATGGATGCCACTACTTCATGATACTTTACTCTAGGGCATGTCCACCACTGGGGCTTCCATGGCCATCTCCCCGTCTTCATTTGGTCCTTCTTATCTTTCTCGGTAGTGTGCTGTTGACGTGCTGTCAAATAGTTTCAAACGGGAGAATGGAATTCCTCAGGGCAGTGTTTTAAGTGTTGCCCTCTTTGCTATAGTCATAAACAGTATCATGTCTATGGTAAGGAGTCCCATACAATTCTCCTTATTTGTGGACAATTTTGCAGTTTTCTGTTTCCTCCAGTATAGCAACAGCAACTCATCAGTTGCAGCTTGCACTAAAGATGACGATGATGATGATGATGTTTGGTTTGTGGGGCGCTCGACGGCGTGGTTATCAGTGCCCGTACAAATTCCTAACCTTTTCTCAATCCAATCTTGCCACTTTCATGAATGATGATGATATAATGAGGACAACACAAACACCCTGTCATCTCGAGGCAGGTGAAAATCCCTGACCCTTGCACAAAAGAGGCCGGAGGACTGGGCTGGTTTTACATTTTGTGTATAGGAGAATATATCTGTGTGTGTGTGTGTGTGTGTGTGTGTGTGTGTGTGTGTGTGTGTGTGCGTGTGTGTGTGTGCGTGCGTGTGCGCGTTAATTTTAATCATTTTTATTGTATTTTTAAGTTACTTGAATTGTTTATGTGAAATACCATTCTCCCCTTTAAATACTTTGTGCGGTAATTTGGACCTCATTTTTTTACTCCAAATGGTCTTGGTTACCACACCTACAGGACCTGAATCTAAAGTCCCAGAAGGCACTGAACATTTTGAAGCATCTTAGCCACAGGTCTTGGGGACCTGCTCATATTTTGTAGGCCTTTTGTGCAAACGCAGCTGGGTGTGGGTCAGCAACACCTTCATACCAGAAGATCACTGACGCTGTATGCCATGAGGGGACCAGCCCCATACCCAGTCTGTGTGTTGAGGCTGGCGAACTGCCATGTGCCATTCAGTGGCTTCTCATGGTGTGTCAGGTTCTTTGCTACTCCCAATTCCTCAGTATATCATACAGGGTCTCATCCAGCTTTGGAATGCCTCTTTATCGCTCATCCAAAGACATTGAGGCCATTTGGAATCTGTGTGAAGTGTGTGCTGGAGTCCCATGGTGCGGGGCATGTACAGGCTGAAATCTGGGGTTTTAACCAGTGCTACCCTGGTTACTGCAGAGGCGCAGAGTGCAGTGTGGGGGAGGTTGCACTCCTGCATACGTTTTAATACACAATTATCTGATATTTTAAATAAGCACCACAACTCTGTAGCTAGCTGTACTTATGGATGGGTCTAAGCTGAGGGGACTCCGTTGGTTGCTCTGTTGTTTTCCCCAATCAAGTCCTCAGGATTCGACTGCCTCAAGACTCTACTGTCTATGACGTGGAATTATACACGATATTTTGGGCACTGGAGCACGTGAGACATATTTTGAGTGTTAAATTCCATGTCTGTTCTGATTCCCTGAGTGCCCTTCACACTCTCCGATGCTTTTACCCAGCAGGATACCATCCTTCAGTTACAAAGGGTGGGGAAGGTGGTGTCTTTGTGCTGGGTACCAGGGCACATGGGTGTTGCGGGGAATGAAAGAGTGGATGTAGCAGCCAAGGAGGCATGTCATGATCCTCCGTTAGTTTGGTGTGGAATCCCCCTGCATGCTATCGCCTCAATGTTAAAGTACAGGGTTATGCGTCTCTGGTACCGCGCGCTGCAGAATTTGAATCCCTGCCAGATGTCATGGCTGTCGAAGACCCCTAGAGGTCTCTGCACAATCACGCCGTAAGCTGTGGCGGCGCGCGCCTCGTGGCCTGCATTTAGAGTGAGGGCACCACAATGGAACACGTGGTTGCAGCGGCCAATAGCAGCGTCCCCGATAGCATACTTAAGCGCCTGCCTCTGGCTCAACCTGTCAGTCTAACCTTGCGTACGTCTCAGGACATATCACCTCACTTTACACAGTGTATATACTTTCGTGTTTTGTTTACGAGTGGACGTGGTTGTCTAGTTAGGTTTTCTTGGCTCTGTTGTTTCATTCTTGTTGTCGTAAGGTCCTTCATTGGTCGTGTCTGTCCTCTCCCGTTGTGTTGTTGTTCGCGGGCCACTCCGCAGGTCCCGCCACGTTTTGCATCACTTCAACCCCCACGACCGTTCCAGTCGCCGTTACAACATTTTGGCGATGAGGTAAACGGTGGTCGTTGTTGGTATGGAGGTGAAGTTGGTCTGTCTGCTGGAGCAACAGCAGCAGCTCATGCAGTAGCAGCAGTTCCAGTTAGTCATCTTACAAAAGTTGCTGCAGTTGCTAACAGACAAAGTCGATGCCTGGAACGCGTTACCACAACAGCTGCCGAGTCCTCTGGTGTCCGATGCTTTCCCGCGTCCGCCATCGTTTCGACCCTTTAATGATGCTAACGAGGACTGGGAAACCTACTTACATCGGCTGAAACAACATTTCACAGCTTTTCAAGTCACGAGCGACTGCTTGCAGCAGTCGTTGTTTTTGTCTTGGCACTCTCCAGACACATTCTTTCTTCTCCGCAAGTTGGCACCATTGTCCGATCCTGTGGCTCTCTCTTTCCAGGAGATCTGCCTTTTGCTGACAAACTATTATTCCCAATGCTACCATGTGGTCACCTCTCGGCTGGAGTTCCACCAGTACCATAAACAGCCTGGTCAATCGTATCGTTCCTGGGTCATGGGCTTGCAGGGTCTGAGCCGTCGATGTGATTTTACGTGCACCAATCAGCAGTGTAAGGCTTCTTATGCGGACTCCCTGATCCAGGATGTGGTGGTTCAGGTGGCTCCCGATCCTGAGATCCGTAATGCGGCGTTGAAACTCGAAAACCCCTCCTTGGAAGAGATTCTCCGCATTGCCCACTCCTGTGAAATTGCTCAAGCGGCTAATGAGCATCTTATGACGCAACCGCAGGTGGCAGCAATCGCGGTGTCACAGCGTGTTCCACCCTCGCGACATCGGCGTGGCCTGAACAACAGAGGCCAGCACCGTCGGGACTCATCGTTGTCCGACGTCTCTATTGCATCGGTGCCTTTGGTCGCCCCTCGTCGCCGGTCACGCGGCCCACTTGCATCTTGCCCACAGTGCTTTACTGCACGTTCGCAGGCTGATTGTCCACACCGCTGTAAAACGTGCATGCTGTGTAACAAGGAGGGCCACAGCCGATCGGTTTGTCGTAGTTGCTCGACTCTCTCCAGTCCTGCCCCTCCTGGGCCTCAAGATACAGTCCATGCTCTGCAATCGTTCGTCCCCCAAGACGACCTGTCGGCGCGGAAGCTTTTCCTCACGGTCCTCATTTTCACTGAGGATGTCAGTTTTCCGGTCGACACTGGGGCCACCGTCTCCCTGATTAATATGGCGACATATACCCGGCTGGGCTCCCCTCCGTTGTCGCCTCCCTCTTGCCATTTGGTCGCCTATGGAGACGGTTCCATTTCCCTTCTTGGGCAGTTCATCATCCAGGTGACGTACAAGTGTGTTGCTCCTTACCCTCTTTGTCGTTGACCATCCATCGGCTTTGAATATTTTGGCCTGGATGCGTTTCAACTGTTTGGCTTTTCAATTTCTGATGAAGTTAAGGTCGTTTCCACGGCTGTTCCCTTTCAGGATGTGGACAATCTGTGCTCCGCTTTTGCGTTGTTGTTTGCACCGGATCTCGGATGTGCTGCTGTCTTTCAGGCACACATCACCCTACGGCCGGATGCACAGCATCGCTTTTTCCGGGCCCGGCCCTTTCTGGTGGCCTTACAACCAGCGGTCATGCAGGAACTTGATCAGCTCCAGGCCGCTGGCATGCAGGAGCCTGTAACTTACAGTGCATGGGCGACACCACTGGTGGTCATGTGGAAACCCAATGGGTCCCTTCGGCTGTGTTGGGACTTCGGCACTACAGTCAATGCTCAGTCCCTCGTTGACACTTACCCCATTCCCCGACAGGAAGACCTTCTTGCCAAGCTTGCCAGGGAAGAGTATTTTTCCAAGATCGACCTGGCTGAGGCATACCACCAGTTGCCCTTGGATGCCGAATCTCAGAACATCATGGTTATCAACACGCCTTTTGGATTGTACAAGCGCCTTCCCTTTGGTGTCTCTTCGGCACCAGCCATTTTCCAGAGATTCCTGGAGCAGCTTACACAGCCTATCCCTGCCTGTTTGAATTATCTGGATGACATCTTGGTCACCGGGCATTGCCGCCAAGAACATTTGCAAAACCTCAGTGCCTTATTTTACGCTCTGCAGTCTGCTGGTTTACACTGTCGGCTGTACAAGTGTTGTTTTTTTCAACCGGAAGTGGAATACTTAGGCCACTGGCTTAGCAAAGATGGCATTTGCCCTTCGGGTCATAATGTCGCGACCATTGAGGCCCTTCCTCGTCCCAAAGACTTATCTGAACTCCAGGTGTTTTTGGGCAAGGTTACTTATTGCTTTAAGTTCTTGCCCCAGGCTGCCTCCGTTACTCAACCCCTCAATCACTTGCGTCGCAAAGAGGTACCTTTTGATTGGACTCCTGCCTGTAATCAGGCTTTTCTCCGTTTAAAGGTGATGCTGAGGTCCACCCCTTGTCTTACTCCCTTTTCTCTGAACCGCCCCTTTGTTGTGGCGGCTGATGTGCGTTGGCATATGGCATTGGGGCCATCCTTGTGCACCGGGATGCCAATGGCTCCGAACAGCCCATTGCTTATGCCTCTAAGACATTGACCCCACCGCAGTGGAACAATTCCCATATTGAAAAGGAGGCTCTGGCGATCGTGTTCGCTGTCCAAAACTTTCACACCTATCTCTTTGAGGCAAATTTCACCCTCCTGATGGACCATAAACCCTTGGTTACACTTCGGACCCCACTCTCACCTCCTAGAGTGGACGGCTCAATGTCTCCAGAGCTGGGCATTGTTTTTACGTAATTATGCTTACACCATCCAGTATAAGCCCACCGCCCACCATGCTAACGCAGACGCTTTGTCACCTCTCCCAGCGGGCCCCAATCCTGCCTTTGACCAACAGGAGATTCTCTGCTTTCATATTGATTCCACCCACTGGGATGTGCTGGATGGTCTGGCTCTTATGGCTGCATGCATTGCTGCGGCTACCCGCTGCGACCCTGTCTGGCGGCAGGTTCTCAACTACGTGGTCCATGGGTGGCCATCCTATGTTACTTGTCGGATGCAGTCCAATTTCAGCCCCTGGCACCACCTGTCCCACAGTCTCTCCGTGGTCGATAATGTCCTTCTGTTGGCCGCGGAGTCAGATGCCCATCGGGTGGTCTGGAATTGCGGCTTCAGGTGCTCTGTTTGCTACACCACGGGCACTGGGGTATGTCCCATATGAAGGTTTTGGCACGCCGGAATGTGTATTGGCCCGGCATCAATGGCGATATTGAGCAACTGGTCCATGGGTGCACTGTCTGTGCGCGTCACCAAGCGAGTCCCCAACAGTCATTTGCACCCTGGCCTGTGCCTCGCTGGCTCTGGGATTGCATCCATATCAATTTTGCGGGCCCATTTTTGGGGTCCATGTGGTTACTCATCATCGATGCCTACTCCAAATACCCATATGTTGTCCGAATGGCATCCACCACCATGGAGGCTACACTCACGGCCCTGGCCAAGGTTCTTGCCATCGAGTGTCTGCCACACACATTGGTCTCCGATAATGGTCCCAAATTCACGGCGTCCTCCTTCCACACCTTCTGTCAGGCCAACGGTATCAAACATATCCATAGCCCCCCTTTCCACCCTTCGTCCAATGGCATGGTGGAGACGCTTGTCTGCACTTTTAAACAACAGTTGACTAAGGCGGTCGACACTTCTCCAACCACGTCAGCCCTCACCCTGTTTTTGAGCACCTATCGCACTACGCCAATTGACGGATGCAGTCCGGCAGAGCTCCTTCATGGGTGACAGCCGTGAACCCTGCTCCATTTGCTGATGCCATCCTCCTCCTGCCCCCACTCCCGGCCCTTGCAACAGTGTGCTCCTGGCACAGCTGTGTGGGCCCACGAGTACGGGCGCAAGGCGGGTTGGACACCCGCCACGGTCGTCGCGACCCATGGGCGTCGTGTGATGTCGGTGCAGACGTCGAAAAGGTTGGAGCGCCACCATCATAATCAGCTCTACATGCGTGCCACAGCGGGACCTGCGCCACTGCCTCTTTCCCTACCTCCTTCAGGTACCGACGTGGTCCTCGAGTCACCGTCCCTGCCCCCGGTTGCCGCCTCCCCGAGGGCCTGCCGCCGGCCCTCCCCGCCTCCGGATGGATCGGCAGCTCCCTCCCCTGTCCTGGACTCTGGATCGGCTGTCATGGATACCTCGGGCATCCGTTCCTCCCCGCCAGTAGCAGTTGATAAGCCCGGCTCCTCTTCCCACTGCCTCCCACCTCGGCACCGTCTGGGGCATTTGCGCCCCTTCACACAAGTTTCAGGGGGGTATGTGGTACTGCACGCCACGGAATTTGAATCCCCGCCAGACGTCATGGACGTCGAAGACCCCTAGAGGTCTCTGCACCATCATGCCACAAGCTGTGGTGGCGCGCGCCTCTTGCCCCACATTTAGAGTGAGGGCGCCACAGTGGATCATGTGGTTGCAGTGGCGAATAGTGGCATCCTCGATAGCGTACTTAAGTGCCTGCCTCTTGCTCAGCCTGCCAGTCTAACCTTACGTACGTCTCAGGACATATCGCCTTACCTTAGACAGCGTATATACTTTTGTGTTTTGTTTACGAGTGGACGTGGTTGTCTAGTTAGGTTTTGTTGACTCTGTTGTTTCGTTCTTGTTGTTGTCGTAAGATCCTTTGTTGGTCGTGTCTGTCCTCTCCTGTTGTGTTGTTTGCGGGTCCTGCCGTCACTTCAACCCCGCGACCGTTACGGTCGCCGTTACAACAGCATCAATGAAAGGATGAGTGGCTGGAAGTGACAGACAGTAAGGTCCATCTAGTAAAGTCCTCAACATGGCTGTGGTGTACCTCATTCCAGCCACACAGAAGGGACGAGGTCCCCCTTCCTCGTCTTCACATAGGCCACAACACTATGACACATGGCTTCTTGCTCCATCGAGAGGGCCCTCTAATGTGTGTACAGATCACTGTGCACCACATTTTATTAGACTGCATTTTATTTTCAGACCAGAGGGCAGCAACAGACTTGCCCTCTATTTTAAGTGACTTTGAAATGGATGTGGTTAGGGTTTTAAAGTTTTGTGAATTGTTCAACATGTGTTCTAAGATTTTAGGGAGAGGCAGATATTGTGCTGATATGGTAACTAGCTCATCCATAATTTTTGTAAGTGGTCAGCTGGTCACATATCTGTGGACCATTGTTTTAGCACTTCTGTCATTTCACTTATGTTTTAATCCCTGGTATAGTACATTTCACCCTTTCTCTGTTGTCTTAGGATGTGCGAGACAGAGTGATTGTGTGGTTAAACGCAAGTGAGGTGGGAGTGAGTGCGTGAGTGCCGTTTTGCAGGTTTCGTCCTCACTGTGTGCAACAATTTTAGCTATTTTATCCACAATCATTTCTTTTAATACATGTAAGGGCACTGATAACCATGCCGTTGAGTGCCCATAAACTCGAAATGCACGCACGCCCACACACGTGTTTGGTGGAAGTGGGGCACTGGGTAGGTCAAAAGTAGATGGATGAGGCCTGCAGCAGCTGAGTGTGCTCCTGTGGGTCTGATTGTGATGCGATTCAAAGGTAATAATGATATAATTGAGTTCACAGAAGAACATTCAGTAGGACAACAGATTAGTTATTGCAGATGTTGCAAATCTAAATTGCTAGAAACTAGAATATGCTATTGAGGAAAAAGAAGTTGTCTTTGATAACTTCTGAGACTCAAGATTAGCTGAGGTGGCAGAATATACTGGGCTCATATATATTACTTTTTATTTAAGGACAATGAATTGCAGAATTTTAGGTTGTGGAGATAGATTAGTGGAATTTAAAGAGGCATTAAGTAAGATAAAATGGGATGTAATAGGGTTATCAGAGAGAAAAACAACCAGAACTAAAATCAGGCTATGTGTTTTATTTTAGAGGAACAGGGCAGGAAGTGAGTCCAGGTGTACGCTGCATTGTAAACATGAAAATTAAAGAATTATAGGTATGGAAGGAATCGCACATTTAATAGCAACACTGGTTAAAAAGTATTCCATGGAAATCTGTCAAATCTATGTAACGTCATGATCGCATCCTGATGAGAAGAAATAATACCTTTGCAAAAAGTTACAGAAGCTTGTATAAGACAACAATGTGGACAGTTTTAATAAGAAAGTAGGACAAAAACTAAAAACTACACTTTGGATATGCTTCCAGAATTTGCAGAAAAAAACAAGATATCTTTCTTTATCATATTCTTCCAGAATTAAACAAGTAGAAAATTGACTTGGCTAGAATGAAATAGAAATAAAAGAGAAACTTAGTAAATTTGATCAAATAATAAAGAAAATAAATTATAGAGGATGTGACAGTCCTAAACCACTTTTGAACTGCAAGTGACGACAGGCTTGTAAGATATTGAGTAAAAATATATACAGCATGAAAGAAACAGACTCGCCAGGCAGTAAGAATTTATCTAAAAATAGTGAGGTATACCAGATTAAATGACAAATTCATCTTTGAAAATGGAAGTTATGCAAAAATAGAGGACAAGTGCAATTATTTAACAGAAAGTACTTATATAAACAGCCAAACAAAATTCAGAAATGAAGAAAGCAAAATCTACAGAAAAATTTCAAATAGGACAAAGCAATTATTTTATAGAAAGTGAGAGTTTCAGACAACTGATAATAGAAACATGATGTAATATGCTGAATTAAACAAAATTATTCAAGAGAATGTAAAAACAATAATAATATGAATAAAACAAAATAAACTTTTGTTGGATAGATGCCACATTGCATCAGTTAGGATAGCCAATGGCACAGTAACTTGTAAAAGTATTTGAAGATTTCATTAAATGTATAGTTAAAGATATGACTTAGAAACACAATAATGCTGTTGTCGAAGTAATGTCACATGAAGCATATGAAGGCATTCAAGATATGAAGAACAAGAAGGCACCGGAAGGTGGTGATGTTTTATTACAAATGATTAAATAAGGATAAGAATAATACAAAATTAACTAGTGAAACTATTTACAGGATAGTTCTGAAAGAAGATAATGCCAAAAAACTGGAACAATGCTGTAATTGCTGTATTTCATTAAAAAGTAGACAAAAGCTGTAGACCTATCATTCTCCTATCTGCAAAATATATACAGGCTATTCACCAACTTATCACCAATAGCATAAAAAGTAATTTTAATCAAGCAAAGAAATGAGCTGGCTTTATAAATGGATACAGGACAATGAGCAGTTTGCAGGTTGACAGAATTACAGGATGGAGTAAGAATATAAGTTTTCACTTTGTCTAGGAATTGAGTTTGGAGAAGACATTGAGTCAACCTATTTTAATTTACTGAAGTACACAGTGAACCCAAACTACACCAACAGAATTCTGGAATTTTTTAGGATTATTTTCTGAGTATTTTAGTGTAAGGAACCCCATGGTCTCCTCTCCAGACCATTAATTTGTTACACTTAGTACAAATATTTAACAAAATTAGTATCTATTCTTACTTTTAAATATTTAGCCATTGAAATCAGTGAAATAGAAGAGGAAGAATGAAAAGCTAGATGGTGAAGTTTAATATGAAAGCTTTCTGGTGAGATAAAGAAATCAAATTTGGTTAGGTTTTTAAGGTAATGTGGCCACTAATCATACTATGAGTAAAAAATTGAAGTAACCCTTTTCATTTTGTTTATTTTTATTTTTTAAATTTTAGCTTGAGGATTTCTTGTACAAAATTCAATATTGTCTTCTGATATTTTTTATTTCAACAGGGTTTTCCAGAACGTTTGTGTACTGAGTTGGCACATAGAACGCCAAGCAGTATGCGTTTGAAGGTCATCCATGGTGGTAGAAGTCGACGTATTAGTTCCTGGATTGGAGGGTCAATTGTTGCTTCTTTGGGAACTTTCCAGCAAATGTGGATCTCAGCACAGGAATATGAAGATGCTGGAAAAAATGTGGTTGAGAAGAAATGCCCATGAATTTCCAAGAACTGTTGGTAAAGAAGTTGAATGCCGCATGCAAATATCACATGATCAAGGAGAAACAAGACCTTGATTTACGTAATTGTTATATTAAGTACGTGATTTACTTAAAAGGCGAAAAGAAACAGTATCATTCTGTGTGTGTGTGTATGTGTGTGTGTGTGTGTGTGTGTGTGTGTGTGTTTGAGTTTGTGTTTTTTACACATTTTGGTTGTGTTATTTGTAGGTTGCTATGTACCTTGTTGCACTGTCGACAACAGCTGTTACATTTGTAGGCACTTCACTTCAGTGTGACATTTTAAATGTATAGCTGAGTGCTTTTTGTATGTGACAAGGGACAGCAACCTATTGCATTTTCAGACTGATAAGTGATCTTTTACACCCAAATACTCATGCAGGTTTCCTCATCTATTTGCAGTAAACTAGTCTCATTATGGCATTTTTTTTCTTGAAATGCAACTGACATATAGACAGAAATATTCCTTACTTAGACCTACGAAACATCTAAAGGTCCAATGACTGACTGCAGAAAAAAAGAATTACTGTAACCCAACAACACAAACATGTTGCATACGGGACAATGAGCAACAGAGCACCCAGATTCCCTACCAGTAAAAAAGATCTACAAACCAAACTCAGTACAGTTAGAGAAAACAATCATCAGTATTGCATTTACTAGACACAAAATAGTGTTTAACACTTGCAAAACCTGGTACATGGACCAAACATGGAGGATTGAAAAAACATGGAATATAATAATGCATACTGCCTGTATAAAAGAAACAGGTTATCCATTCACAGTGTAGTAGCTCACTTGAGTTATTGCAGGCAATAAAATTGATTTATTTGAGAAATTCAAAATTTTCACAAAAACTTTTGCATTATTTAATGTGTTTTCCAGTGAAAGAATATTTTGTGTGTAGTGTCACTTGTCAAGGTAACAAAAATTTTAAATGTCCCCTACATAATTCAGGTAATATAGTGTTGAATTGTAAACCCTGGCTCACACTGTCGTGGATTGTATACAAACAGTTGATCATGTGTTGTAGTCTCAATGCCCGATGATAGTTTGTATGCCTATTATGAGTAATTACAAAGAAGCAATGTCCATATGTAGCTCAAAGTAGTTGGTTTAATTTATGATAGTTTGACACGTTGATTCTGTGAGAAAGCAGACATTCCATACCTAAAAAGTTAGGTAGTGTGATGAAATTGTGAAACAGTAATTACAGCAAGAATACTGCACCAGAGGATTGCAGTGCCAAAGTGGATTTTGTTTAGTTAATTAGTAAGTAGTGACTGAAACAGTTAACTCTTTTAATTTATTGTAAGAGTTGCTTAAACTGTTGAGCAGCATCAAATAAAAACAAACCCTTGTGAATTTCAGTGTGGTTGTTTTTTTTAACATGTCCTCAGTTCAGCATTTACTAGAAACTTGGCTGGCCGCGGTGGTCTCGCGGTTCTAGGCGCGCAGTCCGGAACCGCGCGACTGCTACGGTCACAGGTTCGAATCCTGCCTCGGGCATGGATGTGTGTGATGTCCTTAGGTTAGTCAGGTTTAAGTAGTTCTAAGTTCTAGGGGACTGATGACCACATCTGTTAAGTCCCATAGTGCTCAGAGCCATTTGAACCATTTGAACTAGAAACTTATTCATATACAGCAGCACAGATTTATGAATGAATTTAGTTGTTGCAGAGCTATTCATATGTAAAAAGAAGGGTAGGTATTTAATTGCATTCATTTTCTCTTATTGTGGCCGAATGTACAGCTGATTGTATGTTGTTTACATTACAACAATCGAAAAATTTTGGAAGAAATTCTTATTCATGCTTGTGGTCCTAAGCCATAACAAGTGAACCTGTAACAAAAAACGTGACTTTCAAACCACTGCAAGGATTATAATAATAACAATGGTATAGAAAATCTGCTCATTCTGTTTTAAAGTGGCTTGTAGTACTTTGTTCTTGATAAATATCTACAGTCTGGTTTCAGCTGCCAGACACCGTGATCGTGTGTGTGTGTGTGAGAGAGAGGGGGAGGGGGGGGGGCGTTGCCGGAAAGTGCTCATTTTGTGACAGTCTTTTTGTTGTGTCTATCTATCTGTGACTCAACATCTCCATTATATGGTGTTTCGCAACTGTCCTTTTCATAATATTGTTACATTCATAAAGTAATTTACTGATAACTTTGTCGTTAAAAATACACATCCTTAATTTTCCAGAATCCAACTTTATTCTATTACAGAAATTAATATAATAATGAAGCATACAGTTTGTTTTATGTACAATGACCTCTTTTAGAATAAAATTTTTTGTTTTGTTTGATACATTTTAAAACATGGTAATTTGTGAAGGGCCCCTTCACATTCATTACACTAGTAGCTTGTGCTTCTGTGCCACGCTTTTCCAGTTAATGTCTTGCCTCTCTGAGAGCACGTTATGAATTGTTTATGTTTCTCTCTCTTCCTTCGTACTCTCTCAGTCTTTTTAAGGAAATGGTTTCTGGTTGATAACCTGGAGAATCCTTATGCTTTGAAGCTTGGTTTGAGAGCTCAGCTTTCTGCAAGAGCTCAACAGATGCTTGCCACATACTATGTTGTTGTTTTGATTTTTTAGGAGGAAAATACCTATGTCACTTAAAGGAAAAGAAAAAAAGGTAGTCACGAGATAATTCACAAGCAATTTCATCAGTCAAACAACACCTCACAATGTTGATGCAACTGAGCTGGCATAGCAGAAACGTACTGCTGTGAAGACACACAAAAAGAGAGGCAAATAGAGGCAAGTCATACTTTCTCAGCATGCCTACACTATCTAGTAGTAACAGAAATGAACCAAGGGGTGCACTGAGAAAGAACACCTATAAAATCATGGGCATCAGACTGTTGAGCAAGCTGGAAGCACCCGTAGTTTTATGGATCTCAGCTACAAATTTTCCTGAGGATTTGTTTCCACATTGCCACAGAGTTACTGTATCCCACACAATACTGCCTTCATAATAAGTATAGAAAAGAAGGTAACTCGTCACTTAACTAGTGTACCTTTATGTGTCAGTTATTTTGAGTAATGTAGACTATTATAGTAATAACATTCAGTAGCTAGGCATTTATAGTGTGTACATAAACAACAGTGTTGTAATACACATAAATACTGCCATTTTTGCTTTCCTCATATTTACTATTTGAAAGGAGGAAAAAAAAAGTGTGTGCTTCCTTTTTCACAACTCAACATTACTTGGACAATCATTGTTGAGTTGTGAAGATGATGATAGTGATAAATAATCTCAGAATTTTGCTAGAGTAAGTACTGCTTTTGGTTACAAAGTAATTAAATGTTGCCTCTGCTGCATGCCATTTCTATGGTGTGTTTGTGATTCACATTCTAAGATGTATTTTCCGAGTCATGGCACCAGAATCATTCAGTCTGAATAATAATTTGCAGGGAGAACAACTCAGTTGAAAGCAAGTCAAGTAGGAGGGGGAGGAATTTCACAGGAACACATTTCATTGCATATTTAAGCAAATCCATCTTAATCATTCCTTTGTTAACATTCTCTTTCATATTTTGCTGGTAGCAGCTGTTTGTTGGTCTGCCTCAGTAAAATGGGACACACCAAGAAGAAATTCATGTGCACTTGGTGTATTTCCAATACAATTGGTTTTGTCTGTTTTTATATACCATAAAGATATATTTACTAATTCACGAAATCATTGCTTGAAAAGTATTTTCTATGGACTTGAGTTTTCTTTGCTGTCCTACAATCTTGATTTGCTGCTCACAAAGTTTAGGAAAATATATTGTAAGAAAGATAGTACATATCTAAATATTATTAAACCAAACTTGTCTTTATTTGCTGAGGCACTGTGGCAGACTTGGATATGTTTTCTCAAATATACACTAAATATGTTATGTCTGTCCTTTCAGACATGTCTGAAATAATAGACACCATTTTGATCCTGGAGCCACTTTGAATCAAGTAACAGAAAGGAATTAATGACGTTAACTGCCAGTGGGCATTGGTTTAAATCAGTTGAAAATTTGTGCCAGACTGTGATTTGAACCCAGGTCTCCTGCTTACTAGGCATATGCACTGACCACTGTGCCATTCAAACCCAGTGATCATCACAACTGCATGGACCAGACAAGCATGCCCCCCAACAGTCCCAAATTCTTAATTTATCCACACACTACTGATGCTTGCCCACTATCCTCATTACTCTTGTGATATCGCCAATTCCCATTAGAGTCCATGTGAGGTGTGCATCCACACTAAAGTGATCATTAGCCGCCGCCTTAATTGGATGCGTGGTGTCTGTTCTTCAGACATGTAATGATCACTTCAGTGCATGCACACGACAAACGAACTTTTATGGGAATCGGCGAAATGCCATGAGTAATAAGAATAATGGGCAAGGGGCACCACATCAGAAGTGTGTGTATAAGTTGAGAATTTGGGTCTGTTGGGAAGTGTGCTAGGATAGTCCATGCAATTGCGATGACCACTGCGTCCGGATGACACAGGGGTCAGCGCATCTGCCTAGTAAGCAGGAGACCTGGATTTGAATCCCAGTGCAGCACAAATTTTCAACCTTTCCCATTGATTCAAATCAATGCCGACAGGCAGCTAGTGTCATTAATTTCTTTATGTCTTGAAATATACACTAGTTAACATCACAGGCATGTAATGTTGTTTGTAGATTTGTTGTGAGAGCCCTGCAATAAACTTGCTAAGCTTAAAGCAGGAAAGTGCATTTTGTTATAGGGGCTTTATATCTTTCCCACACCATATACGGAAAGTGGGCACAAGGTATAGAAGGCTTCCACACAGAGCTATAGACATCTAAAACAAAACATTCATCTAATATGAGAACCTGTGTATCTTGCTATGAGCTTTACTTTATTTCACAGTAGAATGTATTCACAGTCACCAAATATACGTCTCACAAATTTCCTATCAACATTTAACTTCTACCTTAACATTGGTTACTATCACGGTACTCTAAGGTAACCAGTTTGAATACTGGTTGTGGAAGGTGTCATGGTGCTATTAGAAATAAACAAATTACATGCTGGCACCAAATTTCCTCTATCATCAACAACAACAGTATTACAAAGCTGACATTGTACGTGTTCTCATCACAGCCTTCTACACTAAATAGCTAGATCTGACACACTCAACCACAAATGGCGGCAGTAAGCTCGTGAAAAAAATGATGGTTATTATCAAACATTGACTATGTGAAGAGGGAACCACTCACCTTCCACATGATGGCTGCCTGCTAAGGTCTCTCCTTTGATGCCCCTGTGTCTCAACAGCATAGCATGCAGTCATGTCAATTGATGAGCATTTTTTTCAAAACTCGATAAATATTAAAGGTAAATTTTTCAGGAAACACATTTTTTAAATATCACACAAAAGTACTAATTATAAAAAAAAGACAAATTGAGATTTACACAGCTTTTGTAGGCATGATTCTGATTGTGTGTTTGACTTTCATAAAATTTTCATTGTTTATTTCAGAATAGTGGGACGAAGTTTCTTCAAAAGTCAAAAGTTTCATTAATACACACATTTAATTTCATTTTTTCTATTTAATTTTTATCTTTAACATTAATTACAAAGAAAGCTATTTTATAGTTCATTTAGCATAGAAACACAAAACGTACTTCATTATAAGATTTTATCACACTTTTTCATAAATGTTTGGTAAGCAGAAGTGCAAAAAAGCAACAAACACTGTTGAAATGCAACAAAAAATACTGGCTACAACAGTACTAAAATGGAAATCCATCCACCACTTTCAATAATGTCCTTATAAAACTCTTCTGCTCCTTCAGTTATATTAAAATGACTTATAAATTTTAAGACATACTTCTTCTTTTTTTAATTTCCTCATTTCTTGGCTGAGGTTTCTGGATTTCTGTACCTAAACCTCTACAGATTTTCCATTATAAATGTCCAATACTGACAACAATATGTTCTTTTTCGACTTTTCATAAGCCACAACTTGCTCAGCAGTTATTTTGAAAGGCATCTTAGATTGTAGGGCTTTTAGTGCACTGTGCTCAAAATCCTTTGATTCCCAGTATTTATTTAGTATCTTGACACTGCCATGTTGTTCCAGAACTTTATAGTATTCAGTTGGTGAGAGAATATTTTTCTTTATCTGGTAGTCTTTATTCATCCTACCAAACACTTGGTCAGGATTATAGTCACAACCATGAGTTAGGAAATAATGTACCATCTTATTAAATTGTCTGCTTTCATCCATGAAGGCCATTAGTGAGCACATCATTACTGTATTTTTATTCTAACTGGTACAAGAGTGAGAAAATAAATGAATTTTATTTGGACCATTTTCTGGCTGGAATGCCTCAAAATTTCTGAGAAAATGCAATACAGCAGAGGCAACTTGTTTGCATCCTTTCGGTCTTGTTTCAAGCCAAGTATAAAAAGCAGTCTTTTCATTTGGTTGTGCTCGGTAATGAATCATGATACACACAAATTGTGTAGCTAAACCCGTGTAAATAGAGTACATCACCTATGGAGAGCTTTGTTATTGGCTGCTCCTGTTGTACACCAATACAACATTAACTACATTTCAATTTTCCTCCTTCATTACTGCATAGTGAAATGTTGCAGCATATACAAATACTGTCTGGCCATCTTTTTCCATTGTGGTGTACTTCTTCAAAATAGTGTTCTTCCTTTTTGCTTCTTTCTTGAAGTTCCTTCTCCCTGACAAAGCTGGCTCAAATAGAGTAGTAATCAGGAGTTAATGTTGTTGTGAAAACCACTAATTTCATTCTGTTGTGGGTTGTGGTGGCAAGAGCTTGCCTACAAGTCACAATCTTTTTTCTTCTTGCAGAAAAGCCTCTCTTATTATCATTGACAATGATGTCCTACATTCTTATACTCCCTTCAAGTCTCTCAGAAGCAAAGCCCAGCTTACATTTACTGGATTTTGCTTGAACTGTCCGAGAGCAGAGCAAATATCGTCTTTTGACAAAATTGTTTTGACCAGTCATGCATAGCAACACACTTGATTTGCAATTACAAAAATCTAAATTTTTAACAATTGAGCATTTAATGACTTTTGGAAAAACTCTTCAATTGTTCTGTACCTATTTCACTCTCAGTAGTCCCTGTAACCACAATTTGCTTTCCATTATCGACAGATGTTACTAGAGACTCTCTTTCCTTGCTATTATAGTATGGCATCTAGGTGAGATTTGTTCATTCATCACTTTTGTCAGATCACATGACACACGGTAGCTCGTTGTCTCCTTCAGGTAAGCAATTTTATCCAACAAAACAAAACTCTCAGCAGTCCCCTGAATTGTAAGCTGCAGTGCAGTGAATACTTCAGCTAAACTGCATAAATTCTTGTGCCGGTCCCATAGTAATAATATTTTCTGTCGAACTTCCTCATTTGCTACCTCCATTCCTGAACTGGCAGTAGTAAATGTGTAGCGTGATACCATATCATCCAGCACTGCCCCAAATTTGGAGTTTCCAGTTTTTCTAACTCCATGTCGATGTTTCTTTAGAACATTATATCCACCTGCAAAATATAGTTGAGAAAGTATAGTTTTAAATTTATTATGAAATAACACACACATGATCAATACATATGGTGAATTAATATCTGGCATGCATAATTAGTTGGTATTATGGGCCCGAGGACGGTTGTTGGTTGTCCTAACATGTGATATGTGTGTATCAATTATGGAAGTCATGTGTAAGCACTGTTTCCATACATCTAGTGCAGCATGTCACAACATTAATTTGACATTTTCGCTGTGGTAGGTGAAACAGAGCACTTTTCAAAAGTGAAAGTGTGTTTCAAATTTGGGAAAATGACAAGTTAACGTTGTAACATGCTGCATTAGATGTATGGAAACAGTGATTTATCAAAAAATGAGGGATACAATCATTTCCCTAACAGTTGGAACAGTGTAAAAGATGTGCAATTGCCATGTACATCGGTAACATCATGCACTGATGAGTAGCTTGTATTCTTGAACTGAAGCTGCCCTTTTAGACGAGAACCTCTTAACACATGCGAACATATGTATCTTCTAAAATGTGACTCTTGGAGGGATGCGTACAATGATCCTTCCTTTGCCCCTGTGCCACTGGTTACAACTCCTTCACATGTATCCTGAACCCATGAGGTTCTGCCCCTTCCCCTACCCACTCTCACAATTTGTAGTGAAGATTGTAATTATATAGTAGCTGACGGTTCAGAGGGTGGACTGGCTGGGTTCTCTTCAGATTCGTCATACAATTGTGTGTGGTATTACTGCTGTTGACCCACCCATTCACATTTATGATTGTTTGATTTATCAATACTGTAAGTTTTGGCACCTTATGTGTTGAAGTTTAACTGCTTTTATGTTCATATGTAGCATTAAGTTTGTGGATAGTTCCAGTGTTTTGCATAACTCTTAGCTACTGATGTTGAAGCAATGATGACTTTACAACTGCATTTGATGTAGCAAGGGTTTGCGTTTATGCTGATGGCCAACTACTGAGGTAATGAATTAATTGAATGTCCACGGAATTACATTTTACCTGGAAAAATCACGGAAATCTCAGGGAATTGTGTGTCTTTAACCTAGCATTGGAATTTGATTTTATTGAGTTTTATAAATCACAAATTTTAAAATACTTAATATTTCAAAGTATGTTAATAATGTGAATATTATTCCCCGTAAATTACTGATGTTCAAAAATTCCAGTCAAACTATTGCATATGGATAGTATCTCTCAACTGAAGGAAAGAAAAGTCATTACTGGCGTGATGCCCCCCCCCCCCTGCCCCCCTTCTTGTCCTTGTCCTCCTCCTCCTCCTCCTCCTCCTCCTCCTGAGTAACGACCCTGATGTGGATGTCCCTATCAATTCATGTAACGTATCTGCATAAGTTTAAAGTATTTGTTTGGAGACTTAAATTTCCTGTCTGAGAAGATCAACAGCATTGTCTACATACTGCATAATTCTAGGAATCTAGAAGTAACCCCTATCATGTCATCTGCCCTGTACACACAAAGCGCATAACACACATTGTGTTTGGTACATATTGGCATTCTTCTTTACAGAAGAAACTTTCGTTAATGTAAGCAGTCAAATTTCAGAATGAAATGTAGTTTTAAAGGTGGCAGTTTTTTTTAGCTTGTTGATTTCTCTTATCATTAGGAGTCAGAGATGTGGAGAATTGCCAAAATGATTATGCTTGTGACAGATGTCACCTCTTTACCATACCATTTCTTCATATTTGTATTCACAAAATTATAGCAAAAATCTACACCTTTTCTTGAATGAAGCGAATTATGTTTCAACACCGGTGAGTATTTTCCTCTCTCTTTGTACTTATGAAGACATTAAGCTTCTTTAACTATAATTTAAGTGGACACCACTCCATTCTGAATCTTGAAAGGTGAAGATACTTCATTCCCTTTAATTGAAATAAATACAGGGTGAAGCAAAAAGGTGTTAACTTTAAATGGCTGTTATCTTCTTTGTTTTTTCACAGTTTAAACTATGGTGTCTTGATATACCATTGACTGAAGATAACCGCCTGGATGGAGGTTGTTCAGTCTCCAAGCATCATACAAAAAAAATTAAAGGCCTGGAGTGGATGTGATGCACCATCGCACCTGACAGTTGGTAGGACCTACAAGAAGTTTATAATGACTGGATCCATTCAAGATGATTACAAGGGAAACAGTGGTAGAAAGTGATTTGTCTGAACTGAAGAGCATATCATCCTCATCCAGGGAGTGATGGTAGTCATCCCAACCAAATCCTCATGCAGACTTTCTCTAGAGACTAACATATCTCAAAGGTCAATGGTTAGAATTTTGCACTATGATTTAGGAATGAAGCCATACCACTTGCAGACTGTGCAACATCTCCCAAAAACTGGATTAGCAAGCATGTGTGATGCACATATTATCTTGGAAATAGTGCACACACTACCCGATATTCTGTTCATGTTTTCTAACAAAGCAACATTCCACTTCAGCAGTTGTGTGAGCAAGCACAAGTGTGTCATCTAGGTGACTGAGCAAGCCCTGGAAGTTCGAGAGTACATGCGAGAGCCCTTAAGGTGAACATTTGGTGTGCAGTGATTGGGCCATTCTTTTCTGAATAACAGACAATCAGGTGAGGTAATTACCTTGCCATGCTCAGCAAGGCAAGGAGGAGTACATCCCACTTGCCATTCTCCAGAAAGGTACTTTCAGCAAGATGGCGCCCCTGCCTATAACAGTTAGGTGTTTTGGGATTACCTGAATGACACATTTGGTAAATGTTGGATTGGTGGAGGTGATCCTCTCCCAGAACCAGCACTTTTACCCAATCTGAAGCTATGCCAATTTTGGCTGATGGGCGTAGTCAAGGATCGTGTCTATGTCAGAAAACCTAGCAACTTGGACAACGTAAAGCACTGTATCACTTAGGTCATTACTTCTATCCCTGCCCAAATGGTCCATTGGGCCTTACAATCAACAATGGACAGACATTATAAGTGCACTGAGCAGGATGGGTGCCAAATTGAAACCCTGTAACAAAAACTATACCTTGTAATTTCACATGAGTAAACACCCATTTAATGTTTTTACCTCATCTTGTACATGTTGATACAAATGTACTCTCTTACTATCAAAGACTTCTTAATATCACATTATGATTGTTCTGATTCTTAGGTAAATTGGTGTCAGTCTCAATTGGTGATACAATTGACATTTGGAGTGTTTTTGGGAGAAATATGATCACATTTCATGCCACAAACAGTTAAAAAATTAAATGTTGATTCTGGCAGATGTTTGCATACCCAAGATGACACTAACCAGCTCCCAGACTGGGAACTCATATTCACTGGCCAGCCAAACTAGTTTGGCATGTACACTCCTGGAAATGGAAAAAAGAACACATTGACACCGGTGTGTCAGACCCACCATACTTGCTCCGGACACTGCGAGAGGGCTGTACAAGCAATGATCACACGCACGGCACAGCGGACACACCAGGAACCGCGGTGTTGGCCGTCGAATGGCGCTAGCTGCGCAGCATTTGTGCACCGCCGCCGTCAGTGTCAGCCAGTTTGCCGTGGCATACGGAGCTCCATCGCAGTCTTTAACACTGGTAGCATGCCGCGACAGCGTGGACGTGAACCATATGTGCAGTTGACGGACTTTGAGCGAGGGCGTATAGTGGGCATGCGGGAGGCCGGGTGGACGTACCGCCGAATTGCTCAACACGTGGGGCGTGAGGTCTCCACAGTACATCGATGTTGTCGCCAGTGGTCGGCGGAAGGTGCACGTGCCCGTCAACCTGGGACCGGACCGCAGCGACGCACGGATGCACGCCAAGACCGTAGGATCCTACGCAGTGCCGTAGAGGACCGCACCGCCACTTCCCAGCAAATTAGGGACACTGTTGCTCCTGGGGTATCGGCGAGGACCATTCGCAACTGTCTCCATGAAGCTGGGCTACGGTCCCGCACACCGTTAGGCCGTCTTCCGCTCACGCCCCAACATCGTGCAGCCCGCCTCCAGTGGTGTCGTGACAGGCGTGAATGGAGGGACGAATGGAGACGTGTCGTCTTCAGCGATGAGAGTCGCTTCTGCCTTGGTGCCAATGATGGTCGTATGCGTGTTTGGCGCCGTGCAGGTGAGCGCCACAATCAGGACTGCATACGACCGAGGCACACAGGGCCAACACCCGGCATCATGGTGTGGGGAGCGATCTCCTACACTGGCCGTACACCACTGGTGATCGTCGAGGGGACACTGAATAGTGCACGGTACATCCAAACCATCATCGAACCCATAGTTCTACCATTCCTAGACCGGCAAGGGAACTTGCTGTTCCAACAGGACAATGCACGTCCGCATGTATCCCGTGCCACCCAACGTGCTCTAGAAGGTGTAAGTCAACTACCCTGGCCAGCAAGATCTCCGGATCTGTCCCCCATTGAGCATGTTTGGGACTGGATGAAGCGTCGTCTCACGCGGTCTGCACGTCCAGCACGAACGCTGGTCCAACTGAGGCGCCAGGTGGAAATGGCATGGCAAGCCGTTCCACAGGACTACATCCAGCATCTCTACGGTCGTCTCCATGGGAGAATAGCAGCCTGCATTGCTGCGAAAGGTGGATATACACTGTACTAGTGCCGACATTGTGCATGCTCTGTTGCCTGTGTCTATGTGCCTGTGGTTCTGTCAGTGTGATCATGTGATGTATCTGACCCCAGGAATGTGTCAATAAAGTTTCCCCTTCCTGGGACAATGAATTCACGGTGTTCTTATTTCAATTTCCAGGAGTGTATATTGTAGCATGTACCTTCCTACTGAAACAGTTACCAAGATTTTCTGTAGGTGCTGAACAAGTATTTGTGTCATTCATATCCAGCAACATAAATGAAGAATGATCTGGAAAGTAGTGTGTGGAAGGAGAGAACTGATGGTTTATACATTTATCAGATGTGAACTAAGCTGTTTAATCATATGTGTTGACAATGCTGGAAGTCCATCATGTTTCTTGTCGGAAACAACATTCGCAGACTCCAGAAAAATGGAACAAATGTGCCAGTGCCTTGAATGACTCCAGTGGAAGGGAACTGCACTAGGATTCCACAACTGGTTCTTAAAGTCGAAATGTGTTTGTCATTGTGCAGCTCATTAAGGAAACTATTTTGTTAGATACTCTAGTGTTAATATTTGGTCTAATTATGTGACTGGATTTGCGATTTCCTGTCAGATAGGTCACAGTTCATAGTAATTGACGGAAAGTCATCGAGTAAAACAGAAGTGATTTCAGGCATTCCCCAAGGTAGCATTATAGGCCATTTGCTGTTCCTTCTCTATATAAACGATTTGGGAGACAATCTGAGCAGCCGTCTTTGGTTGTTTGCAGATGACGCTGTCATTTATCGACTAATAAAGTCATCAGAAGATCAAAACAAACTGCAAAACGATTTAGAAAAAATATCTGAATGGTGCAAAAAGTGTGAGGTCATTCACATGAGTGCTAAAAGTAACTCGTTTAACTTTGGTTACACGATAAATCAGTCTAGTCTAAAAGCCGTAAATTCAACTAAATACCTAGGTATTACAATTGCGAACAACTTAAATTGGAAAGAACACATAGAAAATGTTGTGGGGAAGGCTAACCAAAGACTGCGTTTTATTGGCAGGACACTTAGAAAATGTAACAGACCTTCTAAGGAGACTGCTTACACTACGCTTGTCTGTCCTCTTTTAGTATACTACTGTGAGGTGTGGGATCCTTACCAGATAGGACTGACAGTGTACATAAAAAAAGTTCAAAGAAAGGCAGCACGTTTTCTATTATCACGAAATATGGGAGAGAGTTTCACAGAAATGATATGGGATTTGGGCTGGAAATCACTAGAAGAAAGGCGTTTTTCGATGCGACGGAATCTTCTCACAAAATTCCAATCACCAACTTTCTCCTCCAAATGCGAAAATATTTTGTCGACAACGACCTAAATAGGGCGGAACGATCACCACAATAAAATAAGGGAAATCAGAGCTCACACGGAAACATATAGGTGTTCATTCTTTCCGTGCGCTATACAAGATTGGAATAATAGAGAATTGTGAAGGTGGTTCGATGAACCCTCTGCCAGGCACTTAAATGTGATTTGCAGAGTATCCATGTAGATGTAGATTGTCACATTTTCTTAACAACATTCAGTATTGCAATGAACAGATAAGACACGAAGGTCCACAGCCGATAACTGGGTGAAAATTTAGAACAAAATTGCCTCATAAACTTATTAAACAAAATTTTGACAGTGTCATCAGAGAAACAGTATGGCACCATAAATTCTACGCAAATTATTGCTGCAAAGAGAGAAAATACATAAATTACTGAGTAACTGAAGGCAATATAATTAATAACTGCAAGTTATATTTACAATGTTATTTCAGAAGTTGACCATGTTGACTGAAATACCCTCTTTTAAATTCTGAAGGTGGCAGGGGTAAAATACAGGGAGCGAAAGGCATTTTCAATTTGTACAGAAACCAGATGGCATTATAAGAGTCAAGGGACATGAAAGGGAAGCAGTGGTTGGGAAGGGAGTGAGACAGGTTTGTAGCCTATCCCCAATGTTATTCAATCTGTATATTGAGCAAGCAGTAAAGGAAACAAAAATAAAATTCGGAGTAGCTATTAAAATCCACGGAGAAGAAATAAAAACTTTGAGGTTCGCTGATGACATTGTAATTCTGTCAGAGACAGCAAAGGACTTGGAAGAGCAGTTGAACGGAATGGACAGTGTCTTAAAAGGAGGATATAAGATGAAGATCAACAAAAGCAAAACGAGGATAATGGAATGTAATCGAATTAAGTTGGGTGATGCTGAGGGAATTAGATTAGGAAATGAGACACTTACAGTAGTAAAGGAGTTTTGCTATTTGGGGAGCAAAATAACTGATGATGGTCAAAGTAGAAAGGATATAAAATATAGACTGGCAATGGCAAGGAAAGCATTTCTGAAGAAGAGAAATTTATTAACATCGAGTATAGATTTAAGTGTCAGGAAGTCTTTTCTGAAAGTAGTATTTGTATAGAGTGCAGCCATCTACGGAAGTGAAACATGGATGATAAATAGTTTGGACAAGAAGAGAATAGAAGGTTTCGAAATGTGGTGCTACAGAAGAATGCTGAAGATTAGGAGGGTAGATCACATAACTAATGAGGAGGTATTGAATAGGATTGGGGAGAAGAGAAGTTTGTGGCACAACTTGACTAGAAGAAGGGATCGGTTGGTAGGACATGTTCTGAGGCATCAAGGGATCACCAATTTGGTATTGAAGGGCAGTGTGGAGGGTAAAAATCATAGAGGGAGACCAAGAGATGAATACATTAAGCAGATTCAGAAGGATGTAGGTTGCAGTAGGTACTGGGAGATGAAGAAGCTTGCACAGAATAGAGTAGCATGGAGAACTGCATCAAACCAGTCACAGTACTGAAGACCACAACAACGACAACAAGCAGTATGCAGATGGTACCTAAGTATGAAAAATGTTGTATTACCTTCATAAGCACATAGGTATAATACTGCTCGAGCCATTAGATTTAAGGCATGGATGTCGTGAACTTCTTTTGAAGCGGACTTCCATCTAATCCCTGTCTCTTGAGCTGCAAGTCTCAAGAAAGGTTTCTGCAAGACAACATGAAATTTGGAAGGAATTTCTTTAATGCACTGTTTTAAAGTACTGCTCATTGGAAAAAAATTAATTTTCTCTTGCTTTGTACTTTGTACACTAGGTCTTTTGAAGTTGTCGGTCAGAGCCAAGTTTGGTCGGTGATATATATCTTCTCTTTGTGAAGAGGTTGTTGCTGACATCTTATGATAACAACATGGAACAATTATCAAACGTCTGATTGTAGGGACCATTGCAAATATCTTTGCTGCATTTGCACTGAGGTCAGCACATGCATGAAGCCCAATCAGACAGACAGAGTCCTGAGCCTCTCTTTGTGTAGTTCTTCCACTATCTGGTTTATTGGATACCTTTGCTGGGTTATCAGCACACAGTGAGGTCACATTACTTTCAGTTTCTTGTGAATAAACTTTTCCATCATTTGCGGTATTTACATTGATGTGTCCCATGTTGTCATATTTGGTCTTATCCTTTGAGGGACCACAGTTCGTTTCACAACAATGATCAGTTGTTCTAGATTCTGTGATTTTAATTAATCCTTTACTTCCACTCTGTCCTTTAGCAATAATTCCCATTTTGCTCTTTTCACTAGAATGTTTGTTTTTCTTGGCAGATTTCAGATTATATATGATATTACCCCCAGGCCAGTCAGAATGACACTTGTGCAAACAATCAGGGGGCATCTTATCTTGAATTATTTGTGCAATGTTCCCTTCAGTATCTGAATTTATTTCAACTGTGGTGTAAACTACTTGTGCAGCTGAGCAAATTTTTGTTTGACGTCTGGCAGCTGCCTCAACCAGTTCAGGCCTAGCTTCTAAACCCAGCACAGTGTATCCATATTTTGCATGAAGTAACTGGCCAACATATCCCTGCAAAGAAACAAAAAAGTTCATGAGAAGTATTTTGAAGCTGCATATCAGTGCATTTTTGAGCTCAGTGTCAGTGTTCAGTTGCGCGCACACACACACACACACACACACACACACACACACACACACACACTCTCTCTCTCTCTCTCTCTCTCTCTCTCTCTCTCTCTACATACTGCTGGAGAGTGCATACTGTGTAGGATAAGAAATAAATTATTGAACTTGCACTGTCTGAAACAGTTTTTGAACAATGTTATGCATCAAGAAATACCTGCTACTTCACTCACAAACAGATAAATCATCAAATGTAAGTTAATGTGCACAGTTATTTACTGTGTAGGTTCTGCCACAAAAACTTTGAAGTTATAATACATACAATCTTTTCAACGTGAAGAAAAAGCCATGATCATCATAAACGAAAACACCGCTGACAGCTGGTTAAATGTGGTTTTAATCTACCAAACTTCGTCTCACAGCTTACAGCTGAATCTTCAGGTGCAACAAAAATTAATACATTAATCTATCACAGGTCAACCCAATGTTTTTAGTCAAGGTATTGTCGCTCTGAGAATACTGTCAGTATTTTAAAAATAGATGATCCAATGATGTTGCTGGGTAGATCGAACTGATATACTGGACATTCATTGTTACTTCACACGAATGTGAACAGTAAAATAATGTCTCTGTGAAACATGTTTCAAAATATCTAGTATCAGAAATGCAAAGTAAATAAAAAAGCAGTCAAATATTTACAGCATTATGCAGCAATTGGTGGTCTGGATTACTGAGCTGTTCATATGTAATAGAGGACAAGATGTCATGTGTGCATAAGAACGTTGCTACTACATTTATGATGCTGCTGTGGTTGGTATCAAAACCAAACTTTGTTACCAGCTGAGTTATCCACTATGCTTCAGCAGGGCCACCATCAGAAATTTGGTATCTAACAACATAAAGATCAAGACTTGCAGTAGATTGAGGTAGAACTCGAATCTGTATTAACGAAATAATCCATTGTGTGGATTTTTACTCTGCCTTTACAATATAGTCGAGGAAGGAAGATTACAACCTCAGTCTTCTTGTACATAATGTGATACGCCATGCTAAGGCAATATTCAGCTACTGCAGGGAGAATTGTCCCATGCATGTATGAAGCTGGCAATTGTTGTAAAGATCTTAGTCTGAATTACGAGTCCAATTGCATCTACAAAATTCAACATCTCCTTAGCAGAAGCAGTAGCCCTCTAAGCATTGAGAGAAGAGTAGGTATTGCCATTTTACACACTGACAAAACATTATTATTTCAAATATAGTGTCAAGATTACATATTATTTGGTGGTTGTGCAATAAACAGATTAAATAATGGCAGAAATGGTATGATTCAGAGAAGATGCTTAGTTCCTGACAATGTTACTAAGGGTTTATGCAAGTTTGTTCCTGTACAATATCCATGGCCTCTAAAAGTTTCACAAAGATAAAAAACAAAGAGTTTCAATTCACCTTATTTTGAGTGTGATGGTTCAAATCCCTATCTGGCCATCCAGGTTTTGGTCTTCAGGACTTTGCTAAATTGATCCAGGCAAATACTGGAATGGTTTCTCTAACATGTTGGCTGCCACATGCTTAGTGACAGATGTTACACTGCCAGGCCAGGCACACATCGTTCAGCATTAAGGCTCTGCTGTGGCCAGCAGTGGCCACTTGGCCGTCTGTGTGTTAAAAAGTGTATGGCCAATTTCCTTCCCATCCTTTCAAAATCTGAGCTTGTGTACTCTGTGTTAGTGAACTGTCAATGGGATGTTAAACTCTTAATTTTCTTCCCTTCCTATTTTTAGCAACATTAATGTGTTGATTCACAGTTCAGCCAAATGTTTTACGTTATTACTCGGTCCTCTAGTAGGAAACTGCAACCACATATTCATATTTTACAGACAAACTAAAGAAGATGTAACTACAACTGTCACAACTTTTATTTAGTTTTAATGAAGTTTCTTTATTTACATGCTGTTCATGGCTCACTGGTAGAAACTTTTGGTTGGATATTGTGGTATTACTTACAAATCTGCTTATTTCAACAAATCTTTTATTTAATGACCAGTACTTGCATGGATGACCCCATTTGCAATGCGGTCTAATGTAGTAGTGACACTATATTCAGCATCTAATAGCTCCATCCAGATATTCAGTTTAAGGCAGAAGAAGCTGGCACATTCCTTTTATTGGTGTGTTGTTATGAAGAAAAGACAATGAAATGCTGGGACAAAACATCTACTGCAGGCCTACTCAAACTGGTCTATATTTGCAGATTACAAGTTGTAGCCTGTACAATGTGTT
Organism: Schistocerca cancellata; assembly: GCF_023864275.1. Lineage (NCBI taxonomy): Eukaryota > Metazoa > Arthropoda > Insecta > Orthoptera > Acrididae > Schistocerca > Schistocerca cancellata. The sequence continues at coordinate 729,185,091 of NC_064629.1, forward strand.
GATATACGGTGCACTCTCTCCGCATCGTTTTCAATTCTAACAGCTTGCATATTCACAAAACCAAATTCAGCACACATTGGAAGCAAACCGTTTCCAGTCTATAGTACGTTATGAAGAAATACAGTACTCGACAACATGGCCATCTTCATGTACTTTGGAGGTAATTCTTAAATTACCAGAGGAATACATTACAAACATAACATTAAATAAGTAAGTCACCCCAACAGAAAAACTTCTTGCGTTCTCTTAGAGATAGTCCCAACTTACAGAAATGATTCCCAAGGTGGAATATAATATTCATCAGGTATGTTGCACAATACAAAACCATGTCAATGAACAACTTTGTTCATGTCTATGCAGAAAACCCCCCTATGAACCACGGACCTTGCCGTTGGTGGGGAGGCTTGCGTGCCACAGCGATACAGATGGCTGTACCGTAGGTGCAACCACAACGGAGGGGTATCTGTTGAGAGGCCAGACAAACATGTGGTTCCTGAAGAGGGGCAGCAGCCTTTTCAGTAGTTGCAGGGGCAACAGTCTGGATGATTGACTGATCTGGTCTTGTAACACTAACCAAAACGGCCTTGGTGTGCTGGTACTGCAAATGGCTGAAAGCAAGCCGAAATTTTTCCCTACGGAATGCAGCTTTACTGTATGGTTAAATGATGATGGCGTCCTCTTGGGTAAAATATTCCAGAGGTAAAATAATCCCCCATTCGGATCTCCGGGCAGGGAATACTAAGGAGGACGTCGTTATCAGGAGAAAGAAAACTGGCATTCTACAGATCGGAGCGTGGAACGTCAGATCCCTTAATCGGGCAGGTAGGTTGGAAATTTAAAAATGGAAATAGATAGGTTAAAGTTAGATATAGTGGGAATAGTGAAGTTCGGTGGCAGGAGGAATAAGACTTTTGGTCAGGTGAATACAGGGTTATAAATACAAAATCAAATAGGGGTAATGCAAGAGTAGGTTTAATAATGAATAAAAAAAAAGGATTACGGGTAAGCTACTACAAACAGCATAGTGAATGCATTATTGTGGCCAAGATAGACATGAAGCCCATGCCTACTACAGTAGTACAAGTTTATATGCCAACTAGCTCTCCAGATGACGAAGAAATTGGTGAAATGTATGATGAGATAAAAGAAATTATTCAGGTAGTGAAGGGAGACGAAAATTTAATAGTCCTGGGTGACTGGAATTCAATAGTAGGAAAAGGCAGAGATGGAAATGTAGTAGGTGAATACGGATTGGGGGGAAGAAATGAAAGAGGAAGCCGCCTGGTAGAATTTTGCACAGAGCATAACTTAATCATAGCTAACACTTAATCGTAAAAGAAGGTTGTATACATGGAAGAAGCCTGGAGATACTAGAAGGTATCAGATACATTACATAATTGTAAGACAGTGATTTACGAACCAGATTTTAAATTGTAAGACATTTCCAGGGGCAGATGTGGACTCTGACCACAATCTGTTGGTTATAAACCGTAGATTAAAACTGAAGAAACTGCAAAAAGGTGGGAATTTAAGGAGATGGGACCTGGATAAACTGAAAGAACCAGCGATTGTACAGAGTTTCAGGGAGAGCATAAGGGAACAATTGACAGGAATGGGGGAAAGAAATACAGTAGAAGAAGAATGGGTAGCTTTGAGGGATGAAGTAGTGAAGGCAGCAGAGGATCGAGTAGGTAAAAAGATGAGGGATAGTAGAAATTCTTGGGTAACAGAAGAAATATCGAATTTAATTGATGAAAGGAGAAAATACAAAAATGCAGTAAATGAAGCAGGCAAAAAGGGCTACAAACGTCTCAAAAATGAGATCGACAGGAAGTGCAAAATGGCTAAGCAGGGATGGCTAGAGGACAAATGTAAGGATGTAGAGGCATATGTCACTAGGGGTTAGATAGATACTGCCTACAGGAAAATTAAAGAGACCTTTGGAGAAAAGAGAACCATGTGCATGAATATCAAGAACTCATACGGAAACCCAGTTCTACGCAAAGAAGGGAAAGAAGAAAGGTGGAAGGAGTATATAGAGGGCCTATACAAGGGACAAGATTATGGAAACGGAAGAGGATGTGGCTGAAGATGAAATGGGAGATACAATACTGCGTGAAGAGTTTGACAGAGCACTGAAAGACCTGAGTCGAAACTAGGCCCCCGGAGTAGACAACATTCCATTAGAACTACTGATGGCCTTGGGAGAGCCAGTCCTGACAAAACTCTACCATCTGGTGAGCAAGATGTATGAGACAGGCAAAATACCCTCAGACTTCAAGAAGAATATAATAATTCCAATCCCAAAGAAAGCAGGTGTTGACAGATGTGAAAATTACCAAACTATCTGTTTAATAAGTCACAGCTGCAAAATACTAAAGCGAAGTCTTTACAGATGAATGGAAAAACTGGTAGAAGTCGACCTCGGGGAAGATCAGTTTGGATTCCGTAGAAATGTTGGAACACGTGAGGCAATACTGACCCTACGACTTATCTTAGAAGAAAGATTAAGGAAAGGCAAACCTGCGTTTCTAGCATTTGTAGACTTAGAGTAAGGTTTTGACAATGTTGACTGGAATGCTCTCTTTCAAATTCTAAAGGTGGCAGGGGTAAAATACAGGGAGCGAAAGGCTATTTACAATTTGTACAGAAACCAGATGGCAGTTATAAGAGTCGAGGGGCATGAAAGGGAAGCAGCGGTTGGGAAGGGAGTGAGACAGGGTTGTAGCCTCTCCCCAATGTTATTAAATCTGTATATTGAGCAAGCAATAAAGGAAACAAAAGAAAAGTTCAGAGTAGGTATTAAAATCCATGGAGAAGAAATAAAAACTTTGAGGTTCGCTGATGACATTGTAATTCTGTCAGAGACAGCAAAGGACTTGGAAGAGCAGTTGAACGGAATGGACAGTGTCTTAAAAGGAGGATACAAGATGGACATCAACAAAAGCAAAACGGGGATAATGGAATTTAGTCGAATTAAGTTGGTTGACGCTGAGGGAATTAGATTAGGAAATGAGACACTTATAGTAGTAAAGGAGTTTTGCTATTTGGGGAGCAAAATAACTGATGATGGTCGAAGTAGAGAGGATATAAAATGTAGACTGGCAATGGCAAGGAAAGCGTTTCTGAAGAAGAGAAATTTATTAACATCGAGTATAGATTTGTCAGGAAGTCTTTTCTGAAAGTATTTGTATTGAGTGTAGCCATGTACGGAAGTGAAACGTGGATGATAAATACTTTGGACAAGAACAGAATAGAAGCTTTCGAAATGTGGTGCTACAGAAGAATGCTGAAGATTAGAAGGGTAGATCACATAACTAATGAGAAGGTATTGAATAGGATTGGGGAGAAGAGAAGTTTGTGGCACAACTTGACTAGAAGAAGGGATCGGTTGGTAGGACATGTTCTGAGGCATCAAGGGATCACCAGTTTGGTATTGGAGGGCAGTGTGGAGGGTAAAAATCATAGAGGGAGACCAAGAGATGAATACATTAAGCAGATTCAGAAGGATGGAGGTTGCAGTAGGTACTGGGAGATGAAGAAGCTTGTGCAGAATAGAGTAGCATGGAGAGCTGCATCAAACCAGTCACAGGACTGAAGACCACAACAACAACATCATCCTAATCAATGTGGCACCCCACTTGGTTCCATTAAAACTGGAAGGGTGAGGACACGAATTGTAGTCCAAAAGCAATCAGCGACAACTACAGCTCTAACAGTGAGAGTTGAAAGACTTTTGTTTAAGGTAAGTACCACATCATTAAATATATGGGACAAGTAGGTCTTAGAGGTCAGACTGTAATTAAAATCTGTTTTATGAACATCAAGGATTCTGAATCAGCACAAAACATAAAGCAATAGCAGCAGGCATGCATTGTTGAAAATTCTGTAAAAGATAGTCATACAGAAAATAATGTTTTCATTCCTAACTTTGAGATACTTACAGTATCACATTGCAGTGAGTTAAAAGTTAGTGTTCCAGCAGAAATTCTTAGCATTTAATTGATACTGCTTTAGGAAAAGACTGAAAATATTAATTGTAATTACCATTCCAGATCCAAAATCAACGATTCTTCTAATGCCACCTGATTGACACTCGTCATGAATAACTTGAGCCAAATGACATATTTCATGGAGCTTTTTCTCAGATAAACGATGGCATATAATAGAAGGAATGCAATATAACTCTTCCTTTAAAATGTATGTTTTAACCACCGACTTCAGTTTTTGGCACATTTTGCAGAAATATTTTAGTGAATCTGGCCAGTCATCCTGCCAAGAGATAAGTCACACAAATAAGTTTTCCCATGCTTTTATAACATTTTATCCTACTAAGAAAAAGATATTCTTAAAACACTTGCATAGGCTTGAATGACAAAGAATAACATTTACTAACCTTAATATAACCTGTAGGGAGCTGATTTAATTCTTCATTTGAAAGAGTTAAAAGTGCTTCACACCATGCAGAGGGTATTTTGTTCAGAATATCATTAATCAAAATTTCTGTTACTGGACATGAATAAAGCCAGTCATATTCCTTCAGGAAGGCAAGTGCATCCCGAAAGTATGCTTCGAAAGTGACATAATTTTCAGGTAACATTCTGAAAAATAAAAAAAAAATCCTGAAGCTAAGATGTACAGTTAATTTAAAGTAACATTTTTTGTGGTATAAAAACTAGTTTCTTAAGTGCTCCAACACAAAACTACTACAGAAATATAATTCCTTTTTGAATACTATTCCGAACAGATTACAGATCTGTCAAGTTAGTTTTTGATTACTGTCAACCTGAAATTGTGGAACAGTTAGCTTATGTCTGGACTTTCAGACTCAAAGTAGCAATAGTCTGGATGGAATAGAGGATGTATATAAGGCTACATAGGAAGAACATTTGAAAATACGTATTATTATCAAATAATCATCATTGTTGATTTGCAACTCACATGTATGAGGCATGAGAATCTGCTATCTTACTGACATTAATATTATTAAGAATATTACAGCATCAGACCTTATCTAACAATTTGTGTTCTCAATGTTTCTAGCAGCAATGATTCCTTGGTCTTTTCCTTTCATTTTTCTGTACAAGCTTTTTTTGATGTCCCACTATTCTTTGTTCTTGTATGCCCACACCAGTGAGGTTTATAATTGTAATTATTCAGGCTTCCTGGGAATATGTTCTCATCTTGAGGTGTCAGGTGTTCTGCTGGATATTAGTGCTGTCCATGCACAATATTTTGACAATGTAAATCGTCTTCATAAGGTGCTACTTGAGACTGGTAGTTGAGAGGAACAGATCCATTATTTATGCCTACGGCCTCCTCTCACTGTGGTCAGTTCTAGGGATTCATTCTGTGACTGAATCCCACTATGAGCATTCTGAACAATTCCGTCTTTGGTCCACTGCACCAGGGCACAAGCTGGTGTTCCATTTTCAGTCTGGAGCATCTCCATGGTCAATTCTAGACATTCTGCATGTGGCCTATGCCCATTAAAAAAATCCTGAGATGAGGGATGTAACACACAGAACCGACCTTGGAGGTGCACCTGAAACTACAGGTGTTCGGTTATACTGATTTTTTTTAATTTAATTTTTTTTATCTGCAGTTTAACTTGTCTGTTAAAACTGCTCAAAATAATTGATTCCTGAAATAACCAATTTTCAGTTTTTTATTGCTATTATTTCCAGTAATAAACATAGACAATGAACAGAGATCGGATAAAGGTAAGACTCTCTCAGAATTTTGCATTATACACTTCAAGATCAAAATAAAACTTAGTCCATATACTGTTTCCTACTTTTCTTAAAAAGTAATGAGAGGCTCATACAACTATTGGGGCATAACAAATAGTCAGTGCTAAAGTATGAAAACTAAGTTTGGAGAACTAAAATTTTCCATGTTACGTTGTCCATCTCCAAGGGCTGCAAAATGGATAAAGGCATACTTTGTAGACACAGGCAGCAGATCAGCTACTTTCTATTTCTAATACAAACAATGAATGAATTTTTAAGTTTTTAATTTTCTACTGTTGCCTTAATTTCCTTTCTCTTTTATTATTTCTTAGAACTGGTAGACAAAGATTTTGTGTAAAATTTGTAGTGATCTTTTTCTTAAACACTTCGAAAGGGAAGCCCATTTTGTAGTCAAATATATTTACTTTCTAACAAGAATGAGCATAAAAGTTATTCTTTTATGAAAAAACTAAACATGCTCTTTCAAAAAAGTAAAATAAACTGTTTAGATAATGCACAAAATAGAATATTTAGCAGGAACAATTACTTGACAAGAGCTAAAATTTCAGTATTGAATTAATCCATTGGACAATTTTCATTGTCCACTCTGTTCATAAATACTCATTCTATAATGTGTGAATCTAAGTTGACTCTTTTCATTAAAACAATATTATTCAAAGACAATACCAATCCTTCAGAAGCCACAGGACTTCCTACCAGTGATAAATATTTTTGAGCTAAAATATATTGTAGTCAAATATATTTACTTTCTAACAAGAATTAGCATAAAAGTTATTTTTTGATGAAAAAACTAAAAATGCTCTTTCAAAAAAGTAAAATAAACTGTTTTGATAATGCACAAAATAGAATATTTAGCAGGAACAATTACTTGACAAGAGTTAAAATTTCAGTATTGAATTAATCCATTGGACAATTTTCATTGTCCACTCTGTTCATAAATACTCATTCTATAGTGTGTGAATCTAAGTCGACTATTTTCATTAAAACAATACTATTCAAAGACGATACCAATCCTTCAGAAGCCACAGAACTTCCTGCCAGTGATAAATATTTTTGAGCTACAAATGACAAGCCTGGCATACACCTTTTACACTGCCCCCCCCCCCCCCCCCAAAAAAAAAAACACCACACATTGAAAGGATCACTGCTTCTGGGTGGGGACAAAAGAAACCTTATTGTCTCAACAATGCTCTACTAATTCTTATGTCATGTTTATTGCTCATTTCTAACTGCTGGTGTTATTGAAGTATCTCTGATTGCTTTTCTCATTTTCTATAACAACCCAGTTTTTCAAAGCTGTGGAAATTTTATGAATAAACATTACTTGTTTATTTAAAAATTTTATTTAAAATCCAAAAATTTTAGCAACACTCCTATGACAAATTGATATACTGGTAGAACATCCAACACTTCAAGAAGTCAAGTTTATAACTGTACATATTGACAGCAGTTACCTTATCACACAGTTATTTACTGTTCGTTACATTTATGACTTTTTTCCACTTCTCATTCCCTTGTTCATGGTTGTGATCAACTTTGTTTCTGCTGTTTGGATATTGCCTTAGTGTGTGTATCAAGTGAGTACTTGTTCCTTGTATTTAATTACGAACTAGCAAAAACTATGTATGCTTATACCATTTCAGCCTATGCTGCTATTTCTTTTAGGACATCTCTTTCTTCCACTTTATTTCATTATTAACCCTCCATTGTAGTCTCACTATTAAACAACTTCTCCTCAAAAAGTCATTTTCGGTATTTCTGATCCACAGAGTAATGTAATTTGAATAACTTCTCCATACAAACTTTTCTTTCTCACCGTCATCATTTTTTTACCATATCAATGAGTTCATTTTATTTATTGTTAGTTTTACCTGAGATATTCTTTTGAAATTTCTCTCTTATTACACTCTTGTTTAGCAAATAACAGACTTAAATATTCAAATTCCTCACCAGAACTAGTTCCTCTTTCCTCAGTATTCTTTATTCTACTGTCATGAGATGAAAGGAGTAAGATTTTTGGCAAGGGAATATATGGGAACTGCAGCCATAATGGAGAAGACGAAGAAAAAGGAAGGGGGCAAGCAAGATAGAATTAGATAAAACAAATGATGGTACTAATGGAAGGAAGGATGAAAGGAGATCTTTGGAAAGAGAGAGATGCTTGTAAAAGAAGATGTGAGAAATGGACAATGAGGCTGTAACATATTTTGGGGAAAAAGTAAGGTGGAAATTTTTTGTATAATTTGAAATTTTATTGTATAACTGCAGAATTATTTTTACTTATTAGTTCTGCTGTATATTTCCCATTGTGCAGAATTGTCCTTTGATACAAGATTTTAGAAGATTTGTAATTTAAGGCTGACCTTTTGCTCTTTCTGGATATGTAGATGTGCTGTCTTTTAATATTCTTTCTGTTTTTTTCTAGCACCTTTGTACAGAATGTAACAGTTAGGCAACATACCTATGGTTTCCAAATATCTACTTGCTACATTAAGAAAGCCTTGATGGTAACTTAAAAATATATGTGTAAGGATTTGATACAGGAAAAATTACGCAGTATTGCAGAGTGCATTATTGAACTGGCAGAATGAACTTGGCATGTTGCTTGAGGTATCAGGGAAGCTATAAATTCATTGACAGTGCATTACTGGGGAAAGAGAGACTCCTGAATGTATGGACAATGGACAACAATGGGGAAAATACAGTGGGGCATATCAGCACTCTCTTAAAGTGACTAAGCATATGAATTAAATGATTTACCTTGTAAATAGTGAGTCTCATTGTTTCACAATGTATAAAAAAATATAACAATCTCTACTCACAGAACAAGATAAATTTTGCAGGTCGCATGTCAGCGCTTACCTCCACTACAAACTATGTCAGATATGTATACTAAAAACGATACAGCCCTCACCAAATATGTATGAAGAACAAAGAACAGGGACGTTCTAATTTATGGAAACTTTTTGTTGATTCCTGCTGATGTGTTGCTGAAGTCATGGGACACAGGATACATAAGACAACAAACTGTTACCAGGTCTTTAGCTATAGACATTCTATGCTGGTTGTATGTCTTCAAACACTTAAAAGAAAATAACAGTCCTGGCACTGGGTCTTACAACATGAGAGACCTCACCTATCATGACAATGACACTAAGTGACATTTAAACTGGTGCTGACTGTGATTCATTGTACCGTACTGCTTCCTTACAACTCTGTTACTTTGTGCCAGATGTGCACAACAAGACTGCCTGTATACAGCTTGTTCATCACACACTCACGGATCTCAAAAACGCGGACATATATGTAAATGAAGTGAAAATAAAGATTTCTTAAGTTAGTCTGACCAGAATGATACACTATGTGACAGGACTGTTGTATTTACCCAACACAGTATGTTGTTATTACTCCCAGCTGCTATTCCTCTTATTGAGTCTTCTCTTCGAACCAATGATGAGGTTACTGCTTGCTGAGAGGAGGTGTTTGGAGGGGGAGTGATGCTTCACCAAGGAGTGTTCCCATAAGCCTTCTTGACTCCTGCGTGAGCTTGCTTTTTTTTCTTTTTTTTAATGCATTTCAATGTGCTTTGCCCAACAGAATGGTATAACATTATCTTGCTCTTAAAGGAAGAGAAGGAAGTAGGTACTCAATTGTATAGACAGTTTGGTCAGAGACCAAAAAGTACTCAGGTATCAAAGTAGAAGACAGAACTTCTTCCATTTATCATGATTCACTTGCTCCATTCCTCCCAGAGTGCTACAAAATTCAGCAGTGAATTCATATGGAAGATAAACAGAAGAACAATGTCAGAAAAATGCCCAAGTAACTGAATGTGGGGTTGGATTCTGCATAAACCCATCAGCATATTTTGATGGTAATTTAAAATATTGCCAAATGGAAATCTACAACTCTTACGTAAGTTAAATGTTACACTGTTTTAGGTCTCCTAAGGAATCAAGGTGATGATTTACCCAAATCTAAAATGGCTCTGAGCACTATGGGACTCAACTGCTGTGGTCATAAGTCCCCTAGAACTTAGAACTACTTAAACCTAACTAACCTAAGGACATCACACACATCCATGCCCGAGGCAGGATTCGAACCTGCGACCGTAGTGGTCGTGCGGTTCCAGACTGTAGCGCCTTTAACCGCTCGGCCACTCCGGCCGGCACCCAAATCTTTTCACATCAATATTTTCTGAAGGATACCTCTACATTAATCCAAAAGGCCTCATAATTCACAAACATCTCTTAAAATTTCATTCCACGCATAAGTACACAAACCCCTGAAGTATGAAAACATTTTATGAGTGTGTTGCACAATGAGAAGCTGCCACATGGTGTAAAGTGGGAACTTATGAACTTTGGTGCAGAGGTCGGAAACTGAAGCATGTTTTAAATGCACTTCTACTCAGCCTAATTCCCTCCCTCATGGTGCTCTGCATCCAAAATTTTTGATGTGGTGAACTAGATGACTTGTGAAACATGTAACCATAATCAGACTACAATTGTTACTGTCAGCCTAATACAGAGTGAGTTTCGGTTGTTTGCAGTGTGTATTTTCTGAGCTTGTGTTTTGCTTGCTGTTCACACATGAGGGCAAGTTCTGTCTGTTTTTGGTTATTTTTCAACAAATAAGAAAGGTTGAGTGTTGTTGTTAAAGAAGGTTACCATTAGTGATTATAGGTAACTGTAAGTCTGTGATGCTCTTCATCACTTTCATTGTTACTTTCTTGCACGCTTTTGATTATTTCTTCATCTGTTAAAGTTTGGTCCGCATCACAGTTTTCCTCATTCAGTCACTTAGTAATATCTTCGTCATCAAATTCTTCTCCTCCTGGAGGGTTGTGGAACATGTCAGTGTACAAAGTAATTGATAATTCCAAATTGACTGGCTCATTGTGTCACTCACTACTGGATCCAACTCAGCATCAATGGATGGCTACAGTTTTCTCCAGCTCTTCATTATGGTAGCGCTGTCCACTTTATCCCATGCTTCGGCTCCTTACAAAACAACAGTACATATGTTAATTGCTTTCCACACCTTCAGCATAGTCTCACTTTCATTCAGCAAGGAGATGAGAAGTGAATGTCGATAATGACATTTAATTGATTCCAAAATTCCCTGGTCCATGGTCTGTATTAGGGCTGTCACAAAGGGTGGCAGAAAGAGTGCTTGCATATCATCAGACTTTAGAGAAACATCTGAAGAATGACTGAGAGCATTGTCAATTATAAGGATAGCTGTCAGTGGAAGCTTTGTCTTCTTTAGCTCTTTTCTCACTGGGGGTACAAATGTTTCATGGAACCACAGCGAAAATATTTGTCTGTTCATCCTCGTTTTCATCTGAGCACAAAACTGTATTGGTAGAGTATTTATGTCAGTGTGTTGAAAACAACATGGACATTGGGTTTTTCCAATCACCATAAGTGGTAGTTTATGAGTCCCATTTGCATTACAACCCACCATTAATGTTATGTGCTCTTTCTGTTGCTTGTAACCATGAGCTTCCTTCTCACTGTTGGCAGCTAATGTTTTTGAAGGAAGCGTCTTGTAAAAGAGTCCTGTTTCATCAGCATTATACAAGGCATCAGCAGTTAAATCTTCTTCCTGTATTATCTTCTGTATCTTGCTTACAAACTCGTCAGCATCCTTATTGTTAGCTGAGCGACTTTCCCGGTGACTGTCAGCTGCCGAATGCCATGTCATTTTTTCCAGTTTGATAGCCAACCTTCGCTCGCTGCAAACAAGTTACTACCGCCAAGTTATTTGTTAAATGCAGCTGATTTTTCCTTTATAATCGGGCCACTGACTGGAATTCCTTTACTGTGTTGTTGTATGACCCATCTATAAGCTGCTACTTCCAGTTCTTTATTCTCACTATTCCCCATAACTTTCCGTTTTCCCAACTCACTATCAAATTGTGTTGAGTACTGTCGAATAACATCTTTCTTTTTGATGTTATAAATAGATGATCGTCAAACATTAAACTCAGCAGCAATGGCTTTCTGTAAAGAACCTCGATTTAACTTATCTAAAATTTCAAGTTTCTGCTTGAGGTCTAGTGTAACATGTTTCCTTTTAGAAGACATGATTCCAAACTGTAAAGAAAGCTACAATTTCGAATACAGTATATAAAGCACTGTTTAACTAAGCATTGTTGCACACGATAATTCATTGTGCACGTGTTTTTGGATTTACTCTGGATTACTGAGAAGCCGGAATACTGAGGACCGGATTAGTGAGAGTTGAGTGTAGTTTCATCTGGTAAATGTAGTGGGGAGACTAGTTGGGAATCAAACAAGGAATTCACCTCAAGCTACAGTATAGATAGTTCAGATAAATTGATAGAGTAACAGAAAGTTATAACCTATAACCTTCATGCACGATTAGGGTACCTTAAGCAGTAACTACACAGTCTGTGAAGGAAGGGGGTGAAAAAAATGGGCACAGACAGCTGGAAGAGAGGCCATCAGTAATGTTATGTGCTCTGATTGTTTTATTTTGAATGTTTGGTCAGCTGTCAAAGAGTCCAGTGGAGAGGAACCTTTGTTGTGTAACTACTGTTACGCATATTTTCAAAAGATGCTTAATGGCAATTGCACATAAGAGAGTAAATTTTACTTGTATGAGCTTTTCTAAGCATATTTTGTCTGATGATTATTCAAAACACGTCATAAGTGAACTACATAGCGATCAAGACGTTTCCAAGGAATTACTATACACCAAATCTGAATGGTTGCATACCTCAAAAAAGGACGACTTTATCAGTCAAATGGAACCTGACCTTTTTGACTGTTTCTCCAGGGAAAATAATGTTGATGGTGCTACTAAAAACTAAAACCTCATAATACAGTGTACTATCAAACTAAAGTAAAGAGAAACAGTGGCACAATCATTTACAATACTTTCACTGATTATTTTTTAGTTAAATATTGACACTGAAATGAATCAAGTTGATTGTATTTCAAAAAAATAAAAAAGATTTTGTGATATGACTCCATATCTTGAACACTTGGCAGGCAGTTTACAATACTGACAACTTGAATGACAAATATATGAGAAAAGTACTACCACAGCTGTATCTTGAGAATGTCTTTATTCTATCACACGGCTAGTTTTGGCAGCTCACTACTATCATCCTCAGGCCCTGTCTACCAAAGAACATGTACACAATTCCAATATTTGAAAACTAAACAACTATAAGACAACAAACATAAAAATTATGGTACTCTAATGTATTAGTTGAAGCAACCTTAAGGTAATATTCTGCGAAGTACCAACAGAGTACGTATGTAGTACCTCCATTATTTTTTTCCCTGCTCTAGTCCAGTAATGTATTAGCGTATAAAACATAAACAGAGAAGAAACCTGAATCACAGTCACAAAACATATGGCTGTCATCATATGTGAAAACAATGGAATCTAAAAAGGCAACTTTCGCTGCTTCCAAACCTAACCATTAAATCAACACAATGTACTACTGTATAAATTTAACAAAGGGTCCCAAATATCAGACATTATCCCGGTAAAGATGTTCATTAATGCTTAAAGACGTATGCCAAAGGTGTATATGTGATGTGAGAACCTAACGGTAGAGGTGAAACCAACCCCACTGCAACTGTACATGAACCACATAATTTTGTGGCAACCTATCGCCAAGAACCAAGAACTAGAAAAGCCCTCCCCTCAAAACCTTTGATAACTATGTACCCTTAAATAACCAAAAAGGCCAGGCCTCAAGTATTATGTTCACTATTACGCCCTAACTGCAAGAAATAAAACAAAAATATCCACTTCAAACAGTATATTCCTCAATATAAAACCCTCCTTGATATAAAATGAATGACAAACTTACTAAATTTTCACAAAGCTTCAAATCTGCCTTTGGCAGTTCTTTTTCTGTAAAAAAATTAAAAACAGAAATTCATTACTACTCAGTCAGTTTCAATAACTATTGGTATTAGAATACCACATAGGATGAAACTGAAGCTGTATCATAAAATTAAAGACAATGACAGGTCAGTTACAGAATTTGACTACTGACAATGCTGCAAATTACTGAAGAATGGTGTGAGACTCTGTAAATCACTTGATATAATTTTGCTAATGCACCAGAAATCTTTCAGAAATCTCTGGAACAAACTATTGCCAACATTCCACAATGCATCAGTTATCTGGATAACATAGTGGTCACAGGAAGAACTCATGAGCATATATTGAATGTCTGGCAAATATTTTCAGTGCTTTTGACAGCTGGGCTAAAGTGTAGCTTGACAAAATGCTCCTTTTTTTTCAGGCTTGTGTTGATTATATAGGATATTTCCTTAGCTGGGAAGACCTTAAACTGACATCATAGGTTACCCAAAGAACATAAAGGAGCTTCAGGTTCTTATGAGCAAGGTCATGTATTATGCCCAATTTATATCCCAAATTACAACACTAGCCCAACTGTTGAATCAATTGCAGAGAAAAGGGGCCCCTTTCAAGTAGTTCGTGGGCTGTTACCAAGTATTTCTTAAGCTGAAGAAATGTCTCCAAACTACTACTTGTCCGACCTGGTATCAGCCTCATGTACCTTTAGTGTTGGCCATGGACACATCATCAAATGGCAATGGGGCCTTTCTTTCACATATCGTGTTTGCCTCTATGGTACTACCTGTGGAACAAGAAAATTATTCCCACATAGAGGAGGAGACACTGGCAATTATCTTTGGTATCCAGAAGTTCTCATTTTCCTGTGCGACAATAAATTTCATCGGATCCCAAATCATAAGCTGTTGTTAGCCATATTTGGCCCTAAGTCAAAGTTGCCTAAATGGATGTCTCAGAGGTTACAACACTTGGCTCTTCTCTTGTCTAATTACCAATATTCCATTCATTATCGTATATTGACCCAACACGTGAATTTCAGATGTGCTGCCACAGTTACTATGGGTCCCAATGAAAAATGTGATAAACAAGACTGACTGCTTTCACACTGGTTCACAACTGTAACAGTTGATGGAAAAGTTTCCCATCACTTCCAGGCATGTTGCAGACAGGTTTGCCAGTTTCTATGAACTTACAAACCGGCTGGCCACAGGCCCTTCTAATGCCATCCTCACAGGAACTTCATTATTTCTTTTCACAAATTATTGAGTCAAGATAACAGTCAGTATCGAGTAGTGAGTCCAGAGGTTCTGCATTCCCATATACTGCTACTCCTGTATCAGTGTCACTGGGGCATTTTCAGAATGAAGAATCTGGTCTGGCAACAAGTGTATTGGCCATGGATCAATGAGGATATTGTGCACGTGGCTCAACAGTGCCAAGCTTGTCAGACACAACAACCTGCACTGCCTGAAGTTTGCCAGCCATTGCTTATGCCTATCCAGCTATGGGATCAGGTGGATGCAGACTTTTAGGATCCTTTCCAAGGTGCCATGTGGTTGATTTTTGTACCTGGAATGGAATCAAGAACATTACCACACCTCTGTTGTACCCTGCCTCTAATTGGATGGCTAAACATTTTGTCTGAGTGTTTAAACCACAGATGGAAGACCTATCAAAATCCATGGCTACCAGTTCTGCACGGGTTTTCTTTTTACTGTCTTACTGGGTGGCACCGATCATGATAAAAGCCCAGCAGGACTATTGCACAGTAATTTCGTGTTAGATCTACTTCAGCCTCCATTGATACAAGAAGAAGAAGCAGCCACATTTTTAAGGTGACCGTCCCTGTATGGGTAGACATTCCATCACCATCCAATCACGGCTGCCAGCTGGTCCTGATGACCATATCTCAAGGCATCCCCACACCTGACGGCATCTTTTGCTGGTACCTGAACCAGCTCTGTCTGCCTCTTCTGCAGTAAGATCCACCTTTGGATCTGGCACACATGTGGGGGCAGACCACCTTGCCCATTTCACAGACCAACAACAGGAGACATAAGGGTCTGGTTCAAAAACGACATCCCAGGGGCGGGAGCCTCATTCTTCCTGGTTTTCCAGCCACCTTGAGTCATGGTTATGGATCAGGACCTCGACATATGCTTCCCAGTGTGTCCTGGGTCTGATGTCAAACTCACAGTCTTCTCTGGAACTAACAGCAAGTTGAGAGTATGGCCCACCATTGTCTCCTGCTTCTCTGGTGCCATACCCAGAAATGGCTCCGCCACCACTGACAGCACCCAAAGCCACACGTCATCCTCCTCTGCTCTGGCCAGGATAGTTCTGGCCCTATGGGCTGATTCAAGGGGGGAGTGATCTTGTAACCGCACTGGACGTATTATGCATGTGTCTGGTGTGGCATGGGAGGACACATCTGCTGGTGTCAGGTCAAGTGGCAAACATCCACAGCAAATTTAAGGGTTGCCAGAGACCGTGATGGTCTCACTTGTCAACCACCCCATGTTTACAGCAAGCTCTCTGGTGTATCCATTGATGAAGGCCCTAAGCTATGTGGTTTGGACTTTGTTGGAACCTACCAATGACATTTGGCTAGCATATGGATTTGCCTGTCTGCCTGATGTGAGACAGCTTGCATTCATTGTTAAACTTACCATTGTTTTTTCAGTGAATGAACTGGCATCATATGGGTGAACTGAGAGTGTGGTTCGTACCCAGGAGTTCTCCAGCACTGATGTGCAAGTTATTCAACAAATATTCAGAGTACTGTATTGACAACGTATATCCACCTCCAGAAGTCTTTTGTTTTGTGTATTTCCTGAAGAGTCAGAAACTAGTACTCTCTATGACTTAATTGTAGTTCTGCTTAATAGAACATGTGTTGTAGAAGAAGCATACTTACAACAAAAACTATATGGTCCGTTGTGGAAAACACAAAAACAAAAATCTGTGCACAGTGTTGAGTCACAAAATGTTCTCTCTCTTCTGTAGGAGAACATAACTGTTAGTGACCCATCAGAGATTTGCAAAATATTTAGTAACCATCTCATGACTAGTAGTTAGCAAGTTAGATCAAAATTTTATTGGTACAAGCTGCTGCTCGTGCACCAAGACAATTATGTAGCATACGACTACAGCAAACAAGCACAGAGTAAATTAATCAATTATTAAATCTCTGACGAGTAAAAACTCACTTGGGTATTATGAAATATGAAGTACGCTTATAAAAATAATAGCACCATACATTACTCCTATACTCAGTCATTGTTTAATGTATGTTCGGGGTGCTGCGTGCTTCGAGGCAGAAAAAAAAAAAAAAAACATACTTTAATAAAACTACATTATAAGAGGGAAGAAAGAAATAATGTTTCAAATACAGGGAAATTTCCTTGCTGCCAGTGTTTTTTAAGGATTCTGATAAGGTAATTTATGGCAACGTAGAAACACATCTCAGTAAACATAATTTGTTGTCAGAGTCATAGTATAGCTTCAGGAACCAAGCAGCAACACAAAAATATATACTGGGTGTTTCAAAGTGAGGGAGTTGGCCAAGGGTTCTGTCCTAATTATATATCAAACATCTGCCACTAAACATGACAGGTGGTTAGAAAACATTTTACTTATAGACGGCCCGTATCATTTCATTGTGAAAGGTATATAATGCAAATAATTTAGCAAACTGGCTAGTGAGTAAGATCATCTCATGGCTCACAGAGAGCAGATTGTCACTGAACTAAAACAAAACATATTGAAAATAGTTTGTTTCTTGTAAAAGTGAAATTTTACTGTCACTAGGTGATCAAACGAACTAGTAAAGTCATGCTCATTAAATTTTAAAGACTGAAGATACAATTCTACAAATCTTGAAAATATCATATTCAAGAGCTTACGCAAAAACTGAATGAAAGATGTACTCGCATCACCAATACTAAAATATGAACGCTTATTAACTTATGTTCTATTTACCGCACAACAGCATGTTTCAGTACTACTTTGTTTAACAATTTAGAATATTCTTAGCCCAGAGAAACAATTAGAACAAACTGCAATATTAGTTTGTGAACTTCACACAGGGTGTTGCCCATGCCTATAAATTCTAACTCACGTGTGTGTATGTGTGTGTGTGTGTGTGTGTGTGTGGGGGAGGGGGGGGGGGGGGGAGGTGTTGGGTTTCACTGATGGCCTTTGAAGTAATGTGGACAAAATAATAAAGAGCTGCTGAATTTACTTAGTGAACATTAGAGATAGAAGAGATTTGCATTCCCTTAAATGCCACATGGAAACCTATGCACATTTCTATAGGTTCTTATTTCTTATTGTTGCAATTCTTATTTTTTTTTTTTCATCTACCTTCTGTGAGTTTACTTAAATTTCTAATTCAAGTTAATTTCAGTAGCAATGTGGATTTACTGAAATAATTTTGTAATCCCTCTTTTTCTTCATGCATTGCTGTAATATAAAAAAACACCAGAGATAATGATTTATTTATTTTACGAGGCTCCTTATAAATACATTTAGTTCAGTGGTGTTCCAACTTACTAATACCACTAGAAAAAATAATATTTTGTCCATCTGTGTAAAATGTCAGTTTCAGCTTCATCTTTATTTGAATGTTTCAACCCAGCCATTTCTTCAGGATTGGTAACAAAAATGAATCATTGGGAGCTAAATTTGATGGTGTGTAATGTGGAAGCATGTCATACAGTTTTGCAACAATTATCCTAGACGTGGAGGAGAATCTTATTACACAAGACAACTCTCTCCTTGGTTTGTTAATATGTTTAACCTAAATTGCATTGTTCAGTTTGTTCAGTAGTTATGTACAATACTCCCTAGTGACAGTTCTACCTTCAGAATGTAAAGATTGAAAGGCAGCCAAGACAGGTCATTCCAAATGTATCCAGAATGAGTAAATATATCAAGATGAAATTTTTGCTATGGTATAGTGGACAGTGTGGAAAATTTTCTGATGTATGCAAGAAATTTTTAACATTTGTAGCTGTTGAATTACGACATGGATTTAACTTTTTAAACAGAGCTGTATACTTTTTTCTGTGACATAGAAAAGATCCTTTGAAGAGGATTTTCATGACACAACATGTGTGGAATTGGATCAAATAGTAATACAGTACCAGTGCTACAAAATACTGTCCCACCATCACGAAAAGAAATCACACAAATGTTTACCCTTCTGTACCAAAAGTAAGCAAACACACAACTCAGGTATGATTCACGTAACAGTCTGTGCACTGCTGCTGTTGTGATCATACAGCTTGCTCATGAAGCTATTCAGACTTGTATAATGTATTATATGGCAGTCAAAAAAGTGATTATGGTTTTTGTTCGTAGTGAATGTTGCCAAACTGCTACAGCTGCAGTGTAGTTGCATGTTGAAAAGTATTGTGATTGTGTCAAGCCCTCACAATGTTTCTGGAAACCTTTAGAAAAAACCCAGAAACTGGAAATTTGGAATAAAATATTTCCCCAGAACAGAGACCAAGGAGAGAGATTCAACTAACGTTTCAGCAGAGGTAACATGCAGTCCACACGGCACTATGAGGCAGTTTCATTGTGCTAATGGGATCAGCCAAGGAGTGTTCTGTGAATACTACATTCCCATGCATTACATCCTTTCCATTTTTTGCTACACCAGCAGCTTCATGGTAATACCGTATATACTCGAATAATCCGCGCACCCCAATTTTGAGGAAGAGGGGGAAAAATTTATTTTTTGCTTTAATTTGTTTTATTTTTAAAAAAATTGTTCCAACGTTATGATGTGTTCAAAAGTATGTATAATAACTACTGGTTTGAAGCAACGCTGCTGTACAGGTTGATACATCGTTAAAACGCAACCGATTCAGCGGCATGCCGCTCGCCGGCTGGCCCATTAGACGGGCGGGCGGACGGGGAACATTATCACCTCCAGCCGGGACAGTAGCAAAAAAAGAAATGTGAATTATCTTATTTAAGAATTTGTTAATACGGTACGTGCAATAAAATATTTTAGTCAATACCGCTACGATTCCTCTCTTACCACTCTATTCATCACTTTCATCGTCATCACTAGCGGGAGAATCATTGTCTTCACCATTTTCCCATAGAGCGTCGTCCTCTGTTCCATACAGTGATTTTGTGATTCCACATTTTTTGAAGAATTTTTTCACCAGTGGTTGCGGAATGGAGTTCCATGAACTTTTCACCCATTCACAAATCTTGGACAAATCCGGACGTTCGATTTTTCCACTAGGTGTGAACTTATTGTTTTCATCAGCCATCCATTGCGTATATCGCTGTTTAAGTGCAGCTTTGAATGGCTGATTTATACAGACATCTAGTGGTTGTAGGATGGATGTTAGGCCTCCAGGGTTAATGACCAAGTCAGTTTTCCCTTTTTGTAATTTGTCTCGCACTTCCTTAGTTGTACGTCCGCGGAAGCTGTCCAGGACCAACATATTGCGTACATTCAGTAACGCACCAGGACGACGTTGCCAAACATGTGTCACCCAGTCAATTATAAGATAATTGTCCATCAAACCTTTCGGATTCGCTCTCACTAATACCGGTATGCCTTTTACTGATATTTTCGGAATACTTTTCCTTTTAAATATCACTTAAGGTGGTAGCTTTCATCCATCGCCAGTTACACACCTCACTGTACATCTTTGTTTCTCACTGATGCCAGTTCGTATCATGATGCTGGATTCTCCTTTCCTGTTCACTGTGTTGTCGAGCGGCATCTCAAAATAGACTGGCATTTGATCCGCATTACCAATTCGCGATAATACACTCCTGGAAATTGAAATAAGAACACCGTGAATTCATTGTCCCAGGAAGGGGAAACTTTATTGACACATTCCTGGGGTCAGATACATCACATGATCACACTGACAGAACCACAGGCACATAGACACAGGCAACAGAGCATGCACAATGTCGGCACTAGTACAGTGTATATCCACCTTTCGCAGCAATGCAGGCTGCTATTCTCCCATGGAGACGATCGTAGAGATGCTGGATGTAGTCCTGTGGAACGGCTTGCCATGCCATTTCCACCTGGCGCCTCAGTTGGACCAGCGTTCGTGCTGGACGTGCAGACCGCGTGAGACGACGCTTCATCCAGTCCCAAATATGCTCAATGGGGGACAGATCTGGAGATCTTGCTGGCCAGGGTAGTTGACTTACACCTTCTAGAGCACGTTGGGTGGCACGGGATACATGCGGACGTGCATTGTCCTGTTGGAACAGCAAGTTCCCTTGCCGGTCTAGGAATGGTAGAATGATGGGTTCGATGACGGTTTGGATGTACCGTGCACTATTCAGTGTCCCCTCGACGATCACCAGTGGTGTACGGCCAGTGTAGGACATCGCTCCCCATACCATGATGCCGGGTGTTGGCCCTGTGTGCCTTGGTCGTATGCAGTCCTGATTGTGGCGCTCACCTGCACGGCGCCAAACACGCATACGACCATCATTGGCACCAAGGCAGAAGCGACTCTCATCGCTGAAGACGACACGTCTCCATTCGTCCCTCCATTCACGCCTGTCGCGACACCACTGGAGGCGGGCTGCACGATGTTGGGGCGTGAGCGGAAGACGGCCTAACGGTGTGCGGGACCGTAGCCCAGCTTCATGGAGACGGTTGCGAATGGTCCTCGTCGATACCCCAGGAGCAACCGTGTCCCTAATTTGCTGGGAAGTGGCGGTGCGGTCCCCTACGGCACTGCGTAGGATCCTACGGTCTTGGCGTGCATCCGTGCGTCGCTGCGGTCCGGTCCCAGGTCGACGGGCACGTGCACCTTCCGCCGACCACTGGCGACAACATCGATGTACTGTGGAGACCTCACGCCCCACGTGTTGAGCAATTCGGCGGTACGTCCACCCGGCCTCCGGCATGCCCACTATACGCCCTCGCTCAAAGTCCGTCAACTGCACATACGGTTCACGTCCACGCTGTCGCGGCATGCTACCAGTGTTAAAGACTGCGATGGAGCTCCGTATGCCACGGCAAACTGGCTGACACTGACGGCGGCGGTGCACAAATGCTGCGCAGCTAGCGCCATTCGACGGCCAACACCGCGGTTCCTGGTGTGTCCGCTGTGCCGTGCGTGTGATCATTGCTTGTACAGCCCTCTCGCAGTGTCCGGAGAAAGTATGGTGGGTCTGACACACCGGTGTCAATGTGTTCTTTTTTCCATTTCCAGGAGTGTACATAATCGCAGAGCCTTTTCTCGAGGTCCGGATGTTTCGCTTTTTGGCCGCGAAATGCCCGGCGATTACTATTAGTTTCTTGAAGATGCGTTTTATTTTTTCGCCAATCGCGAATACAACTCTCATTCACATCGTACTTTCTTCCTGCTGCACGATTTCCAATATTCTCGGCTTCTTCAATAATTTTCACTTTTTCTTTAGCAGGGTACGAGCGATAACGAGAACTTGTAGCCATAATTAACAAGTTTGAAGACGTTAATACTTCACTCCTAACGTGTTACTGATGCGTCACAGACTGAGGCCGCAACAATGTAATAGTATAATGGGATGTATTGTTGGAGGCGGAGCAGTACCAACAATGTTTCGAATAATCCACGCACCCCAGTTTTTCGTCCTAAAAATTCGGGAAAAAACATGCGCGGATTATTCGAGTATATACGGTAACTTTCAAAATTTATTATAGTCCGCTGACAAGTATCTACTAAAGCTGCAATGTGATGTGATGTTTCTATACAATATTTTGTTTGTAAACCATAAGAAAATCACTCTTCACAATATGTACAACAGAACAGTTGAAGATCCATGCTAGCTGTCTCTCAGTACACGGTGCAGGTTTTTCAAGAATTGCATCATTAGTCTGTGAATTGCTGATAGGAATCTAAATAGCAATATGCATCAATAGTTCCTAAATCAGAGATTGCTGCAGTTATTAAAAGATATCTAATAGGACGTAAGGCAATCCATGTTGTGCAAGTGTGACTGGTTTGCTTCCCATTCTGCACAGATAAATAGAAACGTTGTTAACAGAAATTTAAAGATTGTTGGATTGGTAGCTTAAGAAATACAAAATAGCATCCACATACACTAGACTTATCACCTCTGGACTTTTATCTGTGGAGAAAATATGTCTTACATGAACCTGTGCTGTGATACATCCAGATTAAATTCATTGTGTAGTATTGTCTGTCTGGACTCACTTTATAGCATGTATCAATGCTCAAGTTCAACATTTTGAGCACTTTATATAACAGTCATAATAATACACACACAAATTGTATCTGAGTTACACTGTACATTTTTGTCATAATGTCTTCGGCAATGCAGGATTCTTGGATATCCTGAGCACTCATAATATTCCTGGAACACATGACCAAACTAAAAACAGCAGATCTGGATCTTCTTTAAAATTCGTTGGGGTCAAGGGGAGTACAAAAGGTGGTATGAGTATAAAATGTCAATTTTTACTTATTTATTTTTGAAGACTGTTGTTTGGAGTTCCCTCTTTAATTTGATGTATGTTTCACTGGTTTTTAATTTATTTTGACATAATTTACTGCACAAATAATTTCTACAGGTTTCATGAGTAGTTTTTCACTCATGACAAGATATCTTGGGATCTGTTTGCTATAGAAGGCAGTGCTTTACGTTGATTTATAGTAAACATCCTGCTGCATAAGTTGGCTACATTGATTGCTTTGATATCACTTCCTGTATGTGGTAGAATGCACGGTATCATCCACGTTTTGTAAGATGCTTTACACATTTCACTTGGACTTGTTGCTCATTGAGTTGTGTTTATCTTCTTAATATGACTCCACCATTGGGAATATTTAAGAGAGAATAAATAAGGGCAAGAGAGTCTACAGAATACGTCATGTTGGAAGTTTAAATCCAGAGAATGAGGTTAGGGCAAGCAACACTGAAAAGAATTCTTCACCACCAAGTGCTTCCAAGAAGCAGCTCATGAACAGTATTAAAGTGTACAGTGAAACCAGTACCAGTGATACCAGTTTAATATTAGGAGTAAGTGTACTAAATTAATGTTTAATGAAACTGCATGCTTTAATTTGCATGGTGGAGAAATAATTTCTGAAAATGTCTTCAAAAGAAATGGTTTAGTTCTTTGTTTGGAAGTCTCCCGTTCAACTTGTGAGAGTAAGAAAGTATTTTCAATATCTAAAAAAAAGTAAAAACAATAACCTTTTTGAGACAAACATCAGATACTTCCATAGGCTGAGGTGCATTGAAGAAGGCCCTAGGAATGGAACTTTGGTGAGCTCTTATGAATTTGTCAAGCCCCTACTAATGTTTCAAGATACACACATGCCTCAGGGGAAACAGTATAAGTAATTTTAGAAGAATCACTGAATTCTGCAACAGAGGAAGCACTCAAAGAAAATAATGATAAGAATGATGTATGTGTTGCATTTGATGGATCATGGCAGAAAAGGGGCCAGCTGAAAAAAGTATTGATACCAGGAACAAGCTTGATGTTGAAGTATTGTCAAAACATTGCCATGGATGCATATACAAAAGTTCATACTAATAATGAAAAGAAACAATTGCATGAACACAACTGTCACAAAACATATACGGAATCCAGTAGAGGAATGGAAAGTGCTTCAGCTGCGAAGATCTTTCAGTGCTCTCAAGAACAACATGGGTTTTGTTATGCTATATTCACTGGCGATGGCAATTCCAGTTCATTCAAATCAATAACTGACAGCAGGCCCTATGATGACCTAACCCTGGAAAATTTAGAATGTGTCAGTCATGCAGAAATGAATGGGTACCCGGCTGCATAAAATCAGGCAAAACTTTTCTAGCAAAAAGCTTGAAGATGGCAAGACTATTAGAGGGCATTCGACTGATAAAACAAGCAATCAGTTAAGTGAATACTATGGCCAAGCCATTGGAAAGAATACAAAAAAATCTGGAATAAATGAGAAAAGCAGTATGGACAACGTTTTGTTTTTCCGCAAGACATCAAGTGATGAGAAGCCACTACACAACTTGTGTTCGATTGACTGGTGCAAATACCACGAAGCTGAGGCAGCAGGGGCCGAATACACCCACAGAAACACCATGCCTGAAGGTTTTGGAGCAGTAATAAAGGTAACATATAGAGATCTAGCACATCCAGATCTTCTGAAGAATAGCATCACAGGAAAAACTCAAAATGCACACGAGTCTTTCAACAATACTGAATTGACCTGGGTGCCCAAAAATGATGAAAAACTATTTTTTTTGCAAATGTTTCCCATCTCTCAGAAACTACTTTAACTAAAGCTCTGATGTTTTTATCTCTTACTGACAGTGGTATTATGTTTCTGTACATCTGCAATGGTAGAAATAGCATAGTTTGCTCATAACATAATTAGTTAATTTTTTACAACCTTCATTAAGATATTCATATCTTGTTTCCTAATAAAGTTAGATACTTGATCGTAGATTAGTGAATGTATAAGATATGACTCCATATCCCAGCAAAGTTTTGTTTTATTATCTTGGGTAGTTCCTGAGGAAATGGGATGTAAATATGTTAAATTTAACATTAACAAGGATATGGCATTTGTACTCCCCTTAAGCTTTCTAAAACCAAGTACTTTATTCCAGCTGACACCTGTACTTGTCCTGTGGACATATTTAACATGTGACTGTTTTACACAATCACAGTAAACAAGCAGTTAAACATACTTTACATCTCTGAAGCTTCACAGTCGTGCAATGTGTTTTGACTGTGTTCATCTCATCTCATATCTGTGAAAGCACTGGAATTTCATCTACTTTCGGAAGCATTACTATAATCACAGCTGGAGACATTACTAATGAGAAGAAGGATGGTTTGTTCTGAGCACTAGAATTTCCGAAAACACTACAGATTTTTTTTTTTTTTCCTGACTGCAGTACAACAATGAATACTTGTTTGCAAATGTAAAGACAGTTTTTTTCCCCCATTTGTGATTCCTACACCTATGCAGGGCAAGTTAGAAGGAAAAGTACATGCTCTGAGGGCTAATAGTATTGGCCATTCAGAACAGAAAACTTCAAATCAACATATGCTCTTTTCTTAACTGTATCCAACATACAGCTGTTCAAAAATCGTGTGTCAGTCGCATGCCCTTCACCAGCACTTGCACCCAAGTACAACCAAAACACCATTGGGCTAGTAGTGTTGTCTTTACCGACAATTTCAATGCACTCTTCACTTGATCACGGTGGGGTGATGACGACCCAACTCATCAGGCCATTTGATTTAGATAACCATCTTTATGGGGTACAGTATCGTATTTCCTTCAAAATGTGTTACAAGAATACATCGAGGATAATTCCTTTGGCAACATGACTTTCAGCATGAAGGATCTCCTGCACATTCCGTACGGCTAGTGACACAGTACCTCACTGAAACATATCATGGGCATTTGACCGGTCACCGTGGAGTCATTTCTTGGTCACTGAGGTCACTCGATATTACTTCATTAGATTACAGTTTGGGGGGTTGCTTTCAGAGCGATGTCTACAAGTACAGAGTGGACACAAATGAGTAACTTCTATCTTGTGTTTTACATGTCTGTACTCAAGTAAAGGACAGTACAAGTGAGCTCAAATCAGCAACACAACAGCTGTCTACAAGAGCTGCCACATGCCACAAAGTGGACTTTTTGAACATTTTTTGTGAGGAAATTTACACAATTAAACAAAACATAAGATCACAATGTTCCATTCACTGACACCTGTACTTGTCCTGTTCCCCATTGTTTTCATTAGTTTCCTCCAAAACAGTTAAGAACAAAACATATGTTCATGTGACTTTTTTTGTTCAGAATCACTAATACTATCACCCGTCAAAGCATATACCTTTCCTTCTGACTAGCCCTGTATAACTGTAAGAAGTAAAATAGCACAAGATTAATTGTGTCTATTAATTTATTTATTTTCCATTTTTCTCAATGCAAGTGAGCGCTATTGAGACAGTTTATCGCAGCAACATTCTTGACAATAAGAACAATTTCAGAATGCTGCACACTAACACCAATGCCATATTTAATATCATTATTTTGACAAATCTGCTGTTGCTCACAAACAAGCATATGATTTTGTCTGATAAAACAAAAATATTATCCCATGTATCTACCTAGTGATTCTATCACTAAAGAAGTCACTGAGATCAGAATAACAACTTTAACCAGCACAGTGGATACACCCATAGTGGTTACTGGAAACGGGTACTTGATCCACCATCTAATGAAATCAGTATTGCTACCATTATTCTTCAGTCATATACATAAACATAATCTCTGGTGACTTATGGAAGTTCCTTGACTTTGTGATATCTCCATAACATAATTCGGGCAATTAAAGTATGTAACAGCCACCTCAAATCTAGCCTCCTGTTGATGACAACTGAGGAAGTCATCTAAAGCTCAAGATTGAAACATCTAACATAGCAAGAGCTCCGTGAAGCATTTATTCAAGCATGTGAAAGCTATCTGTTCATGATGATGTGCCTATACAGTCACCACATTCTTTTCATTGGTTCAGTATCTCAGTTATCGAATGATGTTCAGCATTTACTGAACTTATTAGTAGCAAAAGCACTCCTTCAAAACTTCTTGCCTAAGTTTTAACCAAAATGATGCTAATTTCACATCCGTAGGCACACTAATTTTATTTTTGTGCAGATGTTAATTCCCTTTCACAGTTGTTAACCACTTCAGCTCTGTTTTTAACCTTGTGTGCTTTGTGAATTCAGAATTTTGAACCCCAGCACAATGAACCCTTTGCATACTTAACTGTAACATTATTTTATGAAATACAGCAACCAGTTACTTTAAGTACAGGTTTATTATGCCAAGACATGTTTCAGGCTTTCACTCAAATTCAGTTGGAAAAATACACTTTCATCTTTGTCAATAAAATGTTTCTGTCAATTCCATTTTAAACACTGTAGATGTCCTTTGTACAGATCTTCAGGTAACTGTTTTGCTTCTACAGTACTGCAAAGACGTTACTTCAAAAAGTAACAAGCTAGTGTTTCATTACACTAACAGTACTGCTTAAGAATCAAATTAT
The DNA here is from genome assembly GCF_023864275.1 of Schistocerca cancellata. NCBI lineage: Eukaryota > Metazoa > Arthropoda > Insecta > Orthoptera > Acrididae > Schistocerca > Schistocerca cancellata. Next base: position 729,212,798 of record NC_064629.1, read on the forward strand.
CAAACTTGGGAATTATTTGCACTTTGTAGACAATTTAAACATTCTAGATGAAACCAAAGTAAAAAATAAGCTACGGAAAGTGCAACCAAACAGTGACATGGCACGAACAAAAAGTCTCTCCTTTCCTCCTCCTAAGCACCTGTCCACAGATGAACAAACAATTGCTTTCTATTGGAGAACATCTCTTAGGCAGCAACTGAAGATATGAACCAAATCCAGTGGGGTTGATGAATTTTCTGCTAGCAACTGCATAGTACTGGAGCTCGACTTTTTCATTTACCTGGGAACTTGTACGTGGCCTACTGGGCACCCAGAACCTATTTTGTGTACTACAGAGTCTGTTATCAAAGAGCTGATACAGAGGGTAGTTTCTGGCAAGTACATAATGTACTCTGATTTGTATTTCACTTTCCTCTCATTGTTAGAATACCTGCTTCAAAGACAAATACATGCAGTAGGAACATTTTTTAGCCCGCTGTATTTCATCAAGGATCAAATTCAAACTTACTGCAGACAAAGAGAAGAAAGAGGTAGCAGAGCCTTTCCTAGATTTTTCAAAGGAGTTGGGAAAAATTCAGTTGTGAAATAGACGGGCAATCATTCTGTTACTAAAGCATTCACTTATACCTGTGCTCATAATATTAGGATAGTTCAAAGATAGGACAAAAAGTATAGTAATATGCTCAAACACAGCAACCCAAATGTATTTGTGTATGAAGCACATCACTGGGAGGTATGGGTCTCTGTGACAGAATGAGTTCCCATTATTGAATATCAACAAGGGCAAGGAAGTGGTCTATAAGGATATTTTTCTGTTTAATTGATTTGGTCACTGTCAACTCATGGGAGTCAACAGAAAATCCATCACACGTCTCTTTGTTTTGAACTTTTACATTGATGAATGATAGAGTTCTATGACTGAACCTGATGATCTAAAACCAGCTGCCATGAAAAGACCAAAGATGGCTCCAAATCCCAATTTGGTTGTAAGGAAAATAGAGTAAATATCTGCCACTCTGTTCACTCACTGGAAAACAAAGCAGATGAGCTACTGAAATAAGAACTGATTGTTCAAAATCTGTGTTTAAATACTCAGAATGTAATGTCTTTCTTAGTACTATAAATTAAAAAAAAAGAAAATAATTGTGTCCCACCTGTAAAAGTTATTCAGACATAATTTGTACTGTGGGATGTGTATTCTTTTGCTTTTTTTCTGCTACACATTCATAAACTATGTTGTTTGAAATTACTGTTCCATGACTGAATTTCATAAAAGATTGTGCAATTCATTTATGTGAATGTTCAAAAAATCATTCAATACAACCAATGTACAACCTATTGGACTAAGAATAATTCCTGTGTAAGTAGTAGGAAAACCACAAATTCCAGTGCTCATTTGTGATGCCTGTGTGAAATCTCTGTGTAAAAAAGTGAAGCACCCACAAGACTCGGTAAGATTTCTGTGTAACTTGGTACATGTGCACACCATTGGTAGGTATGTAAACAAGTAGAGATGTAATTCTCTGTGGCTCGTAGGCTGGACACCAGAGTGCATTAGTGCTTATACTAGACCTGTAGGATATGTAAGGAGTGTGAACAGCATCAGATGTTGAGTGATCACTGTGCAGGACATGGAGATGCTGTGTACTTGCACGAGACAGAGTTATCACCACCTGATGAGTTTGAAAGTGGCCTCATTCTGGGTCTTCATTTGGTTGTCTGGTTGAATTACACAATATCCAGATTTTTGGGGCATTTGGATGTGACTCTGGCCCAATGCTGGACTGCATGAGAATGTGAGGGCAGGCATACTTGTCATCAAGGTCCTGATCGACCATATCTGACCACTAAAAGTGAGATTCACCATATTGTGCACCAAGCGTGTCGTGACTCCTTCATATTTGCACCTGCCATCCAAGAACAAGTAATGCACCCCCTGCTACATTCTGTGTTCTCCTGTACCATTTGTCAGAGAATAACAGCTGCTGGACTAGGAATTACCGCATCCTAACACAATGAGCGAGCTGCATTAGTGGTGGTGCCATGACTGGGAAAGATGGACTGCTACTGACTGGTGTCACGTTGGGTTCAGAGATAAATTGCAGTTCGGCGATACTCCAAATGACCACACTTGGCGAGTATGGCAATAATCTAGAGAGAGATTCCAATCTCCCATTGTTTCAGAGAGGCACAGCAGTGTTACTCTTGGCATCATGGTGTTGGCAGCCATTAGGCATGATCTCAGTTCATGGCTGGTAGCGTTCAAGGAAACTATGACAGCACAATGGTACATCAAGGACATCCCCCATCCTCATGTGTTACCTCTCATGGGACAATATTGTTGTACCATTATTCAAAAAGACACACACACAGCCTATGTCTCTATAAACTACCTGCATACTGTTAAGGTACCTCGTGATCAGCAAGATCCCCATATATGTCCCCCATAGAACGAATGGTAGAAGTTCATACATCGACTCAGTCCCTGAGCCAGTGTCCAGGATATCAAGGACCAGTTACAACAGCTGAACAGCTGAGGACCAGCTTGCCTATGGAGAGGATACAACCGCTTTACGACACCCTTCATAACCAAAAATCGGTGCATGCATCCAGGCCAGAAGGCATGAAACATCAAACTGATAAGTGGGCTCATACTGCCAAGTTCTCCGTAAATTTAAGACTATCTCATAATCACTGGAATATCATCATCTACCCTCCCTCTTCACTCGTGAAGTGTCATTTCATTTCCTCCGTCCCTTCTGAGTACTTCCTTTTTTGTCAGGCAGCTTAATTTTTTAAAGTATTGCAATCCTGTTCTTGGGTCAGAGGAAGACAATACAAATAAAGTGTAGTTAACAGAATTAGAAGTGGGAACCTACAGACAAACAAAATAATTAAATAAGAATTCTAACAAACACCAATGGAGGAATTGGGGGTAGTGGGGCGGGGGGGGGGGGGGGGGGGGGCAAGAGGAGAGGATTTTTAAAATGAATCTATCTTAGTCTGTCCTTTTTCCTTATTCCACAGGGATTTTTATTTATTTACATTTATTCCACTTAGGTTCCTCCCTTTAACTCTATTTACTGCACTTTATTTGTTTTATCCTTACCACTTTGGGTTTGTTCTCTTCTTCTACCCCTATATTTAGTTTTCTTCTAAACTTTCCCTTTTAACCATTTTACTGAATTTACTGCTGTATAATGTTTGAGCTACTCTGACACAACTTTTCCTTCATTTTTGCCATATTCCCTCCTCACATAAAGTGGGTACTTTTCTCTTGGAGGTGTGCACTAATCAACTTGTATCTCTATGAATAACAAAGTATACAATAAATGTAAGTCATTATGAACCAGGAAATTTGGAAATTTTCTAAATATCAATGATGCTTATATTTACTATATTTCAAGGTCCTCATGCTACCACAAAAAGTAAAATACTACATCACACAGAAAAATTTATTTACAAAACTTTATAAACATTTACATACATGAGTAATGATAAATATTAATATTAATTGGCACACGAGTTTATAAAATAAGACTACATCAAATTTTTATGCTGCAACGTTTCAGTTCAGATTTCTTAGTTAACAAATGAATAAAACACAACACACGGGCAGTCTTTATTCTCTGAAGTATGAAAAACTTTTTGAATCAGAATTACATTTCAACCACAATATATTTTCAAAAACTGATAGCATCTTTTCCAATATCATACCTCTTAATTAATGGTGTTCCAATTTTCAGATAATCTATTTCCCAGTTCATTATTTTTTGGGCCTACAATCGCCTTACCACATTTGTTTGATCTCAAAAACATTTCTGACACCTGATGTATTTGCTCCCTGGTTACATTCATGACTTGCTGCCTATGGCCATTAAATATACTGTCATCTATGCCATAAAGAAATTCTCTCATTCCTTTGTCTTCAGGTAGAACTGGCGCATCAAGTTTTTGCAAGATCCCCAATTTGGCTTCTTCGATATCTGTATCAGAAAATTTATTTGCACTAACCCAATCACATGCACTGTCAAATGTGTCCAATGTGGCTGTTGAATTTGGATCCCTATAAGAAAAGAAACTAAAGACTCCACTTTGAGAAATGTGTGCACCTGATCCATAAGCACCACCCCTTTCACGTACTATTGGATGCAGGTATAAATTTGACAACAATCTTGCAAGAACTCTAAGTGGAGCAAAATGGAGATCACCATAACACACAGTCATTATTGACTTAGATACAAAATTTACAGGGATGCTGTGAACATGATGCACAGCTGCATCTGAGACCTGTTTGAAGTCCTCCTCTTCTGTTTTTGTTATGGGTTTACCAACTGCAGAAAACCTTTTCAAAAAATTGGTTGCTTCTTCCACACTATCAGTTGCATTCTTCTCACAAAGATTGACAGCAGCCCTGGAGACGCATTTATGTATTAATTCAGATGGTAAGTTACTTAGTAAGGAAAGGACCTCCTGAAATTTACGTTGCTGTACAATTTCTTGTAGCTTTTTGATGTAGGTAAGCCCTGTCCAAGTTTCAACATGACGTGCAATAGGGCTTACAAGTGAAGCAGAAGATGAAATAGCATAATGATGGCCTGAATCAAAAATGCTGTTAAGCAAGTCCACAGACAACTGTCTAGTAAGAGTTTCAAATCTTTGAATATCGCCTAAATCCATACCAGATAGAAATTCTGACATTAATAAATACATATCAGGCACATTTTTATCCAAGCAATGAGAGTAAAAAACAGCACCTTCTTCATAAGTATGTGTTTTGAAAACATCTTCTGAAATATGTTTGCTAAAGGTAAATCCTCCAGTTTTTAAACGCACCAACTGTTCAAATTCTCGGAATGAATAGTTTTTTGTTCCCATCTGTGGTGCAACAGTACAGAATAATGGCACAAGACTTTTTAGTTCAGAGTCAAGTTCCTTTGTACTGAAAACAGCTCTGAAATGGGTAACTTCATCTACTGGCTGAACATAAACATAAAAGGGAACCTCTGATGAAAATGGTTTTGTAACAGGAACTTTTTCAACAAACTGAGCAAGATCTGAAACAGTCAATGTAGGCAATGATGAAACGTCCTGAACTGCACACTGTGACTTGTGAAGTTCCAACCCTTGTTTAAAGATTTCAGATGTTTCTAATGGTGATAGAGCAACTAGCTTGTCTTTCAATACCTTCTCTTCTTCAGAAATTTTCTTTGCTTCATAGTCTTCCTCTGGTGACATTGTTAAAACTAGTCTATGTTTTTCATTTTTAATCTCATGTAGAACTTTATCTTGGAAATATTTTGGATTTTCTTTCAGTTTGTTTCTCAAAAGTGAGAGGTGTTTGTCATGCTGCAGGCTCTCTACAATATTGGCACCATGATTCCACATGGGTGCAATGTTCATTAAGAGGCGTATGCCGTAATTTTCTCCCTCCAATTTATTATATAGTTCCACTTCGTGTAACACCGCTTCTATATTATTGCTGTCAAATCCTTCATTAATCACTTTATCAATAGTACTATTATACACTTCGCTGGTTTGATCAAAATCAGCTTGACGCACATGCTGAAGACCAACTGTAAAGATAGTATCTTTAGTCTGACTTTCATAACCAGTGACTGGCGCAAACCCAGCAGATAATCCAGATTCAATCAAGCTTTTAAAAAAAGGAGAATTAGGTCCTTTTAACAAAAGTGTGCTAAGAACTGACATTTCAAAAGTGTCTTGTATATTAGTAACATCAGAACAAAGGCTGCTAAATGCAATTGTTGACTGTTTGTCTTTATCTGGTATCAGTGGGTCTAGTCTGCAACCAACATGCTTGTGTAGTGGTGAAGACCACCTTTTCTCAGAGGGAACTTCATACCGCTCCGAGTATTTTGCTCCAGACAAATAATTTTTGCTCAAGTAATTTAAGTTATATTCCAATGGAAAGTTTCCATATGAGTAAAAAAATGCGTTACTGGGATTGTAATGTTTCTTATGATATATTATCAGGTCACTATGCGTTAACTTTGGAATATCAATTGGATTACCACCCCAAACATGGCCATAGGTGTGGCTTGGAAGAATACTGTTTAACAAATGCTGAGAGAATAAGGATTGGTTATCTGAGAACAAACCCTTCATTTCATTGTAAACAACTCCTTTTATGATTATTGGAGAATTTCTGTCTTCCACATTTTCATGCTCTAATCTCCAGCCTTCTTGCAGAAAATCATTTTTATTTAAGAGAGGATTAAAAACTGCATCAAGATAAACTGCCATCAGATTTTTGTAGTCCTGGAAATTTTGAGTAGAAAATGGGTACAAAGTAAAATCAGGACCAGTCATTGCATTCATAAATGTTGCCATTGACCTGTTAATCATTTTAAAAAAGGGGTCACGACATGGAAAATTTTTGCTCCCACACAAAGTGGTATGTTCCAGAATATGAGGTAATCCTGTGGAATCTGCAGTAATTGTTCGGAAACCAACCCCAAAAGCATTGTTTTGATCATTCTTTTGTAAATGAACATACTGTGCCCCAGTTTCCAAATGTGTTAAACATATGGCTTTAATATGATCTGAAACACTTCCAGATTGTGTCACAACAAAACCTTCAATTTCTCTCCCTTCCTGAAACGAGGAGACTGTGGAATCTGATCTCAATTGGATCCTCGTATCAAAATGTTTCTGATGAAACTTCAAATAACGAGATAATTTCCACATTTTGTACTTCTGATGACAATCAGTTCCTGTAAAAGAAAATATATATTTTGTCATCCATAAGTAAATATCTGACAACATATTCAGCTAAAAGTACTTAAAAATTTAAAATTAACACTCTCAAGTTATATGCCGTTGGGAGAAAAGTAAAGGAGAGATCTGCCTATACACATGGCATATAAAACTTAACACAAAGTTGAGGACCCATTTTGAACAGCTAAAATTAAAAACAATCTGATCCAAAAGAATATGAGCTGAATATTTCTACATCTACATATATACTCTGCTAGCCACCAAGCGGTGTGTGGTGGAGGGCACTATTCGTGCCAAGGCCATATTTCCCCCCCCTCTGTTCCACTCATGGGTCGCACGAGGGAAAAACGGCTTTCTGAACACCTCAGTACGAGCTCTAATTTCCCTTATCTTTGAATAGTAATCATTGCATGATTTGAAAGTTGGTGGTAATAATATATGCTCCACATGCTCAGCGAAGATCAGATTTCGGAATTTAGTGAGCAGTCCCTACCGTTTAGCGTGTCATCTATCTGCAAGTGTGTGTGACTTATAACTTTCTATGAGATTTGTAATGCTGTCGCGATGGCTAAATGTAATAGTCACGAATCTTGCCGCTCTTCTTTCAACCTTCTCAATCCCTTGAATCAGACCTTACTGGTAATGGCCATACAGATGAACAATACTCTAAGACTGGACGAACTAACGTATTGTAAGCAATTTCCTTTGTTGAAAGACTGCATCGCTTCAGGATTCTACCAATAAACCACAATCTAGAGTTCGCCTTACCCATTACTTGTGTAATCTGATGGTTCCATTTGAGATCATTTCGAATAGTCACACCCAGATACTTGACGGATGTAACCGCTTCAAAAGACTGGGCATTTATTTTGTACGCATACATTAAAGGGGATTTTCGCTTTGTTATATGCAGTAGGTTAACTTAATAATATTGAGAGATAACTGCCAGTCATTACACCACACATTTATTTTCTGCAAATCCTCATTGATTTGTTCACAACTTTCATGTGATACTACTTTCCTGTAGACTACATCATCATCAGCAAACAGTCTAATGTGCTGTCAATACCATCAACCAGATCGTTTATGTAAATCATAGAAAGCAGTGGACCTATTACGCTGCCCTGGGACACACCTGATGTTACGCTTTTTCTGTTGAAGTCTCGCCATTCAGGATGACATACTGCTCTCTGTCTGTTAGAAAACTTTCTATCTAACCGCATATGTCATCGGACAGACCGTAAGTGCGCATTTTCTGGAGCAAGCGACAGTGCTCTGAGTCGAAAACCTTTCGAAAGTCGGGGAATATGGCATCATCCTGGGAGCCAGTATCTAGAGCCTGTTGTATATCATGTACAAAGAGGGCCAGCTGTGTCTCACATGAGTGCTGTTTCCTAAAACTGCGCTGGTTTCTGCACATGAGCTTCTCAGAGTCTAGAAAGGTCATTATGTCTGAACACAAAATATGTTCCATGACTCTACAATAAATCGATGTCAGTGAAATTGGCCAGTAATTATGTGCATCAGATTTTCTACCCTTTTTATAGACTGCTATGACCTGGGCCTTGTTCCAGTCCCATGGAACACTCCACTGTTCCAATGATCCCTGATAGATTATGGATAAGAGTGGTGATATATTTGTAGCATAGTCAACATAAAATCTTACAGGGATACCATCTGGGCCATATGCCTTCCTGGTGTCTAAGGATCTTAACTGTTTCACAATCCTAGATACACTAAACACTATGTTAGCCATCATTGAGTTTGTTCGTTAATTGGAAGGGGGAATCGAGCTGCAATCCTCTACCGTAAATGAGTTTTTGAAAGCTAGGTTTAGAATTTTGGCCTTCTGTTTATCATTATCATCATCATCATCATCATCATCATCATCATCATCATCATCATCATCCGTTACATTACCCATACTGTCAGCAAGTGAAGATATTGAATTATTTGTAGTGTTCATAGATTTTACGTACGACCAAAACTTTTTTTTTAGAATCTGCAGATAAAATATTGCTTTCAAATTCGTTAAAAGAACCTCTCATTGACCTTTTGACGGCTATCAGTGGGGCAGTGACTACGTTTAAAATGACTGTGCAAAATTTTTTGCTTTCTCAGCAACTTCCTAATATGTTTGTTGAACAAAGATGGATCCTTTCCCTCCCCTATATTTTTGCTAGGCACATATTTCTCTAGCACGTGTTCGACAATAACTTTAAATTCCGATCAAAGATGCTCAATATCTTTGTGCCCTGTGGTGCATGCTTGGAGCTGACTTTGAAGATATTCATTAATGACACTTTTATTTGCTTTCCCAAACAAGAAAACTCTATGCTGTTTCTTTGGTTTTTTTGCAACTGCCACTGACATAGAAGCCACAACGACATTATGGTTGCTAACACCTTCTTCTAGATTGACTTCCCCAAAAAGATCAGGTCTGTTTGTTGCCAAGATATACAATATGTTCCCATCTCGAGTTGGTTTCCTAACCAATTGCTAAAGGTTGTATGTTGAGAGCACACCTACAATAACTTCACATGTGTTTTTGTTTCTGCCCCCTGAGATACACGTGTAATTTTCCCAGTCAGTCAATGCCAGATTAAGGTCTCCACCTATAACTAATGGATAATTTGGATATTTATTTCCTATGTGCTCAAGACTTTCCCTGAAACATTCTGCGACGTTTGTTGTGGATGCTGGTGGTCTATAAAAACATCCTAATACAATGGTCACTCCTTGTCTGATTGACAGCTTTATCCAGACTATTTTACAGTCCAACCCAGTATCGATCTCAACTGCATTTAAACAGCTTTTAAATGCAATGAACACACCAACTCCCATAGCATCAGTCCTATCCTTCCTAAATACTGTCCAATCTGAGTTCAAAATTTCACTGCTATTTATGTCTGATTTCAACCAGCTTTCAGTACCTAATACAATATTGGCTTTACTACTGTTTATTTCGGAGAGTAACTCGGGGATCTTGCTACAGATACTTCAACAATTTATTAACATGAGATTTAGTATACTTAAATCCTTTGGAATGACCTGTTTAGGTGAACTAACAATTTTTACAGTTGGCCCACCCACATCCGTGTCATGAACTGGTAATTTTTCAGGCCAATGGTTTGTTTTTCGTGGGGAGGAACCTAGTCTACAAAACTTCCATGTGCACACCACAAGTATTGTGCTACCCACATAGCTGTTTCCTGTGTGTAGTGCACCCCTGATCTATCGTGGGGCGTCCTACAACCTTCCACCCCATAGTGTAGGTCGAGGAATCTACAACCATTTTCGCCACAGAGTCAATGTAGCCTCTGGTTTAGATTCTCCACTTAACTTCAAACCCTGGGTATGACGCTGCAAATCATCAGCTTGGCTTCCATTCCTCTAGAGATGGAAGCCGCCTTTGCCAGTTTAGCCAGCCGTCAAAAGGACCCAAGGATTTCCTCCGAACCTCGACAACTGGCATCGTTGGTGCCGACATGTGCAACAATTTGGAGCTGGCTGCACCCCGCACGCTCGATAGCCGCTGGAAGAGCCTCTTCCACATCCCAGACGAGGCCCCCTGGCAAGCACACTGAGTGAACGTTGGACTTCTTCCCCACCCTAGCCGCTATGCTGCTGAGGGGCTCCATGACCCGCCTAACATTGGAGCTCCTAATAACTAACAAACCCCTATCCCCATGGGCCTGCCCGGACCGTGCTGAAGGAGCGGCCATTATCCTGGCAGAAGGTACATTCTGATCCGGCTCAGCCCGCTCCCCCCAGCATCAGACAGCACACTGAATCTACTAGCAAAGTGCATGGGATTTGGCAGGAGCCTGCATTCTCCATGCAGCCTTTGCCTTGAGGTTCAAGATCTTGACACAGTCCGCCACCCACACTGAGGTGAGAGTGGGCTGGCCGGCTCAGTCACACCTGATGTCAGCTCAGTGACAAGAGAGCTGTGACATTCCCCCCCCCCCCCCCCCCCCCCTGCCCTCTACACATCTAGTACAGCAGAGGCTGCCCCAGGCACCCCATCCCCACCACACCAAAAGGTGGCATTTAGGAGCCTGTTGACTGTGGCAAACAAACCTTCCAGCTGCATTTGGACTGTGGCCAACTACTCCTGCATCTGCACACAACAGTAACCTATGCTAAGCTACACTTCTGATTATCCCTCATATTTATAATGTAAACAAATGCTTATGTACACACCAAAATGACCTAATAAAACTATAAAAACTGCTACCTTCAATGTATCAAGTCTAAATGACACTAATAAATGTAAATACTGAGTATTGTACACTGACAGATGCAGGTACAAAACAAAACCTTTAGCTAACAATAAGAGTTCAGAATGTAAAGCACACAACAAGCTAAGGAATTTAAGCAGACGGCGAGGTGAGTTTTAGCTTTCTGCTAACTAAACCGTGTGTAAGAAGGGCTCAGAACACTGATTTACTCAGATATTGTAATGTAACACTAATTTACCACATATTTTACATTTGCTTAACTGTTAACACTCACAAGTTGCACTAGTTAAATGTATACAAGTGAGGTTAGAGAATTCACTGTCAGTATCACTTTTCCTAATAAAACGTATAAAAAACTGCTACCTTCAATGTATCGAGTCTAAATGACACTAATAAAAATAAATACTGAGTATTGTACACTGATTTAATTGATAATCCCATGTATTTAACATCAATTAAGAATGTAAACAAACGTTTGCGTACACGCGAAACTGTTATAAACAGAATCTTCGCTTTTCCTATTCAGACACAAATAAAAAACTGAAATCTTCAATTTATCAAGTCTAGCTGACACTAATGCACGTAAATACTATAGAATATACTGCAAAAACAATTAATTACTAGCTAAATTACTTATCTCGTAACACAGCAAGTGAAAAGTGCTCGTAGCTGGCATCAGGGCATCTTGGTGCAAGACATCCATGTTATATTGGCCAGAGACAGCTAGTGTTTCCTCTTTTATTTAAGAAAAATTCATTGAAATTTCACTGTCCTATCTTTGCAATGACTGGTTTTTATGACCAAAGCTTTTGTTTAAAATTTTCCACTATTGCCCAAATGAAAACTAATTATCTGATACTTCAAAAATTCTTGGTGGACAACTGACGAGGGTAGTGTCCCTGCCTACAGCAGCTATGATAGCAGGGGTAACAGAGGTGTTTGAAATCAGCAACAGGGAAGTCACAATGGATGGCTGCGAGAAGCAAGAGTGGTGTGTCATGTGGGTGGTACTGCCAATCCATATGTAAACCTTGCTGAAAGACTGCCTTTGGCACTGGTTTCACACTATATGAAGTGTCTAGTCAAGAGTCATATTGCTACACATACAACAGCACTGCTTTGTTTATGGACTTTATGATTTTCTTGGAAAAACACTTACTTTGTCAGACAAGTGCAGCTTTTTTGCCCCTGGCATTAAAGACCTGGACCACATTTCCAGCAGCACCCATGTGTGACCATGTTGACGTTATAAAACTTTCCAGCATCCACCTACCGGAAACAACTGGTCTTTTCTCGGCAGACTCACTTGCTGTACTATGTTTGTACCCAAAGCAGCAACCAGACACAGAAAAAAGGCATCAAATTTGTGTGGTCAGCATCATGTCAACAGGCTTTTCAATACCTTTAAGATTATCTAAAAACAGCCAAGTACACATCGGACATGTGACTGATGCTCCCAATTGATATACCACAATATGGGATTGCGGCAGTTTTGCCCCATAAAATCTCAAATGGCTCCAAAAGATTGTCTATAACTCAAACATTGTTGTTGTGGTCTTCAGTCCTGAGACTGGTTTGATGCAGCTCTCCATGCTACTCTATCCTGTGCAAGCTTCTTCATCTCCCAGTACCTACTGCAGCCTACATCCTTCTGAATCTGCTTAGTGTATTCATCTCTTGGTCTCCCTCTATGATTTTTACCCTCAACACTGCCCTCCAGTACTCAAACATTAACAGCAGTATAAATAAACTAGTCACAGAATGTAAAACAGACTTTAGCGATACTTTACGATGTGAGTAAGTTTGATGTATATTTGTGAAGCAGCAATTTCCATCTGACTGTAAGCCATTGATACTGCTTTTCTAGCACAGGTCCAAGCTCAAGGAGAAAACAGGGCCAAGTCTGCAGTGACAGGCATTGTTCTTAAGCAGTTATAACTATGAAAGCCACACTTCTACCTTACACATCAACATGCCAATGCAGACACCATGTCCTGCTTTCCCATTGGTCCTGACATACAATTTGATCCCCAGGAAACGGTTCGTTTTGCATTCTACCACCACCTGTGATAAATCCTGGAACATCCTACTGACAGCGCATGATGTGCCCAAAGTGTTGGCCAACGACCTGGTACTGCAAATGTCAGTGACGCGGTTGGGGTAGCCTGAGCATTTACCAAAACAAGCAGACCTGGGATTTCTTAGCAATTTTTTGATGAAGCACAGGCTCAATGCAACAAACAGCATCTTAACATTAGCCACAGACATCTATGAATGATGAGTCCTCATTCTGCCTCCGCTATGACTCACCATTCTTGAACTACTTCATGGGTCACTAGGGGATAATGCACATGAAGGAAGTTGGCAGCACATGTACCAGTCTAGTAGTGACTGTGCAGCTGAACACGCATTCCACTCCTGTTGTACCTGCTCCCTGAAGCAGATGGCTCCTGCATGACATTCCTCTCCATAGCCATGATTATCCATGGGAGAGGAGAGGGGGAAAGAGGGAATATAACACACACACACACACACACACACACACACACACACACACACACACACACACACACACACACACCACCCACTGGAGAAAAGCATGTTGATTTTGCCAGGCCATTTCAGGGAGATACTTGATTGTTAGTGGTAGATGCTTTTTCCGACTTCCTTTTTGTGATGTGGATACCATCATCAACTGTTCATGCTACCATCCACACCATTTCTATGATCTTTGCAATTGAGGTAGCACCACACAAACTGATGCCAGACAATGATCCCAGTTTACTTCAATGCAATCCAAACCCAAAGTCTTCTGCCACTACAACAGCACTGAACAACTGACCACCTCCCCCTTCCACGCGGCCCTGACTCAGAAGCTGTGCAGTCAGTCAGAATGTTTGAAACATGAGACCTTGTTGACAACGTTGACCGAGGGAGCACTAAACAGATTCATTACCAAGTATAAGTCCACCCCTGTCAAAGGGGCCAGTACAACTGAAATATTGTACTGATGCAGGCATCGAACCCTGTTAGACCTCCCACCATCCATGTCCAGCTGAAGTACAGGTTCGGCCATTTGGAGGACACCTATGCCCGGGTGCCCACATTTGGCTGATATACATGGAGGACCCATGGGGTCATCCTAGGCCATAGTGCACATCAGCTGATTGATGTTGCGGCTGGTCCCAAGGTCACGGCCTGTCACTGAAACCAGCTCCAACTGCAACTGCATTCATAAACAGTCCCATTGCCTCTAACTGAAAGAGCTCACACCTATGCAATCATCTTTTGTGCCACTAGCCAAAACTCTGAACTGTGTGCCCCTTTTTGTGCCACTAGCCAAAACTCTGAACTGTGTGCCCCTTGCCATCCACTCACAGGCACAACCTATGCCACACTCATAAGCACATAGATGAGCGCCCCCCCCCCCCCCAATACCAAATTTGCCTCCAACTCCACTTCCTGCCACAGGACCATGCCAGGTCATTGGAGCTGGCCATGCTGCTGGATCTCTTGGTGGGCACCTCAACTATGCCTCACCCCCTCCCCCGTCCAACACCGGCAATGGTATAAACCCTGCCATTACTTACCCTAAGTGCAGATTTAAACAGGAAGTACTAGTATCACCATTTACATTGGATACTGATAACAGTGGCGACTCTTGCTAGCAGTGAAATCTATGCAGCCAGCTGCAGAAGGCAAGAACTTAAATCATTAGTTATTTAGGGATTAGGCAATAACCAATGTTTTATTTATTTCTCTTTGTTCTAACGTTAAATCTGAAACTGGTCTATTTCAGCTGAATCCGGCCACAACAGTTCATAAAACGTGATCTACACACTTTAAAAAATTTCAAGGCTGAGTCATTCACCATTTTTGTGTTACACAAGCTCAAATTAGGGGACAAAATAAACTGTGGCAATTTTTAAACTTTTTTTTCTTTGCTGCGGTAATTTTTTTAATACACAAAGTACACCAAGTGCCTTCCAGCAGTTCTCCAGGAAAGTTACTTGTTATCAATCCTATTTTACTACAAAAGTTATTTGTGTGTGTTCTAGAAGTCATTAATATATTAAAGAAGCTACCACTTATTTTACCAAATTTGTGCTTACTTTGATGCCATACTGCTAAATATTACCAACTGTAATGACTCTGGCGATGGACATTATGTTGAGTGGCGGTTGTGGGCACGTCACGGTCAGGATGCTGATGGATCACTATCCCTGGATGCATGTGCATAGTGGCGTGGTGAGCAGGTGCTTGTCTGATGCCCAATGAGCATTAGTAAAACGGCATTAAAGACCCAACACTTATTGTCTAACAATACACAGATGATGTGGCAACATTGCAGGCTGCTTGTGGAATCTGAGCAGTGGCAGTGAATGCCCAACCAGGAAGGTGCCAACATCAGCATGTGGACCATGTCGTGTCAGAGGTGCCCAAGTCTGCTGAGGTAGTGGGTTGCCCACTGCACATCAGCTACACTGCCTGGCGGCAGCTGAACAGCAGTGCATGAGGCACGACATGGCATGCTGCAATCTCTTGACAGAAGAGGCAGCCAGCAGCAGCAGCTGCTGCAGAGTCTGCCTACAGCAGCAGACAGGAGATGCCCATACTATGGCAGAAGAGTGGCCACCCATCCAGGCTCATGCTGGAGGCCACGAAGTGGCCCACTGATCGAAGGGGACTAAGTTTTCCACATCAGACTCTGCATGGATAGCAGCACTTTGGCTAACAGTGCCCATGTCTGCAGGGTGGGATATGCAGCAAAATGGATGCTTATAGATCGTTAGATAAGTAAATGGCGGTCCAGGATCGGTCCCTCCTCATTGCAGGTCACTGGCTGCATATATCTGTACTGAAAATAAGAAATACTTATTCGGGCCTCACCCATGATTGTTATGCTATCGTAGTAGTTTCTTCACCTCAATTCCCAACAGAGATGCAGCCTGGGCATGGGGAATCAGCCATCCGAGTTGTGGATGCTCCATCTTCCTGCTGTGTCTGTACTTTGGTGCCTCTGACTGCCCGGCCTGGCTATGGTGTGAAGTAACCAGCTCGGTGGTGCGTCCATAATACAGTGGTATCTGTGGCTTCCCCTTGTTGAAATTCAGTCCCGCCATTATAGCTTGACCCACTTTCCTTGGCTTCTTATGTTGTTGGGGAAGGCATCATGTTGCCGTGGAAGGCATCTGGATTTTACTCGGCTGCACCAAGTACATTATATTGTGGTACAACACAACTCACTATTGTTATATTTAATGCTGATAGATTTTTGTTATTTTGATGTGCTGGAATTTTATACATTTGCTAATATTTTTACTTTTTATGCATACCATAACCACGAAATTATAACAAGAATGTGAAACCACAACAGGAATAATAAGAAAAAGGAGAAAAGGCTACTACTCACCCACAAATCATTGTAGAAATGTACTCTGAGTATTAGACACACGTGCACATATTCATTTCCATACACACACTGGCTAACATGTGCTTCAGTCAAGTGGTCAGTGGCAGCCACCAACAATTATCACCCTAACAGCCAGGCTGCCACCAACACTTAACACACATGATGCATTAGCCCTTGTGCACCTGGAAAAAAACTATGGGCAGATGTAATAAACTATATTAATTACATTTGTACAACCATCTATAGGTGATAGGTAGTCTGTTCTTTTCGAATTACAACCAAGAAATTAGCCACTGAGGACACTGAACAATTCGTTGCCAACTTAAGACATCAAGCACGCACAAAAAATAGAATTTTTTTATTTACTAGGCTTTTCAAGGTGTTTTAGCACAAGAGTGGCTAACTTATTTTCTGGAGGACAGATGGACTCAGATGTTGCTCCTGACATACCACATTACACAACTGGTTGTTTGTCAAAAGAACTTGAGTCGCTGAATGAATTTTGACTTGCTTAGTAAATACTATTGACATTATGGTCTCATTATGACCTTTAAACAGATTCATGAAGCCTTGCTTCTCTCTCAGTTTGTTTCCTGCAAAAGTACTGCTGCAATCCTTTCACAAAAACATGGGTCATTCCATGTCAATTCAACCAATTTGAGAAAATTTTCCAGCTGATAGTCTCAGATTTGGCTGAAATTTAGCACACCAATGCTACCAAGTGTGGAACACTCATGTACAAAATTTTAAGTTCCTCTGCCAATTAGTTCCAGAATAATGGCTTGTGAAAGAAGGTGGCGTGACCCAGAAATTGCAACCCGCATCTGGCAATCTACCTTCAGACCCAACTTCAGGTCTTAATAACTTTGGAACTATTCCACACAGTCCAGTGAAATATTTACAACCTAGTAACATCCATTTAGAGAACACACTCCATGAATCAAAACACCAACAACATATTTCTGAGGGAAAATAAAAAATTCCAAAGTGTGATTAAAAAAATATAATATGTTAAAAGGTACATATTATAGGTGCCCACTGTGCCAAATATAATTCACTCAAAAAGGGTATAATTTTTTTTTGTGGTAAGCTTAATGTGGCCTAAACACACACAGAACTGATCTTGCCCATATCAGTTGCACAAACAGAGTTACATGCACACGAAAATACAAAAATTTGAAAAATTACCTGAAAAACATGTATTTTCTAAGTGTGGTAGCACAAAAGGGACAAGTGATATCCAAGCAAAATTTCAAACACTGCATAAGTAGACGATAATATAATATGTGGCAAAATTTCAACTTCTTGTTGCAAGGCAATTGTGTACAATAAAAGTTGACAGAGTTGTATTTGGTTACGTTTCTTTTAACACGATTTAGCAAGTAATAGTGACGATGCAGACAGCTTGTTTCAGATAAAGCTGCAGCAATTGTTGGGAACCATTAGGCAACAGAAAGTTAAACACTGGTAGTTTTCAGGGACAGAATGAGTCATTCTTAGGCAGGAGCAACAAAGGAAACAAGCAACAATTACAGGTTACTCATGTTGTTAAGATTCTAGTTCAGACTGGTCGTTCCTGTTGTGGAAAGTCAGTATGGAGGTGGAAGAGTGTACTAGTGGTGCTTTTGTTCAAACAAGTTGCAGTATTGGTAGAGCACAAGCATCTGAATGTCATAAAACAACATATGGAACAAAATGTGGCATTCACTTTGTACTGTATGATCTGGATGAATCAGACCAAGATTTGTTGCTATGGAGATCAGGGATACACCCTGTGGGCGGGCACAAGAAGTACAGTTCCAGGAAACTTTAGTGTTTGTTATCATCATATGAAAGTGTTTCTGGATAAGTATTCTTTCCTACAAAGAAGTTGTTTTGATCCATTTCGGATTCATAAGAAGACAGTGAAGTGTAGCCTCAGAGAAACTGATATAAAATCAGAATTGAAAGTGAATCAGTGCATGGGACTTAACATGAAACCAGGACAAAATTTATGTTCCTGGTGTGTAACACTACTAAAAAATGAAGAATATTCTGATAATTTACATGACAGTGACGAAGAGTATCAGCCACCTAACAACCACAGCGGATGAGCAATTAAATACTTCAGTGACTGCTCTTGGTTTGTCTCCCATGAAGACACACAAAGTTGAGAAAAGAGACAGGCCGAGCTATGGTAGAAGAAAACTACAAGAAGCTCAAATGGAATTAAAACACAAAATAGCTGACACACTAATGGTGGAAGAGGAAGAACTATCAGCTCCAAAGGAACAGAAATCATGCCAGAAAATTCTCTGATTTGGACTAAATCGTGCATGATTTAAAAGAAAAATGTGCCATATGCACACGCCAGAAAAAAGTAGCTATTCTTATCCTTGCACCTTCCAGCTGGTCTATTGACTACACTGCAAAGGAATTCAATTTTTCTACATATATGGTACAGCAAGCTAGGAAAATAAAAGCAATCCAAGGAGTGCTTCCACAACTTCAGCAGGCTCAGGGTAAGCAATTGAGTTCAGAAATAAAGGTGCTAGTGTCGGAGTTTTATGAAAATAATGACTACAGCCGAATAATGCCTGGAAAAAAAAGACTATGTAATGGTGAAAATGGGAAATGTACATGTAAAGATGCAAAACAGACTGTTGCTATGCAACATATCGGAACTATATGTAGAATTCAAGGAAAAGTATCCCAATACCAAAGTAGGTTTGTCATCTTTTTTCAATCTTCGTCCAAAGTGGGTTGTTCCTGTAAGTGCAAGGGGCACACACAATGTCTGTGTATGTGAGACCCATCAAAATGCTAAGCTGATGTTTGCTGCTATAAAGGATTCTGGTCTGGATTACAAAGGTGCAATGAAGTTGCTAATGTGTGACATCAGTTCCTACCAGTGCATGATACACAGGTGTGAGAAGTGTCGTGGCAAGTCAAATCTTGCAGAACACATGAATGACAAACTGTATGGTGAACTCCTTATGAATGATGATGAACTTGTTTCTTATAAACAATGGACACACATGGATCACACAAGTCCTGAAACAAAGCAAAGTACAGTGGAAGATTTTGTTGAAATGTGTTGTCAAAAAACGGACAAACTGACCACACACAGCTTCACAGCAACAGCACAATTGGCTTATCTCCAGTTTTGTAAGGATAATTTGAAACAAGATGAAATTATAGTAATATTAGACTTTTCTGAAAATTATGCATTTTTAGTTCAAGATTCTATCCAAGGATATCATTGGGACAACAGTCAAGCAACTCTCCAGCCATTTGCGATTTACTATAGAGGTGAATCAGGTGATGTGTCTGTCATGAACCTGTGTGTTTTTAGTGACTGTTTAATTCATGATGCCATTGCAGTTCATGCCCACATTCGCACTCAGTGATGGGGCAGCTAGTCAGTACAAAAACTGTAAAAATCTTAAAAATTTATGCATGCAATACCATGATTTTCAGATTCATGCAGAATGGAATTTTTTCGCAGCAAGTCATGGTAAAAATGAATGTGATGGTATTGGTGCTACCATTAAGCGCATGGCATCACGAGTTAGTCTGCAGCACCCTACAGAAGGTCACATCTAACACCTCTTCAATTATTTACCTGGGTACAGAAAAATATCTCTGGCATACAACCATTCTATGTTTCGAAAGATGAGGTAAAATCAGTCGAAGTGTTGCTAAAAAGCAGACTAGAACACGTTAAAACTGTTGCAGGCACAAGAAGCCATCATCACTTCTGTCCAGTGGACTCTGACAATGTGCAGATGAGCAGACTGTCCGGTTATAACTATAGCTTCATGCACAACATGTGTCTTCACAGTCTGTCTGACTCAGGATTCAGAATCAAAAGCAGCAACATACAACCAGGTTGCTATGTTATTGCGGTTTATGATGACAAATGGTACTTAGGATGTGTTGCACAGTGCTGTGAAGCAGAAGGTGATGTATTTGTGAACTTCATGGCACCAGCAGGACCAGCAAGCTCATTTCATTGGCCACGTTTGAAAGACAGGTGTTGGATTCCTTTTGAACATGTTCTTATGACAGTTCCAGTTCCTACCACAGTGCCAGGAAGACTGTACAATTTGCCACTCAATGTACAGAGTACAGTAGCTAAAGTGTGGGAGAACTTCTGTTCGAAGCACAATTGACTGGTTTTTAGCAGTTAAGGTGCAGTAAACATTAATGATAGGTTGTGTTAATCTGTCTATATGTTGTTGCTTAGTGATTAAACAGTTGTGGGAGAGGATAAGAAGAGGCAGAACATTTTACGATATGTTTTTACAAAATTGTGTTGTGGAACAATGGCCACATCACCAAATACATCTGTCAACTTCCACTGTACACAAATGTCTTGCAATAACATGCTAAAATTTTGAGATATATATCATTATGGTCTACTTATGCAGTGTGTGAAATTTGGCTTGGATACCACTTGTCCCTTTTGTGCTACCACACTTAGAAAATACATGTTTTACAGGTAATTTTTGTATTTTCGTGTGCATGTAACTCAGTTTTTGTGACTGATATGGGTATGAGTAGTTCTGTGTGTGTTTAGGCCACATTAAGCTTACCACAAAAAAATTTATACCCTTTTTGAGTGAATTATATTTGGCATAGAGGGCGCCTACAATATGTACCTTTTAACGTATTACATTTTTTTAATCACACTTTGGAATTTTTTATTTTCCCTCAGAAATATGTTGTTGGTGTTTTGATTCATGGAGTGTGTTCTCTAAATGGATGTTACTAGGTTGTAAATATTTCACTGGACTGTGTGGAATAGTTCCAAAGTTATTAAGACCTGAAGTTGGGCCTGAAGATAGATTGCCGGATGCGGGTTGCAATTTCCGGGTCACGCCACCTTCTTTCACAAGTCATAATTCTGGAACTAATTGGCAGGGGAAACCAATACTTTGTACACGAGTGTTCCACACATGGTAGAATTACTGTACTAAATTTCAGTCAAATCTGAGACTGAGCTGGAGCCCCTGGTTGAACTGACATGGAATGACCCACATACCATTTAATTTAGACAGGGCTTTATGTGCTCTTGATAAAGCAAGAGCAGCTAAATTAAGAAATCTAACAAAAACTGTGCCCATTATACCAGAATGACATACACAGAAACGTCTGCTCAGCTATCTTGCTCAAAGACTTCACACGCTGAGGGCAATAAACAAATGGAACCCGCAGAAAAAGTCAATTTAGTTTGTCACTTCTTGACCATTCTCTACTAAACTGTCAGTTATGAAATGAGATTCATAAGCCTACATGAAACCTCCCCAGGGGATATTATTATTATTATTATTATTATTACTACTACTACTACCACCACCACCAGTCGCCCGGTTTGACGTCTTGCCCCTCTTATTCTTTTTTTAAAAAAACTTGCACTTAATACTGGATGGGATTATTTGTAATCGGGAGAACAAAAACTCTTCAGAAAATTTGCACTCTTTATTGCCTGTTGTCTAATAACTTTCTGTTTTGGGTGACATAAAATTAAATATAGGATACATAAAACCAGTAAAGACAAGAGACAAACAATACAGTACACATTTCTTCAACCCTTTTCTGCTAGCACTCTTTTCTCTCTAATCTTGCTACAGCTTTACATAGCATTCTTTCCTTTCTGCAACAGAATCTATTACCTCAACAAAGTTCGTCAAACATTTTGCTACATGAAAATTCGAAATATCGTTGTCTAATATTGCGTAGGCTGTTAATACAAATAGTATCCAAGACTGGTGTGGTTTCTTGATCTGATTATGTATATTTTCTCACTGTCTGCTAAAAAAAACAAAATAGGCCTTTCTAACACTGCAGAAATTTTAACAGACACCAAATAAACGAGACTGTTTTGGCACAAATGGTCATTTTTTAACACGTCAGAATATAATTCACAAAGACCAACATAAAATGCCTATTCGGCCTCCTATAAGCAAAAAGCTTTATGTTAGAAAACAGTTTCACATTTCATTTCATTCATACGCTCCAGTTTCTCGAGCATGAGATCAAAACGTAGTAGTACGAGATTTTAATATAAATTTGGAATCGTCATATACTTCCCTAATTTGTGTGATGTCCCTGTTTCTTCTCCTTCCTCATTCTAACAAACAAGCTTATCATGACTAATTCTGGAACTATTCCTGCCTTTGTCAAAACTTATTCGCCGGTTAACTTCACTAACCCAGCCACAATCACCGGTTTAGGTATCCCTGATTATTCTCCGGTTAGGCGTTGTTATGTTCCTACAAACCATTTTCCATGCTACTTCCAGAATAGAACTTAAGCGGCTGCTAGATGGAGACTGTACAACTGGCCCTTACTAGTGTAGTGATCTGGCCAAAAATATTCTGACAACATTTCATTTTCCTGGATACACCGAGAAGATAATATGTAATCTTTCTTACCTGTTATTCCTGTTAGTCATTTATTTCCACTCTGGTAGTCTGAATCTATGGATTTCCCTAGTAATTATAACAACGCTGATCATTCGCAAACCCAATCAACCACATAATCAGACAGCGATTGGCTTTCACTCATTCGGCTTTACTCTGCTCAGCTTGTATAGCTCAGTCCCCTTTTGCCTGCAGGAAAGTTTATTCCTAGATGCGATGAGGATTCCCCTGACAGAGACATCACGTATGCTATGCACGCATTCAAAAATCAACTTATGATTTTTTTTTTTTTTTTTTTTTTTTTTTTACCATGGGACCAAACTGCTGATGTCATCGATCCCTAGGCTTCCACACAACTTAATCTAACTTACGCTAAGGACAACACATACACCCATGCCTGAGGGAGGATTCGAACCTCTGACGGGGGGAGCCGCGCGAACCGTGACAAGTCGCTTCAGACCGACAGGGATGCGCATCAAAGTCATTTGAGTAATCGATACACCAACGTGCGCTGGATGCTAGGCACTTTGTGAAAATACGTTTTTACTCATCAAGAATATGAATTTGGTGCCCCGCCCCCTCCCCTTCCTCTAGATCTGGGCCCGCTGCACATGCGTGAATCTGGCAGCTTGGGCGCAGCAGTAAAATTTTTCCTGGTTGCATCTAGGTGCTTGCTGCGACTGCTTACACAGCAGCAGCCACATTTCTGTAGCCAGAAATGGGAGAAGGTACTACTCATACGCCACTCTACTGCGCATGAGCCCACTCGTAACTGCTAAAACAAATCTAATGTAAACAGTTGTGACGTCACGTTCATCGGATGCAATTTTTTGTTATGAAGCATTGCATAGTCTTCCTAAAGCCTTTGACACATTTTGCTGTTGGCAAATGCTTGTATGAGCACTGTGTTTTGTTGTTGTATATGGCACATTTCCTTTGAATTTATGTTTTATTTTAGTTTTTTTTTTTTTCCTCTCTCCTCGTTCACATTTTATTGTTGCAGTATTATTCTGCAGCAGCGGGATACAGTAATATCCTTTGTTAGAGTATTGATTCTTACCAGTCAAAATTACAAAAATTTACTGAAAACTAAACGAAAAATTCCTGGAATTCTAAAATATTCCTGCGTTTTTCTCAATTTTCTCCCGGATGAAAAAATTCCCGGGTTTTTCCTGGATCTCCCGGCTGTCCTGGGCCGTATACACGCTGTAATAATAATGGCAAAACACAAACTGAAATTAGTCTGTTATGGGCCAATGGAGACCACAGGTCCCTTACACCAAAGTACACAAGAAATATCCCTGAACAACCTCTGAACTTTTGTCAGCACAGTTTGAAATAACCTCATATAGGAGAGGTCCTCACACGAACATGGTTCCTACTGTTGTCACTGGAATGGAATAATAGAATTTGATGGCACCAGAGCCTCGCGTATCAAACTGGACGCTTTTCACACTATGGTCATTACTGAATACATGAATGGCACTGTGAGGAAGTTGGCAAAGTACTACTTCACAATGAAACCAATCAGAAAGTGCCAAAATCTCAATGTTCTGTGGTGATCTAAAAACATGCACGTTCAAATATGAATCCATTATTTTTTTACATAAAAATCCTTTGCTTTTGTATGAATGACAAATTCAAAGCCATGTGATGAATTCAATTGTTCTGAGAACTGCCTATTTTATGGGCTTCCCAGGTAAGTCACCACCCAGTATAATATCACAAAATCATTTCCTCAACCTCCTTTAGGTTAGCGCAGGGTGGAGCTGAGGAAATGCACGTTTTTCACTAGTGAATAAGTTATTCTGTTTTATTTATATAAAAATGTTTTACATTAAATAACAACATTTTTAGTTTTGAGATCCATATATATTAATTAGGTTCAGAAAATAATGTCACTGAATTGATGTCCTCCTTAATGACACAACTTCAGAGCCTCTCTTCAAAGCTCTGCATGACTTCCTTACAGACTATTTAGACAATATTAGTAATTAATTAAGATTTCTTACCTTCCCTATATTGTGTGTGAACTGTGTACAGGAAGACTTTGTGAGAAAGTCAATTATTTCCTAAGCACACTGTAGCCTGTAGCAGAAGTGTTTCTCGAAGATGTACTCAACAGTTTCACCTTAAGGATTGAATGCTCATTTTCAAACCTAAAAATTTGTTTTTGGCAGTGAAGCCGTCCATTCGCCATTTGCCAAGTAAGCTGTAAATGAAATAATGACATGATTTGTGGCAAGACCAAGTACACACAAATAACAACTATTTTGTTACTGGTCAAAACACAACCATATTTTAATAGTTCAATATGATGTTTCTAAATGAGAAATTTGCATATCTTTAAATTTCAAACACAGCTCAACAATGCCTAAGAATATGCCAATGATGTGTGTTCTTTACCATTTACTTCCAATTATTTCTATTTTCACAGGCATCTTTCATCCTGAAAAGAAGAGCAGTATATGTCACGAACCAGTTAGATAAATAAGCTTTCTCAATCAGGCACTGGCCTTGAGCAGCAGTCATTTATGGTTGATACTACAATGAAATTTATTGATTTCATTTTGTATACACAAGTGTGATGACACACATCATCAAATGTTGGAATCAGTAACAGCACACATAATATTAATTTTTGACTTCCAGGGCACAAGGATACTGAATGACTTTTCAAATACTCTATGAGGAAAACTGACAAAGCTACAATAAGAACATCGTAAAATTAGGTATGAGTTCTATTACTGAAAAAAAGAAAGAGAAGCAACAGGGGGTTAGTGATAGAAAAAGGCCTGAAAAGAGGGGGAAGAGATGGGGAGCTGGGAGGGGCATCAGATGAAGGAAAGGGGTGGTGGGTAAGGAGGGGGGTGGCGGGTAAGGATGTGTGTGTGTGTGTGTGTGTGTGTGTGTGTGTGTGTGTGTGTGTTTGTTTGTTTGTTAAGGACCGGGGGTCAGGTAAGGAGGTGGTCGGGTAAGGAGGGGGGGCGGGTAAGGAGGGGGGGCGGGTAAGGAGGGGGGCGGGTAAGGAGGGGGGGCGGGTAAGGAGGGGGGGCGGGTAAGGAGGGGGGGCGGGTAAGGAGGGGGGGCGGGTAAGGAGGGGGGGCGGGTAAGGAGGGGGGGGCAGGTAAGGAGGGGGGCGGGTAAGGAGGGGGCCGGGTAAGGAGGGAGGCAAGTAAGGAGGGGGCGGGTAAGGAGGGGGGCGGGTAAGGAGGGGGAAGAGGGAGGGTGAGAGAAGGGGAGAACGGCTGGGTAAGGGAAATGAGGGAGGGTAAGGAAACATGTCATCTGGATGAGCAGCAAGGTTTCTCCATAGTTGGTGCAAAACTGGTTCTCATATCAACAGCATGAAGATATACACCTTCTTTATAGAATCAAAGTACGATAATTAGTCTAAGGTATTCTAGTCTTGGACTGTCAGTTACTTTTCGGTGGGTCCTGACTTGACATGCTGTAGAATGGAGACTAGGTGTTCTGCCACACTATTTAGTGTCCACAATTGCCATAGATGGTTTCACTGAGCCCTCGAGAAGATGTATCTGAAATGGAGACCCTTAATACACCACAATGCATAGGGAGGGTTAGTAGGGCCTGGTGACACAATGGTAAACCCTGCTCTCAGATGAGTTCTTATTATTCTTCGACACTTTGTGGACACAGATGATGAACTGTGCCCTTCAGGTTGGCACATCTTTCGTCATCAGATCGTAATATCAAATCTTGATGAAAGATAATGGTCACTGTTGTATTGAGTACAATAAATTGGCATACCCTGAATTACACAAATGCAAGACTCGATACTGAGTGTAGTCTGTCGTCTCGATCTGGAGGGAGCTACTCCACATCTTTTGCAATGTTGCCATGTCTCCAAAGTTATGTTTGATATGTTCCATGAAGAACTAATGTTTGGTCATTAAAAGATCTTGCACTCATTCTAGAACCTTTCCTACCACTGTCCTTACATGCTCATTGCATTTCATATCACTTTGCAACAATATGCCCAGATATTTAAACGTCATAACTATCTCAAGCAACATATTACTAATGCTGTATTTGAACATTATTCAATTGTTTTTCCTACTCATCTGCATTAACTTACATTTATCTATATTTAGAGCAATCTGCCACACATCACACCAAACAGAAATTGTGTCCAAGTCACCTTTTATACACATACTGTCACTCAACAACAACACCTAACTGTACATCACAGTGCCATCAGCAAACAGCCACAGCTTGCTTCTCAACCTGTCCATCAGATCATTTATATATATATATAGAGAATAAGAGTGGCTCTTTCACACTTCCTCAATGATAACCTAGTCTCAGTCAATCAAGTGGAAAATCTCAGATATCTTGAACTACACTCTGTTTGTAGCTATCATTATGTGAACTGCTTCCCTGTGTCTGGTGCTACATTTATCAAAGGCAGCAGCCTATTTGGAAGTAATAACTGCTTGGTGTCCAGTTTTCTTTTTTACTTGTGGCTATGGAGTTTCAAAACAGTTTATTAGTTCATGTTCCACAACCAACCTTGAGATCAAGTACCAGTAATTCTGGTTCAACACTCCTTGAACCTGGTATCATGAACTTGGCAAATTGGTTTGAGAAAAAATGATAAGAGCTATATGAATGATTGCAAGTTAAATGAACAAACTATGAGTGAAATTATCAGCACTGCATGGGTAGTGGATTTTTCTTTTCTTTTCAAATGTATTTATATACACAAAGTAAATTCAAGAACAAATTGTTGAATTTGACACGTACTTCATTCTTGTCTCTTCCCAGCTGCCCTGCTCACTCAGATACTCTTTTATCTTTCTTTTATCTTTCTTAAGCACTTGGTGGTCGATTCCATACACAAACCTTCACTGTCCTTTCATTCCTTGGGTAATCGAACACTGTTTATCTATCTCAACAGTAGTGATATTTAATGGACTAGCATGTGCTATGTCAAAAGTGTCATTAAGTTTTTCAAAACATCTTTTTCTTCTTGCTTATGAACATCCAACAATCTTCCAGAAAGTTTTCAAACTTGCTTCCATTGTCTATATAAAGTGCTTACGTTTTGATATGCAGTTTCTCTGCTCCTGAGTTGGAATTCGTGCTTTTTCCCAATTAAAAATCACTCCCACACCCACAAAATGTAACAGATATTTTAATGTTTGACAGATGATAGTTTGCTTCCAGTGGTTTCATGAGAATAATACAGAGTAAATAAATTTTCTCCTGTAAATGGACTGAAGATGAAAACAATGTCCTCACTATGAGTGCTGTATTCTCTCTAAAGTGAAAGACGATTGGGTTTGATCATTAAAGAGAATGGCTCGGCTTGCTCTGCCTGTCTTGGGGTCTCTGACTCATAACTTCACTGAAGTAATGTTATGTGTGACATGACGACACATTCAGTTAAGGAGACTAGGTAAATAAAAAGCCTACATTTAGTAATTAATGAATCTGTCAATCGCAAGTACTATTTTTTGAAGTTGATGGTAATATTTTTATGGCTTTTCCTATTTTGAAGGTGCAGGGGCTCTGGTTCTCCAGTGAGTCAAGGCCCATGATCACCACACACATACCCATAAAAGAGTTATTGGCAGTGACAGTAATGACATTCTCACCAGAAAATAAGACTATATTTCACCTATGGTTAAACAGTGCACGAGATTGTAGTTGTAGTCTGGTGATGAAATAATGATGCTGATGTGTTCTGTTTCACGATTATTGCACAGTAATAATGACTGTGTAATTGGACTCCAAATTTTGTTTCTTTGTTAATATGGATAAATAGTATCATAGATCTTTACAAATGTAGTGTTGTAATATGGCTGACATTATTCCTCCAATCACATGATGCATTATCGCAAGATATGACCTCATGTTAACGGTTACCAGATGTCTGGTAACCATTATACCAATCATTACAAAGGATTTTCACGGTTATCCATCTTACATATGGGAATTTGGCTCTAGATTGTGTCGAATCTTGTATATTTGGATTGATTCCCCTGGTGGAAAGCTTTTTCCCTTTAGTATTAAGTACAAGACAAGTAGTTCATGTTTCTCCACTCGTTTGTATGTACTATGGAGGTCCAAATGTTTGTCACTTCGATGAAAGAACAAGCCTTCCTTAGACAGAATCTATACTTGACACATTATATTTCATTTATACGAGTCAGTGCTATAATCCAGTTTTATTCTAATCATCTGATGGGCCTTTTATTCAGTATAGTTTTACCCACACTCTAATGATCGTTCTTGTAAGTGAGTGGATAGTCAATATATTTAAACTATTGTTGTTGTTGTTGTCTTCAGTCCCGAGACTGGTTTGATGCAGCTCTCCATGCTACTCTATCCTGAGCAAGCTTCTTCATCTCCCAGTACCTCCTGCAACCTACATCCTTCTGAATCTGCTTAGTGTATTCATCTCTTGGTCTCCCTGTACAATTTTTACCCTCCACGCTGCCCTCAAATACTAAATTGGTGAGCCTTTGATGCCTCAGAACATGTCCTACCAACCGATCCCTTCTTCTAGTCAAGTTGTGCCACAAACTTCTCTTCTCTCCAATCCTACCTCCTCATTAGTTATGTGATCTACCCAGATAATCGTCAGCATTCTTCTGTAGCACCACATTTCGAAAGCTTCTATTCTCTTCTTGTCCAAACTAGTTATCGTCCATGTTTCACTTCCATACATGGCTACACTCCATACAAATACTTTCAGAAATGACTTCCTGACACTTAAATCTATACTCGATGTTAACAAATTTCTCTTCTTCAGAAACACTTTCCTTGCCATTGCCAGTCTACATTTTATATCCTCTCTACTTCGACCATCATCAGTTATTTTGCTCCCCAAATAGCAAAACTCCTTCACTACTATAAGTGTCTCATTTCCTAATCTAATTCCCTCAGCTTCACCCGACTTAATTCGACTACATTCCATTATCCCCGTTTTGCTTTTGTTGATGTTCATCTTATATCCTCCTTCCAAGACACTATCCATTGCATTCAGCTGCTCTTCCAAGTCGTTTGCTGTCCCTGACAGAATTACAATGTCATCGGCGAACCTCAAAGTTTTTATTTCTTCTACATGGATTTTAATACCTACTCCGAATTTTTCTTTTGTTTCTTTCACTGCTTGCTCAATATACAGATTGAATGACATCGGGGATAGGCTACAACCCTGTCTCACTCCCTTCCCAACCACTGCTTCCATTTCACACCCCTCAATTGTTATAACTGCCATCTGGTTTCTGAACAAATTGTAAATAGTCTTTTGCTCCCTGTATTTTACCCCTGCCAGCCACCTTCAGAAATTGAAAGAGAGTATTCCAGTCAACATTGTCAACAGTTTTCTCTAAGTCCACAAATGCTAGAAACGCAGGTTTGCCTTTCCTTAATCTTTCTTCTAAGATAATTCATAGGGTCAGTATTGCCTCACGTGTTCCAATATTTCTAGGGAATCCAAACTGATCTTCCCCGAGGTCGGCTTTGACCAGTTTTTCCATTTGTCTGTAAAGAATTTGCGTTAGTATTTTGCAGCTGTGACTTATTAAACTGATAGTTCGGTAATTTTCACATCTGTCACACCTGCTTTCTTTTGGATTGGAATTATTTTGTTCTTCTTGAAGTCTGCGGGTATTTTGCCTGTCTCATACATCTTGCTCACCAGATGATAGAGTTTTGTCAGGACTGGCTCTCCCAAGGCCATCAGTAGTTCTAATGGAATGTTGTCTACTCCGGGGGCCATGTTTCGACTCAGGTCTTTCAGTGCTCTGTCAAACTCTTCACGCAGTATCATATCTCCCATTTCATCTTCATCTACATCCTCTTCCATTTCCATAATATTGTCTTCAAGTACATCGCCCTTGTATAGACCCTCTATATACTCCTTCCACCTTTCTTCTTTCCCTTCTTTGCTTAGAACTGGGTTTCCATCTGAGCTCTTGATGTTAATGGAAGTGGTTCTCTTATCTCCAAAGGTCTCTTTAATTTTCCTGTAGGCAGTATCTATCTTACCCCTAGTGAGATAAGCCTCTACATCCTTACATTTCTCCTCTAGCCATCCTTGCTTAGCTATTTTGCACTTCCTGTCGATCTCATTTTTGAGACATCTGTATTACTTTTTGCCTCCTTCATTTACTGCATTTTTATATTTTCTCCTTTCATCAATTAAATTCAATATCTCTTCTGTCACCCAAGGATTTCTATTAGCCCTCATCTTTTTACCTACTTGATCCTCTGCTGCCTTCACTACTTCATCCCTCAAAGCTACCCATTCTTCTTCTACTGTATTTCTTTTCCCCATTCCTGTCAATTGTTCCCTTATGCTCTCCCTGAAACTCTGTATAACCTCTGGTTTAGTCAGTTTATCCAGGTCCCATCTCCTTAAATTTCCACCTTTTTGCAGCTTCTTCAGTTTTAATCTACAGTTCATAACCAATAGATTGTAGTCAGAGTCCACATCTCCCCTTGGAAATGTCTTACAATTTAAAACCTAGTTTCTAAATATCTGTCTTACCATTATCCAATCTATCTGATACCTTCTAGTATCTCCAGGCTTCTTCCATGTATACAGCCTTCTTTTATGATTCTTGAACCAAGTGTTAGCTGTGATTAAGTTGTGCTCTGTGCAAAATTCTACCAGGCAGCTTCCTCTTTCATTTCTTAGCCCCAATCCATATTCACCTTCTACGTTCCCTTCTCTCCCTTTTATTACTACCAAATTCCAGTCACCCATGACTATTAAATTTTCGTCACCCTTCACTACCTGAATAATTTCTTTTATTTCATCATACATTTCT
Source organism: Schistocerca cancellata (assembly GCF_023864275.1). Lineage (NCBI taxonomy): Eukaryota > Metazoa > Arthropoda > Insecta > Orthoptera > Acrididae > Schistocerca > Schistocerca cancellata. Next base: position 729,244,410 of record NC_064629.1, read on the forward strand.
TCAATTTCTTCGTCATCTGCAGAGCTAGTTGGCATATAAAATTGTACTACTGTAGCAGGCATGGGCTTCGTATCTATCTTGGCCACAATAATGCATTCACTATGCTGTTTGTAGTAGCTTACCCACATTCCTATTTTCCTATTCATTATTAAACCTACTCCTGCATTACCCCTATTTGATTTTGTGTTTATAACCCTGTAGTCACCTGACCAGAAGTCTTGTTCCTCCTGCCACTGAACTTCACTAATTCCCACTATATCTAACTTTAACCTATCCATTTCCCTTTTTAAATTTTCTAACCTACCTGCCCGATTAAGGGATCTGACATTCCACGCTCCGATCCATAGAACGCCAGTTTTCTCTCTCCTGATAATGACATCCTCTTGAGTAGTCCCCACCCGGAGATCCGAATGGGGGACTATTTTACCTCCGGATTTTACCCAAGAGGACGCCATCATCATTTAACCATACAGTAAAGCTGCATGCCCTCGGGAAAAATTACGGCCGTAGTTTCAGCCGTTCGCAGTACCAGCACAGCAAGGCCGTTTTGGTTATTGTTACAAGGCCAGATCAGTCAATCATCCAGACTGTTGCCCTTGCAACTACTGAAAAGGCTGCTGCCCCTCTTCAGGAACCACAAATTTGTCTGGCCTCTCAACAGATACCCCTCTGTTGTGGTTGCACCTACGGTACGGCCATCTGTATTGCTAAGGCATGCAAGCCTCCCCACCAACGGCAAGGTCCATGGTTCATGGACTAGTAATTTTATAAAAGAACAGGTTTATAAAGATAGGAGAAATGAGCGAGTACTTATGGTGTAGTGATGATATAAACATTAGACTTTAGTCTTCCAAGTAAGTGGATGATTAGGAGTTTCAATGGTGGTTGTTGACTTATGTCAACCCTTGACTATATTATGTATAACAATATGAGAGTTATACTTTGTATACCTTACTGTGTACTCTTCTTTAGTAATTAGTTATTAGAGGAACTATGAGTATTTTACATATGTGATGAACTGTTTTGACCGACAACTATGAGTATTTTACATATGTGATGAACTGTTTTGACCGACAACACCCTGTTTACTTCTATTTGGAGCACTGTTATGTACTTGATCGTTCTTTTAATAATGCAGGCCTATCACAATTGGATTATTTTAGATCTGAGTTACGGCCTTAAATGAAGCACCGACATTGAAATGGTACATCTTGGTGGCATGTTAGCTTACATTTCTGTTGTTGGAATGAGTAGATTAATGAATTGAGTCATATGTATTTATTTTACACCATTAACTACCTTTTAATATATTAACTGGGTTCCATACCATTCTTCCAGTTCCTCCTCACTTGTGTTTCGTATCATTATGAATTATGATGTTTTAGTAACCTATTTCACTTTGTTCCTTATAGTGATGACGATACAGTGTTATGCAAACGTAACTCCTTTCCACATTTCCCACCTTTCACTATTTATAAACAATGGAATCATACCTTACATATGTCTGATTGGCAATGCATATTTTCCTTCCTGTTAGCTAAATTTTCCTTCTTGTTAGTTTAACTGTGCACACAAAGAAGGGTTTAAGGTATTATTATTCACTTTTAACACAATTTTAGTACTGTTTCATGCCTATATTATTATCTCTAAGAGTAACGGTTTGTCACCTAGTGTGTGTGTATACATTAAAATATATATATATATATATATATATATATATATATATATATATATATATATATATATATATATATATATATATATATATATATATATATATATATATGAGGGAAACATTCCACGTGGGAAAAAAAAATATATATATAGCTCACAGACTACTGATGTCTCACATTATTTGTTTTATGTATGGTGTGTTATATAGGGCCTGTAGGTGGCGTTGATGCAATGTCGAAACTAGTAGCCAAATAAATATGAAATCGTAAGTACAACTGGAGGAGTTTTATTTTAAATAAAAACTATAAAAAGTTGTCAACCACCTGGGGTAGGGAGGGACGGGACTCACAGTTGGCCACCCATGTAAGGAAGTTGGATCCTCTTCACTGCAGATCATCCACCATTGTGTCAAACACTCAAGACTAGAGGCTCTCACCATGCGGGAAGTTTCAGCTCTTGCACCATCACAGTGTTCTCTGCTTTGTAAGGAGGCTATGACTATGTTGGTACCTGATGACACACTCTTCCCTGCCCCCAAACAGATTGGGTACAGTGTTGGGCTTCAAGCACTTAATGTGATTCACTCCCATAAAAAGTGCTTAAGATAGAACTGTAAAATGGGTGGAATGTGTGATACATTGAACAACTTTCCCCACACCACTGTAAAATTCTGAATAAACTTCAAATCGGACAAAATGTAATTTAGCTGAAAGAACTGATGAAGAACAAAATCTGGTGAAATCCAAACGAGTAATAATAATCTACGTCCTACTGAAAAGACAGTATATCAACGAGGAAGCCGTCCTATAGACAAAGTGAGAGAAAAAAATAGACAGTAGCAGTGCAGTACTGGAAGGAAGGAATACTGCAACAGCTTGGGGCCCCATGCTTGCCACCCATGTGCACACTAATGAGTTGTGGGCATCTCGATGGAGAGGGGGAGACGAAGTACAAGGAGGCTGCGATGGGACTACAATGTGAATGGAGGAAAGAAGATTGTTGACAATGAGACAATTAGAGATAGAGAGCAGAAGGCTTGGAAAGGACAAGAATAAGGAAGGAATTCAGTTCAGCAGGTGCTCAGTCGGCTCCCCAAGGAATACAGCTGAGGCACCGTAACGTGTTTAGTGCATTGATTGCAACGAAGACCAAAAAAGCATGCTATGCATTTTCACACAGGTAGCTCTTCAGAAGCTAGCTACTTCCTTAGTCATGCCTGTCCAAAAAGAAACCACTGTTATCACTTGCTCAGAGATGTAGTATAGTTACTTATCTCCAAAGGGGGAACAAATAAGCCAAGTTTGATCAAAATCTGAGATGGGCAAGAAAAAATACAAAGAATAATCCTATAGTCTCTCTTCAAGATGGACAAAATACTTCCACTTTTTGTTGGAGGCTTTCATCAAGCAAAGTTTCTTGGATCAGCCATTGGTTATCCACTCTTATGCTATTTTTTAAAGACACAGCTTCTGACACATGCCTGTATTCAGTATCTAGGATTTTTATCAGCAGCAGATCCATTGTGTAAGATTCCTCAGTTAATCTTCAGAACAATCATTGCCCGGGATGCCTATCTTCCTTGGCATCCAGAGAAATACTTTGGATGTTCCTATATTATGAAGACCATACAAAATATTGTGAATCACGAAAACCAAGGGTTGAGTTGGAGAGCAAATTTCAACAGGCTTCAAACTACTGTGAGAACTAATGCACAGAAGAATATCTATGTGAAAAGGTTGTAGATGTGTGAAAGCTCTGTATTATTTCACCATGTAGATATTTTATATGGGAGGAAGTAGTGTTATTCATAAACATTTTATCATAAAAGCACAGCCAACTTTCTCATCATCACTGGAGCCGTCAGTACACAGAGTGTTTCAAAATTCCTATCACAGGCTCCTAGGGGTTGTAGGAGGATATTTAACAGGCAAAGTTTTGGTAAGGAACACTATATCTGGAAATTAACTGTCTGGATATGAAATAAGTATGACTGGATCACTTTCAAACCTTCCACATCACGGTACAGTACATAATGATAGAGTTGCACAACTCGTGTATCTAGAACATTTACCAGATTGCCTCAGGTCATTACACACCATCTTTGTCTGACTACAACAATAGCTGCACAAAAATGGTATGTTGGTTTGTGGATCACGTGTATGAAAGCAGGCATCACAGATACACCTCGTGCAATGAATAGCACGGTTGCCTCTTGGGGCAGCTCCTGTGAAGCATATAAGTCAGAGCTCATTGTCTCCATTGTGTGTGTACTGTGAAGGAAGAGATTTGAAAGTGATATGATGTTAAAACTTATTTTATATCCAAACGGTACATATCCAGACAGGCAATTCTTTTCAAAACTTATCTACTAAGTCCCCTCTACAATTCCTAGAGGGCTGTAATAGAAACTGTGGAAACACTGTATATACACTGAAGTTTAAGTAGTTATGCAGGACCAAATAGAATCAGAGAGGTGAACATTAGCTTCTGAAAGATCCTTGAGGCCAGTGTTCAGTGCCTGATCTATGGGAATTTGGGAAGTCACATACTGACAACTACACCACAGTCATATTAACATCTATCGTCCTTCAGCATTGACAGTGACTGTGGAATGATGCATGTTCTAGTACTTGACCAAGGGTGACATGAATTCCTGCAGTGGCAGCTGGACTGCAAGCTATCTAGACTTTGATGCCAGAAAACCAATAGTGTGCTGCGTCTGTGAAAGTGAAGTGCTACAATGTAGCAGTCAAAGCAAAAGGTACTATCAAATGAGTGCAAATGCACTAAAAACTTTTGAAAAGAATGATCTGACTCAGGAGTTTATTTAAATTTATATGTGTATTCTGGCATTTAACTAATTTGCTGTAATTTTATAATTTATTTTACATTCAGAAAATTTAAGCTGATAATGTCACATATCCCAGGAGGTACATACTGGTCACACATTACCACAAAGAAAATTACTCTATTGTTCTGACATAAAAGTAGGGTATTCTGTTTATTATGTTATGTATGTATTTATCATGCCACATAAGTTATGTCACATTTGGTTCAACTTAATGTCCCAAATTAGCATGCAAATGTGCCACATTTAAGCGGAGGTGTGTAACGTTACATGTATGTAGGTGAGATAATCGGCCGTCTAGAATTAGCAAGAGGTATGGTAAATTTCTTTGTGAAGAAGAACTGTCACTGACATTCACTGCACAATGATGACCAGCTGAAGTCTCAACCAATGGCCTACAAGATTACATAAATAAACTACTTTGTAAAGCCAATATTTATACGGGGCAGTCAAATGAAAATGAGACAGATGGAAAAAAATCAATAAACTGTTTATTATTTCAAAAGTAATCATCACAACTGTTAATACATTTACCCCACAGTGAGACAAGATGGTCAATGCCTTCACATAAAAATGCCTGTGGTTGCTTACGGAACCATGACTGTACCCAGGCATGCACCTCTTTGTCCGAAACAAATTGACAGCCATGAATGTCTTTCTTCAGGGCTCCAAACATATGGAAATTGCATGGTGAGAGATCAGGACTGTTCGTGGGACGCATAAGGGCTTTCCAGTCAAACTTCAGCAGCACAGTCGAAACGACCTTAGTAACATGTGAGTCATGTGGACACTTTGCACAAACAGAAGCATGCCATCAAGACCAAATGCTCAAGAATGTTGACAGACAGCATTATCATGTTGCAGGATAATGCCTGCCCACATGTTGCAAAGTTTTTTCGACTACATTGCAGAAGTTTCATTGTGAAGCGCTTTAGCACCCTACATACAGCCTCAATCTCTCCCCATGAGGGTTTCCATATTTTTGAACCCTGAAGAAAGACATTTGTGGTCTTCAATTTGCTTTTGATGAAGAAGTGCATGCCTGGGTATGATCATGGTCCCGTAGGCAACCGTAAACATTTTTCCACGAAGACACTGTCTGTCTTGTTTCACCTCGGTATAAATGTGTTCACATGGAGATTACTTTTGAAATAATAAACAGTTTACTTACTTTTTTTCCATCTCTAATTTTCATTTTACTGTCTCTTATAAAAACACCAACAACAGCTGATTTGTGTAATGTTAATGTTGCAATTGTGCATTAAATCATTCATGGCAAGCTCACTTATAACAAAATGTTCTTTACATATTCCAAGCAGTTTATCCCAGACCACAAAGTCAGCATTATCCGGATGTGTTGTGAACTAATAATGATTTTTAATGGAATATCAATGACTTTCCATACCATATTACAACCAGAAATGGAAATTATTCACCACTATGAACACCAATGATCTTGTGAGGTTCTCTAGACCTACTAATTATTATTATTATTATTATAGGAAATTTAATGTGAACAATGAGTACCACTATAACATGTTTCAACATAAAGTGAAACACATGATAAGAAAATATCAGTGTGCCTTCTCGAAAAGGTGTGATAGTGTACAAAAAGTACAATAAGATAAAAAATTTGGGCCGATAAGTATTGCTATGCCTACCTTATAGCCCTGACCTACTACCTGATTTTCTTCTGTTCAGACCACTTACAAAAATTATAGCTCACCTCATATAGGATGTTTGTTCTGTAAAATGTGCTGACCAACAATCCCTTACGCACCACATTTTGAACAGCCGATAATAGGTATAGGAGAGAAATGTGTTGGTTGTAGGATGCAGCCAGTGTGTCGGTCCACGGCAGCATAATCTTTCTGGTTCCAGTCTTCAGCTAGATGTGACATGCACCATCTCCTCTCCTAATTCTTTTCAGACTTTGTTCTGACAAAACAATGTCTTTCCAAGACCACCTTTGCTGGCTGATAGTCTATCATTCTTTGCTTGTCCTGGGTTCACCTAACTGTACTCCATACTCCATATTACAGGAAAATGAGTTTAAATACTGCATTTATTTCCAAATGGACTTTCTTTATATTTCCACATCATCAAACATCATGAGAAGGCCTACCGATACCTGTACAGTACAATTCAGAAATATTGACAACTGGAGTCAGAAAGCTCACTGGGTGATAGGATAAATATCTATATTCTGGAAAGAAGTGAGTTTCATTGTCTGTATATAACTTTTTCTGCAGCCATCTGTTATATGAATTATCAAATGTCCCTTGAAATTAAGAGGTGCTCTCTGTATAGGGAATGCTTCATGTAAAGCCACATCCAGCAGGGTCAAATTATCGAGGCTAAAACAATACTTCCTCAATCACTATCAGAAGCAATTTACTGAGTTTCTTCCTCTCTTTCAGCCACACACTGTTGTGGCGCATAACTACCCATTGGTCTTTCTTACACAGCTTGTGAGAGCAACCTTACAGCAACTTTTTACCAAGATACTATACTCCCAGGTTTTTTTTTCTTCTTTTTTTTTTTTGGGAGGGGGCCATAGTGACAGCCCTCTATGCATATGAATACAGTACTTGTGACTATATGTGGTAAAAAGATCCAGGAGGATTCATTTCAACTCTTTACACAACTGACATAAATAATAGTATCTAGTCCAGGGACTGCAAACTTATCAACAGACAGGATGTTTTCCAATACTCACATACGGTAAGGCCAGCTTCATTCATCTTTGTTGTTGAAATTGTCTAATGTCTGCAGCTTCTTTCTAATCTAACAAAGTGTTACCTTTGCTGCCAACATATATTATGTTATTAAAGTAATTAGTTATTTACTGGCCTATGTCTGATACATTAGTTAAAAAGCAAACCTATTATTTTACTTGTGTTTATGTCCTTCAAAGAACAATTAAAAGACATCATGGTTCTGCTGAGGCATTATTTGCCACTAGTGGCCAATTTTAAACCCACTGTCATTTTTAAGGACATAACAGCATTCGCATGACCAAATGTACATAACTATTAGCAGTTTCAAGATCAAGTCAAAATGAAAGAAAAAATGCTGAGGCATATTCCAATCACATGATAGACTCAACTGGATAAGTCACATTACATAACAATCATAATTGTGGTCACTCCTGCCAAACAGTACAGCACATATTTGTTTTTGTGAGTCTAGGCTGCCAACTGATATAGATTTATTTGCAAAAGATCAATACTTGCCACTGTTGCACTCTCTTTCAGCTGATGTGTAATTATTAAAGGAGTCCACAAACTTTTGCAGTAATCTATTACTGATCTCTCTAATTAATTGTCAAACTTTCACCCTTGTGACCAAGAAAGGCTATTAGGTTCTCTATAATGGTCTGGACTTGAACCTTCACATTACTGACCATCACTGAAGATCAGGACTTATAATTCTACCAAAAAGCAAGCTTCCTCTTCAGTTGTCTGAAGGTCTGTGCCATGGTTGCTTCAAATTTCTAATGTGAGCCATTAAATCCTGTCAAGCAGGCGGTATAATGCGTAGTTTGCTCTGCTGAATGCCCATTTTTGCATCTTCCTTTTGAGGTCTCTTCTGGCTGAAAAGGGCATTTTTAATAAGTAGGCCCCCATAGATTTAATTAGACTACTTTCTTCATCATTCATCATGAGTGGGAAATACACTGTGTGTTCAATGATTTTCATTGAAGCATGGATGACTACAGCTACTGACAGCAAGTTGATGGTGAGTGGGATAAGTGAGATGTGATGAGTATTGCTAATGAATAATGGGATGAATCTTTAGTCCTACTGCTATAATGTCTTCTTGCCTGTGGAAGGCATAGACTTGTACTGGCGGGAAATCAGAGTATCAGTTTTATATCCTATAGATACAGGCAAAGTGCTTTTTTTCTTCCTTTCTTTCCCTTTAAAAAAGTTTGAGCTCTTCCAGATGAGTTCTGAATCTATTCACATTTAAACAAAGTATAATAGCTTTCAATCAGTGAGGCTTTTATTTTTGCTTTTTCTCTCTGCTGTGGTGATTTGCAGCCTATGATGGAGGAAAAAGCAGTTGATTTTTTATTTTTTTATTGTCTTCATTACTGATCAGTGGAAGTAATCTGAGGTTCAATGGTTTCAATGTGTATTGATTAGGGTTTGAACAACTTATTGATGTTGTCATGTTTTTACTTACAAGAGGCGGTGTTTGTGTGAATGGGGGTGCTGACTTTTTATGTGGTTGAAACAGAATATTATCTCTGAGTGTCACTGGTGTACTTGCTGTTGGCTTCAGGGCAGTTGGGGAATTACAGACAAGAGCAGCTAGGAGTATACATATTCATATGAGTTTATATTTGGTTGATTACTGGGTGAAAGGCTTTCAAGAACTTTTGCCTAAGAGGTGGCAAATGCTGAAGGCTGCAGCATTGGAGGTTTTCTTAGTATCATCACGGGGCATTCTCCCTGCCACTTCCAGTTTTTCAATTTTCCTTCTTCTCTGTGTAAGAACAGCAGCCACAGATCTGTATTGGATGACCACATAAGCAATTTACACATTTTGGCAGATCAGTATGTGATTCTTCTCCTTCGTGAGTCTCTGAACCACATCTATCACATATAGATTGACTCTTACAAACAACAGCTGTAGCCCAAACTTTTGCCATTTAAAGTGTCTCATAGAGGTGGGTATATCAAGTCTAATTATTGTGCTGGCGTAACCACACCATGTGACAAAGAGGTTACGAGCCGATAGATAGAGGCCAAAAACAGACTCGCAGGAAATGTGCCGCCAATGCCCTCTCGGTGGCCAGTATTTAGATAGCTGCCGCGGACCGAGACTGTCGCACTGAATAAGTTCCAGTGTCATCAGTCGCAGCCCAGCGGGAATCGCAGTAGCAGTTAGCACCGCCACTAACTCAGAGACAAGCAGCACATAACAATCATAATAGTGTATGTAGTGGACTTTGTACTTCACCAGTAGTGAGGCTAACATGGACTTTACAGAGAAGAGCTTGTACCACAATAAATATCTTGAGTTAAGTAAACTTTCCATTCTTATGAGTAAAGAACTCAGTTACTAAAGAGGATACCGGCCACCAAACAACATCCTCTTCTTGCTTCCCATTGTACAGCTCTGTAGAGACAACGAGATGACATAAAAATTAGTACGTTATGGCACTCTCTTGGACTGAATGTATGTTTCAAAATTGCTTTCGAGTGGCATTATTGAGTGACTGGACTGGTGTAGTGTTGTTTGTTCAGGCTTTGCATATTACTTGTATGCGTAATATTGTAATTGAGTGTTTGGAGCTTAGTTAGTGAGTTATTGTAATGTCAATATTTATTGGCTACCAATTTGTTTTTGGCATTGGAAATGTTAGTTCGGCATGCTGTTAATGGTTGGAGATTTAATTTTTGCTTTATGTTTGTTGTTACTAGAAAATCCACTAATCTTTTGCTGCATGGCAATGTGTAATGATAAGATGACAAAGACAAAAGTCCTCATGTTGTATGGTCCAGTTGCCAATTATGTTAAGTTCCATTTTTGCGGGTAATTTATAAAATTAACCAAAGTTTATGTGTTTTGGATTCGGGATGAATGTACGTGCTGTTGTCACTATGACAATGTCTGGCAATCTATTCGGATGGGTTCTGTTACACCATCACTGAATAAGGCTGTAAATAGTAATACAAAGACAGGCAGGAAGATCTTTCTGTTTAGCAAGACCAACAAGAAACAGATTTCAGATTACCTGAGCTGTTAGCAAAAACTATCATCTCCTGCACTAACAACATTGATTATTAATGGCAAAAGTTCAAGACCATTGTACAATATGCTTTAGACAGGTATATGCCACACAAAGTTATTAGGGATGAAAAAGACCTGCAGTGGTTCAACAGCTGTGTTTAAAAAAAAAAAAAACTGCTATAAAAGCAAAGAGAGCCTTACTGTAAATTTAAACATAGCCAAAGCCTCACAGAGAAACACTAAACAAAGCCAAAATTTGCATAAGGAGAGTCATGTGTGAACCTGAAAGTAAAATTCTATCTGTGGGCTCTACAGAAAATCAGTAAATGGATCGAACCACTTGTACAGGCACTCTGTGACCATAATGATGTTGAAATGGAGGATGTCACAGAAAAGGCTGAAATACTAAACCTCTTTTTCCAAAACTGTTTCACAGAGGAGGGTCGTACTGTAGTGCCTACTTTATATTGTTGCATGAATGACAAAATGGCCAATATCAAAGCAAGTGACCATGGGGCAAGAAAGCAGCTGAAATCATTCAATAGAGGGAAGGCATCTGGATGTGACAGAATACCAGTATGATTGTATATACAGTATACGAAAGAACTTGCCATCCTTCTAGCAGCAGTGTACTGGGGGTCTTTGGAGGAGCGAAGTGTTCTCAACTATTATAAAAAAAGCATAAGTTATTCACATTCTCATGAAGGATCTCTGACATCAGTCAGTTGTAGAATTTTGGAACATGTTTTATGCTTGTGTATTAAGAGATTTCTGAAGGTCAATAATCTCCTCTGTAGGAACCAACAATGATTCAAAAAATAACACCGTGTGAAACCCAGCTCATTCTGTTCGTCTACAAGATGCAGAAAGTAGTTGATACAGGCAACCAGGAGAGTGTTGTGCCCATTGACTTCTGGAATGCATTCAACACAGTTCCGCACTGCTGCCTAACGAACAAAATATGAGCGTATGAAATCAGATACACTGTGGGATTGGATTGAAGAGTTTCTAGTAAATAGAACACAACATGTAATTTTGAACAGAGCGAAGTCTTCAGACACAAAAGTAACTTCTGGTGTGCCCCAGGGAAATGTTATAGGGCCATTACTTTTCACAATATATATAAATGACCTAGGAGGTAATGCCAGAAGTTCTGCGAGGCTTTTCACAGATGATGCTGCTGTATTCAGAGAAGTTGCAAGACTACAAAATTGTAGTGAAATGCAGAAAGACCTACAGAGGATTGATGTTTGGTGCAAGAAGTGGCAATTGATCCTCAAGATAAACAAATGTAACACACTGGGAATACATTATTGTATGATTACACGGATGCAGAACAATCACTGGAAGCAGTTAGGCACACTTCCATAAAATATCTAGGGGTATACAGACAGAACAATATGAAGTAGTATGATCACATAAAATTAACTGCAGGTAAGGCAGGTGCCAGACACATTCATTGCAACAATCCTCAGGAAATAGTCATCAACAAAGGAAGTAGTTTACAAAACACTCGTTTGACCAATACTTGAACATTGTTCATCAGTATGAGATCCATACAAATAAGACTGATAGAGGAAATAGAAAATACCCAAAGAACAGCAGCACATTTCATTACAGTTTCATTTGTTGTTGTTGTTTTGGTCATCAGTCCTGAGACTGGTTTGATGCAGCTCTCCATGCTACTCTATCCTGAGCAAGCTTCTTCATCTCCCAGTACCTACTGCAGCCTACATCCTTCTGAATCTGTTTAGTGTATTCATCTCTTAGTCTCCCTCTACGATTTTTACCCTCCACGCTGCCCTCCAATACTAAATTGGTCATCCCTTGATGCCTCAGAACATGTTCTACCAATCGATCCCTTCTTCTAATCAAGTTGTGCCACAAACTTCTCTTCTCTCCAATCCTACCTCCTCATTAGTTATGTGATCTACCCAGCTAATCGTCAGCATTCTTCTGTAGCACCACATTTCGAAAGCTTTATTCTCTTCTTGTCCAAACTAGTTATCGTCCATGTTTCACTTCCATACATGGCTACACTCCATACAAATACTTTCAGAAACGACTTCCTGACACTTAAATCTATACTCGATGTTAACAAATTTCTCTTCTTCAGAAACGCTTTCCTTGCCATTGCCAGTCTACATTTTATATCCTCTCTACTTCGACCATCATCAGTTATTTTGCTCCCCAAATAGCAAAACTCCTTTACTACTATAAGTGTCTCATTTCCTAATCTAATTCCCTCAGCTTCACCCGACTTAATTCGACTACATTCCATTATCCCCGTTTTGCTTTTGTTGATGTTCATCTTATATTCTCCTTTCAAGACACTATCCATTCCGTTCAACTGCTCTTCCAAGTCCTTTGCTGTTTCTGACAGAATTACAATGTCATTGGCGAACCTCAAAGTTTTTATTTCTTCTCCATGGATTTTAATACCTACTCCAAATTTTTCTTTTGTTTCCTTCACTGCTTGCTCAATATACAGATTGAACGACATCGGGGATAGGCTACAACCCTGTCTCACTCCCTTCCCAACCACTGCTTCCATTTCATGCCCCTCAACTGTTATAACTGCCATCTGGTTTCTGTACAAATTGTAAATAGCCTTTCGCTCCCTGTATTTTACCCCTGCCACCTTCAGAATTTGAAAGAGAGTATTCCAGTCAACATTGTCAAAAGCTTTCTCTAAGCCTACAAATTCTAGAAATATAGGTTTGCCTTTCCTAGCTTCTAAGATAAGTCGTAGAGTCAGTATTGCGTCACGTGTTCCCATATTTCTACGGAATCCAAACTGATCTTCCCCGAGGTCGGCTTTGACCAGTTTTTCCATTCGCCTGTAAAGAATTTGCGTTAGTATTTTGCATCCGTGGCTTATTAAACTGATAGTTCGGTAATTTTCACATCTGTCAGCACCTGCTTTCTTTGGGATTGGAATTATTATATTCTTCTTGAAGTCTGAGGGTATTTTGCCTGTCTCATACATCTTGCTCACCAGATGGTAGAGTTTTGTCAGGACTAGCTCACCCAAGGCTGTCAGTAGCTCTAATGGAATGTTGTCTACTCCAGGGGCCTTGTTTCGACTCAGGTCTTTCAGTGCTCTGTCAAACTCTTCACGCAGTATGATATCTCCCATTTCATCTTCATCTACATCCTCTTCCATTTCCATAATATTGTCTTCAAGTACATCACCCTTGTATAGACCCTCTATATACTCTTTCCACCTTTCTGCTTTACCTTCTTTGCTTAGAACTGGGTTTTCATCTGAGCTCTTCATATTCATACAAGTGGTTCTCTTTTCTCCAAAGGTCTCTTTAATTTTCCTGTAGGCAGTATCTATCTTATCCCTAGTGAGATAAGCCTCTACATCCCTATATTTGTCCTCTAGCCATCCCTGCTTAGCCATTTTGCACTTCCTGTCGATCTCATTTTTGAGACGTTTGTATTCCTTTTTGCCTCCTTCATTTACTGCATTTTTATATTTTCTCCTTTCATCGATTAAATTCAATATTTCTTCTGTTACCCAAGGATTTCTACTAGCCCTCCTCTTTTTACCTACCAGATCCTCTGCTGCCTTCACTACTTCATCCCTCAAAGCTACCCATTCTTCTTCTACTGTATTTCTTTCCCCCATTCCTGTCAATTGCTCCCTTATGCTCTCCCTGAAACTTGGTACAACCTCTGGTTTAGTCAGTTTATCCAGGTCCCATCTCCTTAAATTCCCACCTTTTTGCAGTTTCTTCAGTTTTAATCTACAGTTCATAACCAATAGATTGTAGTCAGAGTCCACATCTGCCCCTGGAAATGTCTTACAATTTATAACCTGGTTCCTAAATCTGGCTCACCATTATATAATCTATCTGAAACCTGTCAGTATCTCCAGGCTTCTTCCACGTATACAACCTTCTTTTATGATTCTTGAACCAAGTGTTAGCTATGATTAAGTTGTGCTCTGTGCAGAATTCTATCAGGTGGCTTCCTCTTTCATTTCTTAGCCCCAATCCATATTCATCTACTATATTTCCTCCTCTCCCTTTTCCTACCACCGAATTCCAGTCACCCATGACTATTAAATTTTCATCTCCCTTCACTATCTCAATAATTTCTTTTATTTCATCAATTTCTTCATCATCTGTAGAGCTAGTTGGCATATAAACTTGTACTACTGTGGTAGGCATGGACTTCATGCCTATCTTGGCCACAATAATGCGTTCACTATGCTGTTTGTAGCAGCTTACCGGCATTCCTATTTTTTCTATTCATTATTAAACCGACTCCTGCATTACCCCTATTTGACTTTTTATTTATGACCCTGTAGTCACCTGACCAAAAGTCTTGTTCCTCCTGCCACCGAACTTCACTAATTCCCACTATATCTAACTTTAACCTATCCATTTCCCTTTTTAAATTTTCTAACCTACCTGCCCGATTAAGGACTCCTCCTGAGTAGTCCCCGCCCGCAGATCCCGAATGGCGGACTATTTTACCTCCGGAATATTTTACCCAAGAGGACGCCATCATCATTTAACCATACAGTAAAGCTGCATGCCCTCGGGAAAAATTACGGCTGTAGTTTCCCCTTGCTTTCAGCCGTTCGCAGTACCAGCACAGCAAGGCCGTTTTGGTTAGTTTTATTTAGTAAGCATTAAAGCACTGTGGATCTGTTCAGCCAACTCCAGTGGCAGGCGCTGCAAGAGAAATGCCCTGCATCACATTATGGTTTATTGTTTAAGATCCGAGAGCATATATCCCTAGAAGAGTCAACAAATGTATTGTTTCCTCCTACATATATCTTGTGAAAAAAATCATGAAAATAAAACTAGAGCGATTCAAGCCCACACAGAGGCTTACAATCAATAGTTCTTCCCACAGACTATTTGCGACTGGAACAGGAAAAGGAGGGTAGTGACAGTGGTATACCCAACAACCTCCACCACATACTGCAAGGTGGCTTGCCGAGTACTGATGTACATAAGTCTAGGCTGAGCATTCCTGACACTGTTTCGTTTACTTATGATCGTTATTGTTTTGTTTTTAGTGTGTGTAGGGGTGGAGGGGTCTTTGTTTGCATTAATTTTGTGGATTTTTTCTAAAGTTGGCTTTCTGGATTTTCGAATGAGTTTTAGTCTGGGTATGTGTTTTATGTTAGTAATGGCATTAATTTTGTTTGACCCCACCCAAAACCCTCCTAATTCCCTCAGTTCTCCGGTTAGAATCTTGTTCTTCATATTACTTTGGTTAAATTTTGTGTAATGGGATTGTTTTTGCCTATTTGCATCTTGAATGTATGATGTCATTGCAGTCATATTGCACAAGGATGAAATGACAGTGACCACCATCTCGATGACATCATGGGTCAAAGCTGACAGCTTTTATCAGCTGCTTCAGTTATCCCATTTCTTCTTGACCGGCGTAGAGTGGATGCACATGTTAACTTTGTGACATTAAGTCATCTGGTGTGCCATAACAGATAATTGCATGAATACTGTATGCAGGTACCACACAAGGTGGCAAATCTACTGCTTCCCATTCTTTACCACACTTTGCTTTACCTCTAATGACCTTGATATCAGCTGGATACTAAATCACAAGGTGTGTGGTTCTTCTCCATTTTTACAACATATGCCTACCTCTGAAGAAAAACAAATATCGTTTAAAAGAATATCTATGATTATAAGTATATTTATCTTAGTAGAAAATGAATAAACCTAGATTTGAGACACTCAGACTACACAAATTAATGAAAAGTTAACACAAAGGCACTTGTCTTTCCAATGTATTACCATTACATTTCTGGTGCCTCCTTAGTTCTCACTAAATCCATGAATATTTTGTACATACATTGATAATAAGATTGCAAGTGATATCACTCCCAATAAAAAGTATGTACAGTGCATTTAAGCAAAAATAATATGTTATTTAAGCACTTAACTTTTCAAGCACCTCATGTGTTGTTTGGGTTTCAATAGAAATGATATTCCTGTCTTCAATAATTCTGTAGGTCTCCAGAAAAACTTACAGAGAGTGTTTTTTTACTTCACTAAGGTGCATTTGCAAAATGTGTGCAATACACATTCCACTTTTGCAGCAGGGCAGCTACTTGATTGATGATTCTGTTATTAAGTATGCAGTTAGATTTGTAATTCACTACTAGCTTTGGGTGGCATACTAATCATCAGCAAGTGGTGTGACATGTATCCGACGAACCACAGAACTTTATCTAAGAGATAAGAATATTAGCAATCCCTTAGTATTTGCTGATGACACTGTCACATAAGGGGGAAGTGTTACCATTTAATAACTGTACAGATTATAGGATGACTTGGGTAGCATTTCTATTTGATGTGATCAGTGGCAGTTTGCTCTAAATCTGAAAAAATGCATTTTAATATAGATGAGTATGAAAGACAATACTGCAATAATTGAACACAATATTAGCGGTGCACTACTCGATACAGTCACATC
Organism: Schistocerca cancellata; assembly: GCF_023864275.1. Classification (NCBI taxonomy): domain Eukaryota; kingdom Metazoa; phylum Arthropoda; class Insecta; order Orthoptera; family Acrididae; genus Schistocerca; species Schistocerca cancellata. The sequence continues at coordinate 729,261,145 of NC_064629.1, forward strand.
AGTTATATATCTAGACATAACATTGCAAAACGCCATGAAATTGAATGAGCACAAAAGTTTGGTTGGATGGAAGGCGAGTGGTCGATTTCAGTTTACTGGGAGAATTCTAGGAAGTTTTAGTTCATCTACAATGGAGTCCGCATACATAGCACTTGTGTGATTCATTCTTGAGTAACCTACTGCTTAGGTGTTTGTGATCCCCACCAGGATAGATTGAAGGTAAATATAGAAGCAATTCAGAAGTGAAATACTAAATTTGTTACTGGTAGGTTCAATTAACATTTGAGTATTAACATTCGTAACAGAATCAGATACCAAGTATGATGCTAATTATTACATTAACTGAAATGGCAACAAAAGACCAATCAATCATTTTAACACTACTAGAGTGGCATTCTTGATAACACATGACTAAATTAGTAGCAGTTTGCATCTGTTGATTTTAAAATAAAGCTGAGTATGACACTTCATGCAGTTTTACAATAACAGCAAATCTTTCAGTAGCATGGACACCTAAAATTCAAGTTCACCTGGGCACCAGCTCTACAAAATCAGCAAATATATGAACCTTTAAAGTAGGAATGGCCTCCAAAATGTTTACCATTTTCTGTATCCTGAAACCTACAGAAGAGATGCATGCAGCAGCTCTAAAAAAGTCTTAGTTTAGCAGTTTGTACATTTTAATAAAACTAATCTGCAATTTCAGTCAATGCTAACAACAAATTGCTCTGGAGCTCTCAAGCACTTCGCCAGTGGGGTTAATTACATTCAATGACACTTTACACAGTCATGAAAATTTAGCTCACCAAATGAGTTGCTTAACCGATAGTTAAAAGAGAAATACAGAGGAAAGAATTAAAATAGTAGAACAGACAGCTGTAGTTGGCTGATTGCTGGAATAAATGTGATGAGCCTGCCACTCTGCAGCACACGAAGAAGATAAGACACTAAACAAAATTTTAAAAGCATCACCAAATTTGTCTCATCATCAGATAAAATAGACATCAGACCAACATGTAAGTTTGCTTTTTTCCCCCTCGCAACAATACGAGATGCACTCAGTTAAAATATGGCATATGAATATCAAAGGAATCGCAGAGCAAGAGGGAGGGAGGATGAAGAGAGCGCCTGACGCAGTATGAAGCGATGTGTTAAGGGATAGTGGCCTATTTGGAGGAGTTAAGGTTACTTCATCTCGTCAGTGTGAACAGTGTATGAGGGACACACCATCATATAAATGGTTCCAAACAGCTGCAGCTCATTGTCCCTCACAGCAAGCCACTGTTCTTCTCCTAGTTGTACAATTCCCCGCCCCAGCAGCGAAGAGACAGTCTGCAGGGAAATGGAACATTGTGATCCTCGAAGGTCTGCTTGCTCATTTCCCCAAATTCTCAAGTGCCCTGATACCCAGCAGAATTAAACATGCTTCCCCTGCTGGTGAAGAAAGATCAGTTTGTCTTATATTAACTGGATCATTATCTCCGCTGGTTACACTTGTTGCAATGCATGTAGAGCACTAAGGGAATTGGAGCACACGTGATTCTTTTTGTTCTGAAGACACATCATCTGCTCTAGTGCCTCCAGGATCACATGAAACTCTGCAGTAAATAGGTTGTATTAATTCAGACCACAAATCCTGATGAAACAACATGGAATATGACTGAACAACCTAGCGATGTCAATCCATTTTGAGCCAACAGCACACACTATATTAAAACTGTGATGCCCACCTAAAATAAGTATCTACATCTGCAGGAGCCAATGTGGAGATCTGCTCCTACATTGCCATAAAACGTTAAAATCAGCCACATTTACTTCTGAAAGGCAGTGCTTTGTAAAAGTACCTTAGGGCCTTGTTGATCACTGTCTATTATTAAAAAATCCTTCCACTGGTTGGCAAGCAACAGTACAATATGCAGGTGCCTGCAGCATGGATAATGTTTTACAGGCCCCCAGCATTAGGAGTCACCATTTGATGTTAGTCCACAGCTTGTGGTCTCGCGGTAGCATTCTCGCTTCCCGGCGGGGTCAGGGATTTTCACCTGCCTCGAGATGACTGGGTGGTGTTGTGTTGTTTTCATCATCATCATCATCATTCATTCATTCCCATTACGGTCGGAGGAAGACAATGGCAAACCACCTCCACTACGATCTTGCCTAGTACGGCGATGCAGGTCTCCCGCATCATACCCTACACTCTGTTATGGAGTATGGGACTTCATCAGTATCTGAGGTTAAGTGGCAGATCACCAGCCTTAGCACAGGGACTTGGTATGGAGCTGGCTGTAAAGGCTCATTGTAAGGGGACACAGAGCTCTTTTACTGTGTGTAATAAACAGGTCTCAAAAATTTTCCTTATCACATACAATAAGAGGCTGTCACGTATAAGTCCAGCACCACATGCAGGCCCTTCAGCCAAGTTATCCTTATCTGAAGTAGAAAATTTCTCAAACACATTGTGACACTTTATTTCTTCAATACAGGAGCCAACACAATGACAACTGATGTCATAATGCGTTTAGCTGCTGACTCCGGGGGGGGGGGGGGGGGGGGGGGGGAGGGGGGGGGGACGTGGGTTGCAATAGTGCAAACTGCACCAAAAGTAACCTGCTTCATCACATACCATTCAAAAATCGCATGCTTGTCGAAAACCACTCTTGACTCAAATGCGTTTCACGTGACGAAACGGCAGAAGTACATGTAAACTGGCTCAAAACGAAAGAAACGAGAAATAAAATCAACAAACAGTTACCCCAACAATTTCGCTGATTACATACCTTTCATGATGGAATTATGACGCAATCAAAATGAAGTGGTAATTTCAAAATTATGCTTTACCTGCGGCTAGAATGTTATATCAGACCCCCTGAAATCTCGGTCGGTTTATAACTCAATTTGCTACCATGAAAAATCCCTTCCCTGAAACAAGCACATTTGTTGAACGAGACACCTCGCTAAGTATATTACGAGGTTGCGGGCAGCGCAAATTTTAAGTACCTTCTATATTTAGCAGCTCCATGCAATCGTATAATAAGGGCATCATTTTTATAAAATCGGGAATTTAAATTATATATACGTTTACGACAGTGCTAAAAAGGAAAGGATGCTTCCACTACACGCATCGTTACTGCACAACAATACTCTTTTCGCAATGAAGATGTTTAATCAGTCACGAACAAAATTCCGATTCAAACAATACCAATACAATATATGTTAATACATGATTTCTGAAACAATGACAGTAGCGCGCCATGCTTTTTTATTATTGTAGTTATGTGCACAATCATCAGTATTACACTATCATTTTGTTTCTTACCTTACAGCTGAACTGTCCCTATCGTATTGTTAAACACGTAATATCAACAAGAACACTGCAATCGAACAACACACACCCACCAACACATATTTACCGCAAATCTCAAAGTGTATTATAAATATGCTACGCAAAGAGATTCTCCTTCGGTGCAAGAATTTACTTGTGTCTACGGATAGCAAATCTTGATGCCGATCGAATGCGCTCAGGTTTGCGATTCCTGGTGGCAGGCAGCGAAAGCTTGCATCACCTTTAGGACAAGGAACTGTTTGATTCATTCCGCGCGAAATTCAAAGTTCTTAATTACTTAAGTTTTTATACTCGTGTAAGTTGTCACAGAGTTCAGAACGTGTCGAAGTATCTAAGGCGCTTACGCAGCTTTTAGGACCTACAGTTTACTTTACAAAAAAAGTCCTCGAAAATATACCCCACAGCTAAAAACGAAATAAAGTTTAAATTCTTCCCAAACAACAAGTAATTTTTCACGAGATAAAAAGATCACTGAAAGATGAAGCACAGGCTGCAAAGTGGGGAGGGATTATAAGGTGTTCTAGAGGGATGGTAGGTGCAACCTGAGTGAGGTCGCCAGAGAGTGACGAGGCGGGTTT